>NC_086175.1:125743905-126389739 GCF_023053635.1 Elgaria multicarinata webbii | reverse complement strand
ATACTGAACAAGTTAAATCTCTTCATGACACAGTTCCTTTTTCCTTTCTATTAGGACCATCATACTAATTCTGTCTCATAGTTACCAAATTAAGCTGTGACCTCCATATGCCAAAATAGAAACAGACAATTTTATCATCCTTATGTTTCAATAAAGGATTAAGCATTGTGTGGTGCCATGGAACTACTTTTAATCAAGTCACACTATACAAAAAATGATACCAAATAAAATGGCTTTATTCATGATTTCCCAGAACTGCAAGCCTTGCGCTCATGAACTGCCACCTTTCTGGCACTATATGAAAGTTAAAATGGGCAAGCAACCTCAATCCTTTTCTGAAAAAAAAAAATCAGCTTTACCAACTTGGGTTCCACCAGATGTTTTGGACCATAACTCCCATCAGCCCCAGCTAGCATAACCATGATGCGAGTCATAGTCTAAAACATCTGGCAGGACCCTGGCTAGGGACAGTTGGTCTCCCTTTCTACTAGCACTATGTAATTTCAAATAATATTTCCTGCAAACAGTACTATGCTTGGACAGATATTTTTGGTAGCTAGAAACCAATACTTTTCACAGATGATAACGCTGACCTTTTCTGATTTCAAACACAAAAAGGTTTTAAGTGAGATGAAGCTTTAGCTTAAAGGTTAAAAATAACAACCAGAAACACAAAAACCAATATTTAGGCCTTGCATACATTTTGGGTTGGGTCCAACATCACACAAGACTTCTGTTGCCACAATAGGACTTATCAAGCCTCTCCTTCCCACCCCCACATGCCCCAAATCTACTCCTCAGGGGCCCCCATTGCCCTAGAGCAGCTATGGAAAGGGTCATGAGGGAGAGGGAAAATCTGTTCCATTAGCAAAATCTGATCCATTAGCAGATGACCAGTATTGGATCCAACCCATTGTATGGTTGAGGTAAAGAGATTATAACACAGAAAGCTCTTGATGTAACAGGCTGGTTGCCAGAGCTTATAATTAATGGCAATTTGCAAAGCAATTTTCAGTGTTATGAACGCATTTATAGAAGCACCAAGGTGGTCACCTGTATTCCCACATTGGTGACTTGCCCAATGTCAGAAAGTCAAAACTTGAAATGAAACTTGAAAACAGATCCCATGGACTATCCTGCCTTTTTTCTTTTCTTTTTTTAAGAGCAGACATGATTGGCTCTGCACAACACCATTTAACTATCTGTGCTTTAGAGATGTAGGTTTCTTCAGAGCTAAGGATGGATACAAGGTGACTGACAAGAAACATAGCCTAAATTTGAGAGAAGAGTTACAAAGCACCGGGTCTTTTTGCCAATGCAAGCAGAAAACAATCTCCTCACATTTTTCCACAGTACAGAGATGTATGATAGTATTCTGGCAAACTTTATCATTGAGACAAAGTCTTTTAAAACGAGATAATTACTCTTCAGCAACTTCCTTCTTAACCAACACTGTTCTCTTCTAAGCTGTACTGAGTCTAACACCAAAACTACCTTTCTTGCATTGTCAAGAATCAAGTCTGCAAAAGAAGTTTGACATGTAATTTACCTATGATTTCAGTATATTTTTCCAGAATGTTTTTATGTTGGTATAAGCTACTATAGAGCATGAGCAGTTTTTGTTGAGTTCAGGAGCAGCTGAAGATACTTTATACTTGGATGATGCTTTTAACTTGTTTTGTTTAGGAAGTTTAACTATTATGTTTACAACTACTGTCCCTGTTCCAACAACACAAACAATAGTAACCCCCTCACTAGGAGTTGAATATTCAGAACGGCCACTGGCATGTGCCACAACCCACCATGACTTATTTAATCCATTGTGGGGGGCAGTGATCATGCAAACCCGGTCACTGAGTCCCTGCTGATTGATCCTCAAGTATATGCTGTCCTGTCAAATTTAGGACACACAGAGATAATCTCCAAGAAACTTGAACATGAAATATTTAAGTCTCCTAAAACTAGAGCTATACATTAGCTTTTACAAGCCTGTATGTCTTCTAAGGACTATCAGAACTAGCAAACGTAAAAGCATTCTAAAAGCTTCAGAGTAATTGTACATGCTGTAATTTAAGTGGTAAAGTATGTGAGGTCTGAAGTTATACAATCCATCTAGACTTTAGCAGCAGCATCCAAATTGCACAACTCAGGTCTGGCCCAAATTGTAAGAAGTCCTATAAAAGCAGCAGCACAATCCTGCCAAGGTGACTCGTCTTTGCCAGACCGCCCCCTTTCCCAACAAGAGATTCTCTCTCCTTCAGAATAAGTTCCTCTCTTGCTCTCCAACCCACAAAACTATTATAACTGAGACACAGACAATCTAAGCATACGTTGTGCACGCATAGTGCACTTCCATTCCACTATCTAATGATACTGTGTTGAGCTGGGGAGAGAAAAAAATAAGGTGCTTGGTATTATAAAAGATTGCAACCGAGGAATTTTTCAATCCCAGGAATCCAGAGTCAGCAGAGCATATGGTCAAAGGCATTACTGGGAAGCTGGAGTACTTCTAGTACTAAATGAATGTAGTCAGTTAAGGGATTAGCCATTCAATATCTACATACTGCTCACAGAAAACAAGTAGATCAACCACATAGAAAACACTGTGCATGCTTCTGCAGCATTCATAAACCCAGATGTTTCTCCTTGAACTTAATGACTCCAGTTTCGAAAGGATTCATAAAGTTTATTACTTGGCTGCAAGAAAACTGTGCAAGACCTAAATGTAAGTCCTAATGTATTTGAGTCAAGGTGGGCTTTTAATTTGATGTGAAAGAACTAGGTACCACCACCACCGCATGATAATGGTAACACATGTATGAATTTAAGGTACTTTGGTAGTGTAAGTAAACCAGACTTCTGTTACATTCTTCTCTAGCTCAGTTTACTCTTATGACCCCACAATCACCACATGAACCAACTTCTGGAGAAATCATAAGAAACAGAAAAAAATTAAGTGGCTGTTCCTAGCAAGGGGTCATATCCAATGACATCATACCACTGATGAAAGAAGCTCAATTTGCAGCTTCTTGAATGCCCAGAAAATCTGCTCACGAAGCGGGGGCTGGGACACCCTCCAGAGCAGATTTGTGTGACACAAAGGGCTGTGGCAGGAAGGGGGACAATCAGGAAAAGAAGAATCCAGGCCTTCATTTATGTAATATCTAAACTAGTCTAAGGAAAGGTGTTTAAACATGGGTGGCAGCAAAAATATCTTTTTAGAAAGAATTTAAAAAGGGACCAAAATGTCATCTACTTCAACTCCATGTTGGAAGGCAGAACTACTCACAGATCACTCCAAACCAGCCACAGTGTACCAGCAGCAAAGTACAACTGCATCATATTCAAGGGCCACTGGGCCAGCAGTGCAAATAGCTTCCAGTTACACAAATCAGACAAGCTACACACTACAGGGGAAGTCACACTTTCTCACCAACTTACTCAACAATCTGACATGGCTGAAAATTCCTTTTTCTTCATTAAATATGGTGGACAGACATTGCATAGAAGCAATATCTATCCACCAAGCTTCCCCAATGAGATTATTATGGCATGTACCACTTAAGGTTTATTACTGAAATCATTCCACATTAGAACCACAAATGAGTCCTTTGCTATTCCAGATGGATTTGCCAAACACAAAAGCATAAACTCAATTTGTCTTCTACTGCTGAATCCTGAAAAGACCAACTAGCTAATTCCCCCTAGTACAAAAGCTCTATGGCAGAGACCAGGGCTTGAAAGATTTGTAGGCCAAAGTCATGAAAGAAGCCAGCTGGAACCCACTTCAGCTGCAGCAGACCAATCTCCAAAACAGATGAAAAGAACATGTTTTCTTCTCCTGCAATCAGGAGGAATGTTCCTACAGGAGATTTCTAAAACACATCTCATTTACGTGCTGTTCAGATGCACACGAAACAGTGCTCCCAAGCCAATGTGCTAGCAAGGCAGTTTCCTTGAAATTCTGTAGGCTACTCTATCAGCCTTTAATGTCAGTGGTAACATCAGCTGTTTGTAAAAATATTACACACACACACACCATCCTGTGCCAAGGAAACCTAAATATTGCAGCCAAAATACTTGCACACAAGCATTCTTTTTCAAACAATGTATTTTATACATTATTTTTATAAATTTTGGAAGGAATCAAAGGGAAACGAATGAAGGAAAGAACATGCAGGTTGGGGGTCAATGACCTAAAAAGGTGGAATGGGGGATGCAAAAACAGGTCAAAGGAAAACGCAGCATATGGGATCCTTTTCCATGTTACTGGCTCGTCACCAGAGACTGAACACACATTTGAGCTTTCCTCTGCAACTTGAGTGCCAAAAGCTTGCGGGGTTTTTTTTAGAATTAAAGTTGAGGTTCACAGAATAGCAAGATCTGCATCCAATGTCAAGATTCTGCATCCGAAATGCAATTTCATAAATGTGCAGAATACACACAGCCCTGACTATATATCAGAATTAAGAGCTACTCCTTCTATGGTGCTGCCCAAACTCATTCATTAAGAAGTCATGGCGTATTCTCTCAGGCTATTAGGAGCTTCCTAATTGTTAAGATTCCCACCAGTCATGTGCAATCCATTTACTCCCACACCAATTCCAGGCAGAGTTCTCAAAGATATTTTCACCACACAAACTTGTTTCTTGGGAGTGTACAGGGTTCTGCATTGTATTACAATCCAGCCAATGAAAGAAGTGCTAAGACCCTTATAAGAGGAACAAAATACCCTAGAGTAGCACTTACAGTTGGCTTTATAAAATGACAAGAAAAGGAGTAAAAATATAATAACATTTGCAGAGGAGTCCTTCAGAGATGCTGCAGAATACTTTTTTCTCAAGCACCACACTGAACATTAAAGTTTCTACAATATATTAATACATAAAGAGCCCCATAAAAGCAAGGATCCTGAAAAGATGGGGTGCTCGACTCTAAGTGAAATTTATTTGCCTCCACCCACAATAATGGATGGCTAATGCTGCATATTAAGGCCCTTGGTATATAGATGTATGTGTAGGCAAACAGAAAATCAAGAACAGATTGCTTAATATTCAAATACTTGTGGCTCTGATGGTCCCCAAGCAGTAGATTAACAAGACAGTATTTATGTTCTTTGGTAGTCTTTGTCCGAAGTCCCCCAAAGCGTACAGCAGAATTGGATTCCAACTACTGACTGAGCCTCTCAGAGACTAAAAGAAAAGGTAGGCTCAGGCTCATACAAATACACTGCACAAAACACGGAAGAAAGCCAAGAATCTTTTGTAAGTAGGTGGAGAAAAGAGGATTGCTATCTTTCTAAACTGCTGCTTAAATATCTTGTATTATAAAATTGTCTCAGAGAAGTATGAAAGTAAAAAAAAAAAAATACAACAGCTTCAAAAAATACACCTCAACGTTTGAAATACTTTTTGCAACTATACAAGCCTATTCAAGTTATGCCAAGTTCAAACTTATCTATGCTTTGCTAAAGACAGCATCAGGGTGAGATGGGTGGGCAACCTTTCCCATTGAGCAGAATTTCTTGAATATGAGTAGCCAAGGCCGGATCTACACCAACCAGGATATAGCACTATGAAAGCAGTATATAAGTGGCAGGAACCACACTACAGCTTTAGAGCAGTATTGAAGTGCACTGACAACTGTTGGGGCCCATGACACAGACCATATACCACTTTCATGCCACTACATCCTGCTTGGTATGGCTCCTGTCTCTTATATATCGCTTTTATAGAACTATATCCTGCTTGGTGTAGATCTGGCCCAGGAAAATAACCTCAGGAAAAGGTTATTTTTTCCCTTTAAAAATAGGAGTAAGGTATAATCTAAAGCCAAGGTGGTCAACTTGTCGTCGTCCCCCGATGTTTTGACCTACAACTCTCACGATCACTCATCACTACCTGTTCTGGCTAGGGCTGATGAACAGTGGAGGTCAAAACTTGTGAAGGCCCACAGGCTGCCTATCTAGATCAGGGTTACAACGAAGAGGGAACCTAACTTGGGAAGGGCCTAAAAATAATTTTAAATAAAGAAGCCTGAAACCGTGGAAAGTTCAGAGGTGGTTAGCAGCTCAAAGGCAGAAGAAAGATGAATCATGCCAATGGTGAAGGCAAGATACAGAAAAAAGTGGCAATGGGAAATCTGGTGTCACTTTGAGAAATAATGCCAATGGGCTTGATTGATTTATTACTGGAGGACTACAAGTTAAGGGTACACTTGATTTTAAAGCTATATTGTTTTCGTTCTGCTAATATAATAGGGAGTGCTGGTTGTTATACCGTAATAAACTTATTAATTCATTCATAGGGAAGAAAAATAAAAGCCCAGGCCCGCCTAACAAGGAGCAATTTTTGCTAATTGAATTCTAGGTCTGCATGCTTCTTTCAGTAAGTCAGAATGGTACCAATATTAAGGGTTCACTGGTTAAACTTTTGGAGTTTAAAGACCAATTAACATTTATTTAATCACTTGACAGGTCCAACAATGTGGAGCATTGAGCTGGGAAGGAATCAAGGGAAGACAGTGAGGTGACAGCCAACAGATCAAAGAAAGAAAGGTTTTGAAAGAGGAGGATAAGAAGGAGGAGACACAAATTCACTGAGATTGGTAATCAATTTTTTGTAGATTTTTTGACGCCTGCTGAATCCAACCAGAACTCCATCTATTCCAAGATCTTGCGGGAAGCCCACATGCAGGGCATAAAGGCGATAAATTCTTCCCACGCCCCCAATCACCCTCATGCGACCACTATTCAGAGGTACTCTCCCCCTGAGCTTGGAGATTCTTTGGCTAATAACCTCTTTGCCACTGCCTCTTCCACAAATGCATCTAAACCCTCTTCCACAGCTATATAAACCAGCGGCCAATACCACACCTTGGGGGCAGTAAATCCCTTAAGTTCCGAGAATAGGGTACTAAGCAGGGGGAAATAAAAGTTGCAAAGGGAAAGTGCCAGTGGGAACTGGAGAAACGAGCCGGGAGGAGAAAAATTGAAAAGAGTGGAGAGGGTGCTGGGTGCAGAACAGGGGGAAAGAAAGAAAAGAGAGAGATTTGAAGAGGATACCGAGAGAAGCGCGCATTTTAGACGCAGCAGCAAGTGGCCCATAAAGCGGGAGGCAGAAGAGGGGGGAAACAGGGAGCAAGAGGGGTCCAGGAGGAAGGGAGGAGAGCGACGTGACTTATCGAAAGCAGCATAAGGGGGGGGTGTAATTGGGGTACCTGGTGTGGCCTGGGGAAAGGGTGCCGTTTGGGAAGGGGTCGGGGGAAGGGGTCGTGTGGACTCACAGTCGAGGTGCTTCTTCTTGGGGCCCATCACCTCGTGCGTGGTGGCCTTGCAGACGGTCTTGGACACGGCGGAGCCGGTCACGCTGTGCTGCGCCGCCGTGATGCGGTCGGTCAGGCTCTGCCCAGACATGGTGCCGGATTCCGAGCGCCGTCGTCGCCGCCGCTGCTATTCCTTAGGCAGGCTGGTGACGGTGGGACAGGGACGGGAGGAGGAGGAGGGAGGGAGGGAGGCAAGAGGGCGGTCGGGCGGACCCGGCTGGACCCAACACCCCCACCGAGTCCTGGACGCCCGGCTGCGCTCCGCCCTCCGGAAGGGCCGGGCCTGTCACCCGGGAAGGGGCCTCCTCCTTCCCCGCCCAACCACTACCGCGCCCTCCCCTCTCGCTTCCGCCACTCGGCTGCCACCGCCAGAGCGTCTCTTCCCTCACACACACATCGACAGCTGGTCGCCGCAGGAAAATGGCGGCCGGAGGAGTCCCGCTCAGCTCCGCCTCAGTTCTTTCCGGGCCGCCGGGATCACGTGACGACCATTTCTTTTTCTCTTTCCCCCCTCCCTTTTTTAAAAACCCTCACTCTCCACCCCTCCGCCCTTCACCCTCCCTAGGCACGTGACATGCTATACTTTTAGGGCCACACACCCCCGCCGCCCCTGCCACGTGACATGACATTCCATCGCCGCCTCCCTTCTCTGCACTCGCACCGGCCTCTTTCTCTCTCGTCGAACCCCTCGCTGTCGCGTAACAAGCAGGAAGGCGATGACGACATCAATCGGGAGTTGCCGCGTGACCTTTTCCTGCCTTCCACCCCACCTTCCCCTCCTCCCCGCCCTCGCGCTGTTCTACGTCATCACCACTTCTTCGGTGTTGCGGGAGGGCTGGGTTTGTGAGGGAAATCTCAGCTTCAGTATATTCCCGCCAAAAATAAAACTCGTATATATCTTCATGAGCGCCTGGCTGTCTGTTTATTTGTTTCAGTTGCCACCCGCCCCTGCCTTGGCACTTCGGCCCAGGGGCTTAAAATAATTACACACTCAAAAAAGACACGTGAAAAAGGACACATTCAAAAAATGACACGTGAAAACCAACAACGTGGCTCGCCATTCGTTGTGGCACAAACTTGCTTTTGTGGACCTAATACAGTAGCAAAACCTCCCAAGTGTATCTTTTGAGGTTTGGGTAAAATAGAATTCTGGTCCTAACGCCACACTGACAAATTACATACTGAGTTTTGAAAATAACAGTGTTTGGAAGCCTGGGTTTATACTATGTAATGGAGGCTGGGGTGGAAGATTTGTGGCTGAACAGGGGGGGGAAATGCCTCATTTAGGTACATTTTACTCATCCACAGAATTTTACCGGGGGGGGTGGCTTCAGGAGCACATTTCCCACATGTCCATCCTTTTTTCTTTACAAAAAATCCTTTGAAGAGGAAAAAGAACAGCTACACAACACCTTCTAATTGTCAGCTCTAGGAGCCTTCTGTCCAGTAGTACCGAAATTACTTCAGGATCAACACTTCTTGTTTTTACACCTGTACCTTTAACAAGGCTAGAAAAAAGGCAAAGCCTCAAAGCGGTTGAAAAATAAGTTTTTTATATAAAACAGTACAAGTGTTGATAGAAAACACCCAATACAGGGGGACCTTCTTTAGGGGCACAATAAAGTAGTGTTCCTATAAGACAGCGGTTCTCAACCTGTGGGTCGGGACCCCTTTGGGGGTCGAATGACCCTTTCACAGGGGTCGCCTAAGACCATCGGAAAACACATATTTCCGATGGTCTTAGGAAACTGTATTGACTGAACTATGTCATGTATCATCTTTTGTATTATTAAAGCTATTGTTATGTATTATTTTCATTAGCAAACCATCCCATGACAATGGATCGTGTAGAGAAGAAAGAAAATAATTTTATGGTTGGGGGTCACCACAACATGAGGAACTGTATTAAAGGGTCGCGGCATTAGGAAGGTTGAGAACCACTGCTATAAGACAACAACTATTACTATAAATCTGTTTTTAGTATTTTATCAAATTTATTTTCAGTGCCTTTTTGTAGTTTTACTTGTTTTTTCTCCCTTTGCATTCAGTGCTGCCTCCTTTAATGTCACCTGAGATATTTGGATGCCTGAGGTGAAAAACTTTATTTACTTATTTAGTTAGGGTGACCATATGAAAAGGAGGACAGGGCTCCTGTATCTTTAACAGTTGCATAGAAAAGGGAATTTTAGCAGGTGTCAGTTGTATGCATGCAGCACCAGGTGAAATTCCCTCTTCATCACAACAGTTAAAGCTGCAGGAGCTATACTGCAGATACACTGTGACCAGATTTAAAAGAGGGCAGGGCACCTGCAGCTTTAACTGTTGTGATGAAGAGGAAATTTCACCAGGTTCTACATATATACAAATGACACCTGCGAAAATTCCCTTTTCAATACAACTGTTAAAGATACAGGAGCCCTGTCCTCCTTTTCATATGGTCACCCTAATTTAGTAGCTGCCTTACCAACGCTTTAGGCAGCTAACAGATTGTTGTAATATATGTATGACTGAATATGTTTTCCACCTTAAGCACCCAAATATCTCACGTGGCCTTGCTAAAGAAAAATAGAACAGATGAAACAATTACCAACAAAGCTGCAAAGTTTTAAAATCCCAAAATAAAACTGCACAGATAAAAACAAGCAAAACTCAACTTCAGCTTAATTGAAGGCCAAACAAGAGACATGTATTTTGCATGCCTACCACAAGGCCAATGAAGAAAATTACATGACTTTGAGAAGAGGTTGTTTCACAGCTTCAGGGCAATTCTTGCTGCAACAGTTGATTGCAGTCAAAGCAGGGCCTGAGAAAATTGAAACCGATGTAGCAGACACTATTAGCAGGGATATTCCTGAGATGTGTGAAATGCAGCAGCACTTTGAATCCAACTCAAATTGGCAGCCAGTGCAGCTGAAACAAAACTGTGTGTGTGTGTTTGCAGCACATCACATCCATAAGACAGCAGCATTTTGCACTAGCTGAAGCTTCCAAATTGTCTTCAAGGGCAGCCCCACATAAAGCCTATTACAAGCATCAAGCCTGGAGGTTATGAAGTGTCTTCTGAGTAGGATGTGTTAGGGTCTTATCAAAAAGTAGGCCTGGATCAAGAATAACACCCAGACTCCAAACCTGTTCTGACAGGTAAATCAAATACCCATCCATCAATCACAAGAAAATCTACTTCTTCCACTACTGACTTAGATCTGAGTGTCTTTTAACCATCATCCACCATGACTACAGCTCCCAGACACTGATTTAGGACAGAGATGGTAGCATCCAGATGTTTAGAGATTGAAATACCGAGCTGGGTGTCATGAATACATCGATGACATCTCATGCCAAAACTGCAGATGATATCTCTCAGCAGCTTCATATAGATCAAAATCTTATTGATTGATTGATTGCATTTCTATACAAGCCAATAGTCAAAGCTTTTTTTCTAGCTCTTTTGTATCTGGTTAAGAGGGTAGTTCTCCTGCAGCTTTAACTGTTGTGATGAAGAGGGATTTTCACCAGGTGCTGCATGCATACAAATAACACCTGCTGAAACTCCCCTTTCAATGCAACTGTTAAAAACACAGGAACCCTGTCCTCTTTTTCATATGGTCACCCTACAAACCATCCAAGTGGAGATTTGTCGGGTGTTAATCATCTTACTGGCATGCTGCATTTGAGTAATATAATTCTATGTGCAAATGCGGGTACTTGTGAACCGGAGGAAGAGGGAGAAACGTCAATGCTTGAGGCTGCAAGTTGCATGAGAGCTTAAACCTTTTAGTATTGTTACAGTATGTCTTAGCAACAATGTATGGATAGCCAACACCTCAGAATATACAAAAACACTACTGCAATAAACTTGAGTGTCTTCCATGTGCTTTCTTTCTTGCCTGGCTCTAATCAACCAACCCCCAAAATGGCCTTTGTTATCTGTTATCCTCAGCTGCTGCTCTAACCATGACCAAGCCCTTTTCCAGATGCCTTTGTTGGCCCTCACACACATCTTCTGCATCTTATTATGCTCCCTGTTTTCCCCTGCTGGGCCCCATAAATTCTGTAGTAAGTTTGTTCTTGCAATTATGTCCATGAGTAGTTTCAGACTAAAGCAAGGGTGGGCAGCCTGCAGACTCTGGACTAATTTTTTTAAAAAACCTCTGCAAGCAAATAAGTTCAGATAGGGTGACCATATGGAAAAGAGGACAGGGCTCCTATATCTTTAACAGTTGTATTGAAAGGGAAATTTCAGCAAGTGTCATTTGTATGCATGCAGCCCCTGGTGTAATTCCCTCTTCATCACAACAGTTAAAGCTGCAGGAGCCCTGCCCTCTTTTGTAGGTGGTCACTTTAGTATAGCTACTGCAGCTTTAACTGTTACGATGAAGAGGGAATATTATTTATGGTTGATAATGGCCAGAATCTAATGACCTCATTTTGAGGATACGAATGACTGTCACAGTCTTACTGTACTGTTTTCATTATTGGTTAGGTTTTTTGAAAAGGGGCTTTTATTTCACTTTTAATACATAGACTATGCTTCTATGAAGAAAACAACGGCTTTTGTAATTGAATTGATTGGTTCTAATAAAGGATTATCCTGTTGATGTTTTGTTTGTTTTTATTCCGATAGACCAATGCAGCTGCAAACATTTTATAAATGGATCAATTCTGTTTGAAGCTTTATTTTTCTGGGCTTTTTCATTGGAGAATCCCTTAATATCACCCCAAATCAGTATCTCTTGCAGATTCACCATTGATGGTGAATTTGCATAACCGTTCTTGCCTCATAGTAGAACGCCTGTAGTTTTTCTTGAGCGCTAGCTTGGTAAAACTTCTTTCAACATCTGCTGCAGTCACTAGCAGTATGCAGACAATAATGATCTGTAGGTTTATGAATGCCTCTCTAAAAATAACTTGCAATTGTTTTTGTAAATCATATTAAGTAAGTGTGGGTAGTTCATTGTCTTTTTCAAAAGTAGAACAGAAGATTTTTTTTTCAGATGCAACTTTTCACAAGGGACATTCTTAGAAAGATTGGTAGGATACTTGTGACCTCGACATTTACTCATATAGTTTGGGCCTGTAAATCCTATTAGTACTAGTAGCATTATCTCATACTATAGTGGTGGCCAAAATTGTGGACATTCCTTGAAATTTTCATGTTTTGCAACTTTGCATGCTTATAGTAAACGTTCTGTTTCACGAAATTCAAATGTTTATATATCAATTGAAAGAGAATTTAATGCTGAATTCAATAACAAAAAATCAGAATGCAATTATCTGCAGTACAAAAACAGTTATGCTTACTTTAGCCTTAAAAACTAACAGGTGTGATTGAGTGAAGAAGTGGATTGTAATTGCAAACCCTACTAACCAATCACAGTCCTTGTTCTGGGGACCAATCACATGGCAGTAGCTGCAATACATCATGTTTCAAGTTGGGGAAAGTCAGTTTTGCTGTTTGTTCTGTAACTGAAGTGCAATTGGAGAGTGTGTGAATATTTGAAGTATTTCTCAAATTAAAAGTGTACATACGTACATCATAAATGGAGCCATGGCACCAAAGAAAAGAGTTGATGGGACACCCAGGAAAAGAAGCAGAATTGTTGTATTATGTGAATCAGGTCTTTCAATTGATATATAAACATTTGAATTTTGTGAAACAGAACATTTTCTATAAGCATGCAAAGTTGCAAAACATGAAAATTTTGAAAAGTGTCCACAATTTTGGCCACCACTGTATCTATGGGGTGTGTGTGTGTGTGTGTGTGTCAATCTTCCTGATTTTTATAGTGCTTTGCCCTAGAACCTGTCTCCTTCCTGCCTATGCACAAGGAACTCTGGAACCAGTCATTCTTGAGAGACCACGGCCAGATCTACACCAAGCAGGATATAACATTTTGAAAGCACTTTGAAAACGGTGGTCAATACTGTTGTAAACTGTTATAAAGTAGTAGTGTAGATCCTGCACATGTCACATAGGAAAGCACATATCGCGCTCTCTCATAGACTTAGTTTAACTTCACAAGCACTCCTATTCTGCTCTAGAGAGGGGACTGAGCCATTATCACAATGTTCAGAATGTTGCTTCTTCTTCTCCAACACTGCTTCTGATTGGCTCCAGAAAACTTTACAAGATCTGGACAATAGGTACATAGATATAGGGAAATAAGTTCCTATCAATGCAATGTATTTAGCTAGGGTGACCATATGAAAAGGAGGACAGGGCTCCTGTAGCTTTAACAGTTGCATAAAAAAGGGAATTTCAGCAGGTGTCATTTGTATATATGGAGAACCTGGTGAAATTCCCTCTTCATCAACACAGTTAAAGCTGCAGGAGCTATACTAGAATGACCAGATTTAAAAGAAGGCAGGGCACCTGCAGCTTCAACTGTTGTGATGAAGAGGAAATTTCACCAGGTTCTCCATATATACAAATGACACCTGCTGAAATTTCCTTTTCAATACAACTGTTAAAGGTACAGGAGCCCTGTCCTCCTTTTCATATGGTCACCCTAATTTAACCTCAGTTTTTCTGCTAATTGGGTTGCAGTCTGGGCCGGAAGGGGTGGGTGGGGCTCAAACTCTAGGCTCTGGTAAAGTGTACCCTTTCCCCCCCACATACTCCAAGTTTTTGTGGGCTGTGTTGGCCAAAACACCCTCACTGTGCCCCCTCTCTCAGTGGGTCTACCTTCACAGCACCATCATCACCAGCTGCTATCGCTCCTCATCCTCTTTCTTGTTATTGCTACCACCTGCTTGCTTGAGACATTGAACAGTGAGCAAGTAAGCAGTGGTATCTACAGGGCCATCAAGAGGGTGGGGGCAGGAAGCCAGTACAAATTACCAGGGGCCGGCAGTCCGGAAGGGGCCCAGGGACCCGACTGTGTTGCATAGCTTGGAGGGGCCTGGAAGTGTTTGGGGATCAGAAGGGGGAAGAGGCAGCCAAGGGCCCTGCCTGAGTGCTGCGGGACTCGCAGCACATCTCTTGCCAGGGAGGGCATCCCCAGCTGTGTGGCCCAGGGGAATCTGCTGCCAGGGGTCTGCCAGTCCTGCTCCCCAGGCTTCATTGAGGGGTGGGGTTGGGGAGTGGGCAGCCAAGCAGACCTACCCAAAACAGGGGGAGTGAGTGGCACTGGCAGGCCTGACGGTGCCAGGCAGGAGGGGGCGCCTGGGCCTCAGGCGGCCTTCCTCCTCTGGGGGCCTTCCTGCTGCTTGGGACGGCAGCTTCCTTCCTGCCCAAGAGCCACGCCGGCTAAAGATTTTTTCATCACAGCCCGAACCCACTCTGGGCATCTCCGGGTATCTACTGTTTATCCTTCTCACCATCTCCATTGTCCAGGCCCAAGCAAGAGGCAGGTGAATGAGCAGGTTGCAATGGAAAAGAAGAGCAACTCCAGGGGATTCTTGTCGGTGGTCTCCTGCAGGTGCCTTGTCATGCCTACCTTTGACACTGGCCCTGGCCACGCCGCCCCCTCACCCATGTTTGAGCCCTGAAGGGCAGGTTACAAACAACGGGAACTGTCCCTGGAGAACAGCAACGTTTGGAGTGTGCAGACTTACTTGCTAGGCATACATCTGTGATTTATTTTAAACAGATAAAAATAGGGCTGCTGACTGTATTCTTATTCCTATTGGCCTAGCTGAAGGCTTGCCAGCACAGTCTTGGACATCAGCAGATGTACAATGTGTCCTGTTTTTATGGGAAAGGGGGCAGGCGGGGGGGGGGGGGGGAATGTAATACTTGGCAGATGAAATTTTAACCAAAACTATTTTTTAAATAGAACACACATAGCTAAATATGTTGGCTTTATCAGAGCTTAAGCCAAGCATTCTAACAAAACAGTAGTGTTAAGTGAGATGAGATGGAGCAAAGAGGCATGAAATGAAGAATGAAGTTCCATTAATAATCTTCTGCATATTTTTTAACGATAACAACATATGATCAGGCCAGAAGCCCAACTCTAGTCCAGAATTCTGTTTCCACATTGGCTAGACAGATGCTTCTGGAAAGCTCATATGCAAAGCCTCTAATTCAGAGGAATGCTTAGGTACAGCACAGGGAAAGCTGTATTTTCCCAGCAACAAAATATTACAACTTGAGTGCTAGGGAAAATGTCACCTCCCCACAACAAAAGCAGTAACTTGAGGGAAAACATCTGGATCCTGCAAAACAACAGATGAGGAAAAAAATTGTGCAATTCTTGCACTAAAGAGCATTATTGAAAATGGCCCTTATCCAAAAAACAAAAAACAAAATCAGCAGCCCCATGTGATGTCTCCACAGTTGGACTGTACTAGTTCAGAATATAGGCAGGGGAATCAGAGAATGAAGCTTGGCTCACACATCCATTGGCAGCTGACATGACAACATTGGCAAGAGGGCACGTAGCTCTGTGGTAGGACACATATGCCTTGCATGCAAAATGTCCTACTAGGTGTCTTTACAGTGCCAGGTTGGTGCCATGTCCCTCGGAAACCCCATGGTTTCCCTCCCCCAGGGTGGTTTTGGGTAATCCCGACGCCAAGGTGGGAGTGTGGGGTTTCCGGGAGGCCATCGGGGACCGGAGCCGCCCCTGCCCTCTTCCTGGTGGAAGGCGTCCAATCGCAGGTCGCTTTCCACCAGGCACGGCCTGGCCACGCCTCCGCTGTGACTCCGGAGTGAGGCTTAGTTGTCTTGCACGTCCTCACTTCGCTCTGGAGAAAAATGTTGGGTTAAGTCCCCAACTCTTTTCCTCCACAGCTTTGGCGGAAAGCCCCCCCCCCCCACTGTGCACCCACCCTGGGGCCTTCCAAGCATCTCCAGTGAAAAGGATCATGGTAGCAGGGTTGTGACTGGAAGCGCCAGTCAAAACAGACAATATTGGACTAACGGTTTGACAATATAAGGCAGCTTCATATGTTTGTATGCCTCTTTCACCTACCAGCAGTTGAAGCTGGATCTTTCCTTGTAGGGAGAGGATCATAGCTTAATGGTAGAGTATATGTTTTGCATGCATTAAAAACAGGCTTAACATTCTTAGCACCTCCATTTAAACATTATCTGAAAAGCCAAAACTCAGCCTCGGAACAACCCATGCCTGAAATCTTGGAGAGCCTGCTAATCAGAGAAAATAATATTGGCATAGATAGTCACTCAGTTGAGAAGCAATGACAAATGATGCTTTATCTCAAACCGGGATCCCAACCTGTGGTTTGGCATCTTAATTTGATCACACAAACTATTTATTTATTTATTTATTTATTTATTTATTTATTTATTACATTTTTATACCGCCCAATAGCCGAAGCTCTCTGGGCGGTTCACAAAAATTAAAACCATCATAAAACAACCAACAAGTTAAAAACACAAATACAAAATACAATATAAAAAGCACAACCAGGATAAAATCACGCAGCAAAATTGATATAAGGTTAAAATACAGAGTTAAAACAGTATAATTTAAATTTAAGTTAAAATTAAGTGTTAAAATACTGAGTGAATAAAAAGGTCTTCAGCTGGCGACGAAAGGAGTACAGTGTAGGCGCCAGGCGGACCTCTCTGGGGAGCTCATTCCACAACCGGGGTGCCACAGCAGAGAAAGCCCTCCTATGGTTTACACAAGCCATAGTTGGCTGCATTCAGACAAAATGACAATTTTTGGTTTTCCACAAGCTAAAAATAGAAGCTTCTAATGTACACTTATGAACAACTGAAGTGGAGGAGGTTCAAAAGGAGGAGATCAGGCCACTATGTCCAAACCCAGACAAATTATGGTTTAGTGAAACAAGCCAACTTCAAACCATGGTCCTGGCTTGTTTCCCTAAACTAGGGGTACACAACCTGCAGGCCTCATTTAAAAAGTCACAGACTTAACATAACTTTTTCCTTTGCTCTGAGGTCACCACCATATTTCCTCCATCTGTTATTGGTGACCTTGCTTCAGCATGAGGTTGGGGGGCGGATTGCAGCCATAGATAGGTCGTGGGAAGGCTAGGTAGGGGGCAGGCTGAACGAGTTGAATGGCCACCAGAAAGACTGTTCTCCCTCCCAACATAGAGATTAACTGTTCTCACCCCTCAGCTGCGATGCCGCAGGGTTTTTAAAGAACGTATGGCGAAAGCGGCCCCGTAAAGACACCACCCTGTATTCGCCGTTTTGATGCCTGTTTTCCCAGATGGGAGAGATCCTTTTGGAGCTTCTTGCAATCCTGTTTTGTTTTAACCACTCTAAATGATTTGGTGTCATCAGCAAATTTGGCTACTTCACTGCTCGCTCTGAATTCCAGATCATTTATGAATAATCTAAACAACATTGGTGGTCCCAATACAAATCCTTATATCCTGACTTCAGCAAAGCTTTTGACAATGTACCACATGACGTTCTGATTAACAAACTAGCTAAAAGTGGGCTAGATGGAACAACTATTAGGTGGATTCACAGTTGGCTACAGAATCGGACTCAAAGAGTACTTATCAATGGAACCTTCTCAAACTGGGGAGAGGCAACGAGTGGGGTACTGCAGAGAAGTTCCAAGATATGAAGAGAGACTGAAAGAACTGGGCATGTTTAGCCTGGAGAAGAGAAGATGGAGGGGAGACATGATAGCACTCTTCAAATACTTAAAAGGTTGTCACACAGAGGAGAGCCAGGATCTCTTCTTGATCCTCCCAGAGTGCAGGACATGGAATAACGGGCTCAAGTTACAGGAAACCAGATTCCAGCTGGACATCAGGAAAAACTTCCTGACTGTTAGATCAGTACGACAATGGAACCAGTTACCTAGGGAGGTTGTGGGCTCTCCCACACTGGAGGCATTCAAGAGGCAGCTGGACAACCATCTGTCAGGGATGCTGTAGGGTGGGGGGTTGGACTCGATGGCCTTGTAGGCCCCTTCCAACTCTGCTATTCTATGATTCTATGAGGTGGAGGGGGGAATGGGTTGGTTTAGATGAGAGAGAAAAAGATTGTGCTCCTGGACCGCTTCAAAGCTTGTTGGAAGGCAGAAGGTGGAGCAATAATTCATTGTACACAACGAGAGCTGAAGAAAAAATAATCAGTTAGCTACAGGGTAGGAGGTGCCGGGACAAGCTCAAATGTGTGCAGCAAAGTCCTGATGACTTTGGGAGGGAGCCATTTTCAGCAGAGAAGCGACGAGGTGGTTGGTTGGGAGTAAGCTTGAACTGCCGATTCTCCACTGCAAATTCCCCTCCACAAGTTGTTTTTCCTTCTGTAGAGATCCAGATATTTGTGGGGATAAACAACTTGCATTTAGAACCCCATGGAGTGGGGGGGAATGGGATGGTTAGACAGGGAAAGGGTAAAGCATCCCCTCCCTCCTGTCGTCACATCTCCCTCCCCAAACTGCTTTTGGGGGGGCTTCATTTGCATCAAACCTTTGTTTGCCCCTGAAGTTAGCAGCCAGGGGCAGGTGGGAACAACCCAAACTGCAAGAATAGGCCAGGCCGGGAACGAGCTGAATGACAGGAGATTCAGGACAGATGAAAGGAAAGACTTCTTCCCACTGCACATAGTTGTACTATGGAATTGGCTACCACAAGATGTACTGATGGCCACCAATTTGGACAGCATTAGAAGGTGCTTAGACAAATTCATGCAGGAGAAGGAGGAGGCGGCGGCGGCTATCAATGGCTACTAGTCAAGATGGCTAGATGCTTTCTCCACGATCAGAGGCAATATGGCCCTGAATCCCAATGAGATGGGGGTGCTGTTGTGCTTGCCTCCTGCTTGTCGGCCACGGTACGCATAGAACGTTGGACTAGAGAGGCCTTTGGTCTGTTCCGTGGGTTCTTAGGATGTCCAGGGCAGTTGAAGCATCTCCGTCCTGGGAGGTTTTCCCAGGAAACGTTAGACTGGCAGCTGTCTAAAGAATGCCTTAGAGGGGAGTCCTGCTTTAGGGCAGGGTTAAGGCTATACTAAAGGCCCCACAATCAACCCACAATCGCGATCTTGCCCCGACTGGCAGGTGTCATTATAACCCTTTTGGTAATTTTATCCTGAGGGCAACTTTGTAACTGAGAAAGTTTTGTGATGTGGGGAGGGCTGCTGCCCAGGGGGGCTTTGTGTCGTGGGGAAGGCTACTGCCCAGGGCGGCTGTGGCTCGTGGGGAGGGCTGCTGCCCAGGGGGGCTGTGTGACGTGGGGAGGGCTGCTGCACAGGGGGGGCTGTGTGACGTGGGGAGGGCTGCTGCCCAGGGGGGCTGTGTGATGTGGGAAGGGCTGCTGCCCAGGGGGGCTGTGTGACGTGGGGAGGGCTGCTGCCCAGGGGGGGCTGTGTGACGTGGGGAGGGCTGCTGCCCAGGGGGGCTGTGTGTCGTGGGGAGGGCTGCTGCCCAGGGGGGCTGTGTGTCGTGGGAAGGGCTGCTGCCCAGGGGGGGCTGTGTGACGTGGGGAGGGCTGCTGCCCAGGGGGGCTGTGTGTCGTGGGGAGGGCTGCTGCCCAGGGGGGGCTGTGTGTCGTGGGGAAGGCTGCTGCCCAGGGGGGCTGTGTGTCGTGGGAAGGGCTGCTGCCCAGGGGGGGCTGTGTGTCGTGGGGAAGGCTGCTGCCCAGGGGGGCAGTGTGTCGTGGGGAAGGCTGCTGCCCAGGGGGGCAGTGTGACGTGGGGAGGGCTGCTGCCCAGGGGGGCTTTGTGACATGGGGAGGGCTGCTGCCCAGAGGGGCTTTGTGACATGGGGAGGGCTGCTGCCCAGGGGGGCTTTGTGTCGTGGGGAGGGCTGCTGCCCAGGGGGGCTGTGTGACATGGGGAGGGCTGCTGCCTAGAGGGGTGTGTGACATCACAGGCAAAGTATAAAATGGGGCTGGGATCTCACATGGGACTCAGTTCAGCCGGGACCCAGAGAGGGGAGCCACGAGGAGAAGGCAAGTCTGTCTTGCTTGGCGGGCAACTTTTTTCCTACCTCCCCACACTAAAATCGAGCTTACGCCAAAGCCATGAATGTCTCTTGATATTCATCTGCCGGAAATTTCCGCCAATCTGGCAGGTGGAGCCCTGACCACTTCGGTCGCCAGGGCACTGGGCACGAAGGTGTGGGGGTGGGAGGCCCAAAGGAGATGCCCGCTTATTTTGTGTTTCTGCCTTCCAGCAGGCCTGAGGAGAAGCCCCAGCGGAGGCTTTTCACCATCTGGGCTGAAGCAAAGAAGGTGTCGGTGGCGGCGCTGGATGGGAGAGAGACCCCTTCCCCACCCCCCGACGGAAAGAGGGCAAGTGGGGGGGCTTAATAAATAAATAAAATATGAAGTGACAATAAATCTCTGTCTCGAGCCTCTTATTGAAGCGTCCCATTTATTCAGTCATGAAGGTTGCTGCTCCTACCCGAAAGAGAGAGAGAGAGAGAAGACTCCATCGCACCCATTGATGACGATCCCAGAGGGAGAGAAGGCTCTTACCCACTGCCCTAACCGTCAGGGGGAAGCCAGACGGGTTTCTGAGCATTCTCTGTTGTTACAAGAAGCTCCAGCTCTGGTAAAGTAAAGCAAAACAAAACAAAGATAAGCAAGGCAAAGCAAAGCAAAGTAAACTTGAGATGAAGCAGTGAGAGAATTATTGCAGAGAGGAACAGAGGATCTATCTCTCTATATAAAAGCCCAGAGGCCTCCTCCAAGCCACTTATGCAAATATGAGAGAAGGCAGAGGCAGTGGATTGGCCTACTGTTTGATGATGTCACAATGACATTGCCAACTAGTAGACCAATCCACTGCCTCTGTCTTCTCTCCTATTTGGATGTTTAAAACTTCTGAGCTCACAGGGCCTTTTAGGGAAGTTCCAAGAAAACTAACTGCCATCTAGGGAAGTTCCAAGATAGAAGGCCAGAGGGCGCCTCCAAGCCACTTCTAGGTTTTGCCCTCTGGCACCATCTAGCGACATTTCTCAGAACTGCGGCCTTCTATGGAAGTTCCAAGAAATAGTTTTCGCCCTCTGGCGCCATCTGGCACCATCTAGTGACATTTCTCAGAACTGCGGCCTTCCATGGAACTTCCAAGTTCTGAAGAAAGACAACTGCCAGGAGCTTCCGGCCTAGCAGAGGGGCCAAAACCCACGAACCTCCTCACCAGACTGCTCCTCTACACCTGTCGTATGATGAGCTTTTTTGCTAGTAAAGAATAAAGAACAAAATACTAACAGATAAGAGCAGTGAAGAGGACAGGAGTGGGATAGCTAAACATAAACAGAAATGTAACCCGACGAGAATCTGGTAAGAAGTATTGTAAGACGTGATAAGTAATTAATATAATTTTAATACAATTTTAATACAATTTTACTAAAGGGTGTGGTTTGGAATTTTAAGAGTTAAGTGTTAACAGCAGCGCTAACAGCACAGCACAGAAGCAATAGAGATTAGTCAAAGACAAATCATGAGATGAGTGGAAACACCTGATGTGGCGAAATACAAGAGGAAAGAATTACCTTTAACTGCCATCAATCCCTATTAACCACCACCGACTGTTAAGGCTACGAAGAATTAACTAATTGCATAGATAATTGAAAGGAATGCAAGAGGAAGAGAGATTTATTGAGTACAGGACAGCTTAATAGGCCAAAAGCAGGTGGATTGAAAGATCGAATAGAAGCAGAAACATAGTATAAACATCTGCTGTTGACTGTATAATAAGATCCAAAATATCCACTATAAATATTACATAGAAAGAGCAATGGTACTAACTAGGAAAGAGTATAAGAAACGGGATTGTTCCTCTGGTAATGGAACAGATTCCTTACAAAAAAAAAATAAGCAAAATAAAGCCAACCGAAAATAACAATTTTTTTTCAAGTGGATTCAGAAAAAACCAATAATAATAACAACACAACAGATAATAAACCAAGACACAGATATGGACATAGGCATGGATAAAAGAAACCTCTCCTTTGTAGCAAAGGAAGCATCAAGAGACTCTTTTTAATTTTTGTGAACCGCCCAGAGAGCTCCGGCTATTGGGTGGTATAGAAATGTAATAAATAAATAAATAAATTGATTGGTCCTTGGGATCACATCTGATAATGAATCCAACGAGAAAGGAACCTTCTGTAAATATCTGCCTGGCCGATGAACTGCTCTTGTTGGAGCAAGATCCCAAAAGATTAATCTATCCTAATGATACACTACCTTGTGGGACTCCACTGTTTATATGCTTCCATTGGGAAAATTTACCATTTATTCCTACTCTCTGTTTTCTGTTCTTAACCTTAACCTCCATTTATTTAATATAACAACATGTGCTCAACATAGCTTACTTTCACATAAATGTGGGTAGGAGTGTCAGTCTCTTTCTGCTAGTGATTCTATGAATGCACAAAAATTAATTCAAACCCTTCCTCTCAACGGACTTGCTGTCTGATTCAGAGTTGTGCTGATAATGGCTTCGTCCTCAGAGTTCCCCTAAAATTTATATTTTGTAAAGCAGCAACAACAAAAACCGCACACACACACCTCGGCACAGAGCTTTGATTTGTCAAGAGTGAAGACAATAAAGCACTTAGAAGCAGCTTGTTTAATTAAAATGTAATGTAATGTTGTTGGGCTGAACCTCTGATGAGCTTTTAGTTTGTAATTCTGGGTGGCCTGCACATCAGGAAAGTAGTTGGAGCAAAGTGCTCCAACCTTTTTATCATGGGCCTCTTGTCCCACTCCAAGATGGTCTAGAGATGCCAATTTCCAAATAATCATACTTTTGTTCTTGACACTTTGGGGGAAGGTCTTAGGTTGCTGTTTTGTTTGGCCTTGCTCATATGTTTTTAACATCATCTCCAGCAACTACTAATAGCAATCTTTCATTGTTCCACCAGACTCTTGTGACCTACCAAGGCAAATGCAGCTCACCACCAGCTACATATATTGGCCTGCTTTTTCTTCAAGAACTCTCCTGTTTTTGTAGGCCCAGGTAAGTTGAAAAAGTAGGGGGTTTTCAAGCTCCTAGCACCTGAGATACCGCAAAACATTTTGGTATGTGACGTATATAACCTATGGTGCCACCAATTCAACCTATGGTGTTGAATTGGATTAACTGGATGGATTAACAGTGCCTTTAAACACAACACAGGCTCCACACTCTAAGAGAAACTCTAAGGACATAAGAAGAGCCTACCTTATCAGAGCCAAAGGCCTTATAAGATAATCCAGCATTCTGTTCCTACAGCAGTGACCAGATGCCTATGGGAAGGCTGGAAGCATAGGACAGTCCTCTATTTTGGAGAGTTGGCCAAGGACAGTCCTCTTTTTGAATGTATCCTCACTTTGAAGGGCTGTCTGGTCCCAATCTGGTTTGAAGTCAAAGAAACATTGGGAGAGAGAGCAGAGGCCTTGTAACTGCGTATGTACAGTTAACACCTGGGCAGCAAACTAAGTGGGTAGACAGATTACCTGGTCACAATTTCCCCCACCATCTCAAAATGTGTTGTGTTTCTATTGGAATTAAAGTGATCATTTCCAAATTTACCCCTGGACACATAAATTAGCAAACCCAATATGGACCAGACAGCCCTTCAAATATCCAAATTGGTGTCCTCTTTCGGTGATGCAATTCCCTCTTTTTTGGCAATGCCTAAGTGGTTACTCTATTGTTGGTCTTTGACTACCGATTTAAGATCCACCCAAATGTTGATAATATAGCAGTTGAATAAATGGGGTTTAGATACAACTCCCTGACAGGGCTGTTAATACAGGCCTGCAACAAGATTTCTCATAAACCAAGGGAAGAGAGAGTCTGAGCTTTACTTAAGGAACAGTGCAGAGATAATTCACTGTGCCTGAATATAACACTTGGCTCGTAGCCATTGCCAACATCTGTATGGAGCCTGATTTCTGTAGTCAAGATTCGACAGACAGACCCCCACCCCTACCTCCAAATTAGGGGTTTTAGCATCAAAGCTGGAGATTATAAGAAAATGCCTTATACCAAATCAGACAAATGTCTGATTCGCTCTCACCCTCGCTTCTCTGCCCATGTTTTCATTCCTCAGTTACTTCCTCTTTCAAAAGAGGAACGAGCACGAAGCCCATTGAGTCCGCTGTTGTAATGGCGCTGCTTCTCCTGCACACAGCAGGAGAGAACAGCAATTCTGAGTTTAAAAAAACATCGGACTTATCGAGGGGTTTTTTTTTGTCACGCAAGGAAGGCCAGAAGGGGCGGGAGGCAGATGGTGTCATGTGAGGGACCTGAGCAAACTCTGTGAGTGCCCAGTAACGAGTGTGCAATAAAACGCTTGTCACGTGGAGCTTTCAGTATACTCTGTATTAAGTAGCAGCAGCAACCCAGAGTTTCAGACACATGTCTTTCCCAGACCTATCTGGAGATACCAGGGACAGAACCGCGGACCGTCTGCATGCAAAGCGTGGGCTCTACCATTGGGCGATATGGCCCCTCCCTGCTACATTTGTTTCAATGGGGTTGAAAATTTGCAGATATGCTATCTATCTATCAAAAGAATTAGAAATGGAGAAGACTAGATAAATGATCCTCTGCAGTCTTCTTTTCTTTTGCTGTCATGTTTATTTTGTGTAGACATATTCCTCCTCCTCTTCCTCCCCCCAATTTTACCAACAAAGGAACTGAGGCTGCGTTTTGCAGGAAGCTCTTTTAAATATATAATTAAAATATAAGCTAATTTTACTTGAGCTTTTTTTTTTTTAAAAAAAAGAGAAACAACCCAGAAGGTTATAGCAAATATGTTCACATGAATTTTTTTTTTTTTTTGCTGAGAGGGGAAAAATGTCACTGCTTTCTCACAGCTTGACATAAAAGAGATGGAGGCAATATATGATAGGAGCTATTAATAGCCATATCCTCAAAGCCTGAACAGCCTAACATGTAGTTTTGCACTGGTTGGTAAGTTACAGGGTCTTTTACTCTTGGTATAGGTAGGATCTCCAGGTTAGGATTTGACAAGCCTAGTAATCATGTAGATCAATAAGGTATTTGTTTGTGGGTATTGCTACAACAGAGCAGTATAAACGATATATGAAAATGTTATGGAAAAAGCAGGGAGATTTCTTGATATTATCTAAATTGTTAATGTAGCATCTCAATGATCCAGTGCTATGCCACATTCATTATTAGCTAGTTGAGGCTTCTGCTGTTCCCACAGTTATTTTAGACAGATAAAGTAGTCTCCATTTCCTTTCCTAAATACTTCTGTGAAATACTGCTGGCATACACAGAATGTCTGCTATGCTTCCTTCCACAGAAACAGCTGCATTCCAGCACTGGGCAAACTATCCTTAACATAAAGAAGCACACTAATAATCTCGAGTTCCTGTTTTTACTTAGTGAGAATTGCAAGGATGACAGTAAAATAACAGTGCCGGATCCAGGCCCTGAGAGGGCTCCTGTACATTTGCCAGTTGGGCAAAACAGGGAACATTCCACCAGGTGCAGTTTATAAAAACACAAGAAGAGTTATGCGAGATCAGACCAAGGGTCCATCTAGTCCAGCACTCTGTTCACACAGTGGCCAACCAGCTGTTGACCAGGGATCCACAAGCAGGACACAGGTGCAACAGCACCCTCCTGCCCATGTTCCCCAGCAACTGGTGTACATAGGGATACTGCCTCTGATACTGGAGGTAGCACATAGCCATCCGGACTAGTAGCCATTGATAGCCTTCTCGTACATGGATTGGTACAACCCCCTTTTAAAGCCATCCAAATTGGGGCCCATCACTACATCTTGGGGAAGTGAATTCCATAGCTTATCTATGCGCTGTGTGAAGAAGCTCTGTCCTGAATCTCCCACAGTTTCTCCTGTGACTGCCACAATGGTGAAAAGCTGGATCAGATTAAATTCTCCCTTCTATGATGTTTGTTCAGCTTAATCACCTGCATCTTTACTCAAAAATCCTGTTGTGATTTAAAAGGGTGGAGTCTGGTGAGATAACAGCTCGTAGAATCATAGAACAGTAGAGTTCAAAGGGGCCTATAAGGCCATCAAGTCCAACCCCCTGCTCAGTGCAGGAATCCAGATGGCTGTCCAGCTGCCTCTTGAATGCCTCTAGTGTGGGAGAGCCTACGACCTCCCTAGGTCATTGGTTCCATTGTCGTACTGCTCTAACAGTCAGGAAGTTTTTCCTAATGTCCAGCCAGAATCTGGCTTCCTGTCACTTGAGCCCATTATTCTGTGTCCTGCACTCTGGGATGATTGAGAAGAGATCTTGGCCCTATTTTGTGTGACAACCTTTCAAGGATTTGAAGAGTGCTATCATGTCTCCCCTGCATGTTGTTCCAGCAGCCTCTGCTGACGATGGCAGAGATTACCGCAAGTGGATTGAGGCTTCTGCTCCTCACCACCCCACGCGCTCTATACCAGCAAGCCATCCGCCGGCAGACTTTGGGCCACTGGTGCCACGACACAGGCTCTGAACAACAGACCCGGCCGCGACTACTCCCTGCTCAAGCCAAGCACCACCGCTTGATACACCTGAGGCAAGGGATAAAAACCACCTTCCTCCAAACTATGTGGAGAAAGGGGTTTAAATGGAGAAGAATTTCAATAGTAAAATAATGTGCTGTGAGTTATATGTGCTGAGGTGAAGTATTGTCAGAGTGGGCGCTAAATGTATAAACTTCAGATGATAAATGCCAAACAGACACGTGGATTTTTGTGGTAGTTAAAAACAAAATAATTAAAATTTATTTTGAAAGTTCACAAGCTTTGCTTCAAATTAAAACCTTTTAAAACCTTTTTGAAACCTTTCATCCAATCCTTTCATTCATTCACATACGCGCTTTCCTTTCCCTCACACAATCACTCTGGAGCTTTCTTTATTATCAGTATTGTTTAATATACATCAGCTATGTGCACACCACACTCCAAAGACACCACTCTCTACCCTGAACCTCAAATTCTCCAGACCCAAGTACTCTAAACCCCAAGATCTAAAGCACAGAGAGCGCTAAAGACTCTAAGACAGCCTTTCTCAACCTGGGGCGCTCCAGATGTGTTGGACTACAACTCCCAGAATGCCCCAGCTGGGGCATTCTGGGAGATGCAGTCCAACACATCTGGAGCGCCCCAGGTTGAGAAAGGCTGCTCTAAGAGTACCTAAAAAGTCTCCTCAATCCCTTAACCCTAACCCTAACCCCTCCCCAGACATTCTAACTCCGCCCACTCAGGCCAACATTCTAAAAACCACAGACTTACAAACTGCAGACATACATTTGGGAACTGACTTGTGGGGTGTAACACCACAACTGGAAGGCTGCATATCCTCCTTCCCAGGAATAACATCATCAAGACAAGGGGGAAGATCAACCTGGCCTATCCATCTGCCGGAGAAAGAGCCACTGCAAGGAGGTTGCTTACCCCTCCCAGCCAGAAAGCACACTCAGCTCCAACTGACAGTTGCCCAGGGACTGCAGAATTACAGGGAAAGTACATTTTGGCCCCATCCATTGGCCAAAGGAACAAGAACTACCAATTGCTACCCAGGCAAGAACACCAGCAAGAGATCAGCCTGACCTGGAGTGCATTTAAATGCCCACTTATAGCTCACCGCTTTGTTTTGGGTGTGAAAAACAAATCCTCCTCTTCCTTTTCCTTGCGCCCCCCCTCCCTTGTGTGTGTTTTGTTTTTCAAACTGATGGCAGGGCCTCATTATTATTATTATTATTATTATTATTATTATTATTATTATTTCCCTCTTTATTATTGCTGCGAGCTGCTTTGGGAGACAATATTATTATTATTATTATTATTATTATTATTATTATTATTATTATTATTTATATAGCACCATCAATGTACATGGTGCTGTACAGAGTAAAACAGTAAGTAGCAAGACTCTGCCGCATAGGCTTACAATCTAATAAAATCATAGTAAAACAATAAGGAGGGGAAGAGAATGCAAACAGGTACAGGGTAGGGTAAAACTAACAGTATAAAGTCTGCACAACATCAAGTTTTAAAAGC
Source organism: Elgaria multicarinata webbii (assembly GCF_023053635.1). Classification (NCBI taxonomy): domain Eukaryota; kingdom Metazoa; phylum Chordata; class Lepidosauria; order Squamata; family Anguidae; genus Elgaria; species Elgaria multicarinata. The sequence goes on along the minus strand of NC_086175.1, from coordinate 126,361,522 downwards.
TTTAGGAAAAAGAAAAGTTTTTAGTTGAGCTTTAAAAGCTGCGATTGAACTTAAAATACAGTTGTTGTTAGTAGTAATAGTAGTACTAATATTGTTACAATTATTAAATAATGATAAAATAATAGTGGTGGTGATGATGATGATGATGATGAGGTCTATTGAGAAAGCAACTTGTCTGCATATCCTATTACCAGTCTCTCTATTTTGGAGACCTGGCAGGGGACAGTCCTCTCTTTGAAGGTGCCCTCTTATTGACAGGCTGTCCAATCCATCTCTGGTTTAGTCAAAGAACCATAAGGATAGAGAGCAGGCAGGGACCTTGAAATTGCCCATCATCAATTAGCAGCTGAACAGCAGACTGAGAGCACCTCTAGACGAGCAATTTCCTGCACACTCGTGATTGGCCACTTACAAAAGTTTGCACGTCTTTTACACAACGTCAACAATGACCAGGATGTCTCCCATAATATCCATTGGAAATTCCGCCATGAAAAGAACCGCTTTCAAAGTGGTAACATCCTGAAAAAAAGCAGACTCTTCCGCCACTAGATGGCGCTGTCTCAATGGAACTGAACTGAGGGGTAGTTTTCAATTCAAACCATGTAGTTGCCCCTCTCTGCCCGTGTAACGCAGCCCATAACAATCTCACCAAAAAGCAGCACAAATGCCCTGGATAAGCAGCGCACCCTGAACAGGCATGGAAGATGTGGTGTGATGTATTTCTATTTAAATAGTAGTTATTATTTTTAAATGTGCATGTATATACATGCATCTTTTTTATTACCAGAGGACTGTCACGTTTGGATGGGGGAAGGAAGGAAGTCTTCCAGCTTCTTCCCAAACTCACCACATAATATCTACACACATGTTCCAAGCACACGAGCTGGCCTGATTCTCTTGCTAGGACAGCAAAGTCTGTTGGCGGTAGCTGGGCCATACGGTGTCAGGAGGCGATGACCAGCTATTGTTTCTTACCGCCTGCATTTTAACTGCCAAATTGATTCATTCAGGTCCCATGAAAGCAATTGGCTTAGTCCAATAACTAGTAACCACCAGCCATCCAAGTTAATTAAGTAAACAATTAGTTATACAAAAAGCCCAGAGATGAAGTCATCCAGTCCACTTGCCACAATACTATGCCCATAACATTTGCCATCTGGCTTGCATGTGTTTGACATATTGATTCAGACGGCCCAGGGCTTGGGAAAAACCCTCTGTCTGAGAGTGCTCCCAAGAGAGCTCCCTTTGTTGTTGCTGTGCCACTTCTTCGTTATTAACAACAGCAATGTTCCGCAATTATCCAAATGCTTTGGAACCACAGGAATTGATAGAGCAGCGAACTCCCTTTTGATTTCCCCCCACAATGACTTATGTGTTTCTGTGTACAGAGGCCAATGTTGCATAGTGGCTCTGTTCTGTTCCTGATTTCTCTGCATAATTTTCTCAGATGACTTGAGGCCACGATCCTCTTCCTCATTCACTTAAAAATCTGTCTTTCCAGCCCTCCTGCACATGTTGCTTAGTCTGTGTATAGATCAACGTTCAACGACCTGTTGCTCTCCAGATGTGTTGGCTGGCAATTCCCATAATTCCCAGACAGCATGAGTGCTGGGGATGATGGGAGTTGAAATCCAACACATCTGGAGGGCACTAGGTTGGGGGAGGCTGGTATAGATAATTTTTCAGAGGGATGCATTCCAGTAGTGGGTGGGGCCAAAAATACCAGCATACTATTGCTTAGAGTTCTTACTGCCGATAACGCAGCCTTGGGTGAGGCATCTCAATTTTTTAGAATGGGGGGAAAATGCACAAAAGGAGGGAAACCACCTAATGGTTGGGGGTTGGGGAAGGGATCGTGGCCATCTGGAGAGCCCCAGAGAGCTGGATTTATTTATTTATTTTATTTATTACACTTATATACCACCCCCATAGCCAGGGCTCTCTGGGCGATTTACAGAAATTCTAAAATTAAGATAAAAACGAGTATACAAGATTTAAAATGCTAAAACACAGAACATACACACATAAAATACTAAAAACAGTTAAAAAACTAAACATGTGGGTGATTAAGATGTGCCGCCGTATGCCTGAGCAAAGAGGAAAGTCTTACCTGGCGCTGGAAAGATAGCAGCGTTGGCGCAAGGCGAGCCTCGTCAGGGAGATCGTTCCATAGTCTGGGGGCCACCACCAAAAAGGCCCTGTCCCTCGATGTGGCCTCTGGGCCTGAGGTTCCCCACCCCTGCACTAACGTGTAATTTCACCCAACATAAGTTGTTGTGACTGGTACAGCTTGGCCAGCATTCATTGCAACACCATGATGGGTAGTGTGGAAGGAGGGCTTGAATGTTGCAAGGAGCTCTGGGAAGTAATTCTTTTCAGTGAGGGCCAGGCTACTCAAGGGCCGGAGTGGAAGGCAGGCTCTGCCCCTCTCTGCAACAAGAACGTCCCACAGCACAGAGAAGCAAATGGCAGCTGTTGATTCATGGGCAGCCATAAGAAGAGCCCTGCTGGATCAGACCAAGGGTCCATCTAGTCTAGCATTCTGTTCACACAGTGGCCAACCAGCTGTCAACCAGAAACCCACAAACAGGACACAAGTCATAGGGGAGAAAGATAAAAGAAGCATGAGCAAGGACCCCCGGCATAGAAAATCAAGCCTGCTCCTCTCTGCATAGCCTCATCCTGTCCTTCTTCTGAGTCACGCTGCAATGTGGTGGAATTGTTTTGCATACTCAGAGTTGTGTCTTGCCCTTCCTCCAAGGAACTGAGGGCCCAAACAGACATTACTTTAAAGGTGTGCCTAGCAACTACATCTCCTTCATCTCTCCTACATCTCTAAAGGTATGGAGGCCACAATCTGTATCAGGACCCTAGAGTGGCCAGGAAAAAAGAGAGAGAGACAGATGTGAGACACACATTTAATGTAACATCTGTTCTGGCCCTCACGGTGGAATCTTGGGGCAGCTGCCTAGGCCCTAAAGCTGCATTAGAGGCCACTATGTGTCATGTTTGCAACCCCTCCCACCAAGGTGTGAGACAACAGCTGCGTTTAGACGACACTTTTGTCAATGGAGGGTTGACAAGTCAACTCAGTTGTTTTTTTGGGGGGGTACCCCACACACAACATGTTCCCATATCCCCGTGGAGCGGTTGAGGCTCCCATTGAGTGGATTCCTACACAACCTAGCATTTGACTGACAGATTGCCCACCCCTTTCCCTGCCCTCCCTCCTCCCCAAGGCCTCCAGGTGCTATCCCAGAATCCATTGCGAGTTGTGCCGGCTGCAGCAGAGCAGTCAGCGTGGTTTTGGCCACTCTTGCCTGGGAACTTTGTAGCCTGCTGAAAAAATCAACTCAACGGATGGAAAACTCTACTGGCTCGGTTTGGATGACAGAAAAATGACCGGTTGTGCGACAAGTCAACTCTGCAGCCAGTTATTTCACTGTTGTTGTTTTTTGCCAAAAAAGCCAACCATGGAGGTGGAAATTGTCTGACAGCTGACACAAATAGCAACCTTTGTCCATTCCATGGTGGTTCTTGTGTCCTCCTAACGCAGCCAATAAAGAGGTCTGCTGTACAATCCACAAAGCTTTATTCATTAAATACATATCTCTTCACACCTGAAGGGAGGTGTGAATGCTAGGAACTATCTTCTAAGCTTAATTTGCCTAACAAAACAAGGCAGTTGTCTATCAACTAAATGGACAGTTTCCCGCAGCGGATTCTGGGATCTGTCAACACTGATGTTCTCTCCCCATCTGACAGAGACTGAGTTCCCAGGAGTGGGGAGGATGATCTCTGAGGCTTGGTGTCCTGTCTGATAAGCTCTTGGGAAGATTCATCCTTGACTCTTGAAGAGTCTTAGAGAATCTCCTCCCCTGTCTTGACTGGTGTACTTCTGGTTCTGGTTCTTCTTCTGTCTCTGAGTCAGAATCAGCCCCCAAAACCCAGTCCCCCACACTCGGGAGAACAGACCTAATGCTGACACTACGGATGCTTATACTGGTCTCTCTTTATTTTCTCCCCCCACCCACCCCTGTTGATGCTCTGGCTTTCTGAACAGCACTAGGTGGTCATTCGCATTTCCCACAATGCACCCAGAGCGACACTACATTATTGAGGGGGGAAATGGCAGATAGATTCAGCGACTCGGCATTACCTGAGCATTGTTGCTCCTGCTGCCGCCAAAAAAGCCCTGAAAAATAAAAAAGGAAGGCATTTTGCTCACAGGTCCCCTTCAAACCTGGAGCACGCCCTGATCAATAGCTATTCAATTTTTTAAAAATGTGATAAACAATAAACAGGCAGATACATCAAGCACCAATGGTTTTAATATGATGCATTTGATTATTGGTCCTTGTGGCATTACCCACATTTCAATTCCCTTAGGTATGTCTGCATGAATATGTCTAGAGAGTGCGGAATGTTGGACTGAGTGGGTGTGGCTGGTGATGCTGTGGAAAGGGGGGAGGAGTCTATATAGGGGGAGCTGAGTGGTCTGAGGTGTTCGGTTGGTGATTGGGGTTAGAGGGTAGATGTATTTAGCTGAGTGATTTCTTGTCAGGAGTTGTGAGTGAAAATAAGATCATAGGGACTAAGGATTGTTATTATTAGACTAGTTACTACCAATATTTTTAAGAATAGGCAGGACTGGAATAGAATTCAAAGGAACTAAGAACTGTAAACAACAATAAACATTTTCTTTATTTTACTACCATAAAACCACGTGTCAATTTGGCTGTGTCTCCTACTCTATTGGTTCATAAATAAACACATTACATCAAACCTTCAGCCTGCTATATTCACAAAAAAGCCTTTTCCAAATCTCCTTACCTTTTCCCTCTGCTATAAGGGAAAGGTTATACTTTTCTTTTTACCCCTTCCTCAGGTATTTAAGTGGTGGTGCTTAGCCTGAGGGAGGTGTGCGCGTCAAAGCCTTGTGTGTGAGGGGGTGGCATCGCAGTCCTACATTGAATGATCCAACAGGGAGGAACATGTTGTCCAGTTCGTGTTGTGTAATTTGTTCCAAGCTATTTCAGCCTAGAAGATCTTTCCAGCGTTGACCCTGGGAAGCTGGCGGGTGTAGCGAAACTCTATTCATACTTGTTGATTCAATAAACAGCTGCCAAATCTCATCAAACTTGTCTGATGTTGCTTGACCACTTTGGAACTTGAGTTGTTTTGTGATTCCCCCCCACCCCCCATAAGAGTTAGGTCCCATATCTTTTGCTTCCTTCCAATACTACATTGTTCTACTTTGGACCTCCACTTTGCTACTGTTTCTAGCCTGGCCGCATCTAAATAAAGGCTTACGGTACTTTTATGTTTTAATTTTGCATTTAAGAAGAAGAGCCATGCTGGCTCAGAGCAAGGGTCCATTTAGTGTTCACACAGTGGCCAAACAGCTGTCAACCTGGAACCCACAAGCAGGGCATTTATCCCAAGGTATAAATGGCTGCAGTTAGGGAAGTAGGATATGAATCACAGAATCATAGAATAGCAGAGTTGGAAGGGGCCTACAAGGCCATCGAGTCCAACCCCCTGCTCAATGCAGGAATCCACCCTAAAGCATCCCCAACAGATGCTTGTCCAGCTGACTCTTGAAGGCCTCTAGTGTGGGAGAGCCCACAACCTCCCTAGGTAACTGATTCCATTGCCACACTGCTCTAACAGTCAGGAAGATTTTCCTGATGTCCAGCTGGAATCTGGAATCTGCACTTCCGAAAGAGTGCAGTAGCACCTTTCGGCTCATCTAGCAAGTGGTATACAGAAGCATCATGTATGGAGGGAGTATAGAGCCATCACGACTAGCCTTGTCCTTCATGACCCATCAGAGCTCATGGTACATTCGAGTCAAAATCCTGGGTTTTGATTTTGCTGGATTCCATACAAAAAGGTGGATTTTGGTATCAAACTCGGAAAACGTGCATTCTGAAAGGCTGTTCGCATTTCCCTGGAATTTGCAACAAGATCTCAGAAGTAGGCCAGCTGTGGTAGAGAACAGCAGGCTCTCTGGAGGCAGTTGGTCTTGTCTCTTTATAAGTCAGATCTTTATATCCAAATATCCTGAGAACTTGCATGTTCCTGATGCTGTTGAAAAAGTCTTTTGCAAGGGAGCCTTGGAATAACAAAAGCTCTATGCCTAAATCACCAGCTTCTGCCAGTAGCATTTATATATCCTGTTTTGCGTAGGCGTGACATTGACCATAGTGTGGCGGGGGGTGGAATGGGGTGAGGAGGAAACAAAGTATGATTTAGCTTTTTAGAAAATAAATAAATCTCCAGATGTTTCCAAAGTTACTCATCTGGGATGAGGGGGAAAGAAAATCCTATTTAAGGCATATATAACTGCTCTTCCTTTTCAGCCCGAAGATCTCCTTCCTGCCAAGCTTAGGCTGTCTCTAAATAACACATGGGAACTTCACTTGAGCCTTAATTCCAAATAGGGCTTTCAGATTAGAATCTGAATGAAGATTTCCGCCCCAACACACCCACCCCTTGTACTCTTAGCATCATTCCACCCATTCCTGGCTGCAGGCCTAACAGTCTTATTTTGTGGGCAGCATCTCTGAATTTTCCGTTTTGGATCTAGGCTATGCAGGTCCTCACCCAGAGATCCTGCCTGACCTTTAAATGCCTTGATATAGGGGGAGCATATGAAGCTGCTATGTTCCCCACCCCATTTCTGGACCCCCTCCCCAGGCATCATCATTATTATCATTACCATTAGAACATAAGAAGGGTAATGCTGGATCAGACCAAGGGTCCATCTAATCCAGCACTCTGTTCACACAGTGGCCAACTAGCCATTGGCCAGGGATGAACAAGCAGGACATGGTGCAACAGCACCCTCCCACTCATATTCCCCAGCAACTGGTGCATATAAGCTAACTGCCTTGATTACTGGAGGTAGCACATCGCCATCAGAGCTAGTAGCCACTGATAGCCTTCTCCTCCAGGAATTTATCCAATCCCCTTTTAATGCTATCCAAATTGGTGGCCGTCACTACGTCTTGTGGTAGTGAATTCCAGTGTTTAACTATGCGCTGCATAGATGAAGCTCTCTGGGCAGTTTGCAACATTTCATAAAAATACAAAATACAATGTAATAAAAATATTCTAAAATGTTTAACATATAAAAATTCATGGAATCATAGAATAGCAGAGTTGGAAGGGGCCTACAAGGCCATCGAGTCCAACCCCCTGCTCAATGCAGGAATCCACCCTAAAGCATCCCTGACAGATGGTTGTCCAGCTGCCTCTTGAAGGCCTCTAGTGTGGGAGAGCCCACAACCTCCCTAGGTAGCTGATTCCACCGTCGCACTGCTCTAACAGTCAGGAAGTTTTTCCTGATGTCCAGCCGGAATCTGGCTTCCTTTAACTTGAGCCCGTTATTCCGTGTCCTGCACTCTGGGAGGATCGAGAAGAGATCCTGGCCCTCCTCTGTGTGACAACCTTTGAAGTATTTGAAGAGTGCTATCATGTCTCCCCTCCATCTTCTCTTCTCCAGGCTAAACATGCCCAGTTCTTTCAGTCTCTCTTCATAGGGCTTTGTTTCTAGACCTCTGATCATCCTGGTTGCTCTCCTCTGAACACGCTCCAGCTTGTCTGCATCCTTCTTGAATTGTGGAGCCCAGAACTGGACGCAATACTCTAGATGAGGCCTAACCAGGGCCGAATAGAGAGGAACCAGTTAAAACTAAAACTATGTAAACAGCTAGAAACAATTTAAATAAGCAATTTCCCACCCCCCTTAACAGAACTGTTCTAAAACAGTAGATATAGATGCTTCATCATATCTATTAAATGCCTGGAGTAGAGGGTGATATTTACCTGATGCCAAAAAGATGACAGTGCCAGGTGGGCCTCAGAGGGGAGCCCATTCCACAGTTGGCGGTGGGCACCATAGAGGTTTTAGGAAGTCACACACACACCCAAATCAAATATTTGGCACTGGTTAGGCCTTATCTTGAGTATTGCATTCAGTTCTGGGCACCACATTTCAAGAAGGATACAAACAAGTTGGAGGGGGCACAGAGCACGGCAGTGAGGATGATCAGGGGTCTGGAAACAAAGCCCTATGAAGAGAGACTGAAAGAAATGGGCATGTTTAGCCTGGAGAAGAGAAGGCCGAGGGGAGACATGATAGCACTCTCCAAATACTTGGAAGGTTGTCACACAGAGGAGGGCCAGGATCTCTTCTCGATCATCCCAGAGTGCAGGACAATTAATTTTATTTTCATTTATTGCATTTGTATACTACCCAACAGCCGTAGCTCTCTGGGCGGTTTACAAAAATTAAAACTACAACAATATTTAACAATATACTAATCAACAATGGTGCCAAAAAAGAAAAGAAAAAAGGGACAATGGAAAAACAGCACAGGAAAATAATAAACATAAAAATGAGGAGAGCTTCTTTAAATGAGTGTGTTATAGCATGCTCATGACTGGCCATTCACGGATGTTTGTGGGTCATTCTGACACCACTGTCAGCCTCCTATGCGTCTCCTGCTCCATTTTTTTGTTTTAGTGCTAAAAAATAAACTTCAGAAAACTTGATTCTTTTGGGATATATCGATATTTGTTGTGTTCTCCTGTCATGTGCAGGCAAAGTTGCGCTATGAAATGCCCACTAGAGGACAGTGTCCCATTCAACTGCATTGAGCTGTATAAGCCATGTCGCTGCTTTCTTCCTCTGGTAATTACAGCTCGTTGCAAATGTGGAAGAGAAGCAAGAAGCAGAGCCACAGTAAAGCAACGGAATTTTTGCCCATCTGAAGGACCTCATAGCAATTGCTTTTGGCTTCCAAAGGTTGAATTGTTTTCCAAAAGAATGATTTTCATGCCTGCAGAAAGCTCGTAGAGAGGAGGTGGTACAAGCCTCCCTTGTAAAGGAGTACCATAATATCTGGGATGTGCAGAGAAGCTCCATGCCAGATGGAAGCCAACTAGCTTCCCTATGTTGGAATCTAGTGGTGGCATGTTTATTGCATGCACCAAATCAGTGGATCTGATGTGCAAGAGAAGCTCTGTGTTGGTGTTCAAGGGTTGCAAATTTTAATAGTGAAAACTTCCAAGGAGATAGCTGTGTTAGTGTGTTGCAGCAAAAACAGAAGAGAATGTCATAGTACCTTAAAGAGTAACACATTTATTATGTTTCCGAGCCTGAATCAAAGTGCTGGTTTTAACCTATAAAGCCTTACATGGCTTGGGACCACAATACCTGACAAAATGCCTCTCCTGACATGAACCTATCCGTACACTACGCTCAACATCTAAAGTCCTCCTCCAAGTGCCTACTCCGAGGGAAGCTCGGAGGGTGGCAACAAGGGAGAGGGCCTTTTCAGTGGTGGCCCCCCAATTGTGGAATGATCTCCCTGACGAGGCCCACCTGGCACCAACATTGTTATATTTTTGGCGCCAGGTCAAGACTGTTCTCTTCTCCAAGGCATTAAACAGCATCTGCTGAGAGTTCATAGTTGTTTTAAATGTGTGTGCGTGCATGCGTGCAATGCTTTTATGGTTTTTAAATTTTGTGCTTTTATGTTTTTTGTATATCGACTTTTAATATTCAATATTTTAATATTTGTAAACCTCCCAGAAATATTCAGCTAGGGGGTAGTATATAAATGTAATCATCATCATCGTCATCATCATCATCATCGTTCATGGAACATAATCCAATTCATCAGATGCATAAACTGTAATCTTCAGTTGGTTGGCGGATATATAGGTGTAGAGGGAATGTAAACAATAATGTTTCGGTGACCATTAAATTAAGTGGCTGTTCACAACAGCAGTAATTGGTGATAACTCTTTACCTTGTCATTCCAGAGTCATTAAAACCTGCTGTGAGACAAGAAGCCATTGTCCTTATTCATGTCCATTGTTTATTGAGAATGATCACTTAATTGGTTGTCACAGACTGTATTTTTACTGAAAGAGCCTTTGGTGTCTTTTAAGCTATGTGACAGGCTGGAATTAGCAAGGTGAAGCTTCTCTCATCCCTGCATTTCCATGCAAGGAAAAAACTCCACTTGTTGATTTCTGTTTTACAGCCCAATCCCACACATGTTTATTATATTAAGGTGTAAATGCCACCGAATTCCATGGAACTTAATAAGAGTACATTGAAACTGACGGGACAGGAATTCTGAATAAACATGGGCCAGATCTACACCAAGCAGGATATGACACTTTGAAAACATTTTGAAAACTGTAAATGGAATGTGTCCTGGGCCCCAGCAGTTGTCACTATGGTTATTTAAAGCATTTTAAAGCAGTAGTGTAGAGCCTCCCATGATTAGGAACAGTTTACACTTTGTGTGTTCAGAGCATATAGGTTAAGCTCTGAAATCCTCAAAAGAGCCCTGTAAAGAAGGACATTATTATTATTAGCATAATCATCATAATCATTATTATTATTATTATTATTATTATTTATTTATTTATATAGCACCATCAATGTACATGGTGCTGTACAGAGTAAAACAGTAAATAGCAAGACTCTGCCGCATAGGCTTACAATCTAATAAAATCATAGTAAAACAATAAGGAGGGGAAGAGAATGCAAACAGGCACAGGGTAGGGTAAGCAGGCACAGGGTAGGGTAAACTAACAGTAAAAAGTCTGCACAACATCAGCGAGGGGGCTAACAATTTGTTTTTGTTTTTTTAAATAATGCCAGCTAGCGAGTTCAGAGCTAAGTGTGGATTTCCTAGCCTTCCTGGAAATTACCTATTACACTATTTCTGAAATTTAACCCATTAGCTTTGGGGTCGCCAGTATGGTGCCCATAGGCAACAATGTGCCTGTGGGTGGTTCTTTTGGTTCCGCCAGGCTCCCAGTTCCTCCTGATTGATTTATTGATTTATTTATTACATTTTTATACCGCCCAATAGCCGAAGCTCTCTGGGCGGTTCACTAAAATTAAACCCATTAAGAACATAATAAAACATCCAACAATCTAAAAACCCAAATGCAAAATACAATATAAAAAGCACAACCAGGATAAAACCACACAGCAGAAATTGATATAGGATTAAAATACAGAATTAAAACAGCAAAGTTTAAATTTAGGTGTTAAAACACTGAGAAAATAAAAAGGTCTTCAGCTGGCGACGAAAAGAATACAGTGTAGGCGCCAGGTGGACCTCTCTGGGGAGCTCGTTCCACAGCCGGGGTGCCACAGCGGAGAAAGCCCTCCTCCTAGTAGCCACCTGCCTCACTTCCTTTGGCAGGGGCTCACAGAGAAGGACCCCTGAAGATGACCTTAAAGTCCGGGTAGGTACATATGGGAGGAGGCGTTCCTTCAAATAACCTGGCCCCAAACCGTTTAGGGCTTTGTATGTTAGTACCAGCACTTTGAATCGGGCCCGGACCTGGACTGGCAGCCAATGAAGTTGTAAAAGGACCGGCGTGATGCGATCTCGCCGGCCAGTCCCTGTTAGTAAACGGGCTGCCCTGTTTTGTACCAGCTGAAGCTTCCGGACCGTTTTCAAAGGCAGCACCACGTATAACGCATTTAAATTTTATTTCTTAAGATTTAATGAATTTATTAATTAACTGGGAGGCTGGGCTGCCCTGCAGTGCTGTCTTTATGTTTAGCCACTAGTTCCTTTAAATTTAACCAACAAAGCCATGTTTATTTACTCATAAGTAAACTTCATCTCACTTAATTGAATGGAGTTTAATAAGTGTGAAGTGAAACCCCTAAGGATTTTTTAAAAAATCAATATATTTTAATTGTGGTTTTTTTGTACATGGGTGATCAAAATTCTAAATAATACATAAATGACTAGGGCGAAAATCCAACTAAGTTCAAATGCGATGTACTCCTTGCTAAGTATGTTTTTGGCTTCCTACCTTTGGGTATATGCTAATAACGTATAGACGGCTGGTCCTGTATTTTCAAAAACAACAGGAATCTTGAATCCGTTGATGTGGGTTATAATTTACAAATGTTTATGCTGGAATTAATGTGTTAGTTTTTAAGGTGTCACAGGGCATTGTTGTCCTAAGTATAGTTACTCAGAACCCCACTGATTTCAATAGGCCAGATCCCCAAGATAAGATCACAACCCTATTTAATTCACTGGGGCAGGATCTACACTACTGCTTATAACGGTTTATAAGGGTTATGACAACTGTTCAGGCCCATGGCACATTACATATACAGTTTTCATACTATTTTAAAAGTGTTATATCCTGGTTGGTGTAGATCGGCCCTGGTGGGTCTGCTTACTTTGAAGTAAACCTGATTATGATCATTCTAACTGGAAGCGCATCACAACTGCCGCCATACTTTTCAAGCTTCAACAGGCTTAATTGAAACAATTGTCCGAGGAAGATGTGTAACTCAACCCCAAGCAAGCTGGGGAACATGGGCGGGAGGGTACTGTTGCACTCACGTCCTGCTTGTGGGTTTCCAGTGGGCAGCTGGTTGGCCAATGTGTGAACAGAGTGCTGGACTAGATAAACCCCTGGTCTGAACCACCAGGGCTCTTCTTATGTGCTTATGGTCTAAGCCAGCCTTCCTCAACCTGGGGCGCTCCAGATGTGTTGGACTGCATCTCCCAGAATGCCCCAGCCAGCTGGCTGGGGCATTCTGGGAGCTGTAGTCCAACACATCTGGAGCGCCCCAGGTTGAGGAAGGCTGGTAGTGGAGGCTAGTGGCTCCGATTTTGGCGAGGCTGTTATTATTATTATTATTATTATTATTATTATTATTTATTTATTTATATAGCACCATCAGTGTACATGGTGCTGTACAGAGTAAAACAGTAAATAGCAAGACCCTGCCGCATAGGCTTACAATCTAATAAAATCATAGTAAAACAATAAGGAGGGGAAGAGAATGCAAACAGGTACAGGGTAGGGTAAGCAGGCACAGGGTAGGGTAAAACTAACAGTAGAAAGTAACAGTAGAAGTCTGCACAACATCAAGTTTTAAAAGCTTTAGGAAAAAGAAAAGTTTTTAGTTGAGCTTTAAAAGCTGCGATTGAACTTGTAGTTCTCAAATGTTCTGGAAGAGCGTTCCAGGCGTAAGGGGCAGCAGAAGAGAATGGACGAAGCCGAGCAAGGGAAGTAGAGGCCCTTGGGCAGGCGAGAAACATGGCATCAGAGGAGCGAAGAGCACGAGCGGGGCAATAGTGTGAGATGAGAGAGGAGAGATAGGAAGGAGCTAGACCGTGAAAAGCTTTGAAGGTTAACAGGAGAAGTTTATATTGGATTCTGTAGTGAATTGGAAGCCAATGAAGAGATTTCAGAAGAGGAGTAACATGGTCGGAGCGGCGAGCCAAGAAGATGATCTTTGCGGCAGAGTGGTGAACAGAAACCAACGGACTGATGTGAGAAGAAGGAAGGCCAGAGAGAAGAAGGTTGCAGTAGTCCAACCGTGAAATAACCATGAAATCCAAACTGTGAATCCAAACTGGATTTCAGTCAGAACTCTAATGGAGCTATCCAAGGTGCTGAACCCCCCTTTTTTAAAAAAAGGAAAGGGTTCAGCAGTTTGGATCACTCCTTTAGAGTTCTGGTTCTGACTCAAACCCAGAATGGAATCACAGCCCCGCCGTATTCGGAGCCACCAGCCGCCACTGTGAGTCTAACTATGCGTCAGTTAGGAGCCCCAGTTCCCGGAAACGCCCGCCCCCTACCGTCCATCCGTGGTCGGGCTCTACCCTCCGCTCTTAATCGACGCCGCTTGCTTCGCTTTTTGCAGCAGTGTGGCTTTCGTTTTGCGACAGCCGAGGAAGGGCGCGCTTTGCGGCGACGTGGCGAAGAGGCTCCCCCGGCCGGCGCTGCCTCTTGGCCGCCGCGCTTTACGGCCGCGGCTGGGGTAGGAGGGGCGGGAAAGATGTCTGAGCGGAGAAGAGGAGGAGGAGGAGGAGGAAGAGGAGACGCGGCAGAAGCGGCCACGGCGGGAGCGGAGATGCCGGCGAAGAAGCAGAAGCTGAGCAGCGACGAGAACAGCAACCCCGGGGACCTGTCTGGGGACGAGAATGTGAGAGGCCCGCCGAGGCGGCGGCCCCAGAGATGCCCGCTTCGCCTCCCCGGGTTATATTGGGGGGTCTCAGGCCCGGGGCCTAGTGCGTCTCTTAGCAACCGGGGTGGGAAGGGGTGCTGCGGGGCCACCCTCCTTTTTTTGCGGGGGGGAGTTCTGGGGGTTGCAGGAGAGGCCCGTTGCACCTGCCCCTGGGATGTCTGGATAGTAGGAAATCGGTTCTATCCTGGGCCTAGTCCTCATTGAGGAGGGGGCCGACCTGTGTCTGGGCTGTGCGGCTTCAGGCCACAGGTGTGTGTGTGTGTGTGTGTGTTTGTGGGGAGGGGGCTCACGTGATGAAATGGAAGTCTTAAAAGAAAGGGGAAAAGAAAAAAGAAATCGCCTTGCATGTGGAAAGCTAGCTCCTCAAGGGTTAGGTGACATAGGAGCCTTGGGTGCATTTAACCCATTATTGTCAATGCTGACTGGCAGTGGCTCTCCGGGATTTATTATTATTATTTATTTATTTATATTGCACCATCAGTGTACATGGTGCTGTACAGAGTAAAACAATAAAATAGCAAAACCCTGCCGCATAGGCTTACATTCTAATAAAATCATAAAAAAACAATAAGAAGGGGAAGAGAATGCACCAAACAGGCACAGGGTAGAGTAAAACTAACAGTATAAAAGTCAGTTCAAAATCAAGTTTTAAAAGCTTTAGAAAAAAGAAAAGTTTTTAGCTGAGCTTTAAAAGCTGCGATTGAACTTGTAGTTCGCAAATGTTCTGGAAGAGCGTTCCAGGCGTAAGGGGCAGTGGAAGAAAATGGACGATTTCAGGCAGGAGATGATTTCCCCCCAGTCCTACCTGGAGAAGCTGAGGCTTGGACTTGGGATCTTCTGTATGCAAAGCGTGTGCTCTTGTCACTGAGCTATGGCTCCTCCTAGGTTAGATTAGAAGCCTTCTTCCTGGCAACCAGGTTTGTAGGTTAGCTATCTGCACATGCAACAGATTTGCAACATAGGAAGCTAGAAAGGGAAAGGGTTAGGGTATATCCTCCCTTCCCGATATGTTCTCTGTACCCAATTCAGTTTCTTTATGTAGAAAGCCAGCATGTCAGGGAGCAGGCTAAGTTAGAAGCCTTCTCATCAGCATGCTAGCTTTCTGTGTACAGTGAATGTTGATTTGGTGTGGGAAAGATGGCTAGGCTAAAAACTTTGTCCCTGGCATCCTAGGTTTCTGATCTAGCCATCTTTTCTATACCAAAAAGTAAGGTAATCTCTGCAGAAAGAAAACAAGCAATTCTGAAACAAGACTAGGCTGGATCATTTTCCTCTGACATCTAAGATTTTCCATTAGCCATCTTCTCTATACCTAAAAAAAAAAGGGGGGATGAACATTCTCCACATAGAAAACTAGCAGGGAGGACCATCCTGAGCTGCTTGTTTTCTATATGCAGAGAAATTTTTGTATGGCGGAGCATTCAGTTAATGGAGCCCCCACTTGAACTTTGAAATGGTCATCCCCATGGGCTTGCCATCCTAGTGACTTAAGCCATGGGGAGAGCAATCCTATGCCCCCTAGATAGTGACTGGGGAGACAGAGGATAATTAAGATTCTTAGATCCTAGATCAAAGACAGCGCCCTGACCTCGGACCCAGGAGTCCAAGCTCCCTCCCCTTTGCAGCCAGCATGGAGAGAACTGTGCTGGCAACCTCAGAGGGAAGGTAATGGGGGTATTTTCATGGGCAGTGAGGGAACTGGGCAGGGCGATGTACAGGGAATCCTCCAGCCTCCTCAGCCTCTTTCTGTCTCCTTCCCCAACACCTCACATAGACT
This sequence comes from Elgaria multicarinata webbii, assembly GCF_023053635.1. Classification (NCBI taxonomy): domain Eukaryota; kingdom Metazoa; phylum Chordata; class Lepidosauria; order Squamata; family Anguidae; genus Elgaria; species Elgaria multicarinata. Next base: position 126,345,695 of record NC_086175.1, on the reverse strand, counting down.
GGCAAAAAAGCCCGTCTAGCAAAAATGCAGAATGGGAGGAGCGCAGAGGCAAAGATCACTTCTCCCGCTCTGCATAGGATGCCCGACGGGTTGAAACTGGGACCGTCTGTATACAAAGTGTACATTCTACTACTGAACTACACTACATTCTACCATTGAATTTGAGAAACTGCTGTGGGTACCACTACAGATTGGGGGCAGGGAAAGGAGAGAAATAGCAAGGAAAGGGATTGGGCGGAGAGAAATAGCAAGGCTATGTGTAATTGCTGCAAAGTTGTGTTTTCATATATTGGCATTTCGTATGTGTTCATTGCTATGGATATATACACATCTTTTAAAATATATTTTTAAAGAAGCTTTGTGGGTGCCTGGAGATGCCATTAGAGGACACTGTGTTGGGGACCCCTGCCTTAACTTTCTAAAAGCTGTATAAGTATATTTTTTTTCTTAGTGTGGGGAAGGTTGAGCTAATAAGTAATAATCCTAGGAAGATGCTTGTTCTTGGAATGGATGATGGGTGTGCAGCGGGCTGAAACATGTTGGGGTTTTGTACAATACACTTTTCTTCAGTGTCCTGAGACTTCTCTCCCTTTTCGTGTTCATCTTGGACGCTCACCCGCTTTGCACCACTGCCAGCTCCAGTTCATGAGGGTATTGATCTCCACTAAACCACACTGAATAAATAACAATTTTTTAAAACTTTGCTATAAAGTAACATCAACAGTTCATGTTCCTCCACAGCCAAGTAAAATAATCAAACACAAAGATATTGAACCCATTTTCCATCAGCTTCCAGCCCAACTCCTCATTTCCAACTTCCAAGTGTCCTCATTGTCTCCCTCTTCCCTTAAAGTGTCAAAACCCTCAGAAACTCACAGACCAATCCCAGCCCAGGAATCAATCTCAGTTAGCATAAATTTCCACCATCAGTACAGCTGACCTCAGCAACAAATATCATTTGAATGAACTTAAATGAAAACAAAAGTTCCCCATTTTGCCACATACCCTTCCCTGTTCCGCTGATAATTGCTTCCCATCAGCGAAGGGGCAGCAGTTGGAGACCACCCATGACTCTTATATTTCCTTTTTTTTCACCTTTAGGAGACCTTTATGAATCTGATACATGGGGCTCTACTCCAAGGAAGCTCATGCGACACTAAATTGTTGCTGTTATTTATTTCATTTCTATACCGCCCAATAGCCAAAGCTCTCAGCTTTTACAACAATTCAAAGATAATAAAATACAGCATAAAAATTTAAACATACAACATTTAAACAATTTAGACAACTAAAAACAGTTTCCATAAAATACTAGACCTGTTTAGACTTGTGTAAATGCCCCATCGTATTCCATTAAATGCCTACAAGTAGAGGGCAAATCTTAATCTGGTGCCAAAAAGATGACAGTGTTGACACCAGGCAGGCCTCAGTGGGGAAATTTTGTAGTCAGGGGACCAACACTGAGAAGGCCACTCTCTGAACTTCCCTTGGAAGAGGAACGCAGAGGAAGGCCCCAGATGTGTATTGCACTGTCTAGGTAGGTTCAGCTCGAGAGAAGGCATTCAGTTAGGTATTTGTCTTTGCCACAAGGCTCTCAGTTTTTCTATAGATGGCAAGATTATGAGATGGGAACTTGAGACTTGGCTTTACAGTCTAGAAATCTCAATTGTCTGTCCTATTTTTGTTGAATAATCTCAATTGGCTTCATGGGTCCTCTGTTTCTGAACAAGTTTTCTTTGCCATTCTGGTGATGGATGTTTCTGTATGTTAGTAAGTTAGTTGAATATGCTGTATGTCTGGTCTTTATCTGTGGTTCTGAAAACCAACCTAGTTTTTTCAATGTTTTCAGGATGATGCTGTTAGCATAGAGAGTGGTACTAACACTGAACGTCCTGACACCCCTACAAATACCCCTAACGCTCCAGGAAGAAAAAGCTGGGGTAAAGGAAAATGGAAGTCGAAGAAATGCAAATATTCCTTCAAATGTGTAAACAGCCTCAAGGTATTTGCCAACTTAGATATCTCACGGCGTCTGCTTTTGTGTAAAAACAACAACAACAGAGCTATGTTAGCATAAAAACTGTATTGCTGACATGAATGAAAGTAATAATGGCTTTCTATTCTTAAGCTGCGATCCTAAGAACTATTTTACTGGAACAAATTAAGGCCCATTTAATCCAGCATTCTGTTCTGAGGAGCAGCCAGCTAAATGAGAGCCGGTGTGGTGTAGTGGTTAGAGTGTTGGCCTGGAAGTCGAGAGATCTGGGTTCTAGTCCCCACTTGGCCATGAAGCTTACTGGGTGACTTTGGGCCAGTCACAGGCTCTCAGCCCAGCCTACCTCACAGGCTGGTTGTTGTGAGGATCAAAACGGAGAGGAGGAAGAGGAGGATTATGTGCACCGCCTTGGGTTTCTTGCAGGAAAAAGGCAGGTGATAAATGTAATAATAAATAAATAAATGGCTCTGGTCATTCACCAGGAGGGCTGTGATAAGAGATAGTCACCAGCATCTTGTATTTGGGAGTATGCTGCCTCTGAACATGTGGGGTGGAACGTCAGGAGCTGCCTTATACAGCGTTAGGGCATCTGTCCATCTACCTTAGTATTGCCCACACTGATTGGCAGCAGCTTTCTTGAGGGCTTCAGGCAGGAGTCTCTCCCAACCCTAGAGATGCCAGGGATTGAACCTGGGACCTTCTGCACGCAAAGCAGGAGCTGTACCACTGAATTTACCTGTCACAGCAACTGACGGGCATATCTTCCATGAATTTGTCAGATGTTTTTCATTTTTCATTCATCCATCTTAGGTAGTGGCTATGTCTATGTCCTAAGCTGCATAACAAGTCCTGCTTGTAGGAGGGAAAAAATTGGGAACAGATTTAGACGTTTCAGTCTATTATCTCAGTGTAGTAATTTCCTTTGTGGGGCATTTGGTAAAAGAGCTCATGGATGCATCCTGCAAGTGCTAAACTTAAACATGACCACTTTGGGTGGTGGTTTTTTAGGGACGTGTTCTTTTTAGGCACAAAGCACTATTTTGTCATAGCTCAGTCTTAAACGCCCATTTTAAATGCTCTGGCTTGTTTTTGTGGGAGGTGTGTCTAGGTGAAGTTTGAACATCAGGAAAACAGTTATATTTTAAAGACTAACAGGAAATTGAAGGGTGTTGTCTCTCTTTTTTTGGGTGGCTAAGACCGGCAGCTGAAAACTAAGGCGAGATTGTAAAGAAGTATAGGCCGTATCTGGAAAAGTTTGAAAAGATAATTCCAAAACTCTAGGCTTATCCGAATTCTTGTCCAAACTTCAGTTGGTGTAAGTGGGGCACCAGCTCATTCTGGCCAGCATTGTTTTTACAAATGCCTTATTAATTCCAGCTATAACCGCTGAGTTGTCTAGATGGATAATAGTACTTCAGTCTGTAAGGTTTTGGGAACGGGACACTTCTCACTTTTTGCTAGTACAGGCAGTCTTATCTTAATGTGGAACTGCGTGTTATTGGTGACATAGGCATGCTTCCAAAGATGACTTCCCCATGCCACACAGGAGTGCTTTTACCTGTGGGTTAGGAACATAGGAAGAAGCGGTCTTATTCTGAGTCCGGCTATAGGTCCATCTAGCCCAGTATTGTGGACACTGACCGGCAGCAGTGGCTATCCAGGGTTTCAGGCCGCATTCCTTCCTAGCCCTACCTAGAAATGCTGGAGATTGAACATGGGACCTTTTGCATCCAAAGCATCTGCCCTACCGCTGACCTATGATCCCTCCCCATGTACAGTGGTGGCCAAAATTGTGGACAATTTTTTTGAAATTTTCATGTTTTCCAACTTTGCATGCTTATAAAAAATGTTCTGTTTCATGAAATTCAAATGTTTATACATAAACTGAAAGAGAATTTAATGCTGAATTCAATACAAAAAACAGAATGCAAATATCTGCAGCACAAAAAAAGTTATGCTTACTTTAGTCTAAAAACAAACACAGGCGTGATTGAGTGAAGAAGCAGATTGGAATTGCAAACCCTACTGGCCAATCACAGTCCTTGTTCTGGGGGCCAATCACATGGCAGTAGCTGCAATACATCATGTTTCAAGTTGGAGAAAGTCAGTTTTGCTGTTTGTTCTGTAACTGAAGCGCAACTGGAGATTGTGTGAATATTTGAAGTATTTCTCAAATTAGAAGTGTACATACGTACATCATAAATAGAGCCATGGCACCAAAGAAAAGAGTTGATTGGACACCCAGGAAAAGAAGCAGGATTGTTGTATTACGTGAATCAGGTCTTTCAATTGATACATAAACATTAGAATTTCGGGAAACAGAACATTTTCTATAAGCACGCAAAGTTGCAAAACATGAAAATGTCAAAAAGCGTCCACAATTTTGGCCACAATTTCCCACGCCCATTGGCTGTTGCTGAAAGGGGCTGGAAAATGCACTACGGGTTGACATGGTTATGCAGGCAAGTGTCCCAAAACGTTGCTGGTGAGAGGGAGAGAAGTCAACCCAGGGATGCTGTGTTTAACAACACCCCCAGTTGCCTATAACATGTAGTTCCTTGCTGTGGGAAAAACAATCCTCAATCAAGTGCAATTAAACGTATTAAGCAATTTCAGCAAGAACATAAATGCACTGAACATTGGATAGCTTTTGTGATTTGAATTTCAGTTATGCCTTTTTCCTTTTCAGGAAGATCATAGCCAGCCATTGTTTGGGGTACAGTTCAATTGGCACAGCAAGGAAGGTGATCCCCTGGTGTTTGCCACTGTTGGCAGCAACAGAGTGAGTGTCCTGTTAGAATCGATCTTACGTTTCATTCTTTCTTTACCTGCTTTCTGAGAGCTTGTTTTCTTTCCTTAATTTTTTTAAAAAATATTTATTTATTTATTTAATTAATTTATTACCTATTTATACTGCCCAACAGCCAAAGCTCTCTGGGCAGTTTACAATTAAAACCATAATATACAAAAATATATATCAAGATTTAAAACTTTAAAACTGACATATAAAACCAGAATAAGTTACAATCCAGGGAAAGCTTTCGAAAAAGATATGTTTTCAGGAGGTGTTTGAAGGATGTTACGTTTTCCGCCTCCTGAACAGCATGAGGGAGGGTTTCCCAGAAGGTGGGTGCCGCTACAGAGAAGGTCCGCTGTCGAGGTTCTTCATGACGAGCAGGACCTCCTCTGACGATTGTAAATGTCGTCTGGGTGTATATAAGGGAAGGCGGCCTCCTAGGTGTGAATAATCCACAACAGTCAACATCCACATGCAGTCACCCATGTGGCTGTCGTCTGCTCCGGATTATTCACATAGGGATCCTGCTCCCTATTGGGCTATAAGTTGTGAGTTTCCAAAAGGTAGACAGCACTTCTGATCCCCAGAGCTAAATCCTGCTGTTTGTGATGCAGTGGGATAGTACAGTGCAAAGCTATTATATGGCTCAGCTCCTGGTTATTTGAAAGACCGTATTCTCCATTACAAGCCTGCCCGTGCTTTGAGATCTTCTGGAGAAGCCCTTCTTTCAGTCCCACCATCTTCACAGGCGCTTGGTGGGAACATGGGAGAGGGCCTTCTCGGTGGCTGCTCCAGTGCTTTGGAACTCTCTTCCCAGGGAAGCTAGACTGGCTCCGTCCTTGATGGGCTTTCGGAAGCAGGCTAAAACTTGTTTGTTCCAGCAGGCCTTTGGAGAGTAATTTGGTCCTCCATCTATGTTAATAACTTATAATTTTGTTGTGTATTTTAAACTTTTCCCCCCATTTCTTTTCCTATGTTTTTAAATGTATGTTTTAACTTTGTAATACCGCCTTGAGGGCCAGTATTGGGCAAAAGGCGGGATACTACTACTACTACTAATAATAATGCTACTTGTTGTGGCTGGCTCTGATCATAGATAAGTGCATACATGAGCTGGGGAGGCACATGTGTAGCCAGAGGTATGCTTGAGAGTTTTTAACTGAAGCTTGTCACTCAGTTGAACATGCAAGCTGGCTTTGAATGGAAAAAAGCACTTTGCCTATTCTGCTAAGTGTAGCAAACTTCTAGAACATTTCTCTGGCTGCTTTTAAAAATAACCCCTTGCCTAGCAGCATATTCAAATGACTCGAAAGTGAAGTTTTTAAGCTGCTTGTGCAACGTGACTCATTTTAGCTCACTACCTGTCAGCAAAAGCGTGTGTGCTCTGTATTGGGACTTCATTCCTGCAATGAATGAGCAGGGGAAGGGCGCACATGACCCCGAGGCCTGCTCTCTATCTCCCCCTAGGGGCATGTCTGCTCCTGAATAGGAGCACAGTAGTGGAGCCAGATTATGGGATTTGAGCAGACCCGAGGACAGTTTAAACCAATTTCCTGCTCTGCTAATATACTAGGAATGCACATAGATGATGCCATTTTATGTCCCCGCTCCCCTCAATAGAAGAGAAGTGAGCGTTAGCTTGGGCAATGTGGTCAATTTCATACACAGTGTGGAAGAGTTTAGCTATGGGAATTGGGAGCGTTAATCTCTTGTGTTTTGTTCACCTCCAGGTTACGTTATATGAATGCCATTCCCAAGGAGAAATGCGGTTATTGCAGTCCTATGTGGATGCCGATGTATCCTTTGCTTATTATATTTCTAGGAAGAGTTTCAGAGAAGCTTCATACCTTTCCCAGTTTAATGAGGCCACAGTAGAAGAGGCCTTTATCGAGGCTTCGCAAAGTTAACTGAAACTAAACAATGCCCCTTCCAACATTGAGCTTGGAACCCCCTGGACAATAGCCCTCTCCTAGCCTGGTGGTTTGTCAGTTTTCTTACTGTTTTCTGACTGGTCTCCTTCACCCCCTTCTTCTCACTTCCACATAATCCAGCAGAGACTGGCTCTTGGCTTTCAGCTTGCTCCTCAGTGAACCCCGAGAACCTGGTTCCAAAGGGATTAGTAGCATAGCTGTTGTTTTTAGCCATGAGCTCTCAGGGTGGCCCTGAGCAAATCATGCTCTCTCACCTCATCCATAAGAATGGCCAATCTCATAATACAATGAAGAGTCTTGTGGTACCTGAAAGACAAACAAATATAGTCTGGCTTTAGCTTTTGTGGATACTGTCCACCTCATCAGATGCATCTCATGGTGTTTACTCCGAGGCCATTTATATGCTTCAATAGTGATAAGAAATTGTAGCGACATACGTATTTAAAAATCTTCACAAACCGTCCTAATCTCAATAAAGCTTGTACAAGTGGCAGTTGTTTAATCTTAAACGCCCAGGTGAGACAATGCTACCAGCCCATGGAGAAGAGTGAATACCTTATTAGGACTGTAAAAAATAAGGGAAGGGAAGGAGAGGAACCTCTCGTGCAAGCACTGAGTCATTACTGACTCTTGGAGGGACGCCAGCTTTCACTGACGTTTTCTTGGCAGGCCTTATAGCGGGGTGGTTTGCCGTTGCCTTCCCCGACCATTATTACCTTTCCCCCAGCTAACTGGGTACTCATTTTACCCGACCTCGGGAGGATGGAAGGCTGATTCGACCCAAGCCAGCTGCCTGAAACCAGCTTCCGCTGGGATCGAACTCAGGCCGTGGGGAGAGTTTCAGCTGCAGAAACTGCCGCTCTGCGCCACACAAGGCTAAATATTAAAATTTTTGATTGATTGTATGTGTGATCTTAACCACTCTGCACCTTCTCCCTTCTATTGTTATTTCCCTTCCTAACTCTTAACTTGTCTTTATTTTATCTTGCCTCCTTAATTATTTCTTTGGTGCTTCCTCTTCCAATGACTTTAAAGCAGAAAGAGCTGGGTCACAAACCCGTCTGGGGGAGCTGTGCCCCACACATGGGGCTCTCCTGTTTCTTAATCTGGGTAAGCAGAGTTCTTGCCAGCTGATTTGCAACTCTCTTACGTGGCAGTGGTAGCCTGGTGTGTGTACGTGGAGCTCTGTATCTCAATCTGCTATGCTTAGGGCCTTCTTGCCTCTCTCCTCTGTGTGCTTCAAAGACACGGAAGTGGAGGTGTTGATTGCATGAAATAAAAACACAATCCATGAGGGTATTAGAAAAGATTGAGGTTGGGGGGAAATGGGTGTATAGGAGGTTTGAAAGAAATTGCTATTAAGTTCCCTGTCATGTGGCCTTGTTTCCTCTGACTAGAACACCGAGAGAGCTTCTTTGCTAATCTCCGTATCTTGTATCTTTTTAACAATATGATGACTCCAATATGATGGCTCCAGGTTTTGCCCATTCCCTTTATCCTTGAAGTTCACATGTGAGCCCCTCCGCTTTCCCTGGTGTCTCCCTAGGGCAGCCATTCCCAGCCTGGTGTTTTCCAGAAGATTTGGATCAACTCCTATCAGCCCCAGTGAGCAGTCACTTGTCAGGAATCCTAGGAATTGTAGTTGAGCTCCAGTATTTTCATGGCTGACTGAGCCATATGTTGAACTTTACTATCCTTTGTCTTCTTTATTTTCCTGTGCCAAATGCAAACAGCAGTATATTGTGTGTAAGTTACAAGTTTCTTCCAACTGCAGTGAATTTTCCAAACCAACACATATTTTTATAATGTTTAAATATTTGATGGGCAGTGGGAAATTCCGCTGCTGCATGTATAGTCCTTAATTATGCGTTTCAGGCAGATGAAAACTTTTATACTTGTGCATGGACCTATGATAGCAATACAAGCCATCCGCTTCTGGCTGTGGCTGGATCAAGGGGCATTATTAGGATAATTAATCCCATTACAATGCAGTGCATAAAGGTGAGTTGATTCAAGATATGCTTAAAAGTGGCTGTAACTTTTCGATGCAAAATATAGAGAGACATGGAGAGAATAACCTGGTTTCTGAATTCTAATGCAGCACTACGTGGGTCATGGCAATGCAATCAATGAATTGAAATTTCATCCCAGAGATCCAAATCTTCTCTTGTCAGTAAGCAAAGGTATGGTTAAAGGATTCCTTTGAAATGTTTAGGAATGATCTGTTAGTGGACTAATTCTGGAAGAGCAAAAAGGAGTGTGCGCAGCACCACAAATGTCCCCAAATGCATGGAAGAGAAACCTCAATCTGAGTACAGTATTTAGCATGTTTCAACAAAATAGCTTTTAAGTACATGTAACAGCATTTCCCCATATTCTGTCCTCCCTACTCATCTTGATACTCCCTTCGAGTCATCTTAGGCCACAGCTAGACCTAAAGTTTATCCTGGGATCATCCAGGGTTCGCCCCTGCCTGAGCACTGGATCCCCTGTATGTCACCTAGATGAACAGGTTTGACCTCTGGACGATCCAGGGATAAACCTTAGGTCTAGCTATGGCCTTAGATATAACACTGACGTTAGCACCTAAACCATGGTTTAGTGTTACTGGAATTAGCCTAGCAAGCCTTGTGTTCATGAGCTCATGAACTCTCTTCCTCTGGCAGTAATCTGGAGGAGCATGGAAACATCTTCTATTTTTAAGCTAACCACAGTTCAGTTTGACATTACTTCTGATAAGGACAAACTATAGTTAAACTATGTTTGCATCTTGGATTATACGCTCCTTGGCAGCAAGGACCTACATACAATATGTTGTCTATATAACTGCAAGACACCAAATATACTGATAGGACAGTATAAATAAATGTCTGTGTACACACACACACACACAGAATATAATATATATTTGCACTTGTCCTTGGAAGACATTTTTGCTTGGTTTTTTTAGTTTGTAAGGAATATGATTCCTCTGGCGAACAAAACAGATTGAAAGGTATAAAAGGCATTGTTCTGAACAAAACCTTTTCCAAACACACATTTATTTTGTATATAAACTGCAGTCACATTGCAGTTCCCTTGCAATCAGGCTGAAAGGAATTTAAATTAATGATAGCCTTCTGAAGGTAATAGTTAATATTCTATACAACCAGTGGTCTGTTTAATGTAGTCTTAATGTAGGCCAGCCATGGTCTGAAGTCCAACTCTCCAAGGTCTTGGGTGGGACACACGACGTGTCCAGTGCCAAGGATAAATACCCTTTCAAGGGTACTGTTGTTGGGCTCCAGCCTCTCTCAGCCTGTGTCATAAAAGACATGGCACATTGGCTCACATTCCATATCTTGAGGGCCATCCTGAGATGGCAGGAGACTTAGAACACAGAATAGTAACGTAGCCCTAATGCGGACATCTCAAACAACAAGAGGGATTTTGATCTCACATCTAGCGGGTTAAGAACAAAGCATTGCTAAATGTAGCTTTTCATTGTTCTTTTCTAGATAACTAATAAATTTCAAGGTAACAGAGGACTGCTGGAGAAAGAGACTGACTGTAGACAGACTTCAGATTAGTATGAAGCTACTTTCTTGGCTGCATCTAACGCTCTCAAATGTTGCTGCCATCCACAGTATATTTTGTGTATACATATTAGGGTGAACCATATAGTTAATCTTAATATGTACTTTCTGTTAGATTATTATTAACATTATTTGTGAGATGTGTATGGATGACATCGTCTAACCTGCCGATTTTTGTTTTACTAGATCATGCACTGAGATTGTGGAACATTCAGACAGACACTTTGGTTGCAATATTTGGTGGAGTAGAAGGGCACAGAGATGAAGTTTTAAGTGCAGTAAGTAGAAAACAGTTTAGTTAGTTAATTATAACATGTGTATACTGCCCATATCTAGACAGATTCCAGAGCGTTGAACAACAATATTTCAACAGTTTGAGAACTTCTCTGGGTCTCTCCCCCATGCCCCAATTCCTTCCCCGTCTTCTTCACTCCCTTCTTTGCCAAATTCGAAATTGCTTGTTGGTCTGCACCATAGAAGCAAGATCAGCTCTGCAAAGCTCAATAAATGTACCTATGCTTAATAATATAACTTATTTGACTGTGTAATTTGAGCCTTTCAGTGTTCTCTTGGCCATTGTTTTGATTTCACTTTAATGTTGGATACAAAACCTAAAGCTACTACTTCGTGTGTGTATACAGGATTATGACCTGCTTGGTGAGAAAATCATGTCTTGTGGCATGGATCACTCCTTGAAACTCTGGCGGATCAATTCAAAGAGAATGATAAATGCCATCAAGGAGTCCTACGAGTATAATCCGAATAAAACCAACAGGTAAGGACAGTCCTGATCCCAATATGACACCCCACCCCACCCCAAATACCTTCTTCAGCTCCATATCAACACCATCTAAAACCAGCAAGTGGCTGGATCTAGAAATGGGATGGTTTCTAAATTGGTCCGAAATGTGTTTTTCAGCACATTTCACCACCACATTGGCAGCATAATCCTATACATGTCTACTCAGAAGTACAAAGTACATACCATTGAATTCGGTGGGGCTTACACTCACTTAAGTGGGTATAAGATTGCAGCATAAATGTCAATATTCCAGTCTCCCCATTTATACAGGACACACGTCACAATATTTAACAACGGATTTATTATTTTGATTTATTTAACAGATCTATTTATTAGTTTTTATGATATATTGTATTCATGAGAGCTTTTTTATGGTAACGTGTTGCTATCACCGCCCATAACTGTTTGTGAACCACCCAGAGAGCTTCGGCTGTGGGGCGGTATATAAATGTAATAAATAAATAATCCACTGAAGCCAGGCATATGGTTAGGGGAGGAAGGAGGACACAACATGTTTCTGAACTGACAAGCCATAGATCGGTACATCTGAAGTGGACCAGTGACACATTACTAGGGAATTAAACCTTGTTTAGCCTGTATATTGTTGACCACCATTACATCCCCAAGTCACTGAACTGTGTGTGTCTCTCCCCCCACCCCACCCCACCCCCGGGACCTGGTGTCAATTCTCTTCTCTGCAGGCCATTTGTTTCTCAAAAAATCCACTTTCCTGACTTCTCTACAAGAGATATACATAGGAATTACGTTGACTGTGTGCGATGGCTAGGAGATCTCATACTTTCCAAGGTATGATGCCTTCCCTTTTAAAAAACAATTTCAATTTCATGTTTTATTTTTTGATTTCTGGAAGAAGTCTTATAAGCTATTTCATTGATATGAGTAGGAAAATTTGGCAATTCAGTGGCATGACATCTTCCTGTGTCTTAAATATTATTTTTATCCATGAAGCACGTTGCTTGCTTCTGCCCCACAATAAAATGCAATTGATTGGCTGAGTTGAATGGTCCGTATCCTACAAATATGAGTTACAGTCTGGATTCACGGGAGTGTTTTGTGGACTACGTTAACACTTTCCCCCCTTCTCTCCACAGTCCTGCGAAAATGCCATTGTATGCTGGAAACCTGGCAAAATGGAAGACAATATAGATAAAATTAAGCCCAGTGAATCTAATGTGACTATTTTAGGGCGTTTTGATTACAGTCAATGCGACATTTGGTATATGAGGTTTTCAATGGATTTTTGGCAAAAGGTAAGGGCCAAGGAGGGGGATACAAGATAAGATTAGGCAAGAATGTATGAAACAGTCCAGTGCGTGAGCAGATTTCATCGCGGCAATGAGGTAGCTTGGAGTGTGTGGAGGCTAATCAGGATTTAGTGGTTGTTTCGTACGTGTGTACTCAAGTTGAATAGGAACAATGGTGCGAGAGCGTCTGGAGTGAGATAATTGAGTGTAGCATACCAAGATACAGAATGTGCATATTCTACAATAAAGCATCAAACTTTTACACTCCAGATAACAAGTTGCATTCTTTTGCATAAACTCATTCAGTTTACACGCTCTTATCTTAAACCTGATTGGAATTTAGGTTGTTTCTGGCAAGGTGAAGAGGGCTTGCAGGGGGCCTGGATTAGAGGGGGCAGTAGAAGAAGAATGGACTCCATCTGCTTCGTACCAGATACCTAGTTTTCAGATTTATTACTACAATAAAGAGTGCTAGAAGCTTTGATTTTTAAACATAAAATATAAGGGTCTTTGGAGTTCAGGTTCATTCTTGTTAGCAGAAGGCTATGATTTTAATGGTAGATAGGTATGTTGTCTGGACATAACTCTAAACCATTGTTTAGAGCAAGGGTGGGGAACTTTATTTGCCCCAAGGGCTGAACTGCCCCCTGGAGAATCACCCGAGGGCTGCATTCCAGTAGTGGGCATGGCCAACGGAGCCCAAAGTAGGCACCATACATATGTGCCAGTCACACACCTGGGTGAGGGGTGGTGGTGGCATTTTCATTCCCATCATGATGTGCAGTGTGTGTGTGGGGGTTAAACCTCCCCATCCAGGTCACCACAGTGGGGGTGAAAATCCTTGTTCCGCACTGAAAATCTTTTCTTTGGTCAGCTGCTGATTAGAGATCTTTTCCTGCTTGGGAAAAGGAACATAAGAAGAGCCCTGCTGGATCAGACCAAGGGTCCATCTAGTCCAGCATTCTGTTCACACAGTGGCCAACCAACTGTCTGCCAGGGACCAGCAAAGCAGGACACAAATGCAATAGCACCCTCCCACCCAGGTTCCCCAACAACTGCTGCACATGGAGTTACTGCCTCTGATACTGGAGATTGCAGTTAGCCATTAGGTCTAGTAGCCATCGATAGCCTTCTCCTCCAGGAATTTATCCAACCCCCTCTTAAAGCCATCCAAATTGATGGCCATCACCACATCTTGTGGTAGTAAATTCCAGAGTTTAACTATGCGCTGTGTGGAAAAGTCCTTTTTTATTATTATTATTACATTTTTATACCGCCCAATAGCCGAAGCTCTCTGGGCGGTTCACAAAAATTAAAACCATAATAAAACAACCAACAGGTTAAAAGCACAAATACAAAATACAGTATCAAAAGCACAACCAGGATAAAACCACGCAGCAAAATTGATATAAGGTTAAAATACAGAGTTAAAACAGTATAATTTAAATTAAGTGTTAAAATACTGAGTGTATAAAAAGGTCTTCAGCTGGCGACGAAAGGAGTACAATGTAGGCGCCAGGCGGACCTCTCTGGGGAGCTCATTCCACAACCAGGGTGCCACAGCGGAGAAAGTCCTTCCTTTTATCTGTCCTGAATCTCCCACCAATCAGCTTCTTGGGATGTCCCCGTTGGGTTCTAGTATTATGGAAGAGGGAGAAAAATGTCTCCCTAGCCACATTCTCCACACCATGCATAATTCCGTACACCTCTATCATGTCTCTCCCCTTGCCTGCCTCCTTTTTTCCAAGATGAACAATCCCAGCTGTTGTAACCTTCCCTCATAAGGGAGATGCTCCAGTCCCTTGATCGTTTTAGTTGCCCTTTCCTGCACTTTTCCCAGCTCTACAATATCTTCCTCTTTTTTTAGGTGTGGTGACTCAGAACTGCACACAGTATTCTAAATGTGGTCGCACCATAGATTTGTATAAAGGCAGTATGATACTGGTAGTTTTATTCTCAGTTTTGAGATTGGGGGAGAAACAGCCTGTGTTGTTTGGCTGCATGTATCTTCTGTTCTTTTCCAGATGCTGGCATTGGGCAATCAAGTTGGCAAACTTTATGTCTGGGACTTGGAAATAGAAGATCCTCATAAGGCTAAGTGAGTATTTGTGGATCCTTGACATTGTCCTGCTTATAAGAGCTGTGGAACAGACAGGGCCGCCTCTTAATTTACCGTAACATCTTGTAATTTAGGAAGCATAAGACATACAGTTCACAAGGTTTTTTGAGCCCTTATGTTTGGATTACAGCTTACTACCTTTAGTTCTTGCACTGTAGGGAGATAATGCTGTAAGAAGGATGGGCTGGAGAAAAAAAATCCCAACAACTTCTGTAAGATTATCCTTTTATCGCACGTTAACGTAAAGAGAACATATACACATTTTTGACAGACAAAAACCACCACTTGGTGATTAGTAAATAGGAATATAGGAAGCTGGCTTATACTGTCGGACCATTGATCCATTTGGCCTGATATTGTTGACACTGACTGGCAGCAACGGCTCTCCAGGGTTTCCGGCAGGTTTCTTTCCTCGCCCCACCTGGACAAGCCGAGGATCAAACTTCGGATCTTCTGCAGGTAAATAGGTGCTTTTGCCCTTTGTATCTCCTCTCATTCACCTGTGACTAAACTTTCCCAGGCTTCGAGCCACTATAGTAGGCAGAGCTCTCTCTGAAGCGGTGAACCTGTGTCAGGGCCGTACCACCTCATCAGGCACGTAGGGGGATTGCATGATGGAAAAATACATTTCATGCAAAAATACATTTCTTGAATGTGGCCAACGAGCATATCAAGAAGGAGCCCGAGCTTATCATAATTTCCTCTCATGTGCTAGTTTTCCATGTAGATTTTTTTTTCTTCCTAAAGAGGAGCATTCAAGCATATAAACCCATGCCTTCAGCCGAAGTGGTACAGCCCAGACACAATTTTGCAACTTCCTTTAGATTTAGAGCTTAGTATAGTTTGGGGTTGTTGGAGGAAAATTCTGAGAGTGCCTTGGACTGCAAGAAGATCAAACCAGTCCATACTCCAGGAAATAAAGCCAGGCTGCTCACTTGAGGGAATGGTATTAATGGCAAAACTGAAGTACTTTGGCCACATAATGAGAAGACAGGATACCCTGGAGAAGATGCTGATGCTAGGGAAAGTGGAAGGCAAAAGGAAGAGGGGCCGACCAAGGGCAAGATGGATGGATGATATTCTGGAGGTGACAGACTTGACCTTGGGGGAGCTGGGGGTGGCAACGGCCGACAGAAAGCTCTGGCATGGGCTGGTCCATGAAGTCACGAAGAGTCGGAAACTACTGAACGAATAAACAACAAAATAGTTTGGGGTGTGTGTGAGGAGAATGGCTTTAATGCAGGGGAGTTTCAAAGGTATGGCGTGGGGAGATGAACTTTTGGACTGTCTTTGAGGTTGCCTGCCATTGCTGGAGTAATACTATTACTTACATGAGAAAATTAAGACTGTGACCTTTTCTATCTTTTTCAATAGGTGTACAACTCTTACGCATCCAAAGTGTGCTGCTGCCATTCGACAAACCAGCTTTAGCCGAGACAGTAGTATCCTCATAGCCGTGTGTGACGATGCCAGTATCTGGCGCTGGGACAGACTCCGATAAGTGACTTCTAGCTGAGAATTATGATAATTGCTTTTTGTGTCACGGTAATTAGTTAACTTGCTAGTACTGTAACTGCTTTCAGAGTAGTTCCCCCTGCTCCTGTGATCATTTGAAATTAGTGATGTTTACATTTTGGTTTGGGTAGTGTTGTCCTGTTCAGAAACTGCTGCTTTTTAATAAAAATATTTTTGTAAGTTTGGCTTATTGTCCCATTTTAATTCAGTGTTCACAATCTGTAAAGGTTCTCTGTAATGTGTATATATACTTGCTACTTGTGGTACCTTTGTGTTCTGAATCTTGTACATATGTGTTAAAACAGCATGTGTTCTGTTGGATGCAGAAAAAGAATGTTAGTGGATGCAAGAGTCTACTTCCTAAGACTGTCCTTATATCTAGTCCTTATGGCTGTGAAGACATGCTTGAAAACCACGTGGCAGTGCCCACTTGAATGTTTGGTCAAAAGACCATGACTGAACAAGTCTTACAATAGCTGGTGCTCAATTTCACTTCCATGCATAACTCTTTGCCTTTCCAGTTCCCTACCAAACGCAGACTAAATTATGCAAAATGAAACTTACACAATTTATGCAGGTTCCAGAATTTATCTTTCTTGCTGCAGAATTTGAATTTTGTGGGTGCAGACTTTTTTTTTTACATGCATGAACAGCCCAGTTTATCTGGCCGGAGTTTGACCCAACACAACCCCAAAGGACTGTTCTAGTTTAAATTATTAAGGTGTGTAAAAGAAATAATGTAGGATTGTTGTTAGGGCAAAATGTGAAAGTATTAGGCAAGTCAAAATTGTATTTCCTTACTTTGGGAACGTACGCCTTCCTCAGCCTAGTGTCCTCTAGATGTGTGGCACTGCAACTCCCACCATTCCCAGACATCTTGGGCAGAGGTCAGGGATGATGGCAATTGTAGTCTGATTTGGTTGAATTAAGGGAACAATTCTATAATCTCTAGTGCCTGCTTCCCGGCTCAGTAGACTAGAGCAAGCCTACCCAAGGAGGCAGGTGGTCGAATGCCTGGCAGACATGAAACAGGACGGTGGTGTTTCATTTGTCTTGGTGGGTCACAAGCCAGTCCTGCACAACACCAAAACATGGGCGATTGCATATTTTATAAATTCATATTTTATAAATTCATATTTTATAAATTCATACCCAACATGGTATTAAGTTTATCACACCTAGTGGCCGTTCAAGCAGGTTATCACAAGGTTTTCTATGTCATGTTAAGAAACGGCGATAGTGTTCTTGTTTGCTTCGCTCCTGGCCATCCCTTTTGTGTTCTACTTTAACTTGTAAGCTTGACGGTACGGACTGTCATGTTTTAAATCCATGTACAGTAATTAATATATTTTATCTGTTTATAAATGAAGAATAATTTCACTGGTCCATAGTAATATTTGCTGAGCATTACTGCACTGCATGCAATGGTGACCCTCTTTAAAGATTTTACTTTTATCGTAATACTTTCCTTCCCCTTTTAAGCCTGTAATGTAGCATAAAAGTTCTTTACATGTTGTACTATAGTGTGCAACAGGGAAGTATTTTGTCCCCAAAGTTGTTTATCATCTACAGGACGCTATCATTGGGAGATTTGCAGCAAGGTGTCATCACGTCCTGACCCAGCTCTATTTCTTGGTCAAGTCTAAATCAGGAAAGGTCATGCATGTTCTCAATTGGTGCATGGATGAGCTACTGAGCCATGTTCAAGGCTAAATTGTTAATGCACAAAGCCCTAAATAACTTGGGACCAGGATACCTAGCAGACCCCCTTCCCTATATGTACTCAACCAACCTTTAAGATCTTCAGAGACTTGCTGGCTGTTCCACAACCAACACAATGTTGCCACATCAGACTTCTTGGTAGCAGCGCCTACCTCTGGAGCATCCTCCCCCATGCAGCTCAGGAGGCCAAAAAAGAAAAAAAAAGAAAAAGTCCTTTGTTTTAAACACCTGCAAACGTACTTTTTTCATTCAGGCTTTATCTGGCTTGCAACTGATCATGCTTCAGTTCCTTTTTTCTGCTTTTTGTATGGTTTTATTTACCTTTGTTATTGTAGCTGTAATTGTTTATTAGTGCATTTTAAACAGGGATTTTTGATACTTTTATATGTCAACTGCTTATTTTATTAAGTGGCGCGCAAGTATCAATAAATGAATAAGATGCATCATAGATTGAGGATTGACGTCACTGTACAGAACCACATTGATATGAAGTATATTTCTTCACTTCCACCTGCTTAGTGCCATGACAGCCTCATGCTCCTTGAGGTGATAAACTCTAGGGCAAGGTTGCAGAACCAAAGCCAACCGTTCCTGGGACCCTAAATCTAGCCGTTTGGGATTCCCTAAACATCTATACTTCCTTCCTTTGACCACTGGCTGTTTGGTGGATTTTGTGCCGTGCTAAAAATTGAAATGCCTCTCCTAAGGCATAGATACTGCAGAAAGAGCTTTAACATCACATATGCTGGTATTTATGGTAATTTGGCCCCGCCCCTTTGCTGTCAGCTCCACACACCCCTGAAATGCAGCCCTTGAGGGATTCTCTGAAACGGAATTTGGCCCTGTTGTCTGAAAGAAATTCAACACCCCTGATCTAAGGCAGGAGTGGGGAAAATCCTGATTTGGGTAGAAGAGACCTGTGTTCATGCCTCTTCTTGTGCCTGGCAAAGCGCTCTGTGAAACCTGAAAGCTTGCATGCTTGCATGTCATTAGAGCCTGGTGCAACAACAAAATAATTCCATCTTGGGAGATATGAAGACTTATGCCATCAAAACTGCGCAGAGAGCTTCGGCTGTGGGGCGGTATATAAATGTAATAAAATAAATAAATAAATAAATAAAAAAACATTGCTATGGGGTTCTTCCAGAGAGTTGGGGCCATTAGAATGAAGCACCCGTCATAGTGACTCTTAACTTGGCATCTCTATGGAGAGAGATCCTATGTCTCGCATTGGAAAATGAGAGGGGGAACCAAGAAGGATCTTAGAATTGTTGTAGATCACAAGCTGAATATGAGCCAACAGTGTGATATGGCTGCAAGAAAGGCAAATGCTATTATGGGCTGCATTAATAGTATTGCTCGGCCCTGGTCAGGCCTCATTGTATTGTGTCCAGTTTTGGGCTCCACAATTCAAGAAGGACGCAGACAAGCTGGAGCGTGTTCAGAGGAGGGCAACCAGGATGATCAGGGGTCTGGAAACAAAGCCCTATGAGGAGTGAGTGAAACAACTGGGCATGTTTAGCCTGGAGAAGAGAAGATTGAGGGGAGACAGGATAGGACTCTTCATATACTTAAAAGGTTGTCACACAGAGGAGGGCCAGGATCTCTTCTCGATCCTCCCAGAGTGCAGGACACGGAATAACGGGCTCAAGTTAAAGGAAGCCAGATTCTGGCTGGACATCAGGAAAAACTTCCTGACTGTTAGAGCAGTACGACAATGGCATTAGTTACCTAGGGAGGTTGTGGGCTCTCCCACACTAGAGGCAGCTGGACAACCATCTGTCAGGGATGCTTTAGGGCCGATTCCTGCATTAAGCAGGAGGTTGGACTCCATGGCCTTACAGACCCCTTCCAACTCTACTATTCTACGATTCAATTTTATCCCGGAAGTTCCATAACGCTACGCCTCTCTCTATTTCTTACCTCTACATTCTCACACGCGGCTCTAAGCGTTCCCGCCCGTGAATAAAAACCAAAGACTACATTTCCCAACAGACAGTTCGGCATCCATAGGCGCCGCTTCCATTTCAAACGACCCTGGGCCGTCGCGCGCGGCATGCTGGGACATGTGGTCCTTTCCCCCCACACCCGGCCGCTGGAAACTTCCATAAGAATGTCTGTCGGCCTACTCCGGATGTGCTTCCTTGAGGCGGGGAGGGGGCGTCACGGAGGGGCACTCGCCAGGGCCGGCGGGCGGGCTGTGGCTTTCTAGAGAGGCCCACCTCGGGGGAGCCGAGTCCGGGGGGCCGCCGCCATGTTTGGCTGTTTGGTTGCCGGGAGGCTGGTGAGTGACACCCGCGGAGGGGGTGGGACAGAGCCTGTGACCAAAAGGCTCATCGCCCGCCGCCGATACTTCCTGCACACCCAAGCTCTGTGTGTGTGTGTGTGTGTGTGTGTGTGTGTGTGTGTGTGTGTGTGTGTGTGTGTGAACTGGCTCCAAGAGTTATTCATTCTCATAACATGCACTTGCCACGCCAGATGTGTCCAGGAGTTCCACTAGACATCTGTCACGTCCTGTCGCACGTTGTAATACTTCCGGGCTGTGTCACTGCTACTCTAGGGTGACCCTATGAAAAGCAGGACAGGGCTCCTGTATCTTTAACAGTTGCATTGAAAAGGAGATTTCAGCAGGGATCATTTCATAGAATCATAGAATAGCAGAGTTGGAAGGGGCCTACAAGGCCATCGAGTCCAACCCCCTGCTCAATGCAGGAATCCACCCTAAAGCATCCCTGACAGATGGTTGTCCAGCTGCCTCTTGAAGGCCTCTAGTGTGGGAGAGCCCACCATCTCCCTAGGTAACCGATTCCATTGTCGTACTGCTCTAACAGTCAGGAAGTTTTTCCTGATGTCCAGCTGGAATCTGGCTTCCTTTAACTTGAGCCCGTTATTCCATGTCCTGCACTCTGGGAGGATCGAGAAGACATCCTGGCCCTCCTCTGTGTGACAACCTTTTAAGTATTTGAAGAGTGCTCTCATGTCTCCCCTCAATCTTCTCTTCTCCAGGCTAAACATGCCCAGTTCTTTCAGTCTCTCTTCATAGGGCTTTGTTTCCAGACCCCTGATCATCCTGGTTGCTCTCCTCTGAACACGCTCCAGCTTGTCTGCGTCCTTCTTGAATTGTGGAACCCAGAACTGGATGCAATACTATAGATGAGGCCTAACCAGGGCTGAATAGAGAGGAACCAGTACCTCACGCGATTTGGAAGCTATACTTCTATTAATGCAGCCCAAAATAGCATTTGCCTTTCTTACAGTCATATTGCACTGTTGGCTCATATTCAGCTTGCAATCTATATATGGAGAACCTGGTGAAATTTACTCTTCATCACAACAGTTAAAGCTGCAGGAGCCCTGCCCTCTTTTAAATCTGGTCACTCTGGTATAGCTCCTGCAGCTTTAACTGTTGTGATGAAGAGGGAATTTCACCACGTGCTGCATGCATACAAATGACACCTGCTGAAATCCTCTTTTCTATTCAACTGTTAAAGATACAAGAGCCCTGTCCACCTTTTCATAGGGTCACCCTACTCTACTCCCTCTTGGGACTTTGTTGATGGCTCCCTGGCGAATTGACTGCTCACATCTTGCCTGTTTAAGGCAACTTGTGTTATAATCTTTTAGGGAGACGAACTGACGTAACGAAGATGGCTAGCATCTTAGTACTTTTTTAAAAGGCAGGGCTGCGTCATGCCAAAAGCAGTAAAGAGCAACCTGTCTTGTAGTGGCTTCTTAGAATCATAGAATAGCAGAGTTGGAAGGGGCCTACAAGGCCATCGAGTCCAACCCCCTGCTCAATGCAGGAATCCACCCTAAAGCATCCCTGACAGATGGTTGTCCAGCTGCCCCTTGAATGCCTTAGTTATGGTGACCATATGAAAAGGAGGACAGGGCTCCTGTATCTTTAACATTTGTATTGAAAAGGAAATTTCAGCAGGTGTCATTTGTATATATGGTGAATCTGGGGAAATTCCCTCTTCATTGCAACAGTTAAAGCTGCAGGAGCCCTGCCCTCTTTTGCATCTGGTCACTCTAGTATAGCTCGTGCAGCTTTAACTGTGGTGATGAAGAGGGGATTTCACCAGGTTCTCCATATGTACAAATGACATCTGCTGAAATTCCCTTTTCTATGCAACTGTTAAAGATACAAGAGCCCTGTCCTCCTTTTCATATGGTCACCCTTATATAACTATGCAGTGATGTGAGCAAATCTCTCTTCTGCCCTAAAGGCTGTGGCAAGTATTTATTTATTTATACTTATTTTATTTATTATATTTATATACCGCCCCATAGCCAAAGCTCTCTGGGGGGTTTACAAGGGTTAAAACTGGTAAACATTAAAAAGTATACACAATTTTAAAAAAAAACATCAGAAACATAAAAACAACAGTATCCCTTTAAAAACAACAATTCTGGGGTCCATTAAAAACAAACCGTGAGCTGCCTATGAAACTAATTGTAAAAAAATAGGTCTGTAATGCTTAATCTATGATATAAAGTGATTTAAAATGTTTTGTTCAATGGAAAATAGGTCCCCCCTCAATTAATTGGACAGTATATTTTTACATTTCTCATAGGCCTGTCATCAAGTTCTATTAAACTGGCTGGCAGGATAGACAGGCTCAGTAGCTATCCTACTGAACTCTTTGGAACTCCCTCCTATAGGATATATGAACGACTTGTTCTTTATTGTGTTTTCTTATTCCAATCTACTTTTAATCGAAGTACTGTGTTGTTTTTCTGTTTTATATTACTGTTGCTTTTAGGTTAATTTGCTTTTTATTTTGTCCTGTGTTTTATTTTTTACTGCTGTTGTTGCTTAGTAATTGTAATTACAGTTAGATTGCTTTTATGAACTTGTTGTTTAATGATTGACATTGATTTTAAATTTAAATTATACTGGTATTCATTAAGGGCTCATCTACATCTATGAGCCTTCCAGGATGTAAGCGGGGGGGGGGGGGGAGGATCCTGAACTTTCCCGCTTCCAGGATTCTCCCCCAGCATGCACACACCTGCGCGTCATCCCGGAAGTGAGGAGGGACGTTCTGGGACTCCATTCCTTTTTTTTCCCCCCCAAATCGGAGACAAGCAACACTGGCTCCAAAGTAAGTGTTGTTGTTTTTAAAAAACACGCACACATGAGAGCCATTGCACAGTGACAAAACAACTCCCCCCCCCCCAATGGGCACGGAGTCTCCTTGCAGTGGCAGTCCCTAAGATAGGGTGACCATATGAAAAGGAGGACAGGGCTCCTGTATCTTTAACAGTTGTAGAGAAAAGGGATTTTCAGTAGGTGTCATTTGTATGCAGACAGCATCTGGTGAAATTCCCTCTTCATCGCAATAAAGCTTTAGGTGCCCTCCTTTCTTTTGCATCTGGTCAAGAGGGCAGGACTTCTGCAGCTTTAATTGTTATGATGAAGACAAAATTTCACCAGGTGGTATATGCATTCAAATGACACTTGCTGAAATTCCATTTTCTATACAACTTTAAAGATACAGGAGCCCTGTCCTCCTTTTCATATGGTCGCCCTACCTAAGAGTAAGTGCCACATCGCCCCCGGACCTCAGGGTTGTCCCGGGACTGCAGTAGAATTTGGGAAAATCGTAGTCCCAGTTATCCTGGGCAAAGTGAGTGGTTGTCTCTAGTTAACCCCAGGATCCCCTCTGCATCATTTAGATGCTTAGGGATGATCACATGACCAGCTTGGGATAAATGGCTGGTGTTGACATGCCCTAAGTTACTGTGAGCTACTTTGTGAAGGCTTTTGCTTTGAAAAGCAGGATATAAATATGTAAACAAATAAAATGCACAATAAAACTAACATGTTTTTTTTCTCATGCAAGTGCTGTTAAAATCTGCAGGTGATAAGCCCTATCTTAACAAAAGGCATTACCTCCTGCTTGAGAGATGCCTCTTCTAAGATCATGCCTGTTGTGATGCGTTTTCTTTGAGACTACTGATTTTTCTCATTTGCCAATTTAATCTTTAATATTTAAGCAATCCTATGGTCCCAGGCAGCTTTGGGGGCAGGTAGGATATTTCAGATTCATGGATCCGAGGTTGAAGGTACCACTCCAACCTCAGAGCCAGGAATCTGCACTCCCTCCCCCTTGAAGCCGGCATGGAGATAAAAGCACCAACCTTCTCTGCAAAGCCTCAAAAGTGACCTTGAAAGAAGGGTAAAGGGAATGTGTTGGTGGGGGAGGGGAGGGACTAGATTGGCTATCCTGAGGACTCTCTGGTCTCCTCCCCTCCTCCTCTGACTTGCCTGAGATACATGGAAGAAAAAGCCCATCTAGCTAAAATTCACAGCAGGAGGAGCAACAGAGGTGACAAACGCCTTCTCTGTTCCTCCTGCTCTGCGTTGGATGCTCATAAGCCTTCGATTTTGGAGGTTTACAAGCATTGGATATGGATTTTATAGGATTACACTCTAATTGACTAAGACCCGTACAATGAATCACCTGTCTGTCTTTAATCATGTAACAGCCCTGAGTAAAACCCACATTACATTTTTTATTTAAGCTGTTCAGGGCAGTGTTAGTTGTGTGGTCAAGAGCCATATCATTCCACTGGCCTCCTCTGTGCCATGTTTAAGCACATGAGCAAAGTAAGGCACTCTGTTGCTGCATTTCCAGGTGTAGACCCAAGGTGGTTAGAACAAGGTATGTCTCCATTTAAACTTTTTCTGCACAATGTCCCTAAAGTTGTGTTTGGCTTTCTGTATGGTTAAAATTTCTTTCTTTCTTTCTAGAAGTGATTTTGATTCTGCTGCAGCTGATGGTGGGCTTTAGGGTGTCATCCCGGAAGTGAGGTCAAATTCACGTTTCATTGCCTGCATTTATTTCATAGGTGCAAACAGCTGCGCAACAGGTGGCAGAAGATAAGTTTGTATTTGACGTGACAGACTACGAAAGCATCAACCATGTGGTGGTCTTCATGCTGGGGACCATGCCTTTTCCAGCGGGCATGGGCGGATCTGTCTACTTCTGCTATCCTGATGAAAATGGGGTGGCAGTGTGGCAGCTCCTGGGTTTTGTCACAAACGAAAAACCAAGTGCTGTCTTCAAAATTTCTGGTCTAAAATCTGGTAAGCAAAGTGAATGCAATTACTGGAGCTGGTCAGGGGTTACCGTAGGGCAGGGTTGCGGAACTACTGGTCCTTCCAGATGTTCTTGGGCCCCAGCTGGCGTTAGCCACAGCCAGCATGGTCAAGTGGTCAGGGATGATGTGTGTTGTAGTTCAACATCATCTGACAGGTCACAGGTTCCCCCAAACTGCTGTAGGGATTTGCAACTGGTGGCCAGGAGTTCAATTCAGCCTTCATGGTCCTTCCCATGTGGCTAGGGTGACCATATGAAAAGGAGGACAGGGCTCCTGTATCTTTAACAATTGTATTGAAAAGGAAATTTCAGCAGGTGTCATTTGTATATATGGGGAACCTGGTGAAATTTCCTCTTCATCACACCAGTTAAAGTGCAGGTGCCTTACCCTCTTTTAAATCTGGTCACTCTAGTATAGCTCTTGCACCTTTAACTGTTGTGATGAAGAGGGAATTTCACCAGCTTCTCCATATATCCGAATGACGCCTGCTGAAATTTCCTTTTCTGTGCAACTGTTAAAGATACAGGAGCCCTGTCCTCCTTTCCATATGGTCACCCTAGTAATATGTAATGCTACAAAATGTGTGATGTTATCAAGTTTCATGTTATCTCTATTCTTGCAAGTAGCAGCGCTATGAAGTTGTGCGGCGAACCCAAAGTGTAATGATTTGTAGCATTGCACACATTACAGGGGGGAGGAAGAGACTACTACATCGTGTGTGTTTCTGTCCTATATTGACACCCTGGTGCCATGTTTAGAAACAGCTAATATTTCCAGCAAGCAGGTCAACAAAAGCAAGAAGAAGGTCTGATATGTTCTCCTTGCTTTTGGACAGATAACTCTTACACCAAGTTCGATTTGTTCCTTCCACTGTATCCCTTTATATGTTGCTAGAGACTGATTTCTGAAGCTTTGTGCTTTAAAAATGTTGTTATTTGTTGCTGTGTTCTGTTTCATAATGGTGACAGGGTAGCTGCTGCTTATTCCAAAAAAGTCTTGCGTTAATATGGGGTGTGTTCAGGATTGTGCTTGTGTTGAGACAAGGGCTGATGCATCAGGCCACCTGTGATGTCTCTTCTAGGGAAAGGCAGCCAACACCCGTTTGGAGCCATGAATATCCCCCAAATGCCATCTGTTGCCCAGATTGGGGTCTCTGTGGAGCTGCTGGATCTCTTGGCTCAGCAAACTCCTGTAGCAAGTGCCGCTGTATCATCAGTCAATTCGTTCACAGAGGTAATCGGGGAACCATTTTGATTCCAGTAGTTTCTGGCACAGCAGTCTTTGTTACTTGGCCTTGGAGTGTTGGACATGATACAATGAGGACAGGTGGTGCATTAATGAACTTGCCATTCATTAGAGGAGCCCTTGTCAAACTTTGTGTGTTAATCTGGAGGCCTGATACATCCAGGACCCAGTCAAAGTAGATCTTTGGATTTCCGAGATGAAACTAGACCACTTGTGGAAGGAATGACAGTTTATTGATAGAAAATGGATGCAGGAAAAAGAAAATGGATGCAGGGAAAAAAATACAAAGAAAGCTCACACATCTCTTCAGCCTGTGGAGCTGGCAACTTTAACAGCATATTAGAGGGCTTTCCTAGAACCCAAAGTCCTCCAGGTTGGTTGTGCACATTCCCCCTAGAGCAAAGCCAAATTGGTTAGGCCATAGCTCAATCTTTTATACTCTTTTCTGATAGAAAACATTGCAGGCAGGTAATAAGTTACTTTTTTCCTGTGACCAAGAAATCCCAATTCAGAGGAAATTAGGCAGCTGAATTGTTGAGTTGAGGATTGTACTCTTATCAGCATCACAGCTAGCATGTTGGTTGGTGACTGCTTACTTGATACCAATCCTGTGTGTGTGTGTGTGTGTGTGTGTGTGTGTGTGTGTGTGTGTGTGTTTGTCTGTGTCTGGAAGCCTACAGAATTACCCAACCTGGCCTATTCTAAGAAATCAGAAAACTGCCCTATGAACAGGCCATTATACATTTAATAAACAGAATTTAGGACACCTGTGTAAGTCCAATACCTGACCGATACCCTTTCTTCTGGGGTCAAACTCACTGCACTGTGCTCTTGGGAATCTTGGGAGTTCCTCAATGAAAAAGATCAATAATGGTGGAAAGGAAAGGAACCTCTCGTGCAAGCACTGAGTCATTACTGACTCTGGGAGGGACACCAGCTTTCGCTGACGATTTCTTGGCAGGCCTTATAGCGGGGTGGTTTGCTGTTGCCTTCCCCGGCCGTGATTCCCTTTCCCCCAGCTAGCTGGGTACTCATTTTACTGACCTCGGGAGGATGGAAGGCTGAGTCGACCCGAGCCGGCTGCCTGAAACCAGCTTCCGCTGGGATTGAACTCAGGCCGTGGGGAGAGTTACAGCTGCAGAAACTGCTGCTTTACCACTCTGCGCCACACAAGGCTCAATAATGGTGAATAAGCTTAAGCTTCCCTGAAAAAGCAGCTTCTGCATCTCTGCCCTTTGTAACATGCAGCTCCTCAATGAGTTCCTCAATGAAAAAGATCAATAATGGTGGAAAGGAAAGGAACCTCTCGTGCAAGCACTGAGTCATTACTGACTCTGGGAGGGACACCAGCTTTCGCTGACGTTTTCTTGGCAGGCCTTATAGCGGGGTGGTTTGCTGTTGCCTTCCCCGGCCGTGATTCCCTTTCCCCCAGCTAGCTGGGTACTCATTTTACCGACCTCAGGAGGATGGAAGGCTGAGTCGACCCGAGCCGGCTGCCTGAAACCAGCTTCCGCTGGGATTGAACTCAGGCCGTGGGGAGAGTTACAGCTGCAGAAACTGCTGCTTTACCGCTCTGCGCCACACAAGGCTCAATAATGGTGAATAAGCTTAAGCTTCCCTGAAAAAGCAGCTTCTGCATCTCTGCCCTTTGTAACATGCAGCTTTAAAGGAATGCTGGGTGTGTTCTAATCTAGGGCACAGTCTTGATGAACACAGGCCTAATAGGAACTGAGTCTGCCCCCTAAAACACTTCTCCAAATCCTCTACAATGCATTGGGGTTCCTTGGCAGGCATGGAAAGGATTTCCTAAAGACCGGGACTTTTAAGAACCATTGCAGTGGAACATCTACTTCTCTAAGTGTGAGTTTACTAGTCCCATTTTTTTAAAAAAAGATTTCTAGCCATCTCTCCAGTTTTTCTCTAAATTTTGCTTTGGATCCCAAAGATAAGTGACCAAAAGTTCCCAAAAGCCTGTTGCTGCTGGCTGTGCTCCTTGATAAGCCTCTATAGAGGGGATGGGGGGGGTGGATGGGATGTGGGAGCACCTGGGGAAGGGAGGAATTGCCCCATATTGTGATTTTGTCCTCCCCCAGCAGCCCCCCCCATCCCACACTGTTCAGGACCCCCCCCCCTTCACATCGGCAACCCTAAGGAGAAGCATTTCAGGGGATTCAAGCAGCTGCAGTGGGGAGAGGAGAATCTTCCTTTCCGCTTACTTACCTTAGCATCCAAGCCAATGCACGTATACCGTGTATATTCAGCAACTGAAACTTGGAGGGAATCTACACGTCGTTGTGAGGGCGCTTGCATGCACCCCCAGTGCGCCCCCCAAACGACTGTAGACAGAGAAAGAAGAGGCGACGACTGGGGAACCGGCCGCATCCTTGCCGCCGCCGCCTCCCCACCGGCCTCCTGCTGCCGGGGTAAGAGCCACCCAGGTCGGAGAGCTCAGCTTCCGCTTCCGCCGAGCTCTCCGACCTGGGTGGCTCTTACCCCGGCAGCAGGAGGCCGGCGGGGAGGCGGCGGCAAGGACGCGGCCGGTTCCCCAGCCGCCTCTGCCGCTGCCGCCTCCTCCTCCATCTCTTCTTTCTCCGTCTAAACAGTCATTTTGGGGGCGCACTGGGGGCGCATGCAAGCACCCTCACAACGACGTGTAGATTCCCTCCTAAATGGATAAATCCTCCTTTTCCATCATATGGTGGATATATTTACATAGATTTAAAATAACAGCAACTTTCTTTTTACAGTACAATCCTATCAGAGGCAGATGCAAGTACCATATAAGTAACATAACATTTGCTACTCAGAAAACCACCCTTTGCATATAAAAGGATCTTTGAGGACTGTTCTGCCCTTATGGATTGCCGGAACTTTAAAGGCATTTCAACAAGTCAGCACAGTTTTATGTTTGTCAAGTGAAGCATGAGTCTGCAATGAGTGATGAGCGTAATTCTAGAAAAGGATACTGAATAGCGTAGAAACGTTTCTGGCTTGGCCTGCCCCTTAATTTGATTAATGAGCTTTTCCATTATTAACTGATTCCAGAGGCACTCTCATTGCTGTCACCATAGTTAAATTCTCTCTAAAAACAAACAAATAAACTCACATTCTCTCTCTCTCTCATCACTTTGAGAACAGATGGCAGTTTGCAAGAACGTTATGGTATTCTGCTGGGCAACTGTATGTGTAGATGGAGAACTGCCTAGAGCAGCCTTCCTCAACCTGGGGCGCTCCAGATGTGTTGGACTGCACCTCCCAGAATGCCCCAGGCTGGGGCATTCTGGGAGTTGTAGTCCAACACATCTGGAGCGCCCCAGGTTGAGGAAGGCTGGCCTAGAGACTTTTGGAATTGAGATTTGTCCTATCCATTTTGAGCACTCTCTTTTTCAACCGCCTACCCCGATTTATACCCTGCTTCCAAGCTAATGTTACTCGAAGTGGCTTAAAAAAAATCCACAAAACAACTTACAATACATCATAAAAACTCTTTTGGGAAGGACAGTTTCCTATCTCAGAAATCACTCTTTGCTTTTGCGGCTTCTCACTGTTCAGAAGACACCTTAAACCATGGCTTTAACCATGAAGCAAGGCTGTGTTCAGAAGACCCCTTAAATCACAGCTTTAACCACAGTGAATAAAGCAAAAAGCCTTATCCACCATGGTTAAAGCCATGGTTGAAGGTGTCTTCTGAACAGGCCCACTGTTTCTCTTCCCTGGTGTTCGTAACTGTTCAGGTGTCCCCACCCCACCCCCAGTCTGACTTGGCTGGAAGTGGCTTCCTGCTGTCCTGAAACCTTTCCTGGCGCTAGCCATGAGGCAGCAGGAGTGATGGATCAACTGAGCACATCACCACCATGTATAAACTGTAGGCACTCATTGCCATTCTACATTTCTGAGGGCTGAATCCAATGTTTGTGTGAGCAAAAGGCAGCTCATACAACCAATCTTTCCTCTTCCCCTCCTGTACTCCCCGAAAACCCTCTCCAGAGGGTCGAGGGAGTCCTTCTGAACAGTGGGTGCTGTGACGTACATATTATTATTATTATTATTATTATTATTATTATTATTATTTATTTATTTATATAGCACCATCAATGTACATGGTGCTGTACAGAGTAAAACAGTAAATAGCAAGACTCTGCCGCAGAGCTGCAGTGTGAAGGGAGAATTGCCTGAAATGGACCGGAGGAATATTGCATGAGCAGGAGCACTGTTGGTGCGAGGGCCCTCTGCCCAGATTTGGGTAATACCCCTCCTTGCGCTGCAGCTCCTTATGGTACAGCCTCCACTGTTCAAGCGTTCTGCCCGACCCCCTGGAGAGTTTTTTGGGGGCACGGGGGACTGCAAGGAGGAGGAGAGGAAGCGAAAGGTCATTTGAACGAGCTGCCCTCTCACACACCCTTTGGAGGTAAATCAGCCCTGAGTTTTCATGCAGAATACTAGCGTGTTTTTCCTCACACCCTATCTGTAAAATGATTGTTTCTCCTCCAAAATAGTGCACTCCACCATGTGTCAGTCTAGAAGTGCCGATGGAGATGATTTTGGACATGCAATTATGGTCACACAATATATATTTTTGTATTTCAGTTCACTCAAAAGATGCTAGATAATTTTTATAACTTCACCTCATCCTTCACTGTCACTCAGGCCCAAATGATACCCAACCCATCTGAAGCTTTCATTCCTGCAAATGTAGTTCTGAAATGGTAAGTTGGGAGGGTGGGATGTGTCTTTAGCAACTGAATTATGCCAGTTGCAACAATATTGGAATTTGCTCCTAACCAAGAATTGCCTCGTTAGAGTAGCAATAGTCGAATATATATCTATATATCTATAAAAGCCCAGACTGCTCCTCCAAACCAGTTATAGTTTTTGCCTTCTGGCGCCATCTAGGGACGTTCCTCGGAACTGGGGCCTTCTATGGAAGCTCCAAGTTCTGAGAAATCGTTTTTGCCCTCTGGCGCCATCAAGTGGCGTTTCTCGGAACTGTGGCCTTCTAGGGAAGTTCCAAGTTCTGAAGAAAGATAACTTCCAGGAGCTTCCGGCCTAGCAGAGGGGCCAAAACTCACTAACCTCCTCATCAGACTGCTTCTCTACACCTGTCGTATGACGGGCTTTTTTGCTAGTATATATACATATTCTGAGTAAGAGTACTTCATCTCTTTAGATCATCCTTGTAAATGACCTGTTGCCTGATTACCTATGGCAAACCTGACTTGTCTCCAGGTGAGCAGGCACAAAAGCTTTACAAAGGTTGCAATTTGGCAAATGTGTTAGTAAACATTTTTATGGGCTAGTAATCTTTGCATACTTATTTGAAATCCATGGTCTGGAACAATTGCAGCTTCTAAACAGTCTTTGAGGTAGTTTTTATAACTATAGCCTTTCAAATAAGTCCACAAAGAATCTTGATTCCTCTTCTCACACTCACACAGGAGGGAATGAATGCCTCATAAGATAACACTGCCATTTGCAGTTTTTGAAAACATTTCTGTTAGAGCTGTGCACTGCTTTAGGCCCAAACACCAAATCCAGATTGGGACTGGATCAGGCTGAGCTGGTCTGGATTGGAATGGATTGGATCTGAAGCACTTCTGGCTACTTCACCCTGATCCAGGGTGATGGTGAACACTGCCCCTGCCTGCCCACGGGACTTACTTGCCCTGTCTGGAAGCTGCCCGTTTTTGATGAGAATTGCCATTTTAAACGAAGATGGTGGCTCTGTTATTTCCTAGATTTAAGGTTGCAAACTATGGCAGCCATTTCTGGAAATTAATTTGTGATCCTGCACAAATCTCAGCACAGGGACTGCAAGGTAAACTAGGCTTTGCTAATTTCGGCGCCAGGTGAAGACCATTTTATTCTCCTGGGTATTTTAGTTTTTTATTTTGTTTATATCTGGGCCTGCATTTTAAATTTCTTGCTGCTAGTTTCTATTTGATTATTTTATTTTTATGTTGTAGTTTTAAACGTTTATATTGTATTTTATCTACAATTTTTTATCATTTTAATTGTTGTGAACTACTCAGAGAGCTTCATCTATTGGGCAGTATAAACGTTAAATAAATAAATAAACTGTTCATTTGCTTTTTTCCTCCCAGGTACGAGAATTTCCAAAGACGGCTAACTCACAATCCTTTCTTTTGGAAAACATAATCTTGAATCAAGTTCTTTGAAAAGTGCTCCGGCAACAAGATTGCAACTTAAAAGATGCAGAAAACTGAGCCCACTAAAGAAAATCTGGATTGATTTGAAATTTTGAGTGGAAAGGGGGAGAAAAACAGCTTTTGTAATATTTTTGCGACTTGGTTTAAAATTAAAGCCCTAAAAATAGTAGTCATTATTATTTCTTCTTCTTCTTCTTCTTCTTCTTCTTCTTCTTCTTCTTCTTCTTCTATGCACACAAAACTATTTCAGTTGTGTCAACAAGCAAAAGATGCTTTAGGGTTATTAATGCTTTAGGGTCTGACATGCTTATGCATAGCAAATCACAACTTAAAACTTCATCAGGAGCCTCTTAATTATTATTATTATTATTTATTTATATAGCACCATCAATGTACATGGTGCTGTACAGATTACACAGTAAATAGCATGACCCTGCCGTATAGGCTTACAATCTAATAAAGTTGTAGTAAACAATAAGGAGGGAAAGAGAATGCAAACAGGCACAGGGAAGTGTAAACAGGCACCAGGTAGGGTGAAGCTAACAGTATAGAGTCAGAACAAACTCAATATTTAAAAGCTATAGGGAAAAGAAAAGTTTTTAGCTGAGTTTTAAAAGCTGTGATTGAGTTTGTAGTTCTCAAGTGTTCTGGAAGAGCGTTCCAGGCGTAAGGGGCAGCAGAAGAAAAAGGACGAAGCCGAGTAAGGGAAGTGGAAGTCCTTGGCCAGGCGAGAAGCATGGCATCAGAGGAGCGGAGAGCACGAGCAGGGCAATAGTGTGAGATGAGAGAGGAGAGATAGGCAGGAGCTAGACCGTGAAAAGCTTTGAAGGTCAACAGGAGGAGTTTATGTTGGATTCTGGAGTGAATTGGAAGCCAATGAAGAGATTTCAGAAGTGGAGTGACATGGTCAGAACGGCGAGCCAAGAAGATGATCTATCCTGTTAATAGTTGCATGGGTAATTTCATCGTAGTAGATGTGATTAGCTTAGGTGATGTCTATATTTCAACCACCCATTCAGTTTCACCAGTAACCTCTTCTGTAAATCACTGTATGCTTCTGGTGAATCATGAGACACAGAATCATGTGTCTCAGTCCTGCCTGCCCTACATGCCACACGTACTTCTGTGGCATAGATAGCATGCGCACAATATATGGGGGTCATACATATTGAGCCTTCTTGTGTCTGGGATGCAGCCTAACCTCTTGCCTGAGAAGCCATTCTAGGGGGAAGTTGCATAGCTACCACTGGCCTTTGTTGGACTTCACTTCCAAGGATTGCCTGGCGATAAAGAGAGCTCCTGGTAGCCGTTCTTAATTTAAATAAGGTTGTAGAAATAGGTGTTGCAGAGTTGCCACCGCAGATCCAGCTGAACCTATGACCAATGTGCCCCCTAGCTGGGGGATGCTGGAAGTTGTAGTCCAACACATCTGGAGGGTATTTGGGTTGGGGACTGCCACTTTAATCTATACAACTTATAATACATGTCACATTTCTGTTCCAGTATGTGGGAAATGAATATTAGTTTTCCAAGGAGTCTTATCCATTTAGAACTCTTCCAAATTATTTTAATAACTTATTTAATACACACGAGTGCTTCCTCCCTGTGACAGCTTTCTCTGCCCTTATTCTATTGATGGAAGAATGCTATGATTATATGAACTAGCTACTGTTATATTGCCAGTAAAAGTCTCTTAGCAATCTAAGAGGGTATTGCATCATTAATAAAGGTTACAGTAGGTCCTTTGATTACTTTTAACTGCATGAATATTAATCCCTGCCTTTATACAAAAAGTTTTGTGGCACCTTCATACCTAGCAGATTTATTGTGGTCTAAGCTTTCTTGAACTAGAGGCCATGGGCTTGGAAACATCAAGTGCTAACCCCAGGTGGCAAAGAAATACAAAATATATACTTCTGCATCTGATAGAATGACCTCTAGAGCACAAAAGTTGGGTGCCACAATAAATCTGTGCTGCTCTTAAGAAACTGACATCCAATCCTATGCATGTCTACTAGGAAGTAAATCCCATATGGCCTGTACACAGGGGTGTCGGCAAGGGTAGGTATGGCTGAGCACCTGAGGGTCTACACCCAATCAAAGGCCCACTCACTGAGACCCCTTGAGCCTGCTGTTCCTTTTCACCATTGCCATCTGCCCACACAATGGAGGTGGTGAGAAGTAGATATGCCTGCCTGCTCACTGCCTCTCTAGCTGTCAAGCAAACAACTGATAGCAGTGATGAAGAAAAAGATGAGCAATGAAGGTGAGACTCACTGAGGAAGAGGGGGCATTGAGAGTGTCTTTTCCAAGGGCCTTCAAAAACCTGGAGCTGGCAGTGCACATACTTACCCAGGAGTAAGACCCACTGCTGGGCTGAAAACAGAATGAAATTTAATAGGGATAAATGCCAAGTTCTACATCTAGGAAAAAGAAACCAAATGCAGTTACAAGATGGGATACTTGACTCAGCAATACTACAAACGAGAAGGATCTTGGAATTGTTGTAGATCACAAGCTGAATATGAGCCAACAGTGTAATGTGGCTGCAAAAAAAGCAAATGCTATTATGGGCTGCATTAATAGAAGTATAGCTTCCAAATCGCATGAAGTATTGATTCCCTTCTATTCAGCACTGGTTAAGCCTCATCTTGAGTATTGTGTCCAGTTCTGGGCACCACACTTCAAGAAGGATACAGACAAGATAGAGGGGGTTCAGAGGAGGGCAACTGGGATGATCAGAGGTCTGGAAACAAAGCCCTATGAGGAGAGGCTGAAAGAGCTGGGCATGTTTAGCCTGGAGAAGAGAAGATTGAGGGGAGACATGATAGCACTCTTCAAAGACTTAAAAGGTTGTCACACAGAGGAGGGCCAGGATCTCTTCTCGATCCTCCCAGAGTGCAGGACACGGAATCGTGGGCTCAAGTTAAAGGAAGCAAGATTCTGGTTTGACATCAGGAAAAACTTCCTGACTGTTAGAGCAGTACGACAATGGAATCAGTTACCTAGGGAGGTTGTGGGCTCTCTCACACTAGAGGCCTTCAAAGGCAGATGGACAATCATCTGTCAAGGATGCTTTAAGGTGGATTCCTGCATGGAGCAGGGGGTTGGACTTGATGGCCTTGTAGGCCCCTTCTAACTCTACTAGTCTATGATTCTATGAACTTAATTTGACTTCTGAGTAGACACACATAGAGGCTCGTGCTGCACTACAGCCATTCCTCCATAATAACAGAACATAAGACGAGCCATGCTGGATCAGACCAAGGGCCCATCTAGTCCAGCATTCTGTTCACACAGTAGTCAACCAGCTGTTGACCAGGAACCCACAAGCAGGACATGAGTGCAACAGCACCCTCCTGCCCATGTTCCCCAGCAACTGGTGTACATAGGCTTACTAACTCTGAATACTGAAGGTAGCACATAGGCATCGGAACTAGTAGCCATTGATAGTCTCCTCCAGGAAATTGTCCCATCCCTTTTTAAAGCCATTGAAATTGATGGCCATTAGGGGTGCCAGTGTTTTACTATTTAGCTGTATTATTATTATTATTATTATTATTATTATTATTATTATTATTATTATTATTATTATTATTATTTATATAGCGCCATCAATGTACATGGTGCTGTATATTTTTATATTATTATAGGTAGCAGTATTCAATAAAGTATTAAAGTTCAGCTGCTTGCATTAGCATCCCACCCTGTCTTTTATAGGTTGCACACTGCCACAAGAGCTCTGCCCCGGGGTATCTGCTCTGCTGCCTGTTGCTCCTGCCAATCACCCACCGCCTTTCCTTAGCAAGAGAAAGAGAAAGGCTCGCGCCACGCTGAGCCGGGAGCCTCCATTGTGACGTCACCCCTAGTAACAGTGAGTGAATCTCGCGTCCTAGCGACAGCCCCTCCCCTCCTACTCATGGCCCCGCCCTCTAGTTCTTGCACAGTGGAGGCTCCGTTTTTGCCCGGACATTCCGCCTTTCTCGCTCCTTTAAGGACGCTTTTCTTTTCTTTTCGTTTGCATTGATGCGGAGGAGGAAAAGGAAGGGGAGCAGGGAAATGGGGGTGAGCTTTTTAAGGCTCTGCTTTAAAGTCAAGTGAGCAGAAGAGGCGGTGGAGGAGAGGACGTGACGGCTGCTCTCCCTGGCGCAAAACCTCCAAAGATCAGCCCAGTCTATCTGGCTTTCGACTTGCCTTGGTAGCGGCAGGGGACAACATCCATGCGAAAATGCTGGAGACCATCCACAACGCCATCCTGGAGGCGGGCAGGAATATGTTCCTAACGCTGCCCAAGCTCACTTCGGAAGGTAAGTAATTCTTTTAAATAATTCCATTCTTTAAATCCCACTTTTCTAGATGAACCACAATACTGATATAATATAAAGCATTGTTATTCTGTATATACCATTATCAATGTGCCTAGTATTTATTTTTACAGTAAATCTTGCTTTTTCTTTTTTTAAATGCTCTCCTCCTCCTCCGTATGTCTTATAACACTAGAACTAGATCAAGGACATCAATTGACAATCGATCCAGTAAAGACGAAAGAGAGCAGCCTTCTCCAACCTCTGGCACCCTTCAGATGTGTTGGACTACAACTCCCATCATTCCTAGCCAGTGTGGGAGTTGCAGTCCAACACAAATGAAGAGCACCAGGTTGGAGAAAG
Organism: Elgaria multicarinata webbii; assembly: GCF_023053635.1. Classification (NCBI taxonomy): domain Eukaryota; kingdom Metazoa; phylum Chordata; class Lepidosauria; order Squamata; family Anguidae; genus Elgaria; species Elgaria multicarinata. The sequence goes on along the minus strand of NC_086175.1, from coordinate 126,308,784 downwards.
CAGCTCTAGATACAGTACTCAGGTTTGGGCAGAAGGCCTATCAGGAATTACTGGCAGATCTCTGGGTGAATTGAAGTTGATTGGCAAGGATTTCTCTTCTGAGTCCCAAATGTCGAGCAGCTAAAAGTCTTCCCCGCTCCCCAATTGCTGGAAAAAAATGCTGAGGGGGTGGGGATGACCCCAGGAGTAGATTTTTGTGTGAAAGGACTTGTGAGCCGAGTTTTGGAACTGGTCACAAATTCCTGGGCTGAACATGTCCTCCAAGACGCCCAGCTCCTTAATTCTCCATGTGTGTCCTTCTGTCTGAATTACTATTTTGCACCTGGTTTCTGTTGAATAGATCCTGCAAACCTGATGTCTGATGGTGGTGGTTTTTTTAAAAAAATCTTTGTGAACAGTATAGAAAAATAAATAAATGAAAGGTTGGCCCACTTGCTTAAGGTTAAACTACATGCTTCTTTAAATGCATAGCATGTAGCTGATTCTAACTTATTAAAACTTTAGTGTAGGTGTGCGGGACCCTGATTTGGGTCAGGGTGTATGTGTTAGACCTTCCCATTCAGTTGCGTCCTATCTCAATTCTCTACCTGCCCCTGCCCCCACCCCAGCAAATGCACACACACAGGAGCTAAAGAAGAAAAAAACCCTCCGTTGCTACCAATGGCAACGTTGCAAAATAAACTTTGCAAAGTTTATTCTGCTTACATATCACTTCCTGATCTCAGCTGCTTTTAGCAGCTGAGCTCTTGCAATGCTGTTTGCAATACACTGATCTCAATTACTTATAATGTGTTTGTTTGGGAAATCTCAATAAGGATATAAATCATTTGAAGCATTCCATGGCAAAACTTTAGAATCATAAATTAAATTCAGAAGTGATACTGAAGTAACTCAACCTTATCACCTGTGCCTAAAAGTCAATTGAATATTAAATATTGGTAGCATGGGAGTCTCTGGGGCTCTTAACACAAGCGAAATAAGGCAATGCTTGTGACTGGCCACTCACGGAAGTTTGTGGGGCCTTTTGACGTCTACGTCAACCTCCTGTACATCTCCTGCGCCTTCCCCCAGTTATTCCATTCTAAAAAGAAACCCTGGATATCCCAGTTCCTCAGAAATATTGTGGGATTTCCTACTGGGCGGAGCCAAGGTTGCACTACAAAGCACCCACAAGAGGGCACTGTTCCATTCAAAGCTACAAGCACTGAGAAGAGGGGAAGTTTTCAATTATAGACCACGTGATTGCTCCTCTCCCCCCAGGTAATGCAGCCCATTACAATTGCGCAAGAGAAGCAGGAAGCAAAGCCCTGGTAAAGACAACGTGATTTCCACCTAATTTAAGAAGCCCGCCCTCTCTCTAGGAAAGAAGGAGCTACTGATAATAATGCTCAGACCATGATTTCTCTTTTTACAGGACCAGGGTGTTATACGATAAATATGCATTTCTTTACATTTCAGAGGTCCTTAGTATTTGGGGCACCGTTTCTGAATTTGTTGAAAAGCAACTCTCCATGAATAAGGTGAGACTTCCTGTTTGTTTATTCCAGGATTCCAGAATGTCAGACCCGGGGGCTAAATCTGACCCTTCTGGATTCCCCAGACGGCCACACCGCCTTCCTCTGACCTCACCCCTTCTCCCACCCCAACCACTGATCTCTTGGTGATTTTCTGGCTTCTGTGTAGTTCCCCTCCCCTATTCTAAAAGGTTGAAATGCCTCTCCTAGTGACTGGCAGGAAGATTTTTATGCTAAAATATGCTGGTCTTTTTGGCCCCACCTCTTTTGCCTTTGGCCACACCTACCATTGGAATGTGGCCCACGAGAGCTTTTCCAAAATGGAATTTGTCCCTTGGGCTAAAAGGGATCCAACACTCCTGTTTTATCCCTTTGCTTGAGTCCTTACGTTATGAATGGCTCCCACCCTTCTACATCCCCATAAACGCAGTCCGAGTGTGCGTAAACTTCCCCTTTAAAAGTATGGCCAGTCAGCCTCAAACTGTAGTGATGAGAACATTCGTGGGAAGTGCTACCTGTGTTTGGTTTCTTTTGGGAAGAGAGATCATAGAATCACAGAATAGCAGAGTTGGAAGGGGCCTACAAGGCCATCGCGTCCAACCCCCCACTCAATGCAGGAATCCACCCTAAAGCATCCCCGACAGATGGTTGTCCAGCTGCCTCTTGAAGGCCTCTAGTGTGGGAGAGCCCACAACCTCCCTAGGTAACTGATTCCATTGTCGCACTGCTCTAACAGTCAGGAAGTTTTTCCTGATGTCCAGCCGGAATCTGGCTTCCTTTAACTTGAGCCCGTTATTCCGTGTCCTGCACTCTGGGAGGATCGAGAAGAGATCCTGGCCCTCCTCTGTGTGACAACCTTTTAAGTATTTGAAGAGTGCTAGCATGTCTCCCCTCAATCTTCTCTTCTCCAGGCTAAACAGGCCCAGTTCTTTAAGTCCCTCTTCATAGGGCTTTGTTTCCAGACCCCTGATCATCCTGACGGGAAAGTTGTGGAATTTAGAAATATTGGATTTATTTACAAATGTACAAGTAGGGCAGGTAGAGGCATGAGAGTTCTTACAGTTTGTGCCTGACCTAAGCTTTGAACGTCCTGCTCATAGCTCATGACCTTAACCGTTACACTGCTCCAGGCTCTTGTTCATGATTCTTTCTTTTCCTTTTCCAGGGTGTCTCAATACCAGGACTGGGCACATTCTCCTTCTTGAGACAGAAGCTTGAAGTTGGCCATAACAAACACATCCTCCTACAGCGACCTGTGTTCCTTCTCTCTGAGAAACTTGCACAGATTCACGGACTGAAGTTTAACAAAATACACACTCCCGGTAAGAAATCGAGTTGCAGCGCGATGCTTTCCCTTCATGTGAGTAGCATATACTCCCCTGTGCACAGCCAACCAAGCGTATACTTCCCTGTGCACAACCAAGTTAACCCCAAAGCAACAAACTTGTTACAAAAATGGTGGAGCTACGATGTAGCGTTACTGTGGATGGCAGCAGAGCGGTGGAAATGGAGCACATACCTGGTTGTTGCCATAGGGACATAGGAAGCTGCCTATATAGTGACTGGGTTCACACAACACGACAACCCACACTCAAGGTTATGGGTTATTGTTGAACTGTGGGGGTTTCGTGTTGTGTGAACCCCACTGTGCTAACAAACCATGGTTTGTTAACAGAACAACCCACAGTTCACAACACAATCACCAGCCATGGTTTATTTGTGGGTTATTCATGGTTAGTGAAACATGGTTTGTTAGCATGGCTGGGTTCATACAACATAACAATCCACAGTTCAAGAGTAACCTATGGTTTGATGACAATCCACACTCAACTCAAGCTTGAGTGTGGGTTGTTGTGATTTGTGAATTCAGACCATTGGCATAGTACTGTCTGCACTGACTGGCAGCGGCACTGCAGGGTTTTTGATGGGAATCTGGGCAATGTAGGGTGATGCTTAGGATGAAGACTGACATATTATTTGAAGAAAGACAGAGAGTGATAGTGCTGCTCTCAAAACATCCATGGGTGGTTGTTTTTTCCTGTGCCGGGGCACAGCCATGCCATTTTACAGCACATTTCAGGCTGAGTCAGGGAAAAGTTGTCTGCTGTAAACACCTATTGTCTTACATCCATAAGACATGTGCACACAATACCCTGAATGGTTTTGCAATTATTTATTTATTTATTTATTTAATTACATTTATATACCGTCCCACAGCCGAAGCTCTCTGGGCCGTTCACAAAAGCTAAAAACAGTAAACATTAAAAATATACAAAATTTAAAAACCATCAGAGACATAAAAACAACATCATCCATTTAAAACAACAATTCTGGGGTCCATAAGAAAACAAACTTAGCGTTCAATGCCTTTAAATGCCTGGGAGAAGAGGAAAGTCTTGACCTGGCGCCTGAAAGATAACAATGTTGGCGCCAGGCAATCCTCATCGGGGAGATCATTCCACAGTCGGGGGGCCACCACTGGAAAGGCCCTCTCCTTTGTTGCCATCCTCTGAGCTTCCCTCGGAGTAGGCACTCGGAGGAGGACCTTAGATGTTGAGCGCAGTGTACGGGTAGATTCATGTCAGGAGAGGTGTTCCATCAGGTATTGTGGTCCCAAGCCATGTAGGGCTTTATAGGTTAAAACCAGCACCTTGAATTGGGCTCGGAAACGTATAGGCAGCCAATGCAAGTGGGCCAGAATCGGTGTTATATGCTCAGACCTCCCTGCACCAGCTATCAATCTGGCCGCCGCATTTTGCACAAGCTGCAGCTTCCAAACCATTTAGTTTTTAAATGTTTTTTTTTTTAACTTGGAGAAGTTAAAGTGAAGGAGGAAAATGGGTCTGCCTGCATTCCTTAAGAAATAATAATTTTAAAAGGACAGCCTGCCTGATGCGTGAGAGCCAGGGTAAGACTGAGGGCTACCTCCATTATCAGAGGCAGTTGCTGGGGAAAATGGGAGGGAGGGTACTGTTGCACTGTGCCCTGCTTGTGAGTTCCTGGTTGGCCACTGTGTGAACAGAATGCTGGACTAGATGGACCTAGATGGAGTCTTAGGGCCTTTCTACACCTAAGGGCCTTTGGGGAGGGAGGGAGGGGGGACAATCCCGGACTTACCTGCTTCTGGGATTGTCTCCTAGCGTACAAATGCTAGTGCGACATCCCAGAAACAAACAGGGATGTTACGGGCACCTTTTTTAAAAACAAAACGAAACCAGGAGCCGGGTGCGCAATTGCGCTCCACTGAAAAAGAAAAAAGCCCCGACTCTGTCCCCCCCGATGTCTCTGGAATCCCCCCCCAGACAAGCTCCTTCCCTCTTTGCTGACACCTGCTATTCATGAGGAGGAGGGAAGAAGCCGGGACATGTGCCCATACCGCCCGCGGTCCTCAGGAATGGTCCCGGGACTGCGGGGAAAATCAGGATAACTGCAGAAGCAATTATCACAGGAAAATGGAGGGGTCGTTCCTACCTGCTCCCGGGATCTCCTGTACATCATTTGGACGCACAGGGACGACCCAGGGAAGAAGCCACAGTGTAGAAAGGGTGCCAGATTAGAAGAAAGTGTTTTGGCTAAAATAGAATAAAGCTGGGAGAAATGTGTGAGTAAGCCTCTTTACGTTCTGACATTTTGCTCGGTATGTTGCATTGCTCTCTCTCTCTCTCTCCGCCATGTTCCCCATCAACCTCTTTTTCCCCACCACCCCTCTTTAGGTGATATCCCAATTGTTAAGCTGAATTTCATTGTGTTATCCCTGGAGGGTCCCTTTAACAGGGAGACTGTAGAGGGATGTGTCCGAGAGACGCTCCTTTCTTTCTCGCGGTGCATCGCCACCAAGCAGACGGTGGAATTCACCTTCAAGGGAATCGGCGTTCTGGTTATCCGAGACAACAAGGTGAAAATGAAATTCTACAAAGACTTCCTTCAGACCATGGATGGGAGCGGGGCTCTCCTGAAAGCTCTATCAAACGTATGTTTGCTGTTTCCTTTTGGGCCTAGACACAACCTTAGAACCATAGAATAGTAGAGTTGGAAGGGGCCTATAAGGCCATCGAATCCAACCCCCTGCTCCATGCAGGAATCCACCATAAAGAATCCCTGACAAATGATTGTCCAGCTGCCTCTTTGAATGCCTCTAGTGTGGGAGAGCCCATGATCTGCTTAGGTCATTGGTTCCATTGTTGTACTGCTCTAACATTCAGGAAATTTTCCCTGATGTCTAGCCGGAATCTGGCTTCCTGTAACTTGAGCCCGTTATTCTGTGTCCTGCACTCTGGGAGGATTGAGAAGAGATCCTGGCCCTCCTCTGTGTGACAACCTTTTCAGTATTTGAAGAGTGCTCTCATGTCTCCCCTCAGCCTTCTCTTCTCCAGGCTCAACATGCCCAGTTCTTTCAGTCTCTCCTCATAGGGCTTTGTTTCCAGACCCCTGATCATCCTGGTTGCCCTCCTCTGAACACGCTCCAGCTTGTCTGCATCTATCTTGATCTTGGTCTTTTATATTAATAAGAATGAGAATACTTGGTTCATATCAATTATCATTCTATATACGTTTGCTGCACTCAAGTCATTTAATTACTATATTTGCAACATTTGATTATTTGGACTGAAATACATGTATGTTTCCTACTATGCATATCTACTCAGAAGTAGGTCCTATTGGGTTTAATAAAACTTACTTCCAGGTAAGGTTATATATGCTGATGCTAGGGAAAGTGGAAGGCAAAAGGAAGAGGGGCCGACCAATCATAGAATCATAGAATAGCAGAGTTGGAAGGGGCCTACAAGGCCATCGAGTCCAACCCCCTGCTCAATGCAGGAATTCACCCTAAAGCATCCCTGACAGATGGCCAAGGGCAAGATGGATGGATGATATTCTGCAGGTGATAGACTTGACCTTGGGGGAGCTGGGGGTGGCAACAGCCGACAGAAAGCTCTGGCGTGGGCTTGTCCATGAAGTCACGAAGAGTCGGAAGCGACTGAACGAATAAACAACAAAACAAGACTATATAAGATTGCAACCTTAATCAACTAAAGAGATTCATTCAATTCATTGGTCACTCAGATTTGTTATTTTTTAGTACCCATAAAACTGCAAATGTATTTATCAACAGCATTCATTAGTCATAGATTATCTGGGTGGTGTACAGGTAGAAAAAATTGAAACCATTAAATATAAAAATAGGACATAAAATTTAAAACAAGTTAAAACAGCATCAGAATAAAGCTAGCTATAGAGAAAGTAGTTGTGCCCAACGTCTAACAGACACCAAAACGTGTTTTTAAAACTGAAAAGCCTGGGAAAATAAAAAGTCCCGGATCTACACTACTGCTTTAAAGCGCTTTATAACAGTTTTATAGTGCTTTAAAGCAGCTTTATAACCATTATAAAGCAATTTAAAGCAGTAGTGTAGATCCTGCCAAGGTCTTCACCTGACACTGAAAATACTGCAATATACCTGCCAGGTGAGCTTCTCTGGGGAAGGCATTCCTCAACAGGGCAACGCCATTGAAAAGTCCTCTCTTTCGTAGCCACCTGCCTCACCTTATTTGGTGGGGGTACACAAAGGAGGGCTTCTCAAGAAGTCCTTGGGGGGGGGTCTCTGGGGAAGATTACATGGGAGGAATTGATGCTTCAGGTAGACTGGCCCCACGTTACTGAGGGCTGCATTCCCCAACCTGGTGCCCGCCAGATGTCTTTAGACTTCAACACCATCAGCCAACACCCAGCATGCCCAGTGGTCAGGAATGCTGGGAGTCGTAGCCCAAAACATCTTTAGGGCTTTAATACAAGAATTTTGGATTGGACCTGGAAACAGACAGGAAGCTGGCAGAGATGACGACGCACTGGTGTAACAGGATGGCAGCAGCCAATCCCTGTTAGCAATCTCGATGCCTTGTTTTGAACCAGCGGAAGTTTCCAGAACATTTTCAAACACGCCCCCATGTAGAATGCATTCCAGCAGTCCAAATTTCTATCACAGGGCTGTTGAATCTCAGTTAAGGTGACCATATGAAAAGCAGGACAGGGCTCCTGTATCTTTAACAGTTGCATAGAAAAGGGAATTTCAGCAGGTGTCATTTGTAGGCATGTTGCACCTGGTGAAATTTCCTCTTCATCACAACAGTTAAAGCTGCAGGAGCTATACTGCAACCAGATTTAAAAGCGGGCAGGGCACCTGCAGCTTTAACTGTTGTGATGAAGAGGACGTTTTACCAGGTTGCCCATATATACGAATGACACCTGCTGAAATTCTCTTTTCAGTACAAGTGTTAAAGATACAGGAGCCCTCTCCTCCTTTTCATATGGTCTCCCTATCTCAGTCCTGTGGGCCAAAGTCCCCAGAGGGCCATTTTATTTGTCTATTTTTTTCATTTATTACATTTCTATACTGCCCAATAGCCAAAGCTCTCTGGGCGGTTTGTGCCCGCCAAGCATTTGGTGATTTTCTTGCTTTTGGACACCACCCTGTTCTAAAAGCTTGAAATGCCTCTGCTAGAGCTTAGTTACTGGCAGTAAGACGTTTAAGCTAAAATATGCTGCTATTTTTTGGGGTGTGTGTGTGCCCCTTTGCCCGTGCCCACACCCACCTCTGGAATGCGGCCCCTGAGAGGTTCTCCAAAATTGAAGTTGGCCTTGGGGCTGAATGAGACTTAACACTATTGCTCTGTCATGTCTCTCCTTGGCTGCCTTCCCCCACCCCCAAACTCAAAAGCCCCACATGCCTTCGCTTAGTTGTTGCAAGTTAGGAAGACAGGAAACTGCCTTATACCGAGTGAGTCCCTTGGTCCATCCAGCTTGGTCCTGGCTAGGGGTGTGCACCCCTTTGGTTCTGGATATGAATTCAGAGCTGAAGTGAGCCGATTTGGACCAAATCGGGCTGGACCTGAAGCGAGCCTGGTTGGGCTGAAGCGCTTTGGATTGCTTCGGACCGATCCAGACAGCTTCCCGCCCCGTTGCATGAGCCCTCTACTCCTTACTTGGGGCATGCAGCTGGGGAGGGGTTGTGTGGCTTGTGGGGGGAGGCACTGATTTGGTTGTCTGAATCCTACTTCGGACCTGGAGTCCAAAGCATGTTGGACCGGGTCCGAATCAGTCCCAAGGCGGGTCAGGGCCAATTCTGAATTGGCCTCCGAAGCAGGTTGCAGGGTCTGTGCACGGCCTTACTGTCTACACTGACAGGCAGGAGTGGGTCCCCAGGGTTTCAGGCAGGAGTTTTCCCAGCCCTTCCTGGAGATACCAGGGTTTGAACTTCGGACCTTCTGTATGCAAAGCTGTTGCTCTATCAACTGAGCCACGGCCCTTGCATTAAGCAAAGGATTTCTAACATTCAAAATAAGAGGCTCTTTGCTGTTGCTTTAGAAGCAACCGTGGTTTTCAAAGAAAAAGGCGCACCTAGATTGTGGTTGCTTTATAATTTGCCAGAAGCCATATTGACTCCATCTTTTTCTGCTATAGAGGCCGGGGACGGGGGATTCAGTGTTGTCAACCAGAGAAAGCTGTGCTTCGCATTCGCGCACCTTCAATGTTGCTGTGTTTCCAAGGTGGGTGCATCCAACTGATTTGTGCATTGATTCTGCTTGTCCATCTCTTTTGTTGACTGGGAGCATCTCTACATTAAAGGCGGGGGGGAACCACCCTTACCATATCTTCTTTTTCTGGGGGTTTTCCACATTGATTACGCTTCTTTAGATGGCGATCAATGGCAACCACATAATTGTAATTGAAAACTTCCCTTCTTGGCATAAATTTAAATGAAACAGCACCATCTAGTGGCTCTCAATATACTGTGATAATTTTAAAGAGTGCATTATCTCTGATCTTTTTAAAAGTAAAATTACCAGGGGAAGGCACGGGAGATGTCCTGGAGGTTGACGGCGTCATGTAAAGGACCCGCAAACTTCCATGAGTGGCCAATTATGAGCATGCCATAAATCGCTCATGTGGAGAAGTGGTAAGGTTCAGTCATTCAAAGACTCTTGGAAACTGCAATTAGTTCAAAACCCAGCCGCCAAACTGTGACTACTAGTAGTGCTAGGGGAGCATCAACTTTTTCAGACCTGAAACCCACCTCAACATCCATAGGAGTACCCAGTTCTTAATTTTGTACCATACATATTTACAGTGGAGGCTGGTGGCTCCAGTGTCAATGGGGCAGTGTATTCACTCCGGGGTTCAGTAAAAACTAGTCAGAACTCTAAAGGAGCTATTCAAGGTGCGAGGAAGCCAAGCTCTACCCCCTGGAGGAACCCCATAGGCTCCACGGGCCAGATTCAGTAACCCTGCGGGTCAGCTTAGGCCAACAGACCTGCAGTACATCCTAGTCTACCTTCCACCCACATTTAATGTATAGCATACACGCAATGGGGAAACAACCCCTGCCTTGTGCCTTGGCCTTGTTCCTCAGTAGGGTTTATAGCATCCTTCTCCAACTTGCCATTCTCCTGGGGATGATAGGGTTTGTATTCCAACATATCTGGAGGGTGCTGGGTGGGAAAGTTTGGTCTGTAGCATGTGGAGTTCAATGTGTGTAGGCCCAAACCACACCTTGCTTATTTCCCAACTTTATGAGGAAGGACGTATTGCATACATTGGGCCTTTCTTCTTCTTGTTCTTGTTCTTCTCCTCCTCCTCCTCCTCCTCCTCCTCCGACTTCTTCTTCTATTTCTTTCTTACCTGCCTCTCCCTTTGGTTTGAGGTGGGGAACAACACTAGTACAACAGTACAATGTAAATAAAAAAACATAAAATTAATTAAAAGGGCATATAAAACCAATACAATATCAAAATGATTTTAATATGTATTGGATGTTATACATTGGAGGGTTCTGCCTCTGCTTTGCTCTGCCTTTCCCATGGAGCCCGGGGCCTCAGTAGAGACCCAACAAGGCCAACCCCTGGTTCCATTCCTGAAGACGAAGAAGGCTATATGTACATTTAAAAGGACTGGGTATCAGATCACCTGAACGTGCAATTTCAATGTTGGTTGGTTGGTTTGCTGAATCACGAGCTTTTCCTTTGCAAATAAAACCTGCCAATTTTAAAAGGGAGTGTGACATTGAAGAGATTTTCAAAGGCTGGGTTGTGCAAAAGAGAACTCAAGGGCCTTTGCTACCGTTGAGTCTTTCCTTCTTCCCTCCTCTCCTTGTAGTATTGAGCTGAAGGAAATGGAAACCATCGCCGAAGAAGATGAAAAGTCCAGCAAAGAAAAGGAGCAGACGGACAAAGAGAACAGCAAAAAAGGTTGGCCAAGAGTTTTAATTTTCGCCAGCCATTTCATCGCCATTTGCTCAGTGGGTAGTAAGGATTCCTCTGTAGACCAGCTGCTTTTCTTGGCTGTGTTCCAAGTTGTTCTGGAAACTGGCTGTATTGAACTGGGGTCTCCAAAATTGTAGGCAATTCTGTAGGCAACTCTCTTGGTTCTTTGCCAGGCTCTGTGCCTCTCCTCATTTTATGTATATAAAAGAGGGTAAGACTTTCATAAGGGACAAAAATAGATAGATAGATAGATAAATATTAGTTGGAAGGCTAATTTCTTTATTCCGTTGTTGTTGATGTTGTTGTTGTTGTTGTTATTATTATTATTATTATTGTTATTGCCTGGTGTGGGTTTTTTGCATGGGGCTTGGGGGGACATTTGGTGTGTTATGTGCTTTGGCTGGACTTCAAAACTGTGTTGTGTATTCATATTTTTTTTGCCTGAGAAATGTGTGTGTGTGTGTGTGTGTGTGTGTGTGTGTGTGTGTGTTTCATGTGTTTTCCTTCTGTGTAGTGGGCAAACTTCTGGGGAGTGCCATGGTTGGATGTTTTGCCAGTGGATTTGATTCCCCGGGTATCTTCACTCTGCCTTCTGTGAACCACCCAGAGAGCTTCGGCTATTGGGAGGTATAAAAATGTAATAAATAAAATAATAAATATTAAAGTGGGGAATTTGTGAGTGGCCATGTCCCAGGGTGGCCATTTTATGAATCAGCAAACCCCTTCTGGTAGCCATTTTGTGTAAGTACCCACAGCACTCTCTCAAAATTCAAAATGTGCCATTCCCCCCAAAAAGATTGGAGATCCTTGGTACAGAAAGCCAAATCAGACTCTGAGTAGAAATATAACAACTTTGTAAACTTTGAAGCCGTGAAGAAAAGTATTCGCCCCACAAAGGTTTTTTTTAATGGAAATTTGGGGAGGAAATATATGCAATATTATTCCTAAACTTACTGTACTACTTTAAGGACATGGGGTGTATTATGTATTAGCACATAAAGTTGTATCGTTTGGTTAGGGTGACCATATGAAAAGGAGGACAAGGCTCCTGTATCTTTAGCAGTTGCATAGAAAAGGGAATTTCAGCAGATGCATGCAGCATCTGGTTAAATCCCTTCTTCATCACAACAGTTCAAGCTGCAGGAGCCCTGCCCTCTTTTGGATCTGGTCACTCTAGCATAGCTCCTGCAGCTTGAACTGTTGTGATGAAGAAGGGATTTCACCAGGTGCTGCATGCATAGAAATGACACCTACTGAAATTCCCTTTTCTATGCAACTGTTAAAGATGCAGGAGCCCTGTCCTCCTTTCCATATGGTCACCCTGCATTTGGTATATCTAAGAAATGCAAACATATAAATGTGTTAGACTCAGAGTTGTCCCTTCCATTTGGCATGGTGAATCCCCCATCTTAGATGGGAGTAGTAGCAGTAGCAAATTACACTCCCCCCGGCCCCTGCCAGGAAGACCCACCGCCACGTTGTTCCAGCAAGGCAGCACTACAAGCAGGTGCTCTGGAGGTCCCCACTGGCTGCTCTCTTGCTTTGGCATTTGCCATAGTGAGATTGCAAGGCCAGTGGGGATTTCTGGAGTAGCTGCCCACCCAGCGGCACTACAGCAGATGCTCTGGAGAGCCCCACTGATCCTACTCCTCTGGCAAGTGCCACAGTGAGAGAATGGCCAGTGGGGCTCTTTGGAGTAGCTACCCATCCCCTGTCTCGCTCCGAGATCCTGACATGTGGTACAAGCAATCTCCTGGGACATCCCTCCTGCAACGCCTGGCTCTGAGAAAGGACCCTGTGGCGTTACACCCCACAAGTCAATTCCAAATGTATGTGTGCAGTTTGTAAGTCTGTGGTTTTTAGAATGTTGGCCTGAGTGGGCGGAGTTAGAATGTCTTGGGAGAGGGGAGGAGTGATATATAAGGGAAGGACTGAGGGGATTGAGAAAACTTTTCAGGGAGACTGGTTAGGTACTCTTAGAGTCTGTAGTGCTCTCTGTGTTTATGGTACTTAAGTTCTGGGAATTTTGAGAGTCATTGTAGTGAGTGGTGTCTTTAGGGTGTGGTGTGCACGTAGTGGAAGTATATTAATCAATACTGAGAATAAAGAAAGTTCAAGAGTGATTGTGTGAGAAAAAGGAAAGCGTGTATGTGAATGGGTGACAGGATTGTATGGAAGGTTTCAAAAAGGTTTTTAAACGTTGTTATTTGAAACAAAGCTTATGAACTTTTAAAAATAAATTTTGATTGTTTTGTTTTTAAACTACCACAAAAAGCCCACGTGTCCGTTTGGCATTTACCCACTCTGACAATCATTCACCTAAGCAGATATAACTCACAGCGCATTATTATATATATTAAAAATCCTTCCCCATTTAAACCCCTTTCTCCACGTAGTTTGGAGGAAGGTGGGTTTTATCCCTTGCCTCAGGCGTATCAAGCGGTGGTGCTTGGCTTGAGCAGGGAGTAGCCTCGGCCAGGTCTGGTGTTCAGAGCCTGTGTCGCCCCATAGTAAGTGGTGGCAGCCGTGAGGTCTGGTGTTCAGAGTCTGTGTCGTGGCAGACCCCCTCAGAGCCAGGCGTTTGGGACTTGCCAGCTCTCTGCACTGGCTGCTTCCTCTCTGTCCTCGGACTCAAGCCAAGAGAATTCTCGGTGCAAGCCAGAGGACAAGCGGTGACGGGAATGGGGTTGGCGGTTGGTGATGCAGCAGCAGATGCTGTGCTCTTCTGCCTGAGGCGATGGGAGAGCTTGTGCTGGTGCTGCAGGCCTATAGGCTGCAGGCCTATAGGTACAATTACTTGGAAATATGCTTCATTGACCACAGTGGAGCTCGGCATCTGAGTAAATATGCACAGCATTGTGGTGTTAGTTTTATTCAAACAATAATGACAAATATATTCAGTGCTAGCAAGGGAGCCAATCACACTGTGCCACGTGCTTCAGGCCATTTTGTGAAATTCACAGTTTTCGCCTCTAACACCTTGCTGCTGCTTCTCAACGCCTCCCGAAGCAGCTCCTTCACTTTGCCTTATGGTAGGGCCGGCCCTGTGGCCCTGGTTCCAGTCATGGCCAACTAACCACCCTTGGCAGAGGCTGAATTGGGAGGAGGCACGCTAGAACTATGTGTGCCAGAGAGCTGCAGGAGGCTGAGTCCTGTGTAGATGGGTGCTTTGGACTTTCAGGAGCCCAGAATTCTTCAAATTTATTGATTCCTTGTGGCATGCTCAGAGTTCTCTCACAGCACACCAGTGTGCCCTGGTAGACTATCAAGTTGGTAATGTCTCTTATTCGCAGCCCGCATTCACGGAACTGCTTACGGTTGCAGTGTGGAATTCTCAGGCAGCCTCTGCTCTTGTTTGTACAGAAAATGTTCCGGTGAAGCGCCGTCTCTCTCGACAAGTGATTTCTCCGGCCAAAGTCACAGGGGTCAGTTTGACTGAAGAGCCAGAGAAGGACCCGAAGCCGAAGCTTCCCCCTGCAAGGTGAGATCTAGAACCTGAGGGCCCCAGCAAGATTTTTCGGTCCTATGAACATATGAAGCTGCCTTGTGTCGAATCAGACCATTGGTCTGTGTAGCCCATGGATGAGATACCTCCAGCACATGGGGGTTCCCCTTCTGGTCCACCAGCTTGGTGTATTGGGACCAGTGCTTTTCAACCTGTTCATAGAATCATAGAATCATAGAATCATAGAATAGCAGAGTTGGAAGGGGCCTACAAGGCCATCGAGTCCAAGCCCCTGCTCAATGCAGGAATCCACCCTAAAGCATCCCTGACAGATGGTTGTCCAGCTGCCTCTTGAATGACTCTAGTGTGGGAGAGCCCACAACCTCCCTAGGTCACTGGTTCCATTGTCGTACTGCTCTAACAGTCAGGAAGTTTTTCCTGATGTCCAACTGGAATCTGGCTTCCTTTGGAATTAGGAGTGAGCAGTGAAGTGGCCAAATTTGCTGATGACACCAAATTATTTTAGGTGGCTAAAACGAAAAGGGATTGTGAGGAGGTCCAAAAAGATCTCTCCAAACTGGGAGACTGGCAAAAGTGGTTCATTGTAAGCAAGGGTAAAGTGTTGCACATTGGGGCAAAAATAATAATAATCCAACTTCACGTATAACCTGATGGGATCTGAGCTGGTGGTGGCCGACCAAGAAAGAGATCTTGAGGTTGTGGTGGACGGTTTGATGAAAGTGTCAACCCACTGTGCGGCCGCTGTAAAGAAGGCAAACTCCATGTTAGGCTTTATTAGAAAAGGAATTGAAAATAAAACTGCCAGTATCATAATGTCTTTATACAAATCTATGGTGCTACCACAGTTAGAGAACTGTGTACAGTTCTGGTCACCACAACTTAAAAAAGATATTGTAGAGCTGGAAAAAGTGCAGAAAAGGGCAACTAAAATGATTAAGGGGATGGAGCATCTCCCCAATGAGGGAAGGTTACAACAACTGGGTTCCTGGGGAGGATCTACACAGTGCCATGAAGGCGCTTGCGTGCGCCTCCAGTGTGCCCCAAAAGTCATTGTGTAGATCCTGCCTCGGACTACGCTGGGAAAGGCACCTCTAGTCCGTCCGTCCGTCAGGCTGGCCCCGCCCCATCCTGGCCATGGGCTTTATAATAGGAAATCCTTCCTCCCAATGGCCCGGGCTGAAGCATTTAACCTGTTGCTGCTGGAGGGGGCAGTCGAGCAGTTAGTTCAAGCATCCTTCTCCCCCCCCCCCCGCCGCCCCCAGAAACGCCGAGGCAGCAAGGAGGTTGCACTCACCCGGGCCATTGGGAGGAAGGATTTCCTATTATAAAGCCCACGGCCGGGATGGGGCGGGACCAGCCTGACGGACGGTCGGACAGACTAGAGGCGCCCTTCCCAGCGTAGTCCGAGGCAGGATCTACACAATGACTTTCGGGGCGCACTGGAGGCGCACGCAAGCGCCTTCACGGCGCTGTGTAGATCCCCCCCCTGGTCAACAGCTTTTCGGCTACCCTGTGAACAAGAATGCTGGACTAGGTGGACCCTTGGTCTGATCCATCATGGCTCTTCTTATGTTCTTGTGCCCCTAGGCTCTCTCGCTGAAAAAGGTTCTGCACTTCTGGTCTAGCCTCCTCTAAGTGTGGGCCTACAAATCCCATTGGCTATACTGGCTAGGTCTGATGGGAGTTGTACACCAAATTATCTGAAGGGCCACAAGTTGCTCACATCCTGGGCTAGCTCAATACTGTGTATTCTGGTTGGTTTCATCTCTCTAGTGCCCCATGGTCCCTTTCCCAAAATGGCTTCCTCCTCCTCAAATGAATAAATAAATATATAAATAAATTTGGAGACACTGGGTGTTGCAAGTGGCATCTTCAGCATGCAGAATCTGTGCTCTTCTGGGCAATAGTCTCTCTGAACCCATTCAACCTGTAAAATAGGGTGACCGTATGAAAAGGAGGACAGGGCTCCTGTATCTTTAACAGTTATATTGAAAATGGAATTTCAGCAGGTGCTATTTGTATGCATGCAGCACCTGGTGAAACTCCTTCTTCGTCACAACAGTTAAAAGTTCCATGAGCCCTGCTCTCTTTTGAATCTGGTCCAGATGGCAGGGCTCCTGCAGCTTTAACTGTTGTAATGAAAAGGGAGTTCACCAGGTGTTGCATGCCTACAAATGGCACCGCTGAAATTCCCTTTTCTATACAACTGTTAAAGATACAGGAGCTCTGTCTTCCTTTTCATATGGTCACCTTATGTAAACATAAGTGAGCTCATTAGGCCACACTGATAGAAGGGTTCAGGGAAGGTAGCAACGGCTTGCAGGCCAAGCCCATAGTACGTGCACTTCCTTTCCTTCCTCACCACTACCCTAAAATTTCAGTGTTCAGCTTCGTTTGTCTATGCCTGCATCCATCTCATTTCGCACAAACACACCTAGCTGAAATTCCCTTCTCTCTTTCGTCTTCCCAGGCACGTTAAATATGAGAACCTTCAGGACACCAATCCGTTTATCCTATTACTCATCCTAAATCAGGATTAGGCAACTTTTGAGCGCCCATGGGTACATTTGGCTATTTGAGGAACTGTCCTGGGCAGCACCACAGAATGACCACCATTGGGGGAGTGGCAAAGGACAAGCATCCTGCCCAAACGTCTGAGCCGAAGGCAGAGGTGGGGGCTGAGCCCCATCACCCTAAACAACCCCTTTGAACCCAAAATTTTCAGCAGCAACAGAAACCTATTTCACAGCAATTCCAGCTGCTTGTAAGAAAATAGCTTAATTTTTTTTAAAAGCATGGGAGGGGTGGGGGGCCTTGCTGGGTCCCAAGAAAATTGTCTGGGGTGCATTGGTATCATATTGCCTACCCTTGTCCTAGATAACTGGCCCAGCCAGTTCTGACATCACGCTCCAGTCATGGTTTGCCTGTTGGCACTCTGCCTCGGATGTTCCTCTCACAGAGCCAAGTATCCTCCGTCACTTTGCGGTCAACAATCATTGTAATTTGCCGTTGCATCTAAATCAGGCAGGCAATGGTTTCTGCCAACCGGAATTTGCTTCCTTCTTTTATCAAGACATGCTTAAGCCATCCTACACACCCAACGATTCTCCCCCGCAAATCTCTCTCCCCTCCCTAAGATGATTGCCCACCCCCAGCTGTGCTCATGCCTGGTTTTTGAACCTTACAGGTGGCAAAATAAATAAATAAAAAATGAAGCTGCCAGGGCTTAATTTGCCAGGAAGAATTGATGGACCCGGGAAGAGTTCAGCGCTCATCTCGCACCCAGTCAGGGTTGGAACCTTCTCTGCCCCCATATCGAATTTGGCCTGCAGGCTGCTAGTCCTCTGTGTCTTTGTACAAGGAGTTAGCGTTGGTACCCAGACATAGGAGTCACTTCCAAAACTCTTCCTTTTCATGAAAGATGTAATGTGAGGTCCAGCTCCTTTGGTTTCTCCTCCTGTCATCGCTCTCCTCTTCCCTTATGCTCTTTGTAGCTGTTGTTGAAAGAGGTTTAGGATTCTCTTTCTCGATGCAAGTGAATTCTATCCTATCCCTTGATGCCAGGAGCCTGTCGGGTTTCGACGAGGTCAACGTCTTCTTTGCTGAAGAGCTTGTAAATGTTTTAAGGACTTGTCTGGGGCGTGCGGAATGCCAGCAGTTGCTTTTCGGGACCGTAGAGCAACCTATCTGGAGAACTGGCTTGCGCACAATTAAACATGTAGGAGCCGTATATTGTTTAATTGGAAGGGTTCCTTTGTACAGGCCCAGGGAGGGAGAAATTGGAGGAGATCAACCAGAGATCTCCTCCATTGGATGCCTCTGCAAGGGGTTCTGCATCAACTTTGAGGTATCTTGTTTGCAAGCCAAAGCTTATTATACTGTTCCCACAAGAGAAATGCCAGAGATGAACAGACAGATGAAATTTCAACTTACCGCTTTGCATTCTGATTATTGAGATAGTTCTGTTAGGCGGTCCCCAAGGGGTTAGAAGTTACGGAGCTTAGTTTCCTTTGGATGAAAAAGCATTGGAGACCCATGCTGTGTTTTGTAACCATTGTTTCACTTACAGATATTCAAGGCACAGTATATTGGGAAGGCCAGGTAGAGAATCTGCTAACACTGCATTCACTTCTCAGAGAGAGCCAATGTATTCAAGAGTTTGTTCCACATTCAGCCAACTTATACCTCTAAGGTCTCCACATGCTCTGGAGTTCAGAACTGCTCTAAACCTTTTCCTCTGACCACCTTAGCTCTGAGAGGCTCAGTTCAGAAAACATGTTAGTCAACGCAGTGTGAAAACTCTACTTAGTGGTAGAGTTTTTAGGGGGTACTCTCCACGCAACACTCCACCGTAGTGTGACTGTGGGCTACCGTGGAGTTCAGTAAAATCCATCACGTTGTTTGACAGTTCCTCCGCCCTTTCTCCTCCCCCGGTCCTCCCAATGGTATCCCATCAGCCATTGCTGCAAAAAAAACAACAATCCCGGCAGCTCTCCTAGAGCGGCACTCGCTCCTTTCGCCACTCTTGCCGGGGAGTTCTGTAGCCAATGGGAAAAATCAACTCAATGCAATGGAAAACTCCACAGAGCCCACCACATGACATGCAACACAATGGTTCTGCAGGAACTCTCTTCTGCACAGCGTGGATTTTCTGCATGGAGTGTTTTTCTGCCAGACAATACGTTTCTCAATGGTGGTGTAAAAAACTCCACTGTGGAGTTCTAAAACCACAGTTGAGAAACATGTTGTCTGAACTGAGCCAGCATGTCACATTCGAAAGGCACTCGGGGAGAGATTCCCAGCAATCAGGAGAACGTTAGCTCCCTTTGCTGAAATTGTCAGCCTACTGGCCAATCGTCAAACCTAACAAAGGATGGACTCTGCATTTAAAAGTGTGCATGAGATGCATAAGTTAGAGAAAACTGTGTGTAACGTCAGTGGAAAAGAACTTGGAAAATGTGTCCATTTGGGGAAAAGGTTTGCAAAAAGGTGTGAATTTCTGTGCATTTTTTTTTAAAAAAATAACTTGACACTTCTGTGGAAATGGGATCTAAGGAACTTAAGCCTGAAGATCCATAAATCTTGGTGAGAACTAAATGAATGGAACTGTCCATCCCTCCTTGGTAGTCTGTGGTGCACGGACATTGTCCTGTCCCGGTGATCTGCACTCTGATGGGGTGACAATGAGTCTTAACATTGGTGCTGCCATGATCCTACCATTGAGATAGGAAGTGGGGAAATAGCCTTGTCTTTCCCCTGGCCACGATCCTGTTGTGTGTGTTGGAAAATCACACTCTGAACCAGAGTTGAGCAGAAGTAGCAGCGGCTCTCAGTTTAGGACGCAGCAAAGACTAAATGAGGCAAAGGATTCTTTGTAAGTTAAAAGCAAATCCTTTACTGACAGTTGAAATAATTTAGTTATGACAGCACATATACAAATACTCACAGACGTTCAATACATAGCAGCATACATCAAGATGGGGTAAGATGAAGGAATAAAAAACATGAAAAACACAGCTACTTATATAGGCAGTTGTGTACAATGATGCAATCACTAATTGATTATTTGCAGAAAAATGCTTCCATACAATAATTCAATAATTCAATAAGTGTCCAGCTGAGACCTTGACATTTAAGGGAATACGTTCTGCTGACTCCTCATTTTCTTCAGGTCTCCAGGTAATTGTAAAAACAGTGGAAAAATAAAAACCAGATCCAATCCAGGATCCAACAGTGTGCACGTGCTGCTACTTATACCTGTTTGGCAGCTATCCTTCAAAGCCATAAACACCTACGCATTGCATTTTGTGCTCTCCAGGCAAACGCCGTCTGTTCCCGATGCCTCGAAGATGGAGCAGGAAGCCAGCCCCACCCAAATACCTGTCCCCAGATCCAGGACTCCATCCCCAATTTGTCAAGATCATGGTAGGGCAGGACAGGTATAATATGTAGCTCTTCTTCATTTTGCCAGCTATATCTGTGGCTTGGGGGGGGTGTAATTGTGGCTGGGGGAGTGATGTTTGGCATTAGGGAGTGGTTGGCAGCAGGCGGCCCGCGGCCCGTATTGCCACTTGGCCCACCACTCACCCATACCTTTCTGTTGAGTGAAGGATGAATTTGAGCTCCCACCAATTTCTGTGTCAGAAAGAAAGGAAGCCCTGGTTGTGTCGAGTGCATTTCCTGCAGTCTCTAATCGGATTCATCCGTCTGATGGCCTCCACAAGTTGGAGTCCTGGAGTATGTGGGGCAATCGTTAGACTCATGACCTGGCTTGGGATCACATGGAGATACTGGTGGTATAAAAGGATGCTTCTATGTTGTGCGATTTACACATGGGTGCCATGATTTCTCTGATTTATATACCGTTGATGCCATCCTGTTGGGTTGTGAGATTGCTGGTAGTTTTTCTGACCATTATTTGGTGGCCACGGGCTGTATCAACCCGCCTTCTTTCTCCCCCTAAAGTAGTTCAATGAATTTTTCTGACTAGGCTTTCAGTCAGGGAGATACACAAGTGGTTACAGGTGAGTAAAACTCCTGCATTTAGGGATAAAAAAAAAATTCAAAGTCTCAGGTATAGCTTAACAGTCTTCCTCAATCTGGGGCGCTCCAGATGTGTTGGACTGCATCTCCCAGAATGCCCCAGCCAGCTGGCTGGGGCATTCTGGGAGTTATAGTCCAACACATCTGGAGCGCCCCAGGTTGAGGAAGGCTGGCTTAGAACAAAGGTGAGTAGGGGGGCCATGATAGGGGTGTACAAAATGATGCATGGTATAGAGAAAGTGGATAGGAAGACATTTTTCTCCCTCTCCCATAATCCTAGAACCCAAGGGGGTCATCCCATGAAGCTGAACGGTGGGAGATTCGGGGCAGATACATTTTCACACAGCGCATAGTTAAACTCTGGAATTTGCTACCACATGTTATAGTGAAGGCCGCCAATTTGGATGGCTTTAAAAGGAGATTGGAGAAATTCCTGGAGGAGAAGGCTATCAATGACTTCTAGTTCCGATGCCTATATGCTACCTCCAATATAGGCAGTATGTCTAAGTTCATCAGTTGCTGGGGAACATGGGCAGTAGAGTGTTGTTGCACTTGTGTCCTGCTTGTGAGTTGCTTGTTGGTTGTGTGTGTTGGACTAGATAGACCTTTGGTCTATGTTGGACTAGATACCGTATTTCTTCGATTCTAAGACGCCATCGATTCTAAGGCGCACCCCATTTTTAGAGATGTTTATTTGGGGAAAAAAGGCATCTTAGAATCAAAGAAATACTTCCCTCACTGCCCAGCCAACTCATGCCTAGAGAAAAGGTTGTGTCCTTTTCTTTTTTCCCTCTGTGAGAGAAGAAACTGCCGTTTGCGCGGGAAGAAGGGGGGCGTTGAAACAAAGAGTAAACTTAACTCTCCAGTCCCACTCTTTACTTGTCTGTGCACCAGGGGACGACGACACGCGAGTAAGTCCCATGGAAATCGATGGGACTTACGAATAAATTTGCCTAACAAAAAACCAACCAGCTCCTCCTCGCTCGCATGGCTCGAGGATGCTGCAGGAGCTTCCTCTTTTCCTCTTACCATATTGCTTCGATTCTAAGACGCCATCGATTCTAAGACGCAGTCCATTTTTAGAGCTGTTATTTAGGGGAAAAAGTGCGTCTTAGAATCGAAGAAATACGGTAGTGGGCTAGTCCAATGTCGGACTAGATAGACCTTTGGTCTGATCCAGCATGACTCTTCTTATCTTCTTATGTGAAGTATAGGATGTGTGTATCTGTGTGTAATGGCTTGTCAGCAGTACTTAAGAACGTAGGAGATGCCTGCTGCATCAGACCAAAGGCCTCCTTAGTCCTCCATTTTGTTTCCACAACAGCCAACCAAATGCCTCTGGGAAGAAGATACGACCACAATAGCACTGTCTTGCTTGTGTTCTCCAACAGCTGGCATACAGAGGCACACAGCCTATGTATCCATCATGACTAGTAGCCATTGATAGTCTTATCCTTCGTGAAAACATGTGAAAAAAGATCTTGGAGTCTTAATTGATCGCAAGCTGAACGTAAACCAGGCAGTGCGATGTGGCTGCTAAAAAAAGCCATTGCAGTCACCCTGCATTTAACCAGAAGCATGGTATCCACACCATGAGAAATAATAGTTCCATTCTATTCTATGCTGGCCAGGTGCATTTGGAGAACCGTGTCCAGTTCTGGGCATCACATTTTAAGAAGGATGTAGAACAAATTGGAGCAATTGACATTTTATAGTCACATTTAAATATTTTAATTTTAATATTTAATATGCCATGGCTAGAAGCCTTCCCTAAGTAAAGGACACTGCCATTGCATCAGTTATAAAATGTGTGCTGTGCAATGACAGGTATTGCAATGATTGATGGATTTTAGCAAATACAACTTGATGTGACTTGGAGCGGACATGTGTCCTACTTCTATAGAGGACAGTCCTCTGTTTGAAGGTATCCTCTATCTGAATGCCTGTCCAGTCCAAGTCCAGTTTAAAGAAAAAGAACTGTAAGACGCGAGACCTGGCCCTTGAAGCCAGTGTGATGTGGCTGCAAAAAAAGCAAATGCTATTTTGGGCTGCATTAATAGAAGTATAGCTTCCAAATTGTGTGAGGTACTGGTTCCTCTCTATTCGGCCCTGGTTAGGTCTCATCTTGAGTATTGTGTCCAGTTCTGGGCACCACACTTCAAGAAGGACACAGACAAGCTGGAGCATGTTCAGAGGAGGGCAACCAGGATGATCAGGGGTCTGGAAACAAAGCCCTATGAAGAGAGACTGAAAGAACTGGGCAGGTTTAGCCTGGAGAAGAGAAGATTGAGGGGAGACATGATAGCACTCTTCAAATACTTGAAAGGTTGTCCCACAGAGGAGTGCCAGGATCTCTTCTCGATCCTCCCGGAATGCAGGACATGGAATAACAGGCTCAAGTTACAGCAAGCCCGATTCCGGCTGGACATCAGGAAAAACTTCCTGACTGTTAGAGCAGTACGACAATGGAACCAGTTACGTAGGGAGGTGGTGGTCTCTCCCACGCTAGAGGCTTTCAAGAGGCAGCTGGACAGCCATCTGTCAGGTATGCTTTAAGGTGGATTCCTGCACTTAGCAGGGGGTTGGACTCAATGGCCTTATAGGCCCCTTCCAACTCTACTATTCTAAGATTCTATGATAAGCTGCCCATCAACAGCACCAGAACAGTCAACCGAGTAGGCACACAGGTCACAGGTCAACTCTTCTCCAGTATGGTAAGATGTGTTGTGTTTCGATTTAAATTGTAGTTACTATTTCTAAATTTGCATTTTTAGATATAAATTAGCATATGGAAATGTGACACAAATTGCTATCCATTAAAACCATGCCCACTAAACACACCAAGAGCATTCTTTGTAATGGCAAAGAAAGCTTTCTCAGAGTTCTTACCTGGACAGGCTTAGTTTGATTTCTTCGCTTAGATCAATTCCCCCCCCCCTTTTTTTTTAGTCTCTGAGGAAAACAGGGAATAATACATCAAAATAAATATTATATCCCCTAATAAATAATAACCATGTGCTACGCTTTGTGCACCTGCAGGAAATGTGCTATCTGTGTATGCAGCGTGCCCAGAGGAACGTTCCTCTGTACTTGAGCGAAGAACGGAGGAGGAAAGAGAAGGAAGAAGACAGGATCCTGGAGCAATATCAGGCCCTAAAAGATCAAGACGCCCTTCGGAAGCAGCTGGTAGGGGGATGGATTTGCCACCGTTCTTCTTGTTTTAAAAGCAGGCCTTTTGAAATGAGAAGACGAATGGTTGTTTTCCTCAGGGCTGATTCACACATGCTTGCAGGCCTCCCTTCATGACTGTAGAACAGCCTTCCTCAACCTGGGGCGCTCCAGATGTGTTGGACTACAACTCCCAGAATGCCCCAGCCAGCTGGGGCATTCTGGGAGATGCAGTCCAACACATCTGGAGCGCCCCAGGTTGAGGAAGGCTGCTGTAGAACTTGGCCGCCTTGAGGCCCAGTATTGGGCAAAAGGCGGGATACAAATAAATATAATAATAATAATAATAATAATAATAATAATAATAATAATAATAATAATAGAAGGAATCATGACAAGCCAAACACATCAAAGATAGAACTTGTGCATTTTCTCACATGATGTCAAAGTTTATACCTTCCAGTGTTGGCTCCAGGATTTATTTATGTGTGTGTCTGTCTTAGGCATAACACGCTCAACAGGTGCCCCTAACCTGCAACAGGCGGGACATGCAAACTGAGAATCTGATCTGCATCTGATCTTCTTGCATACTTTGTACAAACTGGGGCAGTGGGCCCTCCTCTGCTCTTAGGGCCCTGGCGAGCGCCCAACTGTGCCACTCATTGGAGCAGGTGGAAAGTCTGACCTCCAAATATGGCCTTTTCGAATGGGATGGCTAGGTAAGAGAGGGAGATGAGTCAGCCCTGTAAGCCCAGGTCCAGCAATCTGGGCGTCCTGGGACAACTTGGTCAAGGAGACCCTTTTAACTGCTTAAAGTGAAGAGGAAGCCGAGGCATTGTCTGTGATGAGTGGAAGGAAGTGAGGCACGTGAACAGAGGACCTGTCCAAGAGCCCCACGCCCCATCCCAATAGACTTGGGGGCCCACTCTCTTTGGATTGCAAGTCATAGCAAATACTATCTGGCAGCATCCTATGCTAAGAGAGAAAAGATGGTGGCACCATTGTGTGGACTCTTTAATGGGTCTAGGGGCGCAACTAAGTTGAGATCTGACACCATTCATGTATGCCTGCCAGTAAGCTCGGTAATAACGACCAAGAATTAGGCAGTTCACCTATTCAGCCAGGGTATGTGGTATAGTCCTCAGAGGCCAGTAAGGGAGGGTTCAGGGTTCAATAGGAGAGTGCATCTTTTGCATCCAGAAAGTCCCAGTCCTAATCTACACCAAGCAGGATATTGCTCTATGAAAGCGGTATATAAAAGGCAGGAGCCACACTATTGCTTTGTAGCGGTATTGAAGTGCGCTGACAACTGTTGGGGCCCATTGACACATGCCATATACCGCTTTCATAGTGCTATATCCTGCTTGGTGGGGCTCCTGCCTTTTATATACCGCTTTCATACTGCTTTCATAGTGCAATATCCTGCTTGGTGTAGATCAGGCCCTAGATTCAACGCTCAGCAACTCTGGCTAAAAGGGCAGGTAGCAGGTGATGGATAAGACCTCTACCTGAGACCCTAGGAAGCTGCTGCAGGCCAGAGCAGGCAATTCAAAATGGACCAATGCATAAGGACTCACAAGGCAGTTTCTTGCATTCACTACCATTTCCAAATGCATTTGGGAAATTGTTTTTTTAAAGCATCCCCTGTATCAAAGTCTGCTTTCAGGTGCAAAGCTAATACATGTGTGGAAGGCTGGAGACCAAGAGAGCCTTGCATTGCAGTTACCTTGATTTGCCAGAGCTTCCTTTCATGCTTTCGTCATTGTTCACCCCCACTTTTGACTTCGACTACATCCAACTCTCTCTCCAACCACAGATGCGCGTCATGTCACACCGAGAACAGAGCCAGAAGGTGGCAGCATTTAACCTTGGGGTTGCTGAAGCCATCAGGAACCACAGGAACGAAAAACCTGCAGAAACCTACGTAAGATCGTACCTTGGCAGGCAGTAGGCTACCTGCCTTGATATCTCCTGTTGAAAGCGACAGTTTGTTTCCGCTTTGAACAGGGAGACATTTTGAACTAGCTTAATCCTTCAAAGACCACCCTCCCATCCCAGAAAATGTTGGAGACATGCCAGATGGATGAGTGGGGGACTCCCTGAAGCATATGTTTCTCTAGAATCTTTGTTGATTTCTGTCACCCTATTAGAGATCTTGGTTTTAAGGCTCCTGCGAACTGAAAGACAGGCCAAGTGTCCCTATTTCCCCCTAGTCAGCCGTTGCCTCTAGAACCCGGGTTCATCCCATGGAGCTGATTGGTGGGAGATCCAGGACAAATAAAAGGAAGTACTTCTTCACACAGCACATAGTTAAATGATGGAACTCACTACCACAAGATGTAGTGATGGCCACCAATTTGGATGGCTTTAAAAAGGGGTTGGATAAATTCCTGGAGGCGGAGGCTATCAATGGCTATAAGCCCTGATTTATTTATTTATTTATTTATTTATTTATTTATTTATTTATTTAATTTATTTAATATACCACTCCATTAGCTGAAGCTCTCTGGGCAGTTTACACAAGTTAAAAACAGTGAACATTAAAAAGTACACAAAATTTTAAACCTTCAAAAATATAAAAACAACAGTAACCATTTAAACTACAACAGTTTTGGGATACATTAAAAACAAAAACAAACTTAGTATATGTTGTTAAATGCTGTTAAATACCTGGGAGAAGAGAAAAGTCTTGACCTGGCGCCGAAAAGGTAACAATGTTGGTGCCAGGCGAGATGGTTGTGTGCTATCTCCAGTGTTCGAGGCAGTAAGCCTGTGTGCACCAGTTGCTGGGGAACATGGGTGGGAGGGTGCTGTTGCACCATGTCCTGGTTGTTCATCCCTGGCTGATGGCTGGTTGGCCACAGTGCGAACAGAGTGCTGGACTAGATGGACCCTTGGTCTGATCCAGCAGGGCTCTTTTATGTTCTTTTAATTCCTTCCCAATCCTATTCATACTGCCAGTAGCAGGGGGAGCCTGAAAGGCGGTGGGTAAGAAGTGTCTCTCATCCCCCTCCACCTGGAAGTGTGTTTTTCCCAGCACTGAAAAAACCGGTTTTAGGGATGGCTGGTTCCACCATGTAACACTAATGGAGCAGAGCTGATTTCATCGTACTGCAGAGAATAAGAGCAACGCGCTTTCCTCCCGTGCTCTTCCAGATGAAGCCCAAGACTGGGTCTTGTCAGTGCTTGGAAATTCCATGTACGAAACCTGTGCTTGGAAGTGGGGTGGATGTGCGTGACACATATTATAATATACTTTCTATACTGCCTTTAGGAAGCCAACCAACTTTATGAGAAATTCATCTTCACGTTCCTCGGATCCTATGCCTCTACAATTCTGAAGACGTAAACTTTTCATTTACACAGGCTTGCGTGGGTTGTTCCTCTTGTTCATACACAGACCGGTGCTTCTTTCCTTGACAGAAATCCTTCATTTTCGAGAGGAGGCCGCTTAGCCCCACCCTTCAACAAAAGCAAGAGGAGTATTCACAACAGTTGGGGAAGCAGTTAGAGGACAAGGCGGCAAGAGAATCGAAACAAAAGCAGAATCAGGACCTCACTGAGCGCCTGGAGCAAGTGCAGCTGGCAGAAGAGTAAGTCTCTAGGCATGAGCTGTTCCTTTAAATAGGGTGACCCTATGGAAAGGAGGAGAGCGCTGCTGTATCTTTAACAGTTGTATAGAAAAGGGAATTTCAGCCGGTTTGATTTGCATGCATGCAGCACGACCTGCCCTCTTTTGTATCTGGTCGCTCTACAAGAACACCTGCAGCTTTAACTGTTGTGACGAAGAGGGAATTTCACCAGGTTCTCCATATATACAAATGACACCTGCTGAAATTCCCTTTTTAATGCCAACTGCAGGATCCCTGTCCTCCTTTCCGTGTGGTCACCCTACTTTAAGCCAGCCCTCTCCACATCAGCCCCTGGCCAAGAGTAAATCTTTCTGAAATGTGGATGGTTGAATCCTACTCATGTGTCTCTTTTTCTAGGCTAGCTGCCCAAAGAGCAAAATATCTGAAGGACAAAATGGAGGAAATGCAGTGTTATAAGAGGGCATTGGACACACAGGTAAACAACAACAACATGTCTGCAAACTCTAATTAACAGCTCAAAACCTATACATGTCTGCAGGAACAAGTCCCATTGAGTTCAGTGGGGCTTACTCCCAGGTGAGTGGGTAAAGGATTGCAGCCTAACTGAATGGAGCTATCCAGTGGAGGCTGGTGGTTCCTGTATCAGTAGTGCGATGAATCTGCTCCGGGGTTTAGTCAGAACCAGTCAGAACTCTAAAGGAGGTATCCAAGGTGCTTCTTTAGAGTTCTGAGTGGTTCTGGCTGAAAACTGGAGCAGACCTACTGCCCCATTGATGTTGGAGCCACCAGCTTCCACTGGAAGCTACACAGTGAAGATGGCTGGGCTAGGTGACCAGATACAAAAAGGGGCAGGGCTCCTGCAGCTTTAACTGTTGTGATGAAGAGGGGATTTCACCAGGTGCTGTGTGCATAAAGATGACACGTGCTGACATCTCCTTTTCTATGCAACTGTTAAAGCTACAGGAGCCCTGTCCTCCTTTCCATATGGTCACCCTACCATAGAGGGAATGATTATTTTATTTTATTTTATTTTATAAAATAAAGGTGCAGCCTTCTTATGGGTCCTTTCCTTCCGGTGGAAGACCACTTATTTCAGAAATTTATTTATTTATTTATTTATTTATTTATTTATTGCATTTTTATACCGCCCAATAGCCGAAGCTCTCTGGGCGGTTCACAAAAATTAAAACCATCATAAAACAACCAACAAGTTAAAAACACAAATACAAAATACAATATAAAAAGCACAACCAGGATAAAACCACGCAGCAAAATTGATATAAGGTTAAAATACAGAGTTAAAACAGTATAATTTAAATTTAAGTTAAAATTAAGTGTTAAAATACTGAGTGAATAAAAAGGTCTTCAGCTGGCGACGAAAGGAGTACAGTGTAGGCGCCAGGCGGACCTCTCTGGGGAGCTCATTCCACAACTGGGGTGCCACAGCGGAGAAAGCCCTCCTCCTAGTAGCCACCTGCCTCACTTCCTTTGGCAGGGGCTCACGGAGAAGGGCCCCTGTAGATGATCTTAAGGTCCGGGCAGGTACATATGGGAGGAGGCGTTCCTTCAAATAACCTGGCCCCAAACCGTTTAGGGCTTTAAATGTCAATACCAGCACTTTGAATTGGGCCCGGACCTGGACTGGCAGCCAATGAAGCTGGAAAATGACTGGCGTAATGTGATCTCGCCAGCCAGTCCCTGTTAGTAAACGGGCTGCCCTGTTTTGTACCAGCTGAAGCTTCCGGACGGTTTTCAAAGGCAGCCCCGTGTATAACGCATTGCAGTAATCCAAACAAGAGATTATGAGTAGATGACCTGGGCTTCTGCCTATTCAGTCTGCTGTCCAGGTGCTCCACTGTGGATGGGCAGTTTTAGGACACTTCTGCCTTCTGGTTCTTTAAACCAGGCTTGAATGGGACACCTTTAAATAGAGGACACTTTCAAGTGGAGGACGGTCCTCTGTAAAAGAGCACACATGGCCTCTCTAGCCGGTTGTTGCCTGTGCACGATCATGTCATTAGCCTTGGCAAGGCCACTACAGCCCTTGCAGACAGTGTTACACCACCATCCTCTATGTGTTTACATGGAAGCAAGTCTCACGGTGTACAATGGGCCTTCTCCCCTGGTAAGTGCATTCAGGACTGCATTCTTAGAGGGTGTTCAGTTCATGACTCAGGCTGCCCCGCTCTCTCCATATTTCTTAGTCTCACCATCTCTCATTCACGAATGCTGTTTGGTTTTAGTGTTGAATGGGGCAGTACTTTATTGCTGAAAAACTTTGATCAGGTAGATACAAGGTACAATTTAGGAACTGCTCCTTGCAACTGAATTTAAGCTTTTTTTGTTGAATTTTTTTTTAAAAAATGTGCATCATAATTTAGTTACATGAACATGCATGTATATGTCTGTTTTACTGTGTGTATGTTGCTTCAGAAGCCAGGGTTGGCAATGGATTCTGCATGTGTATACACATTTAATGAAGGAATGAATTCCTTTGTTTGCATCAGCCACAGGCCTTAGCATTTGAAATGAGACGTACAGAAGAATAAAAGCAAGATGGTGCTTGACCAAAATTGCACAAGTTGCATTCTAAAAAATTACATTAAATACAAATCCCCAAATTTATACAAGTCTTTACACATAAAATAAGAATAAGTAAATAAAACAAATAAACTTCTGTTCAGTCAAAGGAGCTGCGAGAAATTAAGACTCTGATAAAATGGTAGATCTTATTTTGATAGCTCCTGCTAAATTTTTTTTGCAGTGTTTGCTGTCACCTGCTTATTCTGGTTTGCAAGAAGGAAAGATACAGAAGCAATAACTGACCGCCCTGGAATAGATAACAGTAGTGGAGTGATCACCTCTTTCCTCAAGTCTCTATAAAAACGACAAAATAATAATACATGAGCTACTGTTTCTGTACTGCCATCTCCACATGGGTATATACACAAATAAATATCGACACATGTGTTGTTTTCATGAATATTGAAAAGAGCTGTGATGGAGCCCCCTTTTTTTGATTAAATGTCCACCTTTATTTGGACACAGATAAAGATGAGGCCGGCTCCGTTGCCGCAGCGCGAGCCGGATTCAGTTCAGGTCATCTTTGGGAAGAACGACATGAATAATGAAAAGATGGAGGAGAGAAAGAAACGATCCCGGGAATATTCCCAGTACCAGTTGCAGGCAGCTGTGGACCGCAAACGGGCAGCAATCCTCAGCCAACTGGTTGATCAGAGGAGAGAGGCAGACATGATTCAAAGGGCAAAGCAACAGTAAGAATAGAAATGGCTGCATTATGGTTTTCCCAGCAGATTTCAGGTTTGGATGCCCTGGGAGAGTTTGTTGGGTTCCTTGGCTGCCCTGGGAGGTTTCTTTTGGTTCGCGAGCTGCTCCGGGAGGGGTTTTTTTTGGTTGTTGTTCTGGGGCTACTTGGGGAGCTTATTTTGGCTGTTCGCTTTGTGCTTTAAAGGGAAATCATGTTTGTTTTTTACGGTGGCTGCACCACTGAATTTTGGCAGCAAATTTGATGACAGTGGTGGGGACTGAAGAAGACCCAGGGAGGTATACAGCCCAAGGGATTGTGTGTTGCCCATCCCTGATCTATTAAGATAGATATTCCTGCCCAAAACTAGAATACCTAAGTAGTGGGAAAGATCTGACTACAGCGAGTTCATGTGACTATGGCAGCTGAAATTGGCTGGGTTCACATAACTCACTAACTTACCCAGTGTGGGTTGTTGTTGAACCATGGGTTATTGCGTTGTCTGAATGCAGTGCTTTTTCCGCAAGTTAACCATGAGTTATTGCATTGTCTGAAAGCAGTGCTTTTCCCACAGGGTAGCTTTTTAACCATGCAATGTGTCTTGTTAACCACCCTGAATAACCCAAGCACAAACCATGGGTTCTCAAGGTGGCTTGTTCGAGATAAATGAATTAACCACATTGCGTGGTTAACAAGCCACCCTGCAGAAAACACGCTGCATTCGGACAACACGATAACCCACCCTGCAGAAAGTGCACTGCATTCAGACGTCATATTAACCCGTCCTGCATAAAACACCCTGCGTTCACACAACGTGATAACCTGCGGTGGGTTAGCGTGTTGTGTGAACCCCTTGCATCTGATGTTATGATAATGGATCATAGTTGTTGCCAGCTTCGGTGATCTGGCAGCTGGCAAAGTGTTTCATATTGCTTGTTGTTTACGGCTGTGTTTCCAAAACTGTCTTTGGCAGAACCCTAGTGTTTGTTGTGATGTATATAAGGGTTCTGTGAGAAATATGAAGTGATTATATGTATCAAAAAATACAAAGCCACTTGGATTGTATATTAATAATTATAATGCATTCATAACTGAACTGTTCTTACATGCGAAGGACAAGGATGTGCATTGTTTATTGGTCATGGAATGCGTGTGTGTGTGTGTATTCTTTCAGAGACTTCTGCAAATTTGCGTAACATTTCTTGTTTTGCACAATTTATTCTGATCTTGCCAGCCATGGGAAAGGACCATTGAGCTGAAGGATGTCAGCACCTAAGTTTCCTCCCGCTGTTTTTCTAGGTGGATGGCTGAAAGAGGCGAACGGATTGAGAAGCTCTTCCAGATGAACTTAGCTGTGCAGGACAACTG
The DNA here is from genome assembly GCF_023053635.1 of Elgaria multicarinata webbii. NCBI lineage: Eukaryota > Metazoa > Chordata > Lepidosauria > Squamata > Anguidae > Elgaria > Elgaria multicarinata. The sequence continues at coordinate 126,276,610 of NC_086175.1, read as the reverse complement.
GCGGAAGAGTGCCGGGATGAAAAGGCAACAAGATTACGAAGAGAAGCTCTTTCGGCGGTAAAGACCAGCCTGGAGACTCACCCCCATTTCTGGCCTCTCTGGGCTGGCCCAAGAGCTAGGAACCAAGACTAGAGGGACAAGCAGTCTGGAGCCCTAGGACTCATCTATACGCCCTGTATACCCCTTCGGGGCTGAGCAGTGGTGCTGCGTTGTTTATTTATATGATGCAGCCCCCAACTTGCAGCCACGTTGGGCTTTCTCCCACCCCCGAAATTGCACTTTTTTTGTAGTGATGTTTTGCCATGACTTTTTTCAATCGCTCCAAGGTTGCCACATTGTTTGTTCATTTGTCGGTGGCTTTGGTTCAGGTTAAGCAAGTGGGTGTTGTTAGGGGTGGATCCAAGTGCAGAATAAGCGCAGGAACGCAGAGCAGGAGGCTGAAGAAGCCAAATGACCACCAGTGCTGTGGTTTTTAGCCCGCACTCCCTTCTGCCATGTATCATCATCATCATCATCATCATCATCATTATTATTATTATTATTATTATTATTGCATTTATATCCCGCCTTTTTTTCCTCCAATGAACCCAAGGCGGTGTACATCCTTCTCCTCCTCTCCATTTTATCCTCACAACAACAAACCTGTGAGGTAGGTTAGGCTGAGAGTTTGTGACTGGCCCAAAGTCACCCAGTGACTGAACCACCATGTTTAGAGGCAATAAATCTTTCGGCACTCGTTGCTGGAGACCAACGGGGCAGGGCTGTTGCACTCATGGTCTCTTTGTGACTTTTCTAGAATATATGGTTGGCCACCGTTAGAAACAAATTGTTGGAATGCAGTCTTTGCTCTGATATATCAAGGCAATAGTATAAGCTAAGGGGACCTGCAACAAAATGTTGAGCACCAGACTGTTATTCTAAGTTGCCTTTGTCCATCAGCCTAGTGTTGTCTGCTCTAACTGGCAGCGGATGGTCTCGGGTTCAACCCCCAGCATCTCCTGGGAAATGATCAAGGACTCCCGCCCAACACCTTGGTCATTTAGTTGGAGATGCTGGACTTGAATCTGGGACCTTTGGCATGCAAATCACATGCCTTAGCACTGAGCTATGGCCCCATCCACTAAGTCAGGGGTACAGAACCCCTGAACAAAGGGCCAAAACTAGCACTCCTGGGGTACCACTGTGACCCTCAAGGGTTCCCCAGGTCGCCATACCGCCTTCCCTTGGCCTGCCTCTGACCATCAGTCGTTGGGTGGTTTCATGTTTCTCATACGTTTTTTCCTCCATTCTCAAAGGTTGAAATGCCTCTTCTAAGGCTTCCTCATTGGCAGTAAACGCTTGAAGCTAAACTCTGTTGGCATTTGGCCCCTCCCCCTTCATTTTTGACTCCTCCCCCTTTGCCTTCAGCTCCACCCACTGCTGGAATACAGCCAATGGGAGCTTCTCCCAGATGGAATTGGACTCTCAGGTTGAAAGAGGTTCCACATTCCTGGAAACCAGAAGCCAGTGTGGTGTAGTGGCTAAAGTGTTGGACTGGGAGTTGGGAGATCTGGGTTCTAGTCCCCACTCGGCCATGGAACCCCACTGGGTGACTTTGGGCCAGTCACAGACTCTCAGCCCAACCCACCTCACAGGGTTGTTGTTGTGAGGCTAAAATGGGGAGGAGGATTATGTATGCCGCCTTGGGTTCCTTGCAGGAAAAAAGGCAGGATATAAATGCAATAATAAATAAATAATAATAAAGGGGTAGCTGCACTGCTCATGTTCCCAACACATTTCTACCCAGGTCTTTATCAAGACAAAAAGTCTTAAAAGGTTTTTCAGGTGGATTCCTTCTCCCTTTCTTCATCCAAAGTGGATATGTCTGGGTTTGAGAATGGACGGGTAACTGGTTCTTCTCATCAAGATGCTCATTGCTTTTGCTAAACTTTTATTTCCTTTATCTCCAGTGCTGGGGATAAACTCCTGCTCCTCGACCAGTGTGCGCGGTATCGCCGTTGCTACCAGTGCAAGAGAAGCCTAAGCAACAATGGGGAAACCAACCTGTGGACAGGCACGAAATACGTCCCTGGATCCCGCTTGATCATTTGAAGCAACTGGATCTCTCTCTGTTCCTTCCCTCGCCTCCTCTCCTGGCCGATTTTGGTCTTTAAAAAAATTGATTGCGTTGATGCGCTTATTCTCATAGCTCTGAGCAATATATTTCAAGCTATTTCTGCTGCTTTTGGGTTTCTGTCCAGTGTTGAGTGAGTTTTTATGGAGAATTATGTTGAATTAAAAAATAAATAAATGGAAGTACGCTGGTAACATATATATTTTTTGCTTTAGTGTCAAGTATGTTGTGTTTTTTGGAGGGGATTTAGATGTGGGTAGGAGATCAGTATAATGAGGCGGGGGTTGGCAAACCTCAGTCTTGTGGGGGTTACTTTGTTTGTGTATACTTGAGCTTCAAGGTTTACAAAGTAGACAAAGTTCTATTTTCATGTATTAATTCTTAAATAATTTCCCTTGAGAATTTGGTGTCCTCAGGAATCAGCTTGCTTAGAAGGTAAATTCAGTTCTGTTCTGAATGCTTTTTTTTTTTTTGCCACCTGCATCTTCTTTCGCAGGGTGACCTGGAGTGACCTCTGCTTGCAGTTGTAAGGAACTTTATGAGAATCTGTTGAAAAACATAAGGGAGCTGGCTGGCCAGTGGTTTGCAGAAGAGCCTGAAGTGTTGTTGCATATTCACAACAAACCCTGGAACCAGTCCATCAAGGCAGATGGCCAGTTGAAGGTGTTGAGCTGGAATAAAAGTGTCTTGAAAAGAGGAGTGTTGCATAGATTAGCCAGAGAGGAACGTCCAGAGCCCGGTAAAAACTCAGCAGCAAGAAAATTGGTGTGTTAATTAGGCACACAAATCCAGCTTCTTGTGCCAGCTGGATATGGAAAGATATCAATAAGCCTTGTGTGAAGAAGCCCTGTTAGCTAAATTAGTTTAATCCTGCATAGAGTAATGGATTTGGAGTTGTGCAGGGGCTAGGCTGATTGGTTTATCCTTTCCTTCCTCCAAGGAATTCAGGGTGATGTATGGTTATTTCTATTATTATTATTATTATTATTATTATTATTATTATTATTATTATTATTATTCCACTTTGGGTCTATATTGGTGGATGCAGCTGGTCTTATATTTCTCCTGCGCTAACACGACACCTGCATTCAAATATGGAATATCTATTTTGCTGTTTTTAAATAAACAAATTATTACCCTCCTTGTATAACTTTAATGATAGGGCAGGTTAAATATAGGCTGTTTTTAAACTCTTACTGGGCCTGTTCACACAGCACGGTAGGCCATGGTTAGGCCGCTAACCCTTTTGCTGCAATTGGTTAGTGAGCATGTTTAAACTGTGGTTATGTAGCCACCATGGTAAGGAATGGTTTGCATGACATGTTAAGTCACGGTTCACGCGATACACTAAGCCATAATGTTTAGCTCAAAATGCTTAACCACCGTAGCTTAGCGTGTCGTCTGAACAGGGTCACAGTGCTGCCTGTTGAACCTGACTACACAGGAATTGGCAACTTAACTGGTTATTAATAGGGCTTTATATGGCTATTAACAGGTTATTCATAGGCTTTTGTATTAAGAGGCTTAATACAGTTACATCAATTGGGGCCAGATCTACACCAAGCAAGATAAAACACGTTGAAAACGTTTTGAAAACTGTGTATGGAGTGTGTCCTGGGCCCCAACAGTTGTCAAAACTGTTATAAACTATTTTAAAGCTGTAGTGTCGATCTGTTTAGCTTGGAAAAAAGGACACTAAGGGGAGACATGATGGAGGTGTTCCAAAATTGTGCATGGTATGGAGAATGTGGATAGGGAGACCTTTTTCTCCCTCTCTCAAAATACTAGAACCCAGGGGGGTCATCCCATGAAACGGATTGGTGGGAGATGCAGGACAAATAAAAGGAAGAACTTCTTCACACAGCGCATAGTTAAACTATGGAACGCACTACCACAAGATGTCGTGATGGCCACCAATCTGGATGGCTTTAAAAGGGGGTTGTACAAATCCATGTACGAGAAGGCTATCAATGGCTACTAGTCTGGATGGCTATGTGCTACCTCCAGTATTAGAGGCAGTAAGCCTGTGTGCACCACTTGATGGGGAACATGGGTGGGAGGGTGCTGTTGCACCATGTCCAGCTTGTTCACCCCTGACAGGGCTCTTAATACAGGGCTTGCAGCAGGATATCACTTAGTTGAGGGGAGTGGCTGGGGTGTACTTGATGGAGCTCTGCATGGTTACATCCCTGTACCTGAACACAACACCTGTTATTAATTATAGTTGTGTAGTTATACAACTACCTATAATTATAGTCATAATTGTAGGGAAAGGCTGTAGCTCAGTGGTGGAACAACTGCTTTGCATTTAGGTTGGATCCCCGCCATCTCCAGGTAGGGATGGAAGATTTCTTGCATGAAACCTTGGGGAACCATTGCTGCCGGTCAGTGTTGACACAGGGGCTAGATGGACCAAGGACTGACTCAGGATATGCCAGCTCCCTATTAATAATTAGTATTTATATAGCATATTTCAAGTGTTCAAACTGATTTACATAACTATCTCAGTACTCCTTATAGCAACCATGTAACGTAGGTCAGTATTATCTTCATTTGTGTGGTGTGGAGAGCCAGTGTGGTGTAGTTGCTAGAGTGTCAGACTGGGAGTCGTGAGATCCGGGTTCTAGTCCCCACTGGGCCATGGAAATCCACTGGGTGACTTTGGGCCAGTCACAGACTCCCAGCCCAACCCACCTCACAGGGTTGTTGTTGTGAGGATAAAGTATGTACGCCACCTTGAATTCCTTGCAGGAAAAAAGGTGGGATATAAATACAATAATAAATGAATAAAATAAATATTTAATTTATAGGTGGGGTGGGGTGGGGTAAATGATTTCAACTCACCTAAGACCATCTCCTAGGCAGGAGCTACACACTGAGCAGGGGGTTGGACTTGAAGTCCTTATAGGCCCCTTCCAACTCTACTGTTCTATGTTTCTAGGCTTTATAATGGTAATGAAGTGCACTGTCAACTGTTGGGGCCCACGACACCATACACCGCTTTCAAAGTATTATACCTTGCTTGTTGTAGATCTGGCCCTAGTGAGTTTGTGGCTGAAGTGAGATTTAAAGCCAGATCTTCTTCCAGTCACTGTGTCCCATTAGATCTCAATAAAATAATTCTTTAAAGCTCAAACTTCAATGATAAAGGGGAAGTCCTTTTGCGGTATCAAACTTGTAAGCCACTCTGTATGTAATTATACATTCAAGGAAATCAATAAATATTAGTTCCTGCTTCATTGAAGGCTTTTCTAGATGAGGCTTTTCACTTGCCATTTACCACTGCTTCTGGACTCTTTGAGGGATTAAGATTGAATATGTACACGTGTTTTCCCTTTTCTGCCTTTTTGTACCTTCCATTACATAACCTCTAGGTGGCACTGTGGTATAGCGGAGTTGCAAAAATGCTTGGAATGCATGGGAGAGATATTAGAGGATGGCAAAGTTGTCTAAAGCACTCCCAAACTACCGTAAGAGAGGAATGGTGACTGCATAATAAAAGCCTCATCTATTAAAAGAAGAGAAGCTAGCCAAACTTCTATATTTACATAGAAATAATTTTATTCTGGTTTTAACTGTCAATCAAAGTCCATACACAAGTGCCAGACTCTTGGTGTGAGTCATGGACATAACTGCATTTTTGTAATCATATTTTTTAATAGACATGTACACACACATGACATACTTAAATACTCAGTGTTGTCTCTTTAAAAAAAACACTGTACCAGCAGTCTGATATTGTGCTTTTTCAGTTCACAAGAAAACAGCCAGAACATTCACCTTTGTCTGAGGTTTTCAATAATAAAACAAACACGTACTGTTTTATGTGCTTTAATGCAAGATTACGTATACAATGCGACCAACAGCATCTATGCACCATTATGTGAAAAGACAGGATGATGACAGTGGTTGTTGGCTATGGTTGCAATCCGATGCACACCTGGGAGTAAGCTCAGTTGAGTTCAATGGAACTTACTTCTGAGTAAACATGCATAGAATTATGCTGCCAGTTAAGATAACAGCTTCTGGAATCACGAGGCTCCATTTTATTTCTAGAAAGTGCTTTATCTACGAAACAATTGTAGGCTCCAATCCTCAAAAGATCATAGAGGTCTCACCTGGCTACCATGACATACTCTGAGGCCTTCTCGAACCTGCTCCTTTGGGCATGTTAAAGAGGAAACTGGAAAAGGTCTCAGCAAAATCATTTGCAAATTATTCTGGGTATGCAGCGTCTAGGTACGGCATTGGTGTCTGGAGCTGGGAGGAATGTTCTTGAGAAGGTCTGGCTGAGTTTGGATGGTTTGAAGCAAAACAGGTGTATGTGTGCAAAACTGGAGGAGTGGGATAGAGTGTGAAACTCACCGACTGGATGATGTGGTGATTCTGCCAGTAGTGGGCTTCCCCCCTTCCCATCAAAAAACTGAGAACAATGTTATGGTGTGATGCCGCATCACTCTGATGAAAGTTTCTGGGATAAAAAAAAAAGGCAATCCCTTAGGGCCAGATAGTGGATGCATTCTACCCAAGCCTTTGAGAATGATGTTACATGACATAGGTCCCATTCAGAAGACACCTTAAACCATGGCGGTTAAGCCAGGAAGCCGAGCTGTGTTCAGAAGACACCTTAAACCACGACTTTAACTATGATGAATAAAGCAAAAAGCCTTATTCACTGTGGTTAAAGCTGTGGTTTAAGGTGTCTTCTGAACACAGCCAGGCTTTCTGGTAGGGGTGTGAACGGACCCCCCACTCCGCTTCACTTTCAGATCCGCCATTTTCGGATCGGGCCGCTCCACCCCGCCCCCACTCCGCCTGTGCCCACTCCGCTCCGCTCGGAGCTCCGGATCCGGATCAGAGCTCCGTTCCCCCCCCATAGGGGGAGTTACTGGGCCCTGCCGCCATCGCTGCCCATGCGGCGACGGCGGCAGAGCCCGGTAAGGGACCAAGGGAGAGGGGGACCTTACCTGCCTCCGTCCGCGGTCCGTCAGCGTCTTCAATTGAGCCCACGGTTCCAGCAGGAAGCAGCCCAGACTTCCTGCTGGAACCGTGGGCTGAATTGAAGACGCTGACGGACTGCGGACGGAGGCAGGTAAGGGAGAGGAGGGCAGGGGGACAGTGGCAGGGCCCGGTAAACCCCACTTACCTTTCCAGCGGAGCTCCGGATCGAGGTGAAGGATCTGCCTTCACCTCGATCCTCTTCGCCACGCTCCGCCGGCCCCCCAATCCTCTTCGCCTCCGCCTTAAGGGCAGGCGAAGCCCCCCGCTCCGCTCCTGCTTCTACGGTCCGATTAGAAGCGGAGCACATCCCTACTTTCTGGCTTAACCACCATTGTTAAAGCCATGGTTTAAGATGTCTTCTGAATGGGTCCATAATGACCCTGTTCAGATGACACACTAAGCCATCGTGGTTAAGCATTTTGAGCTAAACATGATGGCTTAGCGTGTCTTGTAAACCACGACTTAGCGTATCATGTGAACTATCCCTAACTATGGTGGCTACATAACCATGGTTTGAACACACTAATCATTTGCTGCAAAAGAGTTAGCAGCCTAACCGTGGCTTGGCGTGTTGTCTGAAAGGGCCCCCATACTTTTCTTAAGATGTATTGAATTGTATTGACATTTAGAAATGCATTTCAATTCCAGAAAGTGGAATCGATACTTTCCCTCATGGGGTTTTGGATAGTTTAGGTGTGTCAACTTTTTTTTTTTTTTACTGGCCCTGCAGCCTCTATAGCAGCCTTCCTCAACCTGGGGCGCTCCAGATGTGTTGGACTGCATCTCCCAGAATGCCCCAGCCAGCTAGCTGGGGCATTCTGGGAGTTGTAGTCCAACACATCTGGAGCGCCCCAGGTTGAGGAAGGCTGCTCTATAGCAACCAACCAACATGGTGCCCTCCCCCACCCCCATGTGCTGGACTTCAACAACACCCATTATTTCCAGTCAGCATTGACAGGTTGGAGGAGGATGCTCTATAGCAAGGTCAACTTTCCTTGGCATGTAAATAAAAATGTTGCAGAAAGTATTAACTGCTTTATTGCTGTGTATCAGGCTACAGTGAAAAGTGCAGGAGCAGACGTTAAAAGAAATCTTTTTTAACCGATATTTGGTGAGGCAAAAGTTCAGGGGTTCTGGCTTATTGATGACCATTTCCAGTGAAGGGTAACTGAGGTAAATGATGATAGAGCTTGGAAGGGTAATAAACTCAGATGATTGTGGATGGAAAACACAAAAGTTTTGTGGGTGGGAGCCACTTTTCCAGCTCTGCTATGTGGGTGCACTGTCCGTGTGTGAGAATACAGCACTCGTGTAGGTAGGTCATTTGTGTGGGCCTTTGCCACCCAATTGGGGATCTCCCTTCTGGAGGGGTTATGGTACATGTACATGTATACACACACACACCACAGCCACGTGGGACAGAACCACAGTAAAGTTGCACTGAATGTGTGAAGGCAGCCTTATTCAATGGGGCTGTTCGCATGTAACGCTAAGCCACCATGGGTTAATTTCCCTGTGGGGCTTAGCAGCTTGTGCCTACTGTCATTTTAAATACGCAAGAGGTGGCATGCTTATAGCTTAATGTATCATGAAAACCTGGCATTGTGGGTTGCTTGAAGGGGTAGACAACCCTCAAATAACCCGTGGCATGTTTTGAGGTTATATGAGGGTTATCTACCTCCTCAAACAACCTACAATGCTGTGTTTGCAAGGCACAGCAATCCGCAGCAAGCAAGGGCACCCATGCAAAAAGTGCTCCCATAACACAACACCTAATGGCTAAACAGTGGGCTGTTGTGTTGTGTTGTGTAAACTGAGTCATTCAGTGGTTGAGACCTTTTTGTTATGGCATTGGCAAATAGTCTTCCTCAAGTAAAAAACAGTTAACTAAGTAACTCGAGTGGGAACAATAAAGTTCATGGAAGCAAAGTAATTTTAGGTGACTTGCACCGCACATTTTGAGTATCACAAGTGAGAAAAGTCATGCTGCAAACTCAGTCATGAGCGGCCATCACACATACTGTAGCTGGAACTAGCTTCTCCATTGTCACATGAAATGACATAAGTGCTGTGCATTTGTTCTTATAATTCACATTCTAATTTCAGGCACGACACTCCGTGATTTCAAATTAACATCAGTGCAACAGGAAACAAAAAACTATGTGGAACAGGTCAACTGGCATTGACAAAGGATTATTCAAAGCTCGGCATGTGTAGAAAATTACTGATGGTTTGAAGCACTGTGTTGTTGTTTTTAAAAATGCAAAAGATCATTAAACACTTCAGTAATGCTGACGTTTGGTCTGGTGAGGTGCAATTTGGTTGGGGGCTGATTACAATGTGATCATCATTCATCCTGGGTTAATTTTCATATTGTGTTAAAAACAGACTACAGTTTCTGTTTCCTTTAGGAAAGAGTCACAGGTTCCTCTGAGGGCAAGTGAGGCCTCTTTCTTTTGTAACCTGAGTCTTTATAATTTAAATGCTTTTGTTATTTAGGCAGCTACAGACTGGGTTCGGACGACTTGATAAACAACAGTGGGTTAAATAATCCATGGTGGTTTCTTTAACCCACCATGGGTTATTGTGTCATGTGGCCACTGTGTGAACAAAATGCTAGACTAAATAGACCTGATCCAGCATGGCTTTCTATCTTCTTATATTCACTGCTGCTTGTGCCTTCAGACAAACTTACATTTTAAAAAAGGATGGAAAGACAAATATTGCAGCTGGTGCTTGTTCAAGTAAGCCCCCCCAATTTTCCCCTGTGCCTGAACCCCCCTCTCTATCTTTCTCTCTGCTTCGGCTCAGAACTGTGGCAAATTGTTATCAAGAGAAATAAAGATACTGGTGGATAAATTTTGCATTGGAACTGTAAATCACTTAAATTACTTAAGAACATAAGAAGAGCCCTGCTGGATCAGACCAAGGGCCCATCTAGTCCAGCACTCTGTCCACACATTGGACAACCAGCTGTTGACCAGGAACCCACAAGCAGGAACAGGTCAAGAGGCAGCTGGACAACCATCTGTCAGGTATGCTTTAAGGTGGATTCCTGCACTTAGCAGGGGGTTGGACTTGATGGCCTTAGAGGCCCCTTCCAACTCTGCTATTCTATGATCCCCAGCAGCAGATGTATATAGGCTTGTTGCCTCCGATACTAGACTGGTAGCCATTGATAGCTTCCTCCTGCAGGAATTTATCCACTCCACCTTTTAAAGCCATCCAAATTGGTGGCCAGCACTACATCTTGTGGTAGTGAGTTCCATAGTTTAACTATGCGCTGTGTGAAGAAGACTTTCCTTTTATCTGTCCTGAATCTCCCACCAATCAGCTTCATGGGGTGAGCCCCTTGGCTTCTAGTATTATGAGGGAGAAAAATATCTCCCTATCCACATTCTCCACACCATGCATGATTTTGTATACCTCTATCATGTCTCCCCTTAGCCTCCCTTTTTCCAAGCTAAACAACTGCAGTTGTTGTAGCCTTCCCTCATAGGGGAGATGCTCCCATCCCTTGAGGATTTTAGTTGGCCTTTTCTGCACTTTTACATAATATGACCTTCAGAGAGTATACCACTGAATGTCAGTCGTTGGGGGGCAACAGCGGTATGAGTGTTATTGTCTTTATCCCGTATTTGTGAACTTCCTGGAGACATCCAGGTAGCCACAGGTAAAAACAGGATGCTAGCCTAGGTGGACTTGATTCGGCTGGGATCTTATGACTTCTAACCCTGAGAATAAACTTAGAATGAATGACTGGTGGCTTTAAGCACTATGTGACAGGGGCTCATGAATCAGGCTTTTAGTCCTGGAAAATATAAATGTAGTTTTCCTTTTGCATACAGATTCCCTCTTATTCAATGTTCTGGTGCTTGGATCCGATAAGACTGGCATGAGTGAGTCAGGCCCAAGTTGCATCATGTCCCTGCTGTTATCTCCAATCTAAAATTGGAGGTAACAGCAGGAGCTGCACTGCTGGTGGAATTAGATCAGAGAAAGCAGTGGGGATGCACCTCAGGGGTTCCTCCAGGGCACGGGACTTGGAGCCTAAAATCCCACTTGCTGGAAGTGTTGGGAATATTGCAACCTCATCTGCAACTTACTGGAAGGGGGCAGAGTTGCAGTTAGTTCAGGGGAATTTTGGCCACAGCTAGCCTTGGGATCTTTATAGCCTACAAACTGATTTCCTGTGTCTTCTTCCTTTTGCTCCTCCCCTTCTTTCCCCTCCCCCCCTCCAACCTCCACCATTGCTGGGAGCACATGTATTTGATCTTGCTCCTGCCTGTGTAATGGAACACAAAATGGACTGAAGAAACTCCTTTGACAGTCTATGCTGTACCTGCATTTTTATGCAAGAATATTGGTGAATAAACTTTTCTTTCACTGAAGAAGACTGGGGTCCCCTTTTATAGCCTGTGTGCATGTGGGACTGGTAAACACTCATTCGGTTTTGCCTTTTGTTTTTACTCTGCCAATTGCCTTTCTAACAGTAGGTATCACTGCTAAATAATCCCTTCCGGAGTAACCCCGAGAGGCAGCACAGGCCAGACTGGGTGTTTCAAGAGCTGGATGTTCTGCACCTCTGTCTTATTGGATTCAAGAAATACTTTGGATGTTGCTTTGTGTTAAGTAGAATAAATAACAAAATAAAAAAATAATTGCAGTCCCTGAGATAACATCTGATGATATCCTGCAGATATACAGTGGCTTTGTGATAGTCTAGCAAAGAACTCCTCAAAGGTTCCTTGCATCTCATCAAAGACGAGAACCTTGGTGTCAGATTATGTTTGTGTGTTGCGGGTGGGGCCAGAGCTGAAAGGAAATGGGGGTATTAGTGTAGAGCAGCAATTAATTTGCCAACCTGAGCTGCAGTTACTATAGAAGAGGACTGCAGGTTGTTTCTACTTGGTATGAGCCAAGAGGGTGGTCCCTCTTTACCCGAGCACCTGCAAAAGCAACAGGTAATATCTCCCAAGACATTTACTCCCCCATGTTAAAAATAAAATAAAAATCCTTGTCTATAGAAAGCTAACACATCAAGGAGAAAGGTTCTAGTGTAGTCCTCAACCTGATGAGCTACTTTTCTAGGTACAAGGAGGCATTCAAAAATACAACCCCCCCCCCCAGTCTAAAGTGGTACTGCCTCTAGAATCTAGGGTTACCAACTAGTCAGAAAAAGAAATAAAAAAAGTTCATACGCCTTTAACGATCAGGTGAAATCAACTGGCGAAACTTTTCACGGCATGGAGCTAAACTTGATCATTTGTTTGTTGGTGCAGCTACAGCAGCTGTTTCAAAACTGCCTCCCCTAAGTGTACTTTCTGAACTTGGTAAGGCTTCGGCTTTTCAGTGCATGGCTCTCTAGAACATCCAAATCCCTGTGGGCTGTTTTTGTCTATTCTGCCACGGAAAGGAAAATGAAGCATGAAGTCTGGAGCAATAGCTTCTCAGAGGGCTTCTCCACACCAGGCTTTTTATCCCATATTACCAGAGGTTCTGCTTCCGGATTCCTTGCGTGATTAAGATCAACCCTTTAAGTGCACTCCCCCTGTTCCCCCCACCCTCTCGGGAGTTCATTAATCTGCAAGTTCTATAGGTTTCATTATACAGCCACTAGATGGCACTGTGGTTGTAGCACAACCCTGTCATTACATGTCGAGATTCAAATTGATTCAAACTGCCATCTTTTTAATAGCTCATGATCCCCTTTACAAATAAAGTTACGGAAATGGTCACAAAGCACGGGAGAGGCCCTGGAGGGTGACGACGTCATGTAAAGGTCCTGCAAAATTCTGTGAGTAACCAATTTCAATCACGGGATAAAAGCCGTATGTGTAGAAGCCCTGAATCTGAGCTACATGTTGAAGCTGCAATTCATATTTTATTATAAATGCCACATCCATTTCCTATCCTCTTATCCAGAACAAATGGGATATCCCTTAATGGGATAGTGTAAAGAACACCTTTAAAAACAAAAACTCTATTACGAGTGCTTCAGACGTTGGAGTGCTATTTCCAGAGTGGGGGATATGCCCATGTTGTAGGGAGCTTTCAGGATGGTATCCCTAGCATAGGACTCTTCCCACAAACTCTCTTGGGGGCTGTCTTGACGGTGACGCGTTGGCGCTGTGAGCCCCCCAAACCCCGTGCTTGCGCTCCTGCGATGTTGTACCCATGCCAAGAGCGAGCGCAGGGCTTACACCAGAGCAGGAGGAGCCACTGCCGTCCTGTGCACTGCCACGCCACTGCGTGTCACCACACGAGCATTGCTGCATGCCCACACGTCCCTCCCATTTGTTTTTTTACCTTTTTCCCCATCTTGGCTTTCCCCGCCAAGCGTTTCTCTCCCTGTGCTGGAGGAAGCGGGGAGGTGTTCCAGCGCCCGTTCGGCTTGTTGGCCCACCCCTTCCCCCCTGGCGTCCAATCAGGGGTCACCCTCTGCCTGGCCATCCTTCCGCCGTGATTCCGGCGTGGCAACTGACGGCAGATGCACCGTCATCGCCTGGCTCCAGATAAAAAAGTCGGGGTAAGTCCCTAACTTTTTTATTTCAGAGCTTCGGGGGAAAGCCCTGGGATGGCTCCACAGTGGCTTCTGCGTCGTATAGGCAACACAGCGCCACTGTGGAGTCACCCTGGGGCTTTCCCCAGCATACAGACACCCTCCTAGAGTGCTTAAACTAAGAAGGAAGACAGTAGGATGGAACCGCCTAGATCCCACCTAGGCATCTCGGTCCATTGGGTTTGGGGCCACAAACAGCTCCTGTTGACTTTGCACTATTTCCGGCTCAGATGTGTAAAGAACAAACCAACCAACAGGCAGCTGCACGAAGGAAAGATGGGCGCTTGCTCGTCCCTTCATTAATAGACGAGGGTTCTACAAGCTTGAAGACGTTATTTATATCCAATGTGGTAGAAATCTAGGCATCTTAAGGGTCAGAGTCTCTTTAAGAGTCTCTTCCTCCCCTCCCCCTCCCCTCCCCCAAAGAGAACATTAAATATTTTGAGTCTCCATGGCTTCCTGTGGCCACTGGTAGTTATCTATAATGAAGGAATCATAGTCAGGGCTGTAAATGAGGGATTTAACGAAGGCTTCTTTGTTTTCTGGTTCTGGGTACCAGGAGGCCAAGTTGTGTTTGTAGGCATAGTCAACGACCTAAAAACAAGAGAGAGAAGAAAAGGTACTGGACAGAGCATTGGGTCTGGACTCAGATTACAGAAGCTCGAATCCCTGCTCAGATATCAAAGTCACTGAGAACTTCTCTACATTAAGCAAAAATACGGCATCAGGACTTCTTTAGATGGTGAACATGTGATTTGGGATTGAAAACTTCTTTTCTTGGCAATAATCCATATGTTCAGTGAAACATCGCCATCTAGTGGTCTGTTTTATAGCATTATGCTGGTATTACACACTGCCAATATGCTACGTTAATTTTTATTTCAGCTTATCTCTGATCTTTTTGAAAGTGGGGTAAAGGGGGAGAAGCACGGGGCAGCACAGGAGCAAGCGAGCACACTGCCTCCTCCCTGCTTGCCACTTTCATTTTGCATCTGATTTCTGAACCTTGGTTAAACATCCCAGAATTTTAACCCAACAACAATCTATGGGTCCTGGGTTGTTTTGGAAAGTGGATGCAAAGAGGAAACGGCGAGCATGCAGGATTCACTTGAATCCAGCCCTAACAACTCACGGGTTGTCATTACATGCAAACTCAGCCATTATGTATATTCATCCAATTAGCTTGCTGCTCCCACAGGGCTATCCATACTAGTTTTCTGGAGAAAAGGAAGAAGATTCTATAAAGCCCTGGAGGGAGGGATGTTTACCTGGTAACCCTCATTGTTTTGGAGGTCAGGGGACACAGGAGTTGGTTTTTGAGAAGAGGAGTTCAACATACTTCAATAACCGCACCCAAACCAAACAGTCGTTGATTCTTACTTTAACAGCAATTTTGAAGGAGACGTCTTGAATGGAGCTCAGAGGTGGATACAACCTTCCTTCGGCAAGATTCTCCTCCGTGACCTCTTCTGCAATTGACTAGAGGAAAGGAAAGGGAGAGTGCTTGACTCTAGGTGATGTTTTTCAAAAAGGTCAAGATTCTTTCTTGGTAACACAGTGTAATTTGCAACATTCAATGTGATGTTTCAGTAGGGAAGGCTTTCGAAATCCAAGCTCTATATTGGAATAGCCTGAAATCAAGTTAGACTATTATTCCATCTAGCCCAGTGTGACTTAGGGCTCATCTACACCAAGCAGGACATTCCACTATGAAAGGGGTACATAAAAGGCAGGAGGCACACTACAGCTTTATAGCGGTATTGAAGTGCACTGACAACTGTTGGGGCCCATTGACACAGACCATATACTGCTTTCATTCCACTTTCATAGTGGAATATCCTGCTTGGTGTAGATGTGTCTATGGGCCCCAACAGTTGTCAGGGCACTTCAGTACCACTATAAAGCAGCAGTGTGGCTCCTGCCTTTTATATACCGCTTCCATAGTGGAATATCCTGCTTGGTGTAGATCAGCCCTTACTCTGACTGGCAGCAGCTCTTTCCATGGTACTTTACCAATTGCCTTCTATTTCATCCTTTAAATAGAGATGTGGGGGACTGAATATGTGATCTTCTGCATGCAACCATTATCACGTTTCTTTAACCTAACAAGGAAAGTGTGGTATTTTTTCTGAAACCTCAGTTCTTGCTACATTATTTCCAGAGGTGTTGTCAGCCACATCGCCACTTACCAACACCCATTCAAGGTTTCAGCTAGTGATAACATTCAGAGCAGCCACGGATTATCTTCCTTTTTAGGTGTACCTCAAAGCCCTACTCTAGAAGTAATGGAGCTGACACATCTGTTGTCTGAACAGCTGCCTCACTCACAAGTAAAGTTTCTCCTCCTCTCATAATAAATACTAGAACCCAATGGGGTCATCCCATGAAACTGATTGGAGGGAGATTCAGGACAGTTAAGTGGAAGTCCTTCTTCGCACAGCGCAGAGTTAAAGTATGGAATTTGATAGCAAGACACTGAGCCTCATCAGACGGGAGAGAAGTTGTGCTTCCTTACCGTTGCTTTTCCTGCACACAGCAGGAAATGGCGGTACATTTCATTTTTTTTTTTTAAAAAAGCGGATTTAAAGGGGTTTATTTTGTGACGGGAAAAAAGGCAAGAAGGAGTGGGAGACACATGGGAGGCGGGCGTTATCATCAAAAGAACCCACAAACATCCATAAATGGGGAGTAATGAGCGTGCAATAAAATGCTTATCTGATGACACTCATCGTTCGGATGGCTTTAAAAGGGGATTAGACAGATTCCTGGAGAAGGCTATCAATGGCTACTAGTCCTGATGCCTCAATGCTGCCTCCAGTATCAGAGGCAGTAATCCTGTATGCACGAGTTTCTGGGGAACATGGGTGGGAGGGTGCTGTTGCACTTATCTTCTGCTTGGAGATTCCTGGTTGACAACATTCCAGTTGAGAGCCCCCTCTCTCCTGCTACCAACTGTCTCTGCAGAGGCCACCAGTGATGGAGGAAGCAGCAGCCAGGCACCTCTCCACCGTGCCTGGGTCCAGCTCCAGCTGAGAGCCCCCCTCCCTCCTGCTGTCACCTGTAACTGCTGAACTTTCCAACTAAGATTGTAGTGCCTGAATTTGCTTTCCTTTCCCTCCTCCTCCTCCTCCCTCCCAATCCCCTTTCCTTTTGTGTCATGTCTTTTAGATTGTAAGCCTGTGGGCAGGGACTGTCAAGAAATACTTTTGTAAGCCGCCATGAGAGCCTTTTTTGGCTGAATGGCGGCATAAAAATCCTTAAATAAATAAACTGGTGGGCCACTGTGTGAACAGAATGCTGGACAAGATGGACCCTTGGCCTGATCCAGCAGGGCCCTTCTGATACTCTTATGGGATCTGGCTGGGTGTGTTTCAATTTTTGTATCAAACGGGCTCTACGGGTGAGGGAATCTGACCTCTGCTCTGCCTTACCTTTCTGCAGTACATTACCCCTGGCACTTTTCTCCCAGGGCATTTCTACATGGGGCTTTTATCCTGCAACTTTACTTCTGCTTCCGGATTCTTTGCTAGGTTAAGATCGGCACCTTTACACATATTTCTTTCCAGGGTTTTTCCTGTCTCTGCCTTTCAGTATGTTCCATTACCCAACCGCTAGGTGGCACTGTGGTATAGTGGAACTGCGCAATTACACAGAGCTTTCAGAAAAAAATGCCACACTTTCCTTGTTAGGTAAAAACAGTGATAATGTTTGCAAAGCATGGGAGAGGTCCTGGAAGATGACAGCATTGTGCAAAGGACCCACACACTACCGTAAGCGAGCAATTATGAGCACACAATATAACCCTCCTGTCGAAACACTCGCAGCCTGGCTTTAATACTGGAAGTGTGCTAGGCTTGGATAAAGTACCTGATGCAGCAGAGTGCAGGGAGATAACATCAGCAAGGCTTAAGATCCCTTCACCTGCTTATCCATTTTCATGTATACACTTATTTCTCATGTATACACTTATTTGTCCCATCTCCTTTTAAAGCCATCCAAATTGGTGGCCATCTCTACATGTTGTGGGAGTGAATTCCATCATGTAACATTGCACTGTGTGAAGAAGTCATTCCTTTTATTTGTACTGAATCTCCCACCAATCAGCTTCATGGATGGTCCTGATTTGGTCTATTATTATGAGGAAGAGAAAGAGAGAGGGGGAGGGGGGAATGTTTCCTTATCCACTTTCTCCACGCAATGAATACTTTTGTACTCCTCTATCACGTCTCTCCTTAACCCGCCCTTAATGGATGCACTTATTGCCTTTACACAGGGGGACAAACTTGGGTTTGCTTCTGCATAATGTGTGAAAGGACCATCGGAGGTAAAGCCAAGGCTTCACAGATGAGAAAACAAGGCCAGAAGCCTTGATACACCTGGCCTGTATGTAGGCCTGTGTATGTAGTTTGGTTCTCACAAGTGAACTGCATGATGGGATTGGGATAACGTATGTGCCCGAATGTGCTGCAATGCTAAAACTGTTATATCAGCAAGGAAATGCTTAATTTGAATTTCTAACTGTTAAGACCTCTTGACATAGTAGAAGACAAATAAGCTAGCTTGATAAGGAGAACTGACCATCCAGGTCCATCTGACATTGCCAGAAGAGTCATGAGCCATCTGCTGATAAGGTATAATGAAGAAGTTTTCTTTGCTCTGTCTTTGTTTTGCTTCAGAATTTTGCTGACTGCTAATTGGTTAAGATGCTACTGTGTATAAATATACCTGTTTTTCACACTGCCAATTGAGAAGTTCTTTGTCTGTAGGACTTTCGCCATACAGCTGTATGATGCTCAAGAAAACAGAGTTGCCTTACAATGAGAGTGTATTTTTATCTTTGACACAGACAAAGCCGGTTTTGAGCAATCAGTTGAAGGAAGGGAGAGCAGGAAGTGGCAGCAAGGGACAGTGGGCGCAGTACTTTAAGACATTCATTCACCATAACTGTGGCTGAATGTAAAAAGATCCCAAACCTCTGCTGTGGTGAGAAAGATGTCATCAGAGATGTGCCGGACGCCACAGGCGATCACACCCAGAGCAATTCCCGGGAAGACATAGGCGTTGTTTCCTTGGCCAGGAAAGAAAGTCTGTCCGTTTGGCAGGGTCACTTTCGGGAAAGGGCTACCACTTGCAAATATCCCTCGTCCCTGTTGAAAGAGCAAGGAAGATTTGGGCTGCTGAAAACAATGCCCATTCTCCGTCTTATGAGCATTCAAAGCAGCTCGAACGGAATTGGAAAAAGAAAGAAATCTCACT
This sequence comes from Elgaria multicarinata webbii, assembly GCF_023053635.1. Lineage (NCBI taxonomy): Eukaryota > Metazoa > Chordata > Lepidosauria > Squamata > Anguidae > Elgaria > Elgaria multicarinata. Next base: position 126,257,678 of record NC_086175.1, on the reverse strand, counting down.
TTGCAGGGTGGTCTTTGTGGCAGCAAAATGACACAGAGGCATATTTAGCGGCGGTGACAAAGACCGTCTTACCTCTGTCAAGCGGTAGCACTGTTCGGCCGTGCACTCTGCTTTGCTCGTGGGGTTACTAAGGGCAAACACAATTGGCCTCTCGTTGAACGTCCCCATGTCCTTCAAAATCTGCTCGGTGAAAGCGCCTGCAACGGCAGCCACACCTACGGCCATTGTAAAATGAAACAAAAAGAGACAGCAAACAGAAGAAAACAAAACCCATCACTGATTTGGAAAGATGTAAGCAAGTCACTGGCTGCGTTCAGACAACACAATAGTCAACGAAGTGGTAATAATCAACTCAACAGTTTTTATCTAGGAGGTACTCCCCACACAACATGATAATAGTCAACCGTGGTGTGAATTAGGATCAGCATTGAGTTGACTATTAGTCCACGCTGAGTTGACTCATTCACCTCCCGCTTTCTCTCCCCCCTCAGTCCTCCCACTAGTATCCCATCAGCCATTGCTGCCAACATCTATCCTGTCAGGTGGACTAGAGCAGCAGCCACCGCTTTGACCACTCTTGCATTGTGACTCTGTGGCTGACAAAATAGCCAATGGTGGCCGAGGAAATAACCAATGGTGACCTCCACACAACACAATAACCAATGGTGGTTCAAATAGCCAACTCTGCACAGCGTTGGTTATTTATGTTGGTTATTTTGGCCAAATAACCAAACATTGGTTAAAAAAACTCCCTGCACACAACACGATAACCCATGGTGGATTAAATAACCAACTGTCGACTATTTTAAATCACCATGGGTTATCGTGTTGTCTGAACCCAATCACTGTCTCTCAGACTAATCTACCTTGCAGGCTTGTTGTGCTGCTATAGCATGGCTTTGAGCTCCTTGCAGGAAGGAGAAGATACAAATACATAATAAGTGGATTAATATATTGTTAGCAGCTGTCTAAATTGGGTGGGTGGGAGGCGGAGGCCTCTTGTATATCTGACATTGCCTCTTAACAGCTGACATTTTCTAGTTCTCCATTCATTCTTCCCTCTAACAGCAAATGGAGGTTGTTGAAGGCTGATGAATTTGGAAGCAAAATCGGGCTACCTAAAGATAAAGGAGTGTTTTCTGCATTTTTTGGGAATCCCTTGACATGCAGAAATATCTAAATTTGTAGATGAAAAGGAAGACATTTTACACTTTAAGAAACTGACAACAACCTGTTAGCCTTCAAAATATGCCAAATATCGAGGTGAAGGTTGTGTGAAAAGGAAACTGCTCTCAAGAAATCCCACCCACATACATGCACATACTATATAGCTATAAATGCTCACATTGGGGGCTGGCAGGCAATCTAAAACCTGAGCTCTATAGTGCTAAATAGTGCAACAAAGAAAAAAAGCCTCATTTTTTTCTCCTCGCCCTGCCTGAAATTTCCCATATCAGGTCTGAATTTCCCATATCAGGGCTCCAGTTCCAGGCTGGCTGGAGTCCTGAATAGAATAACTGTTCTATGGGGGTGCAGATATCTGGCAATATTTAGATTAGCACTTTTTCAGATTAGCACTTTTTAAATACATATTATTCCTTGGATTCATAGATTTGTGTAGAGTACAATGCAAATTTTCTTGGGATTCTCAGCTCATTTCAAAGAAGAGGGCTATAGCTGGCACATCCCTTCCACTGAAACAAACTGAGAAACTGTACAGGCTGGAGAATTTCATAGTACCCTGTAGTAGGGTGACCATATAAAACGGAGGACGGGGCTCCTGTATCTCTTACAGTTGTATTGAAAAGAGAATTTCAGCAGGTGTCATTTGTATATATGGGGAACCTGGTGAAATTTCCTCTTCGTCACAACAGTTAAAGCTGCAGGTGCCCTGCCCTCTTTTAAATCTGGTCACTCTAGTATAGCTCCTGCAGCTTTAACTGTTGTGATGAAGAGGGAATTTCACCAGGTTCTCCATATATACAAATGACACCTGCTGAAATTCCCTTTTCTCTGCAACTATTAAAGATACAGGAGCCCCGTCCTCCTTTTCATATGGTCATCCTACCTGCAGCCCTTCTTTCCAGGTTACAACTGTCCCTCTCTCTTCCATACTCCTAGAATCCAATGAATAGGGCACGTTGCCCAAGCAACGTCCCAGCTCACACAAGAAGCCTTTTTGTGTGTGGTTCTTCCTGCCTAAGAGGCCCCCAATAGCCAGCCTCAGTGAGTGGAGCCATTCCAGAATCGGAGAACATTTTACTTCCCAAAAAGATGCTCCAAATTGCCATCCTGGGGGTAGCCATGAATATTTCTGAGGATTCGAAGCCAGGGGGCTGCCTTCACGGCGCCAGGTTGGTGCTGTGTCCTGGAATCCCCGACGTCGAGGGGGGAGCACGGGGTTTCTTAGTGGCCATCTGTTACCAGAGCTGCCCCTTCCCTCTTCCTGGTGGAAGGTGACCAATCGTCAGTCACCTTCTACCAGGCATTGCCCTGGATTGCCTCCAGATCAGACCCTGAAGCGCCGTATTGACATTACTCCGATTGAAAATGTCGGGGTAAACCCCTGACTTTTTCAAACTGCAGCATTGCAGGAAAGCCCCGTGGTGGCTGTAAAGCTGCCCCTGCGTCGTCTAACCGATGCAGTGCACATTCACAGCCACCGTGGGGCTTTCCCTGCATATAGAAAGCCCCTTGTCACTGCCACCATCTAGCAGTACTTTGCATGTAAGAACCCATCCTGTCTCTGCTGTGTCTTGGCACTTGCTGCCTGCATCCCCCAGGTGAGTAAGGATTTTGTGCTGTGTCCCATTACAGGGAACTGGAAATTCACACCCCACCACCATGGCTAGCAGATGAGGAACAACGTGTTACTGGAAAAACAAGAAGATGCAAGGGTGGAATGAAGGAAAGCTACAGACGAAAGCAAGCCTAAAAGTTACCAATAAGGGCTGTTGGTTTTACTGTGTGCACCACTTCCTCAAGGGTCTTCACATTGGGGTGGTCTTGAGCAAACATCTCCTTCTCGTGGTTCAGGTGACTCCTGCCCTGTGAGTCAAACAAAGCACGGGCAGAAGCCGTGGTGGGTAAAGGAAAGGAATGAAATAATCACTTTTTCTAGCATTGCAGAGCTGCTGAGATGATTCCATCAGTGCATCAAATCTGTGTCTTGTTCTTGGTGGCCATGTTCTTGGCAAGTGTCTTACGAAATGTGGAAAACTCCTTTCTCCTGGAGACTCAAGAAAGCATGGGCATTATCTGAAAGTGTTGCAAGGTAGACATTCCCTGTGCTGACTTTTGATGGCCATATTAAATAAGGGAGATGGAATCACTTAAAATTTGACATACGGTATTTGTATTTATTGGATACTTTATTCATTTGTTTTTAAGGATTTTTTTTTTAAAAAAAAGTTTTACAATCCACCCAAGCCCTTGGGATTGCAGGGTAAAGGTTAAGAAATCAAAATAAACAAATATATACTTATGCTCAGAGGCCTTCAGAAATTGGGTACAAATTTCAAAGGTGTCAGAGGATGAAGATGGAGAGGAATCTAAGGGCAATTTTTGCTGAATAAGACGTAACCCGAGATCTATTAACATCAGATACTGATGCCAAAACAGTGAGTTTTGACATCAGTATCGTATAGTGATGCCGAAACAGTGAGCACTGGGTTCCTCACCCACATTGTGATAAATAAATAGCAATAAATGAATGAACTTGTGTTATAAACATATATGACAACAGGCCAAAATGCTAGATTGTCAAGTTAGATTGATGTATGGGTGTGTGTGAATGAGAGGGCGAGGGTGATGTCACAGGTGCTAGCCAATAGGTGCCCAACCCAACCATCTTCTTTCCTATTCAAACTGAACCATTCCAAAAGTGTGCAAAACTACTGTCTGGCCAAAACTTGCCCCAGGATAAAAAATATACATTTAGAATTAATTTAGCCTGGTTAATTACTGACTTAGCAGTCAGTCGTTATCAACAGAAAAGGTACCTCTGGAAGGCAGAAACAGCACTTCCAAAGACCACGCCCACCATCCTTAATAGGTTATATTTGTCTTCACTAGAACAACTGCCAGAGTTCTTACAGACAAAGCAGCGAATGAAAGCTGAGGACTATATCTGCAGGTATACCTTGACAATGAGTCCCTTGGAATCCACCATCCAGATTTTTTTAATAGCTTCTTCCCTTGAAACTCCTTCCTTTTCCAGGGCCATGACAATCAGGTGAGCTATGCCCATAGCGGCCTGAAAACATATGACAAGATAGAAAACCAGTAATTTCCTCTGTGGAGGGATACAAGGATGGGTACAAGGATGGGTCTACGCCATGCCTTATCCCGGGGATCGTCCCTGTGCATCCACATGACACACAGGGGATCCCAGGGACAGGGAGGGATGATCCCTCCATTTCCCCGGGATAACTGGGATGGCTTTAATCCTGACTTTTCCGGTGATCTCAGGATCGCCCCGAGACCGCGGGAGGTGTGGGCAGCCGTCCCGGCTCCTTGCAAGTAAACGCAAGGAGCCGGGAACCAGGCACGGAGCTCTTCAAGCGCTCCATACCCACTGGGGGTGGGGAGGGGAGCAGGGCTTTTTTTTTAACAGACCTTTTCAATGGAGCGCAGGTGCGCTTCAGCTCCTGTTCTTTTTTAAAAAATGGGCGTGATGTCCTTCTTTCTCCCGGGACGTTGTGCGCCGCGTGTGGACTGAGGGGGAGGATCTTGTGAGCAGAATACCGTGAGATCCTCCCCCCTCCATCCCAGAACGCCAGGAGGTCTAGACATGCCCATTGTTCCATCCAACCCAGGACTGCCCATTTACTCTAGCTGGCAGTAGCTATGCATCGTCCTGTGTCAAGTCCTGCTACTGGAGACTTGTAACTGGAGAGTCAAGGGGATGAAACTGGAATTTTATACAAGCAAAACAAGCATTTTTTCCCCATTGAGCCATGACTTTTCCATTGTGCTGCTTCAGAGGCAAAAAATATCCCTCCCCCCCTTCCTAAATCAGGTGATTTGTGCTGGCTGGAAGGCAAAATGATGAAGAAGCTTGTGATGGAGAACTCCAGGAAGGAGGAAGAAGAGAGGGCAGCGACCAAACCAAGCTGGGCACTCCTCTGCACAACCTCACGGCAGATGTGCAAGTGATCAAGGGCTGCCGAAACAGAAAAGGAAAGAGGGAACAGGCTGTAGCTCAGAAAATGCCAGGTTCAGTCCTTGATGTCTTCTGATGAAAAGAATCTTGCATAGGAAGAGAAACGAGTACTCTGCTACCTGGACTAAAAGCCTCACTTAGTCTAAGGCCCTTTCTACACCTGCCTTTTTCCCTTGGGGTTGTCCCTGGGTGTCCAAATGATGCACAGTGGATCCTGGGAGAAGGCAGGGACGATCCCTCCATTTTCCCAGGATAACCGATGTTTTGTGTCCTCACGCTGCCTCTTTCTTTCCCCTTGTTTCATATTGAATTAAGATGGAGCTTTTAAAATGAAAACAAAGAGGGGGGAACTGGCAGCGAGAGACAGGAGACGTGTTCAGCCCCCCGCTCGCATCCTCCTCTGCTACCTAGTTCCTTTCCCCACTCGTTTTTCCTCTTCTATGAATCTGCGGCACTCCGCAGATAAAATTTATAGCTTGCCTCATCTATAATCCATAACCTCGTATGTGCAAATGTGCGTATGTGCACATATGCGCATTACTAACTGCACTATAAAAAAAATTCAGGAGATAAATCGCTGTTGCTGCTCTAGTGTGACACTCTTTACCTAGATTTGAATCAACAAAAATTTGGGTTAAAATTAAAAGAGAAGCAATCCCGCTGTCGTATCGACGGGGGCCTTGGGATGTTTCCAGATGGAAGGGTCCTAGCACTAGCTATCAGAAGGCATTGTGGAACTATTGTGGAAAAGAAAAATGGGGGGGGGGAAACACAGGGAGATTACAAGGGAATGATGACATTGTCTGTAATGCCCCCCACCACTGTCTCTAATAGAGGAATGCCTAGAGAAGTGATTGACAGCAGAGCCAGCATGGACCGATGGATAGAGAAAGTGACCATTGGGGGAAGTCGGTGGGTTAGATGGCAGAGAGAGTTAGCAGAATTAGTGAGTAGGATGAGAGGCAGGGAGTGGTTAGAAGACAGGGAGAAGAGTTAGCGAGATCACAAGTGCTAGGTTATTAGAACTTTCATTTATTTGTTATCAGTTGACAACTTGTTCTGGATGTTGTCACGTTCTATAAATAAATGTCTAACCACTGCATGTTTTCTAAGATTGGCATATCTCAACCCCATGTGCTGGCTTGGAAGTACACAACCTTGGATCGAGAGAAGAGAGCCTTCATGCTCTCTGCAGATCCGTAGGTGGTGGTGGCAGCGGTGGGTTATTTTGGGGAATATTAGGAAAAGTCTGGACTCAGTGGAATGGCTGAATGACTCGCCAGAGACTCGGTAAGGGCCAGGGCCTTGTAGGGGAACCCTAGGGATATCACACTGTCCTTTTCCAGGATTCTACCATCATTGCATTCCCTCATGTAAACCACCAGAGGAGAGGGAGGCCCAGATTCAATTGCCATTTTTTAAAAAAAAAAAAAAATCCACAAAGACCCGAGGGACTGTGTATTTCAGCGGAGATACAAAACAGAAGCCAGTGAAAAAAGCTGACGAGTAGCCATTGATCATTTCTCATTCTCTGCAAAACACTGCAGGGTCCTTGGTTCTTTAAGGATTTGGCACAGCTATAGGCTCATTTCCCAAGTTATAAACACAAGGGTCGTTCTGGGCCATTTCACTCACAGCGGGGTAAACTCGTTCTGTGAGGCCGGCCTGCAGGGCCAGCAGCTCAGAACTCACCCTGCTCCCAAGTCTTGGAGCAAATTCACTGCTTTTATATTTCTCCCCATGAAACATTGAACCTGGCGATTCCCTTCGGCTTTTCCCCAAAGCAACACGGATCCTACCTCTCCAGCTCCTTGGAAGACAAACTTGTGTTCAGAAAGCTTGTTCTTTGTGATCCTTAAGGCTGCGAAGATCCCAGCTACTGCAACAGAGGCAGTTCCTGTAAACACACACAGAGAGAGAGAGAGAGAGAGAGACAGACAGACAGACAGACAGACAGACTTGTTGGGTTGGTTGGTTCCAGGAAGTAAATTGAGGCAAAGGTTCCCATATGAACAGACCTGGGGCTTACCTACTGTATATGCTCTATATACCCCATTGTGGCTGCGTAGTTGCGCCCCATTGTTCACCAGTTCGTAGCCACATCGTGCTATTCCCCGCGAAACTGCGCTTTTTTGATACGTCACTTTACCATGACTTTTTACATTGCTCCGATGTCACCACGGTTGTTTGCTGTCTGTCAGTGGTGGCTTCAGTTCGAATTAAGAGAGTGAACATAGTTAGGGGCGAATCGAGTGCATGGTAGGCGTGGGAATGTGGGGCAGGGGGGTGGGATCGACAAGCCTAGTAATTTATTTATTTTATTTCATTCATTTATATCCCACCATTTTTCCTCCATGGAACCCAAGGCAGCCTACGTAATCCTCCTCCTCTCCATTTTATCCTCACAACAACAACCCTGTGAGGTAGGTTGGGCTGAGAGTCTGTGACTGGCCTAAAGTCAACCAGTGGGTTTCCATGGCCAAGTGGGGACTAGAACCCAGATCTCCCAACTTCCAGTCTAACACCTTAGCCACTACACCACACTGGCTCTCAATAGCCACTATGGCAATATTAAAGTCTGGGGAACGAAAGTAACGGCAGTTATGACGAATATTGCATACATTCAATGAACTGCAGCAGCGCTCTGCTTTCAACGTTTCACAGAGTTCCCAGAAAACAAAGCCAAAAAAGGTTTTCGCAGTTTTCGGTCCCTTGATCTTGGCTGCCTGTTACCGCCGTCTGACAACGGCGCTGCAATTTTTCCTGGCTGGATTGCCTGCGATCACTCCTGCCATATAACCCTATTGATGCCACTTCGTAGCAGTGACGCTGCAGGGTTTGGGGAGAATGAATAGGCAAAGCCCTTGGCACCAGCAGCAGGCATAGTGGGGCATTTGCTGGGGCCCACACCCCAGCAGGGTCTGACAGAGCTGATGCCTTGCCTGACCCCCCTCTCCCAGCCCCTTGCACCACTTGTTGGTGCCCCTACAGCCATCCTCCTCCTTCCCCCTCACTTGCCTGTGAGCACCTGCCTGACAGGTAAAGAAATTCAGAAAGAAAGAAAAATGATAAACGCACGTACAACAGGGCCAATGACAGGCAGGCTCCCATCAGCTCGATCAGAACTCATTCGGTACTTCCGAGCATTCACGGCGATTGCTTGGAAAAAGAACTTAATTTGTTTCCTACGATCGTGCCGTTGGTACTTGCTATCAGCCTTCCAACGGTCTAGGTTCAAAAAAGATGCTACCGTGCCTGTGTGTTCCCGTACATTGCAAGTTACCTTGTGTATTGGATAGGTTATTCATAAAATGTTCAGCACTGAATATCGATGAAAAGGGAAAGCTTTTCATTTTAGGAAACATTTATCCAGCTGGGTTTTTAAATGAACTCAGCTTTCCCCCACTTCATTTTCTTTTTTTCTTTCCTGCTTGTCTCAATCAGCCACAGAGAAATCTATAACGAATAGTTCAGGGGAGGTGAGATTTCAACACAAGCTTGGATAAGCCCGTACTCCTGAACAACATAACAGTAGCTCAAAACACACACACAAAAAAACACCCTAGCAGGTGCTACTGTTCTCCTTTTAAATGTTAAGAAACTTTACACCAAAGAGTGAAATCAGACATAGGATTTAAATAACAAGGACAGAGGGAGGTCCTTCCCCACTGTGTGAGCCCAGCATTTCTAATTTGCACGACCGACAGACATCCCAGCAAATTGAATGAGATTCAGTGGTCAATTTTGCCTTTTCCCTATGCTATAGTGGTTCCCAAAGTGGGCGGTACTGCCCCCTTGGGGGCGGTGGGATTGCATAGGGGGTGTTAAGAGGCAAAGGGGGTGGCAGGGGGCGTTAAGAGGCAAAGGGGCAGCAGGGGGTGCTCAAGGTGGTCTTTTCCGAGAAGCACCTCTCCAGAAGGTCTTAAAACCCAGGGACATTTTTATGGGAGAAGGTAGTTTGGTCCCAAGCCATATAGGGGAAGAATCCACACATGTATTAATACCATTTAAGAAGAGTCATTTTAACGGTGAATTGAAATGTTTCAAAAGCACCAAAACGCTAATGAAGCGACATACCCTGCTTGGTGTGCCCTGCCACGCCGGCTGCAAAACAGAGTCACTTGCTCTCTTTTCCCTCCCTCCCTTGGCAAGCCCGCAGCGGGTGCTTCGGATTTTGAATAAATATTCAATTAATTGTTACTGTTATGAATTTTATTTTTATTACCTTCCTTAGTGGGTCGTTGAAACCCGCTATTCTGAATAATGATTTTTATAGTGTAGGGTAGGGGGCACAGGGCATGAGTTTGTGGAACCAAGCAGGTGGTTACCTGAAAAAGTTTGGGAACCACTGCTATAGATGAAAAGCAGCTATGTTTGTCCCGTTGTATGTTCACCTGTCATCTGATTTTTGTTTTGAATGCAAACATTTTAAGAACAGCACAGGAGCTAAGCCTTGGGAGAGGCAGTCCAGCATTTTTGAAGAGAGAAAAATGGCACAGAACCCAGGAAACAACCGAATGGCAGGTAATTGGGTTTAAAGGGGTTCGGAACATGCCTATCCGAGGAAGCCCCGGGGGCTAGATTGGGTTCCCTGGCTGGAGGTTCCCCACCCCTGGGTTACAACATTGGGGGCTATTTTGTTTTGAAAAGAAAGACGAGTAAGCTGGAAAGGGAACATGACAAAGGTTTATAACATTGGACAGGATGTGGAGAAAGTGATGTTTCTCCTCTCCCTTTTCTCATATTACTAGAACCCAGGGCCGTCCCAGGAAGCTGAGTGATGGGAAATTCAAGACAGACAAAAGTAGGGTGACCCTATGGAAAGGAGGACAGGGCTCCTGTATCTTTAACAGTTGTATCTGCTCAAGAGGGCAGAGCTCCTGCAGCGTTAACTGTTGGTGATGCATGCCTACAAAGGACACCTGCTGAAATGTTAAAGATACAGGAGTCCTGTCTTCCTTTTCATGCGGCCACCCTAGACAAAAGGCAGGACGTCTTTATACAGGGCATAGTTAAACTATAGGATTTGCTTCCTCAGGATGCAGTGGTGGGAGTCAACTTAGATAGCTTTAGAAGGGGATTGAACAAATTAAAGTGCAATCCTATGCATATGTGCAACCCTGTGCATATTGGATGGGAAGTGCTGTGAGCTGTAGGACTTTTTTCTGTGTGAACATGCATAGGATTACGTCCTTAATGGAGGATGAAGCTATCAAGATTAACAATAATATTGCATTAAAAGTGCAATAACATATTGCACAGACCAATGTATAGCTAAAACAACATAGAAAAAGGCCAAATGCGTTTCGACAAGAAATCTTCGTCAGTGGCCAATGCGGGCTGCTGTGTACTCCCTTGAAGATTTATTTGGGATAACTTTACAATTCCCACAATTGTGTGGTATAGGGTGTCACTCCCCTTTGAAAATATGCCGGGACTCAGCCTTTTCAAACTGCCTAGGTCATGGTGTTTAGAAGAGTGGCCAGATACAAAAGGGGGCAGGGCTCCTGCAGCTTTAAATGTTGTGATGAAGAGGGAATTTCACCAGGTGTTGGTATGCATACAAAAGACCCCTGCTGAAATTCCCTTTTCTATAAAACTGTTAAAGATGCAGTAGCCCAGCCCTCCTTTCCCTATGGTCACCTTATGCTAGCCATTCAACTTCTCCACTGCTGCCCCCTTTGATTTCCCCTTGTTCGAATCAAACCATGCACAACTGTTTTCCCCACCAGAGCCTGGCCTACAAGAGAAAAAGGTTCATTTACACAAACTGAGTATTTATTTATTTAAATTTTTAATCTGTTTACATTAGATTTCAGGGCAACACAATGTGGTGAAAGTTCTTCCTATTGCTCTACAAATGTAGTATCGGTCGGGACTCAGGCTAGGTATGGACAGATGGTATCCTGGCTAAGGATGTTCACTGAGATGCGGTTGCTTTGCTTTTTGCCACCTTAACTTTTTAGCAAGTTATGTAAAGAAACTACAAGGAGCTCTTGATACCAAAGTCTGCCCAGTCTCTTGTATATTGGATTAAATTTACTAGGGAAACAGAAGACTGATCCCAGAGGAGAAGGCTATCAATGGCTACTAGTCCTGAGGGCTATGTGCTATCTCCACTATCAGAGGCAGTAAGCCTACATACACTAGTTGCTGGGGAACATGGGCAGAGGGAGTCATTGCATCTGTGTCCTGCTTGTGGGTTCCTCGTTGACAGCTGGTTAGCCAGTGTGTGAATGGAGTGCTGGACCGGATGGACCCTCCATCTGATCCAGCATGGCTCTTTTTATGTTCTTATGTGGGTTGCTTAAGGAAAGATTACATGGTTCCCCCAAACACCTGGATCCTAAACATGTTAACTTAGAACTTCAGAAGCAAGCTCCGCTGTTTTAAACGATGGAATTTGCTACCGGAAGATGTAGAGCTTCTCCACATGAGCAATTCTTTTTTTGCTCGCTCTCATGGAAGTTTGAGAGTCCTTTAAAAGACACAGCTAACCTCTAGGATGTCTCCCGGACCTTCCCTCAGTAATCTCACTTCTAAAAAGATCAGAGATAATGCACTATTTAAAGTTGTCACAGGATATCGCAGGCCGTTATATGGTGCTTTTTCATTTAAATTTATGCGGCATTGCCAAGAGTAGATGTTTTTAATTCTGAATCACGTGGTTGCCATCTAAAGGAGCTGTAGTCAACTCAGAAAGACCTTTGACTTTGATGGATCTATGGATCGTAATAAAGTGATGATGATGATGATGAACTCAGAAAGGCCTCAGAAGAAGAAAAAATTGTAAGGGTGGGGGATTTTTCCTTAATGCAGAGACACTTGAGTTCATAGGTGAGCTTGTGGGACAATTAGAATTAAACAGCCTAATGAGAAGCTCACTAGCTATTGAAAGAATTTGGATATAGACTTGATCGGAAAGTGAGCAGAAGCTTCACATGCAGCTACTACAAGTTTTTAAGAATTAGGATTCCTTGCTTGTTGCACTTGCTGAGTAAGTTTGTACATAATCTCCCAAGTATTATCAATCTACTGTTGTTTAGAAGGTTGTTTGGAAGACTTCCAGTTATGTGCTATACATGACTTTACTGCTGCATTCAATTGCTTAAGAAGGTATTTATGCCAGAATCTCTTCTCGCGTTCTTAAAAGTCTTCTTAATAAGGTTTAAACAATTGGAACGTCTCCTTAAAAATCCTCATCTTCTCAAAACTGTTCTGCACTCCTCTGTTCTCTAGAGGGAGCTAAGGATTAATCCTTCAACCTCAACAGAGCAGTTAGCCCCATATACGGCCGAGGTGGACACCTTCCAAACAACGCTGGAGCTTTTGATACATGTTCTCATAAAGACTGCAGAAAATGGAGGGTGGTGGTGAAGATTAGAAGATGCTATGACTCAGTTTCTTCTGTGATGTGGTTTTAAGAAGCTCATATTCCTGCGAGACAGGGTGTGCCGATACTCATAAATCCCATATTCCAATTACAAATAAGATGGGAAGGGTGAAATATTTTGGTGCAATGACAAGCCCTGAAATACGTCCCCCCCCCTTAAAATGTGTTTCTTATCCTCCATTATGTCCACAAATTATTATCCCGCTCTTCAGTTACTCATAACACAACCTAATCGGCTTTGGCTGCAGAGGAATTATTTATCAACAGGATTAGAGTTTGCTGATCTCAAAGCAAAAAAGAAAAGAAAAGTAAAGAATTTAAGAGCCCACAGCTGCTTTGAATAAACCGTTGTCTAATTGATGTTTGTTTAATCCCAAACGGCCATTCTGACAAAAAATTAAAATAGATTTTGTCACAGATGGCTAAAGAGATTCTTTTGTAAACTGGCCTCTCTGCTTTCCATGAACTTGAAAGTTTCTACTTCAAACAAAGCTTTCCTTAATTAACGAAGGGGAGCTAGACTGGCTAATGGCCCAGTCCTCAACATGCTTACTTGTAAGTAAATCACTTTAATTTCAATGGGACTTATTCTCTGTATAATTAAGGATCTTTGGAAAGGGGAGAGAAAGGCCAGAATCAATGCTTTAATTGTCTCTTGGGAAACTTGCCCCACGTCAATTAATGTGCCATTGTTTGTAAGTTATGCTCTTCTTGCTTTAACTGTTGCCTTGAGCCAGTGTGGGACAAGATATTCCTCCACCTTCTAGGGTGACCATATGAAAAGGAGGACAGAGCTTCTGTGTCTTTAACAGTTGTATTGAAAATGGATTTTCAGCAGGTGTCATCTTTATGCATGCAGCCCCTGGTGAAATTCTCTCTTCATCACAACAGTTAAAGCTGCAGGAGCCCTGCTTAGCGTGACCAGACAGAAAATAGGGCATCAATGAACATTTGAACCTCTTACCCTGAATGTCGTCATTGAATGTGCAATATCGGTTACGGTATTTGTTGAGGAGTCGGAATGCGTTGGCGTTCGCAAAGTCCTCAAACTGAATGAGGCAATTCATTCCGTACCTGCAGGGTGAAAAAGGAAGACTCAGAATAGTCAAGATGGAACCTGGTACTAGTGCAACCAAACTTGCTGAGGAAAGTTGTGCAGCTTTTGGTGCACAATCCTATGCATGTTTTGGAGCACACCCTGTATCCCCTTTTTAAAAAACAAACAAACAAACACCCTAAATAGTTTGGGGTCATCAGTGGCTACTACACTGCTCACTATTAATTCCAGATCATCTATGAACAAGTTGAAAAGCAATGGTCCTAATACCTATCTCTGTCAGTCACCGTTATTTACCTCGCTCCACCGGGAGAATTTACCATTTATTCCTACTCTCTGCTTTCTGTTCCTTTAACCAGTTACTGATCCATAAAGGGACCTCTCCTCTTATTCCATGACTGCTAAGTTTGTTCAGGAGTGTTTGAGCCCTTTACTTATATCGTGCAATCTGCTCACAAAAGTTTGCAGGTCCTTTACACAATGTTGTCAATCCCCAGGGCCCCTCTTGTGGTTTATGACTTTTATCCCACTTACAAAAAGGTCGGAGATAGCACGATGAGTGTTATTCCGATTGATCAGCTGTATGAAATGCCAGTGTTGCGCTAGAATTCAGTCACTACATAGCACTGTATAATGGAAAAGACATAAAAAGGAAGTTTTCAATTCCCCTAGTCCCTATTGAAATCAACGGGGCTTAAGTTCGTCAAGTCCCATTGATTCCAATGGGTCTACTCTAAACATGACAAAATCTGGATCCAACCCAATGAACGTATCATGTGTTGAAAGAAAATGCTATATAAATGCCAGGAATTATTCCATCAGGGTCTTCAACTAACTACCACATCAACTTCAGCAAATTTACTACCATATTTCTTCGATTGTAAGACGCACACTAATTTCAGTACCACCAACAGGAAAAAAAACACCCTAAGACACACCCGCGATTCTAAGGGCGTTACTAGACGAGGGTGTAGCGCGCGTTACCTTCCGCAGTCGTGTCGAGGCTTCCAGATGACGTTCACCAGGATCCGTCGTTATCCTGCGGTGAAGCCTCTTTCTCCCGACTTTAAAAAAGTGAGTTCTAGTGCGCCTTTTCCTGGCGGCCCGCGCTAATTTGGAGTATGTGTGGGAGGATGTGAGGTCACTGCAGTCCGCACTGGTCAGGAAAAGGCGTGCTAAGGGGAGTGGCCAGCGGCTTCGGTCAAGCCGCCTCCGCCATTTGCGCCCAGCCCGCCAGCTGGGGCAGCGCGGCGGAGCGGCTTTTTTTTTTATTTCCACAGTGACAATTTGCGCAGGACCAGAGGACCAGAAAAGTGGCTGGTGCGCTGCTGGGGCATGTGCGCCTGTTTTTTCTACTGCAACCTCTGCGTGGGTCAGTTTTCGGAAAGCCGGGCATCCCACAGTGCGCCTTCATGGGGAGTTGGTGACTCCTCGCGGTGGGCGTACCAGGCTGGCAGAGGGCAGAGCTGTTTGTGGGCTGCTGCCATGGCTACGGCCAGATGTGGGTTGGCTCCTTGGGATGGGGCACAGAGGCGGTCATCGGCGCTGACACCTCAGAGGCATGATGGGAGATGTAGGCACAGAGTGCCCATGGAGACGATTGACCTCGGGTCATATTACACCCGCCACGACCCCCATCAGGAAGTGACCGCATCAATGTTGACCCTCAACAGCACCAGCAGCACTTCAGCTGGCACTGGCACCGCCGTTGCCGCTGGGGCCGGCGGCGGCATCGCTGACGGCTGCGCAAGTTTGCGGTCTTTCGGACTTGCGCAAACCGTGCGCTGAGCGGGAAAAAAAGCCGCGGCAATCAGGCCGTTGTGGCTGCGCAACCATGCTCGCGGCGGCAGCAGCACAAATGGCGCAAACTTCCGCCACAAATCGAAGGCAGATGTGGATGATGAGGCGTCATGGCTGAACGGGAAAAGCCGCTTTCACCGCTCCTCAACGACGGAACACCCAGTAGGTCTATCTAGCAAAGCCGTATGACACACCCCATTTTTAGAGATGTTTATATGGGAAAAAAGTGCGTCTTAGAATCGAAGAAATAGGGTAATACCTCTGTTTTCTACATCTGCAGGATGGAATTGCTCATACTTCTGTAACAGGAATATATACGGGGGTTGGGTTCAGATGGACGGTACAGGTTGTGGGATCACTTTCTTGCATTACTGGGAGGAACTGAGTGAAAAGCAGCAGTAGGAAGAGACAGATGAATTTTAACCCCCTTCTTTCCATAGCTGAGGATGGAAAGAACTTAGTGGGAGTCACCTCTTTCCCCTAAGGGAAGCATCGTCCTTCTTTTAAAGGCAGCTCAATATGGGTCTTTCAACAAGAGCCACAGGAATAATGCCACACTTCCAGTTCATGTGGGTTAATTGAGGCCAAACAGATCTGGCTAGTGCTCTATATGAACTGAGCACCGGCAGTACAACATGAAGGAAGAAACCTCAGAAAATGGCTCAGTGGGAGAGATTTGGAAGCAGAAGGTCCCAGGTTCAATTCCTGGCATCTCCAAGCAGGACTGGGAAAAACTCCTCTCTGAAGCCCTGGAGAGCCACTGCCAGTCAGTGATCTTGATGGACCAATGGCATGGCTCAGTGTAAGGAAACTCAGTATAAAGAGTGTGGATAGGGAGACATCTCTCTCTCTCTCTCTCATATAATACTAGAACCCAGATCATCACACGAAGCTGTTTTGTGAGAGATTCAGGAGTGGTAAAAAGGACTTCTTCAAACATCGCAGAGTTAAACTATGGAATTCACTACCACAAGATGTGGTGATGGCCACCACTTTGGATGGCTTTAAAAGGGGGTTGGATAAATTCATGGAGGAGAAGGCTATCAATGGCTACCTGTCCTGGGGAACATGGGTGGGAGTGTGCTGTTGCATCCATGTCCTGCTTATGGGTTCCTGGTCAACAGCTAGCTGGCCACTTGTGTGAACAGAGTTCTGGACTAGATGGATCCTTTGTCTAACCCAGCACGTTTTTTCATATGTTCTTATGACCCAGAATCCTTTGCAGTGGATTCTGTGGCACACTCTCAGGGGTTTCCTGGTAGACACACCGATATAGTAGATGTTCTCCAAAACCAGATAGTTTGAAAACTGATGGTTTGGGCATACAAAACTGATATTCTGAGAGGCAGGTCTACAATTTCAGCATTTATGTATTTGCGGCCTATATTCAAAGGAGGGGTGAAATTAATCATCCCCTCTCGAATGTACCTCAATAAGCAGCAAGAAAAGCATATGGAACTGGTAAGCAAGCCATTAGCATGTTCAGTGATCTGAGTAATGTTTTCGTTGTTGCTTTTTTTATAAAAAGGAAAAAAAAGGGAGATGAAACGGCTGCAGTAAATGAAAAAGAAATGTTTGGGACCCCAAACACTGCAAGAGAACTTTGGCATGGGAAAATCCTCAATTCAGCCTCTCCCTGAGAAATCCCATGTGAACAAGCAGGATACACCGAGGGCTTTAAACCAGAAACTGACACCGGACAAATTGCACTTCGTTTATAGAGACTATTGAAGGCTCCACTCATCACAGCTTTAAAAGGGACCCCGGTCTTTGTCAGCCTGTCTCAGGTGAGGTATTCTGTTGTTGACATTTGTTAACAATTTTTCACAGTGCTAAGAAGTGTCTGTCAACAGGCAGACAGTGGAAAGTACATTTAGGGCCTTTTCTCTCTGGATCCAGACAACTAACTCGGTCTTGTGTCGTCAACCTCTCTGCTTTGAAGAAAAAAAAGGATTCGCCTCCTACCAAGACATATCATCTCACGCATTCTCCAGACAGGCATCATTTTTTTTTGAAGAGCTTCTCATGAGACATGACCCCCTTTTTTTTGTTAACGACAAAATCGCATCAAGTTCCTGCCGGGATGCTAGAATCATTACTGCAATGTTTCACAGAGCCTTTCTGAAATAAGTGGTCTTCCACTGGAAGGAAAGGACCCATAAGAAGGCTGCACCTCCTACCTAAAATGGGTTGTACCAGACCAGTTCTACATCAAGCAGGCTATAACACTTTGAAAGCAGCTTGAAAGTGGTATATGGAATGTGTCCTGGGCTCCAACAGTTATCAATACTGTTATAAACCATTACAAAGCAGTAGTTTAGATCCTGCCCCAGTGTCTTCACCATCACTTCCTCCTCGTTTCATTTTAATCTTTTTAAGAGCAGGTGAAGAGGAGAACAAGGGACCATGAGAAAGTGGGCCTCATGGTACAAATTGGGGTAAAGGCTGGGTCCCAGATTAAGGCCGAAAGCCAGCCAAACCAGAAGCTTCGTGCTGCCTGCTAATCACAGGGGCCAATTTGGCATCCTGCTTTTCCCGTCCGTACCCAAAGAGGGCTTTGAGGCCTTAGCACATGCAGTCCAGAGCGGCCCACATGGCTATGGCCTTAGCTAGACCTACCTGTTAGTCCGCGATGGAGGGGTGAAGGTCTCATGACGTTTTTATTGTGAGATCCCCCCTCAGTTTACAGGCGGCGCACAGCGACCTCAGAGAGAGAGAGAGGAGTCACGTCTGCCATTTAAAAATTTTTCTTAAAGGAGAAGATGCGCACGAGCACTCGTGCGCAAAAGGTAAGGATTTTTTTAAAAATAATTTCCCTGCTTCCCCCACCTCACCCCCGATGGGTGCAGTGCTCCTGAGGAGCTCTGCGCCCTGTGCACAGGTCCTGGCTCCTCGCGAGGAACTGCAAGGAGCCGGGACAAACCGCGGCGCCCGGCCACACGTTCCGCAGTCTCGGGCTCAGCCCCAAGACTGTGGAAAAACCGGGCCTAAAGGGGAAGGCGAGATCCCAGGGCAAGGGAGGGATCATCCCTCCCTGATCATGGGTCCCCTGTGTGTCATGTGGATGCACAGGGATGATCACCCTGGGATTTCGCCTGGTCTAGCTATGGCCTCTGTTCAATGTTTGGATGTTGAGGGCCAAGTTACACGAAATGTTATATATGTGATATCATTTAATGTTGTTGTTGTTGTTAATAAGTGTGGGAGGAGGATTAAGATTGGGGCCACAGCATGGTGGGAGGGGAGGGGTTATTGACAGGGACGGTGCTGGAGGGGGGCAGGGGGCAAGCACCTCCCCAAACAAAGAACTTGCCGCCCCATTCACTCCCCACTCCCATTGCTGGATTCCTGTCACTACTTGAAGGAAAGGCACTTTTCACATGCACAAGTACATTCAGATATCATCTCCGCAGCTGTTCTTCTTTTCAGATGCAGCCCTTGAGCCAACCAAGGCTACACATTTCACAGCTATTGGCATACTCTTCAATATGCCAACACGCCAGTGGCCATCCACTGAGGGGAAAGGAGAAGCATCTGATGTGCAGGAGAAAGAATTCACTCAATTTATTCTTTATAGTAAAAAAGAAAAAAGAAAAGAAAAAGAGTTCTAACCACAAATTGATATTTTTCAAAATTAAAGTTAATTTCCACTTCTGTGGTATAGGCCTCAAGTAACCTTTTCACAATGTATTTCAGAAATAATACGTTTATGATTGGAATTTTAATGTGAATATACCATTATTCGCCCCCCTTCCCCGATATTAGCATATGGAGCACATCTTGCCCACCTAGAAATATACTGTGCCTCTTCTGTGCCCCCGATTATTATTTTTCTGGTGCCACCACTGGTTATTTGTACGAACAGCTGCACCTCTCCTACAGCAAATAATGTCTTTATGCACTGAACGCTTCTGGTAGAAATTCTGGAATTGCTGATGCATCTGCAAGAAAAGCACTCATGCTCTGTGGCAGCATCTCTAACAAATTACTTTTCCGGGTTTCGAAGAATTCAAATGCAAGAAATATTTTTTAAAAGTTCTGTCTTCTGGCAACCTTCTGCATATTAATCACAGAACAGTCCAGTTACAAGTTCTGCTTCGACTGCCCTTATAAGCTCTTCACATTGCAGGCGCTGACATTTATGGAGGGAGTATTCAACGTCAAAATTCCTGCTGAAATACTCACTGCTGACTGAGGCTTGTTAAAAAAAGAAAGAAAGAGATGCTTCCCTCAAGTTTCTCCTCTTCACTCAAGCTTGTAAATGAAGAAGGCAGCCCAGTTTTAAGTGATGGATTTAGCAGAAAGAAAGAATGAATAATATGGCAAGTATGTGTGTGTCTGTATGTGTGTATGGAAAAATAGTATACATTCTTATTTGGCAGGTGATGTAAAAATCAGAAACAGAAAAAGACATGGCTAAGAAAAGAAAAGGTCATTTAAAACTCCTCAGCACTAGACAAAGCTATCTATGCAAACATGCACAAATAGCACATGGTACAGTTGTTGCTGGACTGTACCAATTCAGATTGCAAGTGGGAAGTTCTACGATGGAATGTTCCTTCACATGAAAGAAGTTCCTGTTTGTGGAAAACCAGCATGTTAGAAGAATGGTTTCAACTTAGCATAAACAAGAGGCAGCTGGACAAGCATCTGTCGGGGATGCTTTAGGGTGGATTCCTGCATTGAGCAGGGGGTTGGACTCGATGGCCTTGTAGGCCCCTTCCAACTCTGCTATTCTATGATTCTATGATAATCCATGAGCTTTCTTTGTCCAGGAAAGTGTTTTGTTTTTTTAAACACGGTGAAGTATTTGAATGTGAAACTGTCTCACTGAATGCTAAAGTTGTATAGCCCAACAAAGACTCAGTAACCACATGTTTTTGATGTACGTTCAAACTCAACCCACAGTAGGTGCAGCAGATGATATATTATCCAAACAACCAATGTAATCCTAATGGGCATAATCCACCAAAAGTTTGTCCCACCTGAGTTCTAGTTCTCAAATGAGGTGCTAATTCTGTGTCTGGGCTGTATTACTCTAGTATTGGGGGCAACACCAGGTGTTGAGGAAGATGAACTATAGTACTTATGTACTCCTTGTGAGCTTATTCTCACACATAAAGCAGGTGCTAGCCTTAACCAAACAAAATATGCTAAAACACCAAGAAAGTTAAGGTAATAATTGATTTATAGTGAAGTTTCGCATTAAAGTAAAATACTTTTTTTTTAAAAAAGGAATATTTAAAGAATATAAAGAGCACTCAAAATGTACAATATACAAAAAGTTAAAAATACAATATAAAGGTATTTTATAGGGGGAGTGACATATTCCTTAGCCCCTATTTTTTAAGCTAGTTCCCTGAATGTGGAATAGCGGTGGTAGGTTATCTTAGCACTAATTAATACAATACCTTCATTAGTGCATGAAAATAATCACCAGAATTCCTTTATCTTTATCTGGGACCCTCACATATGTTTGTTTGTTTTTCTTTTATATATTATGTAGTAATAGGCCACTGAAGAAGACTTCCAGCCGAAACGCGTCTGGACAAGACCTTCAAGTTTACAGAGCACCTTTATATTGTATTTTAAAGTTTTTGTATATTGTACATTTACATTTTTATATTCTTTATATATTCCTTAAACAATTTTTTTTTGTATTTTACTTTAATGCGAAACTTCGCTATAAATCAATTATTAACTTCACTTTCCTGGTTTTTTAGCTCCTTGAGGGCTTCCCACAGACAGCTGCTTGGCCAATGTGTGAACAGAATGCTAGACTTTGGCCTAATTCAGCATGATTCTTTTTATATGCATATAATTGCAGGTGGAGTTCACATGACTGAATACTCCTCTGTACAAAAACATCCACTCCATATAGAAAAAAATAGAATATCAGAAAGAACTCTAGAGTAGGCTAAAACCCACAAAAACTCCTCTCACACAGGCACTAGTATGTCAGGCAGAAGGCTAGGCCAAAGTGTTTCCCCCGTCATCTAGTTTTCTACACAGAAGGAATTATTTTGCATGGAGGGGCACTGTGTGATGTGAAACCCCGTCTGAAGTGGTGCAGCAGAGGCTCAGGGCTTCAAGCCATTTATAGCAAGCTTGTGACTGGCCACTCACGGAAGTTCCTAGGTGGATTACATAAGGCTGTAAACAAACAGGACGTCTCCCGTGGTTTCCCCCCCTTATTCTGCTTTTAAAAAAATCAGAGATAAGCTGGAATAAACCCCTAACAGCACAAAATCGGCAGTGTGTAAAGCTGACATTGTGCTATAAACTTGCCAATGAAGGACTTTCCCTGATATTGGAGGGAGAAGAGGGTAAAATGCCTCTCTCCAACAAAGGGAGGCAGATCTGGCTTACTCCCAAATAAGGGAGAGCCTTCATTACACTCCAAGAGTTCCAGATTTATGGCACATGACAAACCCCCCCCCCCCCCGCCCGGCAGCTCTCCTTTGCACACATGCCAGGCAGGGAGGGAGGCACTCCCTCGAAACAGCAGGATATTCCCCTTGTTGCCCCTCTCCTCCTGTGTAATGCAGTCCATATCAATCATGCCAAAGAACAAGGAAGCACAACAGCCCCGGGTAAACACTGCAATTTCCCTTAATGTAGAGCCGCTCACAGTCTATAACGTCAGTGAGAACTAGGCCTTTGTTCCTCTGAAATCAAGCGTATACTCTGAGATCAAGGGTATTTAAGTTAATTTCTCAACTAAGCCATTGCTTGTGGCTTAGATTGCAATCCTATGCATGTTGAGACAGAAAAAAATCCCTACAATTCCCAGCTTTCCTCAGCCAGCCACGCTGTCTAAACATGCATGTTTTCATCCTTAGTTGTGACTAAACCTTTGCTGGATGATGGCCAACGTGTGCAGCGTACTTGAGACTCACCTCTGCTTTAAAGAATAAAATCATTTTTAAAATGGACCTCCCTAAATGTTGGAGGGTTTTCCCCAAGTCTGAAAAAGTCTAATCGTTTTATTTATTTGAACATGTTTATCCCGTTTTTCTGACAATTTTAGGTCACCCAAGACAGTCTGTAGTAGGTGAGGGGCAAAACAAAGAAAACGTTGTGATAAGCAGCAACAATCAATTAAAAAACTCTCAATCAAAGCAATAATATCAACAGATTTCTTTCTTGGGTAAGTTTGTGTAAAGCAGGGGGGATCTACACTACTGCTTTAAAGCACTTTAAAGCGCTTTATAACAGTTTTGACAACTGTTGGGGCCCAGAACACACTGCATATACAGTTTTCAAAACGTTTTCAAAGTGCTTTAATGCGCTTTAAAAGCAGTAGTGTAGATCCCCCCCTGTTGAATCAACCTTGGCTAGGGATACCCTCTTATGACGTGTATCATCAGGTGGGATTTTACCACAAAGACTGTGCCTGGTCTTATTAAGGTATCCTATCTGGCCTTGACATTTATCACGTCATCACATATCAGGACTCAGCACTCAGCTGGAGAGAAGGTTGTAACCTCTCAGTGGGACTCTGCAAACAAATTAATACAGCTGCTTGGTGGAAAATTCCCAGGCACAGCAACAAGATATCAATCTGTTTGCACCTTCAACACTGGAAATATGATGATGCTAACATGAGAAAGGAGAGATTTCTTTCTGATTAAATCACTTGTGAATCTTACACGTAACGACCGATGAATGAACTGCTCATGGAATTGCTATTATGTCATCCCGCAACATAATGTTAAAGTTGAAGGTCGCAACTGATAAGTTATTTAGCCTGTTCTTGTTCAAAAATTTAGAATATTTTAATCCTTGTGCTCATTTGAGAACATGGATTCAAGCTGTATGTACCAATCTAGAGGCATGCAAAGTACAGAGTAATGATGAATTTACTACAAAGTTATCGAAAAGTACTTGCCAAAGATCTGCTTCGCTTTTTGTTATCGCTCTGGCACCCTTCGCAATTTTAAAATATGTGAAAATGAAGGGATTTAAAAGGATTTAAACACACACACACAAATAAAAAGCACTTATATGCAGATGATGTCATTTTGACATTAACTCATCGGTTAATCAATTTTCCCTGCCCCAATATCTACAATTAACTGCTTCTTTAATTCTTAAGTTTAATTCTTAACATAATTCCATTTATGTTACTTAGGGCTCATCTACACCAAGCAAGATTATTATTATTATTATTTATTTATATAGCACCATCAATGTACATGGTGCTGTACAGAGTAAAACAATAAATAGCAAGACCCTGCCGCATAGGCTTACATTCTAATAAAATCATAATAAAACAATAAGGAGGGGAAGAGAATGCACCAAACAGGCAGTATAAAAGTCAGAACAACATCATATAAGATATTCCACTATGTACAAACATTACCACAGTTTCTTTCTTAATGGGGAAAGTCGAGTATATTTTGTCAATGGCGTTACGTAACACTTATGAAATTGCACAGATCTACTATACCACAGTACCACCTAGTGGTTGCGTTATGAAACATATAGAAAGGCAGAGAAAAACCAACATCCCCAGAGGGAAAAAAAACCCTACACATAAAGGAGCTGTTTTTAACCCTGCAAAGAATCTGGAAGCAAATAAATAAATAAATAAAATAAATCAGAAAAAGTGTGGGTTAAAAGCATTATATAGAGAAGTCCTCAATCAGGTAGAGGAAAATCAACAAGAAAGCAAGGAGGGCATTGGGGGCAGGATCCAGATTTATCCTGGGTCAACTACTCTGGTGGAAGTGAATCCCCTGTCCCTTCTACCCTGGGCAGCCCTTTTAGCCCTCTGAAAATGCTACACAGACAGTCAGGAGACCCTGATGAATAGGGTTATAGTTGTGTGTGGGAGGGGGGAATACTCCCCCCAAATTGGGTGGAAGGACCTTAACGTGAGCAGAAATGTTCCTCTAGCGGAAGAACCCTTCCTGTTGTGGAAGGCAACAGGATCCAACCCAACTATTTTATGTATGTCACTAGTAGAGTGACCATATGAAAAGGAGGACAGGGCTCCTGTATCTTTAACAGTTGCATAGAAAAGGGAATTTCAGCAGGTGACATTTGTATGTATAGAGAACCTGGTGAAATCCCCTCTTCATCACAACAGTTAAAGTGCAGGAGCTATACTAGAGTGACCAAGATTTAAAAGGGGGCAGGGCACCTGCAGCTTTAGCTGTTGTTATGAAGAGGAAATTTCACCAGGTTCTCCATACATACAAATGACACCTGCTGAAATTCCCTTTTCAATACAACTGTTAAAGATACAGTAGCCCTGTCCTCCTTTTCATATGGCCACTCTATCACAACTTACGTTCCATTCATTTCAATGGGCCTACTCTATGTAGGACTAGCTTTGGATGCTACCCATTACCAGCGTGGTAGGCAAATTTGTATTCCAATCCAGGTAGTTTAACACCATCCTTACTTTGAACATTTCTAGAAGAACAGATTCTGAACAGGTCCTTAACAGATGATCTTAATAGATAGGGAGGCTCATTCAGCGATAAGTGGTATTGATCAGGTCCCTTAAAGAGCTTTTAGGGCCAGTTCTTGTGCCGTGACAAATGCTGGTGGTGCTAGAAGTCTTCTTTGCAGACATACATTGGACCTAGCTACTTACTGAGGAAATCATGCTAAGTAATTCACTAGTGACTAGGGTGACCATATGAAAAGGAGGACAGGGCTCCTGTATCTTTAACAGTTGTATTGAAAAGGAAATTTCAGCAGGTGTCATTTGTATATATGGGGAACCTGGTGAAATTTCCTCTTCATCACACCAGTTAAAGCTGCAGGTCCCCTGCCCTCGTTAAAATCTGGTCACACTAATATACCTCCTGCAGCTTTAACTGTTGTGATGAAGAGGGAATTTCACCAGGTTCTCCATATATACAAATAACACCTGCTGAAATTCCCTTTTCTACGCAACTGTTAAAGATACAGGAGCCCTGTCCTCCTTTTCATATGGTCACCCTACCAATGCCTGTACCACCGTGGCCAAGCTATCCCTGTCCAGGAGTGGCTGTAGCTGGCAAACCAGCCAGAGCTGGTAAAAGGCACTCCGAGCTGCCATGGCCACTTGAGCCTCCTGCAACAGAGATGGATCTAAGAGTCCCTTCAAACTGCGAACCTGATCTTTCAGAGGGAGTGCAACTCCATCCAGAAAAGGCAATGAGCCTATCCTCTGGACTTGGGAACCACTTACCCACAGGGCTTCCATCTTGCCAGGATTCAGTCTCAGTTTATTGGCCCTCATCCAGCCCATTACTGAGTCTAGGCACTGGTCCAGGACCTGCACAGCCTCACCTGATTCAGGTGTTACAGGGAGATAGAGCTGCGGGTCATCAGCATATTGATGGCATTTAGCTCCATATCCCCTAATGACCGCTCCCAACGGCTTCATATAGATGTTAAATAACATTGGGGACAAGATGGTGCCCTGTGGCACCCCATAGCTCAATTGCCAAGGGGCCGAGGAGTGGTCACTCTGAAAATGGCCCTGTAGGTAGGACCGGAACCACTGTAGCACAGTGCCTCCGATGCCCATCCCACAGAGTCGATCCAGGAGGATACCATGGTCGATGGTATCAAGAGCAGATGAGCGATCGAGCAGAATTAACAGGGTTGCATTCCTCCTGTCGCTCTCTCGATAAAGGTCATCCATTAGGGCGACCTGAAGCAACGGTTAAAGATACAGGAGACCTGTCCTTTTTTCCATATGGTCACCCTAATTTTTTACATTCTTCCTCCTGTGAAAGGAGAGAAAGGATAGAAGTTGGAAAGACAGACAGACGGGATATGGTCTATTTAGCCTTTGAATACTGCTACCCATTTTTCTTGAATTAATACCAGGGCTTCAAGCCGTAATCAGTTTAATTGGCACATTAGCCAGCCAAAGCTTTATTTCTTTAATTAGAGGGAGCCGATTTTAACTGGTGAGGGAAAAATTAAATCAGCGGTGCTGCAAGATAAGGGTACACATGTTTGTTCCTTTACACAATTTGGTTCTAGGTTGTATACTATATTCTAACTATTTCCTGAAGGGTAGCTATAGTAGCCTGCTGGAGCAAAAACAAGTTTTGTGACACCTTAAAGACAAACAAATAGTCCACGAAACCTTATGCCATAATAAATTAGTTAATTCTTCAAAGGGTCACAAGACTCTTTTATATTCTGGTTATTTTAAATATATTCAGCTTTGGGACAATGGTTTGTATAAGCAACCTAACAATTCCTGTTGCATTGTTTTCCCCCCAAAAAATGTATTTACTGCTAACTCTTGAAAAGTAATGACCCAGCTGAGGTTCCATTATCAAGTGGCTAAGGACTGTAATCCTGGAAAACAGGAGCAGCTGCCTGATATTGCTAATTAATTGCAATATCAGAGCAATGACTTTTCCCTTACTTCCTGCTCGCAGCCTGCTGTTTTCCCATGTTCATCAGAGCTGGTAGGAATGAGCGGGCAGAGCTCAGAGGCTCTCATGAGAATTTAAATTCTCATGCAATTTGGTTTCTAGGCCCATTTTTTAAACCTTGCGAAACCAAGCATTTTGAAAAATCAATATGAAGCAGGATGGCTTTAAAAGGAGGTTGGATAAATTCCTGGAGGAGAAGGTTGTCAATGCCTGCTAGCCCTGATAGTTGTGTGCTATCTCCAGCATTCAAGTTAGTAAGCCTGTGTGCACCAGTTGTTGGGGAACATGGGTGGGAGGATGCTGTTGCACCATGTCCTGCTTTCTCGGTCCCTGGTCAATGGCTGGTTGGCCACTGTGTGAACAGAGTGCTGGACTAGATGGACCCTTGGTCTGATCCAGCAGGGCTCTTCTTATGGTCTTATGTTCAAGAGCAGAAAACTTGAAATAACGCAAGTAACTGTCACACTTTTTTATATCTCTGCCACCAATATGGTTCCTCTCTATTCGGCCCTGGTTAGGCCTCATCTAGAGTATTGTGTCCAGTTCTGGGCTCCACAATTCAAGAAGGATGCAGACAAGCTGGAGCGTGTTCAGAGGAGGGCAACCAGGATGATCAGGGGTCTGGAAACAAAGCCCTATGAAGAGAGACTGAAAGAACTGGGCATGTTTAGCCTGGAGAAGAGAAGATTGAGGGGAGACATGATAGCACTCTTCAAATACTTAAAAGGTTGTCACACAGAGGAGGGCCAGATCTCTTCTTGATCCTCCCAGAGTGCAGGACACGGAATAACGGGCTCAAGTTACAGGAAGCCAGATTCTGGCTGGACATCAAGAAAACTTCCTGACTGTTAGAGCAGTACGACAATGGAACCAGTTACCTAGGGAGGTTGTGGGCTCTCCCACACTAGAGGCCTTCAAGAGGCAGCTGGACAACCATCTGTCAGGGATGCTTTAGGGTGGATTCCTGCATTGAGCAGGTGGTTGGACTCGATGGCCTTATAGGCCCCTTCCAACTCTACTATTCTATGATTCTATGATTCTATGATATGTTTATGGCCCCATTCAGACGACACTGTTAACCATGTTGGTTACGGGTTTTCGATTAAGCCGAAGGATTAACGATATCATTTGAAATGGGTTTTCCCTAACCAGTGCCTCCGCTAACCACATTGTGGCCAGCTACACTAATCCTGTTCTGCAGCAAGGGTAGTGGCACTAATTTTGGCTTAAGGTGTCGTCTGACATGCACCTGTGGTTAAGTGGCCGAAATCATAGATCTAGCAGTATAGAGCGACCTAAATAGCCTAAATCGCACAACGGCCGGCTTTCTTAGAGCAAAGGTTCTCAAATGTAAAAATAAAATGATTTTTTTTTTTAAAAAAAATGAAGGGGTATGAGCCTCCTCCCATCCCTACGAAGATCAGATGGGCTCAGAAGCGGAGCTATTTACCAAACAATGCAAAATATATCGGCTTCTTCCTGGACCAATCCAGATTTAAGAATATAATAACAGAAACAAGAGCCGAGTTGTCCAGTATTCTGTTCAGCCAGTGGTCAACCTGTTGCCTGCATGAAACCCACAAGGAGGACATGAGTGCAATAATACCCTCCTGCTCACCTTTCCAAGCCAACTGGGGTACACAGACATACTGCCTCTGATATTGGAAGGAGCAGATAGCCATTAAGAGTTTTTCTACATGAGGCATTTATCGCGCGCTTGTCATTCCCTCCTTGCAGTTGTTTATCGGTTCTTTAGAAGATGTCAGCCTCCAGTTCCACTTCTGAATCTAAAGAGTACTTTCGGTGAGGATTTTTTAAAGCAGGGAAAATACAGTATTTATTTGTAAAAGAAAATTTAAAAGTGAAAGAAAACACTTTATTCAGTTGTACATTTGTGCTATTCTGCTATATTGCAGTGCCACCTAGAGGTTATGTAGCAAAAACAGGAAAGGAAACACTCTTCATGTAGTGCTCTTTTTTCAACTCTGCGATGAAACTAAAAGTAGATACAGTGAATTAACAGCCCCATGAAGAAGAGCTCTATGACTAGTAGCTATCAATAGTCTTATCCTCCATGAATGTATCTCACTCCCTTTTAAAGCCATCCAAATTAATGGTCATTATTACATCTTGGTTGGGGATGTAAATACAACATCAGCAGCTGTTGAAGTCCAGAAATGGGGAAAGAGACACTGAAATGACTGAATCTGGGTCCAATCTGGGCAAGCATATTTTAAACAGAAGGGTGGAGGGGTTTGATGGGGCATTATGGGGCTGAGTAGGTAGGAAAGCCCAGATTTATTTTCTGGTTCAGATTTTAATATGAGCAAGAACTGCCTTACCGTGGCTTTCTGCATCTACTTTCTTTCTTGGAAGTGAACAGTGCCATTACACGGACGGCCATGTGGTTTGAAATGGAATACTTCCTCTGTCTGCTTGCCCCATGTGCTCAATTCACTTTAATAGGACAGTGCCTTCTGGTGGCGCAATTACAGTGCAACGCCGAGATTACATGCTGGATATTCTCACATTATCTCTGGGTTTTTTAAACCCGCAATTTCCAGGGGATGTCATGTAATGAACATACAAACTTCCGTGATTGGCCAATGATGAGTGTGCTATAAATCGCTGGTTTAAAGAAGCTCCTAGTGAGTCAGCAGCTGGGTCAAAAGTCTATGTCAGCTGTATCTGGGAGGCCCCTGTGATAACAGCCGGAAATATTTCCAGATATGCCAGCCTCCCATCAGATTTCCTTGGACATAAATAACCTTGACTGAAGAGTGTTCAAGTACAAAGTGTCCTTCTCAGAACACCCATGGGGACACCCAATTAATGGATGTTCTCTGTTTCAAAATGCGTTGAAAACTGAATGTTTACGTGCTGTTTTAACCTTTTTTTTTTTTTTTTTTTTTAAAAGAACATAGGAACATAAGAAGTGCCATGCTGGATCAGACCAAGGGTCCAACTAGTCCTGCACTCTGTTCGCACTGTGGCCAACCAGCCATCAGCCAGGGATGAACAAGCAGGACAAGGTGCAACAGCACCCTCCCATCCATGTTCCCCAGCAACTGGTGCACACAGGCTTATTGTCTCGAATACTGGAGATAGCACACAACCATCAGGGCTGGTAGCCATTGATAGCCTTTGCCTCCAGGAATTTATCCAACCCCCTTTTAAAGCCATCCAAACTGGTGGCCATCACTACATCTTGTGGTAATGAGTTCCATAATTTAACTATGCACTGTGTGAAGAAGGACTTCCTTTTATTTGTCCTGAATCTCCCACCAATCAGTTTCATGGGATGACCCCGGGTTCTGGTATTTTGAGAGAGGGAGAAAAATGTCTCCCTATCCACATTCTCCACACCATGCATAATTTTGTACACATCTATCATGTCTCCCCTTCGACTCCTTTTTTCCAGGCTAAACAATCCCAGTTGATGTAACCTTCCCTCGTAGGGGAGATGCTCCAGCCCCTTAATCATTTTAGTTGCCCTTTTCTGCACTTTTTCCAGCAATATAATATCCTTTTTTAGGTGTGGTGACCAGAACTGTACACAGCATTCTAAGTGTGGTCACACCATAGATTTGTATAAGGGCAGTATGATACTGGCCATTTTATTCTCAATTCCTTTTCTTATAATGCCTAACGTAGAATTTGCCTTCTTTGCAGCGGCTGCAAAGTAAAGCAGCTAACAGGAGAAAACACGATCGCTCAAAATTCCACTCACTTGTTAGCCACTGCTTGCATAAACTCATCAATCAGGGCGTCGTACTGTTTCCCACGAACTCTCTTGTGCTTCAGACCGATGTAGAGCGGATCGTTCAGGAGGGCCTGAAACAGAGCAAGAGAAAACAAACTTTGTCTGCCTGCCGACTGCTTTTTCGCCCTGCGAGACAGTAATTTGTGTTCCTCGAGTTACCAGGATGTCTGATGGTTATCTCCATTTCAAGCAGTTAACGCTAAATAAGGCCCAGTCTGTAGCCTACTTGGTTTTTTTGTGATTAAATGAGTCCCCTGGGGAACAAAGCAAACGGAAATGCTTTTTGCAGCCTGAGGTCTCAGGATTCCAGCATAACAGGATTATTTGTTATTATTATTATTATTATTATTTATTTATATAGCACCATCAATGTACATGGTGCTGTACAGATAACACAGTAAATAGCAAGACCCTGCCGCATAGGCTTACAATCTAATAAGTTGTAGTAAACAATAAAGAGGGAAGGAGAATGCAAACAGGCACAGGGAAGTGTAAACAGGCACAGGGTAGGGCAAAACCAACAGTGTAAAGTCAGAACAAACTCAATATTTGAAGGCTATAGGGAAAAGAAAAGTTTTGAGCTGAGTCTTAAAAGCAGTGATTGAGTTTGTAGTTCTCAAGTGTTCTGGAAGAGCGTTCCAGGCGTAAGGGGCAGCAGAAGAAAAAGGACGGAGCCGAGTAAGGGAAGTGGAGGTCCTTGGGCAGGCGAGAAGCATGGCATCGGAGGAGCGGAGAGCCCGAGCGGGGCGATAGTGTGAGATGAGAGAGGAGAGATAGGCAGGAGCTAGGCAGTGAAGAGCTTTGAAGGTCAGTAGGAGAAGTTTATATTGGATTCTGAAGTGAATTGGAAGCCAATGAAGAGATTTCAGAAGTGGAGTGACATGGTCAGAGCGGCGGGCCAAGAAGATGATCTTAGCGGCAGAGTGGTGGACAGAGACCAGCGGACTGATGTGAGACGAAGGAAGGCCAGAGAGAAGAAGGTTGCAGTAGTCCAACCGAGAGATAACCAGTGCGTGAACGAGAGTCTTGGCAGAAGAGACAGACAAAAATGGTCGAATCCTGGCAATATTATACAGGAAGAAACGACAGGATTTAGCTACTGCCTCGATGTGAGGAGTAAAGGAGAGCGAGGAGTCAAATATAAAGCCAAGACTACGAGCTTCCTTGACCGGAGTAAGCGTGACATCGTTGACAGTAAGGGAGAATGAGAGGTGAGGAGAAGGTTTAGGAGGAAAAACTAGCAGTTCAGTCTTTGCCATGTTAAGTTTCAAACGACGATGAAGCAGCCAGGCTGAGATATCTGTTACTCTCTCCCTTCCCGGCTCTGTGTGGCGAGAGCAGGAGCAAATCTGGATCAGCCCCAAATCTGACCACATGGGAGGGATTTTTAATTACTACAGGACAGGTCTCTGAAATAAAACCCAATGTTAAAAAGGCCTCAAGGTGGTCTCCGTTTTCGAGATCTGTTAGCACAGGGGCGGGCAACTTGTGGCCCTCCAGACATTTTGGCCTACAACTTCCAGGATCCCTCACCATTGCCTATGGATTATGGGAGATTTATTTATTTATTTATTTCACTTATATGCCACTCCCATAGCCGGGGCTCTCTGGGCGGTTTACAGAAATTCTAAAATTAAGATAAAAACGAGTATATAAAATTTAACATTCTAAAACACAGAACACACACACATAAAGCATTAAAAACCGTTAAAAAAACTAAACATGTGGGTGATTAAGAGATGCCGCCATATGCCTGGGCAAAGAGGAAAGTCTTAACCTGGCGCCGGAAAGATAGCAGCATTGGTGCCAGGCGAGCCTCGTCAGGGAGGTCGTTCCACAGTCTGGGGGCCACCACCGAAAAGGCCCTGTCTCTCGTTGCCACACTCCGAGCCTCTCTCGGAGTAGGCACCCGGAGGAGGACCTTAGATGTTGAACGTAGTGACCGGGTATATTCACGTCGGGAGAGGCGTTCCATCAGGTATTGTGGTCCCAAGCCATGTAAGGCTTTATAGGTCAACACCAGCACCTTGAATTGGGCTCGGAAACATACAGGCAGCCAGTGTAGGTCAAAACATCTGCAAGGCTCAGTCTTATTGCCTTTATATACAAATCCATGGTGCGACCACACTTAGAATACTGTGTGTACAGTTCTGGTCACCACGCCTAAAAAAAAGTTATTGTAGAGCTGGAAAAAGTACATAAAAAGGCAATTAAAATGGTCAAGGGGCTGGAGCATCTCCCCTACGAGGGAAGGTTACAACAGCTGGGATTGTTTAGCTTGGAAAAAAGGAGGCTAAGGGGAGAGGTGTACAAAATGATGCATGGTGTGGAGAATGTGTTTTGGGAGACATTTTTCTCCCTCTCCCAAAGTATTAGAACCCAGGGTCATTCCACGGAACTGATTAGTGGGAGATTCAGGACAAATAAATGGAAGTACTTCTTCACACAGTGCATAATTAAACTATAGAATTCCCTATCACAAGATGTAGTGATGGCCACCAATTTGGATGGCTTTAAAAAGGGGTTGGATAAATTCCTGGAAAAGGCTATCTGTGGCCTCATCTACACCATGCAGAATATTGCACGATGAAAGCGGTATATAAAAGGCAGGAGCCACACCAAGCAGGATATACGGGCACTTCAATACCGCTATAAAGCAGTAGTGTGGCTCCTGCCTTTTATATACCACTTTCATACTGCAATATCCTGCTTGGTGTAGATGAGGCCTATGGCTACTAGCCCTGACGGCTATGTGCTACTTCCAGTATCCGACACAGTAAGTCTATATGCACCAGTTGCTGGGGAACATGGGTGGAAGTGCGCTGTTCCATTTGTGTCCTGCTTTGTTGGTCCCTGGCTGACAGCTGGTTGGCCACTGTGTGATCAGAGGGCTGGACTGGATGGACTCTTAGGCCACAGCTAGACCTAAGGTTTATCCTGGGATCATCCAGGGTTCGCCCCTGCCTGAGCACTGGATCCCCTGTGTGTCACCTAGATGAACAGGTTTGACCCCTGGACGATCCAGGGATAAACCTTAGGTCTAGCTATGGCCTCAGTCTGATCCAGCATGGCTCTTCTTAAGTTAACATAATGGCAAAAGACACCCAGATGTTTAAGGAACATAAGAGTCATGCTGGATCAGACCAAAGGGCTATGTGGACCAGCATTCTGTTTGCACAGTGGCCAACCAGATGACTTTTCAAGGGCTGAGGTATTTAGACCTTATCTTGCAGCGCCAAACCTCACAGATGTATCATATTGTTTGTCGAAAAATGATTGTCCCTCCCAGCGGTCATGCCAACGGGAAGGTCTAGCCTGACCAGTGACTCATAGGAAGCAAGTGCCGGTTTAGCCTGGTGGGAATCAGGATCCTGAATCAAGTGATGGAAACAGGAGCAGGTGTGTTGACTGGTGGGATCACTAATTGGCCCTGGTGACTAAGTGGGAAAGGATTCTGTTTTCATCCTGTAAGGAATCGGTAGCTGAATGAGCCAGATCAAAGATGAGGGATGCGAGGGCATCCCATCAAGTGACCCATTGTTTCCTGCCTTACGTGGCTGACATGCAGACTGTCTCACCTCATTTTTCTCTGTTGTTTTTCAAAGCTGCCGGCACGCAGCTGTGTTCCTTCACCAGGAAACATAAAAGGGGATTCCTCTCCACTGTGACTCATGTTCCTCTCCACTGTGCCATAACGGGAAAGGAAAGATTCTACAACAATATTTTCTGCACATGCAAAGGACAAGGAAGAGCCAGCTGCCTCTTGGCTCAAGGGTAGAAAATAAAGACAAGGGCCCAAAACTGCACCAGCACTCTGTGGGACCACAATTAGGGCAGCCTAAGGTTTTTTGGGGGTTTCTATTGCTACCTGTGAGGATCAAAAGACTCTGGGTTGTAGTCTCTGGGATATAGGCAACATTGTCTAGCTGATGGGCTGTTCTTGTTTCTATCTAGGCAGTCCATAGATATGGGCAGTCTTTTTCTCAGGGCTCATCTACACCAAGCAGGATATTCCACTACGAAAGCAGTATGAAAGCGGTATATAAAAGGCAGGAGCCACACTGCTGCTTTATAGTGGTACTGAAGTGCACTGACAACTGTTGGGGCCCATGACGCATCTACACCAAGCAGGATACTGCACTATGAAAGCGGAATATGGTATGTGTCAATGGGCCCCAACAGTTGTCAGTGCAATTCAATACCACTATAAAGCAGTAGTGTGGCTCCTGCCTTTTGTATTCCGCTTTCATACCACTTTCATAGTGGAATATCCTGCTTGGTGTAGATGAGGCCCAAGTCGTCTTGATTACACTGCCAGCTCTGACCATCATAATATCAGGATGGATATCAGAAGGAATTTCCTAAAGGTTGAAGTGAACTAGATTCGATTGTCTGATAGGGCTGTGCTATGGAATCTTCTGCAGAGAAATCCAAGCGGGACCAAAGATTTGGTTGCATTGATTTAGGGATCAACCCTGTGCATGCTTAGACAGAAAAAAAGTCCTACAATTCCCGCCATTCCCCAGTCAGTGTGACTGCTCTTATAACATACTCCACCTTTGCTACTATAAAAATTGCAGTGTTTCTTTTAGCATCCATTCTATACCTAACAAGAATCTGTGTGTTTTGCTTGAGGCTGCAGACAGATTCAGGTAATTGCTGGATTTTAAATTTTCAAAAATTGGGGATTGGCCATTTCTGTGTTTCTTTGTCCCAGCAGTCCTAGGCACAACCTGAAACCTGTTTGGTACCAGTTGGACCTAATTTGCTATCCCCTCCTACACTCCATTTTCAGACTGTGACT
The DNA here is from genome assembly GCF_023053635.1 of Elgaria multicarinata webbii. Lineage (NCBI taxonomy): Eukaryota > Metazoa > Chordata > Lepidosauria > Squamata > Anguidae > Elgaria > Elgaria multicarinata. The sequence goes on along the minus strand of NC_086175.1, from coordinate 126,222,298 downwards.
AAATACTTTTTGTTTGCTTGTCTGAGCTCAACATCAAGCCATTTCTCTCTCCTCCACCTTCCACTCCCTGCTTTGCTTAACTTTCAGGCTGATAAAGAGTTCTGCAAAACTCAAAAGCTTGATCAGTATTTTGTGACATTTTGCTCCTAATAAAAATCCTACCATGGATTTTGGAATATTTCTTATGGACCATCATAGCTTCCTTTGCTTTTTATGTGTGTCTTATAACACATACACTTTTCATTTGTTTAAGTGAGTGGCACATTTCCAGGCCTTATTTCTTGTACTCGCTGACTTTATCTGCTGAAATAGTTTTGAACTCTGCTGTTAATCTGCCCCCTTGCTTTCGCTCGCTGTTTCTCCCCACCTTCACAATAGTGAAACCTGAACAACACCTACATTATTAGTGCATCACAGAAAACTGGGGTCTGCTTTGAAAGTCCTGCGATGGCTGCGTGGAGGCACTGCATCACTTATATGACGCAGCAGCCACCTCGCAGCCATTCTGGGGCTTTCTCGCAAAACTACGAATTAAAAAAGTCAGGGGCTTACTCTGACTTTTTCACTGGAGCAAGGTGAGTACGCCGTATCCACTGTCTAACCTTGCTCCGGTGTCACAGCAGAGGCATTCCTGGGTAAATGGCAACTCCTGATTGGTCACTGTCTGCCCAGGCAGAGGGCAAGGGGGTGGGCCCGGTGAGCTGAACGGCCGCAGGAAAGCCCACGTGCTCCCTCTGCATCGGATTACCTGCCGCCACTCCGCAGCAGAGAAAGCACAGGGTTTCCTTAAACATGGCAGCCATCTGGTGCTGTCACAGCAGAGCCCTGGGGAGCTGTTTAAACCTGGAATATAAAGTCTAATCATGGCAATTCATGCTTAAGGTCTACAAAATTGGGGGATGCCCTTTTTCATTCCTTAGGTTTATTTATTTTTTATTTATTTATTACATTTATATCCCGCCTTTTTTCCTCCAAGGAACCCAAGGTGGCGTACATAATCCTCCTCCTCTCAATGTTATCCTCACAACAACAACCCTGTGAGGTAGGTTGGGCTGAGAGTCTGTGACTGGCCCAAAGTCACCCAGTGGGTTTCCATGGCCGAGTGGGGACCAGAACCCGGATCTCCCAACTCCCAGTCCAACACCTTAGCCACTACACTACACTGGCTCTCCATCCAGATCTGCCTTGTAAAACTCATAACAGGCAGAAGAATATGTTGGTTTCCTTACAGTTATCACAGGGAAAGTAACGTTTCTTTCTGTCCAGCCAGGATCTTTTCAACTCGCTTCATCATGCTGAAGGACGGAGTTGACCCCTCAACTCTTGCTGGCAGGATAGCAATCTCAATTTCCAGTCAGCAGAACTGGAGGGTGTCCAGCATTTAGCTGCTCTCACAATAGCTGTTGAAATGTTTGCATGGGGCCCCCCTGCGGCCTCTCATCCAGGCACCAATCAGGCTCACAGAGGCTGATAAAATGATGTATGGTGTGGAGAAAGCAGATAGAAAGAAGCGTTTCTCCCTCTCGCCTAAGGCTACAACCAGTGCCAGGAGCGTGATTGGCACTAGGTTCAGGATGGACAAAAGAAAGAACCCTTTTCTCCCTCTCTCAAAATACTAGAACCCAATGGGGTCATCCCATGAAGCTGATTGGTGGGAGATCCAGGACAAATGAAAGGAAGGACTTCTTCACACAGCGCAGAGTTAAATTATGGAACTCACTACTACAAGATGTAGTGATGGCCACCAATTTGGATGGCTTTAAAAGGGGGTTGTACAAATCCATGTACAAGAAGGCTATCAATGGCTACTAGTCTGGATGGCTATGTGCTACCTCCAGTATCAGAGGCAGTAAGCCTGTGTGCACCAGTTGCTGGGGAACATGGGTGGGAGGGTGCTGTTGCACTATGTCCTGCCTTGTTCATCCCTGGCCGATGGCTGGTTGGCCACTGTGTGAACAGAGTGCTGGACTAGATGGACCCTTGGTCTGATCCAGCAGGGCCCTTCTCATGTTCTATTCATAAAATGCATCACTAATTTACAGAATGGGCTGCTACAGGAGGTGGGGATGGTCACAGACGTTGATAGGTTTAAAGGGGTTTTTGACAAATTCGTGGAGGTTAAGGTTATCAATGGCTCCTAGTCATGATGGCTATATCCTACCTCCAGGATCAGAGGCACCATGCCTCTGAACACCAGTTGCTGGAGAACAGCAGCGGGTGGTGGCTCATGTGCTGCTTGAGGGCTTCTCACAGACATCTGGTTGGCCACCGTGGGAAACAGGATGCTGAAGCAGATGGACCCATGGACCTCTCCAGCAGGGTTCTTCTTATGTCTTTTAAGCCTTGCTGATTTTATTCTATCTTGCTTTTTGATGGTTGTTTTAGTCTTCTTAATTTTGGCACTGTGCCTATGAACCCTTGCACATTTTTATTATGGAAAGGCAGGCTATAAATGTCTTCAAACAAATGAATAATACAAATAGGCATCATTTGTAAAATTACTATCACTTGCTTGACTCGTGCAGACCATCTGCTGCTAGTACTTTATTACTCAGTATTTACTACACACACACCGAGCCACACCCCCTGCTCGACTGCCCGCTGATCCGCGGGACTTACCTGAAGCCTTTGCATGTACCGGCAAGCTGCCGGCCTCCTCCCTGGGCTCCCCACTCCCCACTGTGTTTATATATCCTGTTGCTTAGCAACACAAAGTTCTTCTCATAGCTCGGAACCTCCAGCGTACAAAGTTCCTCTCATAGCTCGGAACCTCCAGCATGTCATAGCTCAGAACCACTGTGCCACAAACTGCCATGCAGCGCCTTAGCGTTTTTAATATATGTGATTATACACAATAATCCATGTTCTCCCTCTAAAATTACCTTTCAGCAGTGGCTCTACTTATTCTTGATTTGACTTGTACCCTGCCTGCCTTTCCACCACAAAAATGGTGCTCAAGGCGACTAACCATCATAGGAACTAAAAGAAATGTGAACTAAAAACTAGGTTAACACAACAATAAAAGAAATACATTAAAAACGCAGTTGAAAATACAATAAGGACAGAATAAAAACAGTACCCAAACCAACATTCAAGCTTGCATGTCAAAGGCCTGCCTGAATAACAGTGTCTTTGTTTGCTAGCATAAAGATAGCAGAGAGGAAGCCAACCTAGCCTCCCTTGGCAGGGAGTTCCACAGCCTCGGAGAAGCCACCGAGAAGGCCCTCTTTTGTCACCACCAAATGTGCCTCTGAGAGCAGCACTATTGAGTGAAGAGCCTCCCTGAAGATCTTAAAACTTGGGCAAGCTTGTATGGGAGAAGGCAGACTTTCAGGTAGCTCCGTCCCAAGTTGTATAGGGCTTTGCAGGTCAAAACCAGCATGTTGAATTGTGCCAATGGTGATGCTGGCCAGAAATTATGGACTGCAACTGCTAGAAGTTGCAGTCCAACATGTCTGTTGCGGGAGGCTAGGCAGTAAGTCTATATACAACCAGTTGCTGGGGAACATGGGCAGGAGGGTGCTGTTGTGCCCATGTCCTGCTTGTGGGTTCCTCAACAACAGCTGGTTGGCCACTGTGTGAACATAGTGCTGGACTAGATGGACCCTTTGTCTGATCCAGTAGGGCTCTTCTTATGTTCTTATGGAAGGCTCCAGGTTGGGGAAAAGTGGGGCAGAGTATTAGAGTAAGAACACATGGAACCAGATTCAAATCTCTACTCATTCGATAACCCCCCTGGGTGACATTAGGTCTGGCACTTTTTCCTCAGTCATTTAACCATCTTTTCAGGCTGGGCTTGAGGATAAACGAAGGTTTTTTGTTTGCTTTTTCAGTATAAAGAAACCATACGTGTCATCCTGAGCTCCTTGGAGAAAGGGTGGGCTATAAATGCAGTAAATAATTTATTTAAATGGGATGTACTTCCAAGTAACTTTGCTCCGGACTGCAGCCTTGATCTTGCGCATGCAAATCACTCAATCTTTGCTTTGTCACTCCATATTTTGGATAACAATCTGCCAATTAATACAAAAGCTGCTTTTTGTTTTGTGTTTGCGTGTTTTATTTAAAGAGTATTTTGCTGACTAAACTTGACTGCATCATTGAATCATGAGATATGTCCTGTCCAAAAACAAGCAATTTTCTTCTTTTGCAGATGTCCCTTCTGGCATGGGCTAAAACTGCTGGACGACTCCCCTTGGAGTCGTATGGCAGAAAACCGCTAACAGATGCAATTCTCTTGCATTATTATCCTAAGCTGAGTGTGTGATCTGACAAAACTGAGATTAATTAGATTCTAACCACCCGCAGGGGCATTCTCCGTTTGCTGAAATACAATCTCCTCCGAACAGGCACGGGGATGTGTTGGTTTCCTTGTGATTATCACAGGAAAAATAAAATCTGGATCTGCCTGGCCAGGATCTTTTTAACTTGGTTGATGGTGCTGAAAGATGGAGCTGACCTCTACCACTTCCACTGCCAGGAAAGGCGTTCCAGTTTTTGACCAGTGGAACAATAGGGTATCCAGCATTCCTCTGCTCTCACAACAATTGCTGAAGCCCAGTGTTTGCCACCAAGTGCCTGAATAAGTTGACAAGAATTGCCAGCTGTGTTGCAATTGGCATCTGTGTCTGTGCGTGGATTCAGACAACCTTCCAAACTTCTCAAGTGTCTCAGAGATTGTCGTAGATTTCAAACTTGTCATTAAAGCTGGCCCTGGCTGCTGACATACAGTTGTTATGTATTAAAGAGTCTTAAGCTGCAATCCCTAACTTGGAAGTTGGTCCAATTAGAATTCCACGGGGTTTATCTCTGAGTAGACGTGTACAGCATCATGCTGTTCATATGACAGAGGCACTGGGCCTGTTTGAACAATCATGGTGGCGGAAATAAGCAACTGCTACACGTGGTACTTGCATGCCACGTGGATTTGCGTAATTACCCTTGGTGGCACGATTTGCCCCGTCGTGCAAAGCCAGCGAGGGTGGCTTTTTGCCATGGTAACAAGCCACCCCAGAACGCTGCAACAGCCCATGAGTTCTGGGTGGCTTGTTAAACATGGCAACAAGTCACCGTTGCTGTGTTCGCACCGGTGAGGGTAATTACGCAAATCATGTGAACCCAGTCAGTGTCTGTGATGTGCACATTTTATCATGCCTCTTGACAGGTCTTGCTGGTTTCTGCAGAAGAACCCACACTAATCGGATCCCAAATTGCCATAATCAGGAGGAGACCCATAGCAAACAGCTCCACTTCACCAGATATACGAATCATAGAATCACAGAATAGCAGAGTTGGAAGGTGCCTACAAGGCCATCGAGTCCAACCCCCTGCTCAATGCAGGAATCCACCCTAAAGCATCCCTGACAGATGGTTGTCTAGCTCCCTCTTGAAGGCCTCTAGGGTGGGAGAGCCCACAACCTCCCTAGGTAACTGATTCCATTGTCGTACTGCTCTAACAGTCAGGAAGTTTTTCCTGATGTCCAGCTGGAATCTGGCTTCCTTTAACTTGAGCCTGTTATTCCGTGTCCTGCACTCTGGGAGGATCGAGAAGAGATCCTGGCTCTCCTCTGTGTGACAACCTTTTAAGTATTTGAAGAGTGCTCTCATGTCTCCCCTCAATCTTCTCTTCTCCAGGCTAAACATGTCCAGTTGTTTCAGTCTCTCTTCATAGGGCTTTGTTTCCAGACCCCTGATCATCCTGGTTGCCCTCCTCTGAACACGAAGTCTTGTAATCAGTTGGCCGGAATATCACGCTTCATGCATTTAATAGAGGGAACTCTGTAGACAGTGGGAAAAGTCAGTGCAACGCAACGGAAACTCAACAGAGCCTGCCACACACAATACAACCGTTGTGTAAGAGCTCTCCTCTGCACAGCGTGGATATTCTGTAAGGAATGTTTTCCAAAAAAAACCCCTTCAACACTGTGTGGAGTTTTCCTGCCAGACAACACATTTCTCAACGGTGATGTAAAAACTCCACTGTGGAGTTCAACCACCACCATTGAGAAACATGTTCTCTGAACTGAGCCTTTGTTGTTTTTGCTGCAAAATAATAATAATAATAATAATAATAATAATAATAATAATAATAATAATAATTTTATTTGTTACCCGCCTCTCCCTCTGGATCGAGGCGGGGTACAACACGAATGCAATAGACTTAACATCGTTGATGGAATAGTAAGAGAACACCACCCATATATTTGAGGTTACGGAACAGTATTAAATGAAATAACCTTACCTCATTGTCTGTGCCAACATCTAGAAGGACAGGGAGGCACTGCTGGGGGTGAACTCCACCACAAGCTGTGTACAGAGCAAGCTTTCCGACTGGGATTCCCATGCCATAGCTTCCTAGATCTCCCAGACCTAGTATTCTCTCTCCGTCTGTCACCACAATAGCCTGCAAATGAAGAGGGGGAGAGGTGCCTGTTTATTGGAAGAAGCAATTGAGGTGGCATTCCAAGAAACGTTCTTAAACAGGGTGAAGGTAGACATAACATTTGTACAGCAGTGGGACTGTTTTTGGAAGCGCCCTGACTGCTTTTGAAAGCAAATGTATTTTTTTTTTATTCTCTAGGGTCTGGTCCCCTTATCCCACTTTCCCCTCTGATAAACAGGTTTGAATGGTGTTGGTAAACAAGTCTGAAGGGTTTTGGTATTGTTTCAAAAGCCTACTTCACCACCAGCAGGAACGGTACAAAATAAATAAGTTGTTTGAAGTCCCTTTAAAACTATAGTCTGACTCTGGCTTGACCAGATTTCTTTCTTTCTTTCTTTTAAGTAAATTAGGAAATAGGTGGGTACAAAATCAGCAAAGCATGGGAAAAGGCACCAGGCAGATGGATTCTAAAATCCAAGACTACCATTCTGCATGCCCTTTAACAGCAGAAAGGAACAAGACGCAATTGTGATTTCAGGGAAGCAATTTTATTTGCTTATGCTCATACATCTGGCTGGCAGCTTTAGAAATGAGTTGCTACGGCCTTTGTCATCCACAGGAAGGGCAAGATACAATTTAAAAGAGCTTTAATCCTGTTTTTCTTTTTAAGTGGTGTAATTTAGCTCTTATCCTTCAGCTACTGGGACAAGTTCCAGTTACAATTTGGTACCCGGTATAGCCCACGGCAGAAAACCAAAATCAAAAGGAGAATTGTTTTTGGTTTTATTTTGTTTTGCGAAGTCCTTTTTCTTTACTGTGGTACTAAGCAGCTTGTCATTCTTGCTACACTTAACCAAGAGTGATGTCTCAATGTTAAAATATTGCTGCAGGAGCTGATGCTAGTTTAGGGCTTAATCTACCAGGGCAGACTCCTGCACAACCCCTGCCCTCTTGACTAGATACAAAAGAGGGCAGGGTTCCTGCAGCTTTAACTGTTGTGATGAAGAGGGGATTCCACCAGGTGCTGCATGCATACAAACGACACCTGCTGAAATTGCCTTTTCTGTCCAACTGTTAAAGATACAGGAGCTCTGTCCTCTTTTCCATATGGTCACCCTAGTTTAAGGCTGCCTCTATTTACTTCCCCTGTCCCGTTATGTCCCTTGAATCATTTTCCTACATTGGAAGCCCCTTGGGGCAGGAACATTTCCTCTTATTCTTTGTAAAGAGCCATTTTTATGAACCACCCAGGGAGCTTCGGCTATTGGGCAGTATAAAAATGCATTAAATAAATAACGAAAATAAATAAATGTACACAGATGGCAAGGTCCAAAAGGGAGTTGGATAAATTCCTGGAGGCAAAGGCTATCCATGGCTACTAGCCCTGATGGTTGTGTGCTATCTCCAGTAAGCCTGTGTGCACCAGTTGCTGGGGAACATGGGTGGGAGGGTGCTGTTGCACCATGTCCTGCTTGTTCATCCCTGGTTGGCCCGTGTGTGAACAGAGTGCTGGACTAGATGGACCCTTGGTCTGATCCAGCAGGGCACTTCTTAGGTTCTTAAGGTCCTCATCCCTTAACTTTAGTTAGATTTATTTGCCTATTGTCCTGGGGGGGGATCTACACTACTGCTTTAAAGCGCTTTATAACAGTTTTGATAACTGTTGGGGCCCAGGACACACTGCATATACAGGTTTCAAAACGTTTTCAAAGTGCCTTATTGCTTTGAAAGCAATAGTGTAGATCCCCCCCTGATGTCATTGTGATATGAGTTTCCCCAGTAAGCCAGCCAACGATGTCAGGCCAACGATGCCAGAGAAATATACATTGTAAGGAAAATGGGGCATGACGTAAGTTGATCTAGACATTATAGGCGGTGGGGAGAGCTTAACACAAGGCTGCTATTTTTGGCAGTAGCCTGGGTAATTTGTTGTTCCTCTTTCACCCTAAGGAACCTAAAGGAGATATAAACACACACACACACTTTCCCCCTAACTTGCATGCATATTAAGGGGAAAAAAACACCAAGAATAGGAGGTTACAGATGACTTTGACCGATTTACCTGCTTAAGGGAGTGGGTGGAGCGGACTAAGAAAAGCTGTGTTTACTTAGGAACAGAATAACAGACATCAAGAGGATCCCCCCCTCCCCTAGTTCAGAGGGAATTTGGTTCAAAATACTCTTAACATATTTCAGATGATTAAAGGGAGAAATCATCGGAGGATTTAAACTTATGCCATATGTCTTGCATTTTTTTTAAAAAAAAATGTTGTGGAAGGCAAATAGGCGGTGCTATTCAGTCTAAAGCAATGAGCGTCGCCAAGGGATTTGACCGTTTCCTTCTTTTCCAGGTCCGTCCGTCGTTTTTAATTTAGATAAATTATGCAAAAGCTTATCTACAGATAATTGTTTGTGGCATGGGCGTGGGTGGAGGAAAGCTATTGTCTTTGCTCCAGACAGTGTGTGTGTGTGTGTGTGTGTGTGTGTGTGTGTGTGTGTGTGTATTTTTGTGGCTTAGATGGGTTGGATTTGCTAGCCAACTCTGGTGCACATCTGCGTCCCGTTGGCCTTATTAAACACGTCGCAGATCCAATGCAGTGCTTGTTCATCGGAAGTTTCCTGATTGCACCTAATCAGAAGAAGTTAGGTCTGGAGATGTTCTCAGGGCAAAAATCCATTCCAACCTAAAAGCCAGACTCCAAATGAACTTAAACAGGCAACCTTTGTGGCGGTGGAACCTTGATTAAAGGAGAATGGGGCGTATTCGTCTTGTAATAAATGCATGCATCCCCATGTGTTTTTGGAGTTCTCTCTTTCTACGGTTGTTGCACTTGCAAATTGGAACTGAGCATCGCTCAGAAAAAAGTCAGACTAATGATGGAGTCAAGACTTCCGAGTTGATTAACTACCTGTCATTTAGCCAGTTAATTAAGGTTTAAATAGATGTGCTTATTACCACAAATGCCAATTCAGGTGCCTTTTTGATATATTTGAAAGAAATGTGTGATAATTTACTATCTCGAAAGCAAAAATTACCACTTGTTAGATGGGAAGGCTAAATTTAATTACATCCATTACCCTATTATAGTAAAACACTGGAAGCAGGAAAGAATAAACTCCAAAAATAACTCAACTGGAACCACCACCAATTAAAATGGGCCCCTAGCAATTAATGAATTACAGCTTCATCTGATTCATGCAGTATCCAAAGTTTGCAATCCTAATTTCTGGAGTTGTTGCTTTCCATCTCACTGCTCCTGCTTTTAACCTCTATCCACTGCCTGGATATGGGAACTTGCAAAAGGCCCCAGGTTCAATTTCTGGTATCTCTCAATAGGGCAGGGCTATTGTCTGCCAGTGAAGACAATATTGAGCTAGCTGGACCAATGGTCATGCTCAGTATAAGGCAGCTTTCTTTTAAAACCTGCAGGCTGTCTTCACGGTGCCAGGTTGTCACCACCTTGCTCTTCAACCCCATGCTTTCTCTCTTCCGCCATGGCATCAGTAATCCCGAGGCCAGAGTGCAAGTTTTCTGGGTCCCAGAGCCACCCCCACCATCTTCCTGGTGGAAGGTGATCAATCTATTGCCCCGCTCGTGCTCTTCGCTCCTCTGATGCCATGTTTCTCGCCTGCCCAAGGGCCTCTACTTCCCTTGCTCGGCTCCGTCCATTTTCTTCTGCTGCCCCTTACGCCTGGAACGCTCTTCCAGAACATTTGAGAACTACAAGTTCAATCGCAGCTTTTAAAGCTCAACTAAAAACTTTTCTTTTTCCTAAAGCTTTTAAAACTTGATGTTGTGCAGACTTTATACTGTTAGTTTTACCCTACCCTGTGCCTGCTTACCCTACCCTGTGCCTTTGCATTCTCTTCCCCTCCTTATTGTTTTACTATGATTTTATTAGATTGTAAGCCTATGCGGCAGAGTCTTGCTATTTACTGTTTTACTCTGTACAGCACCATGTACATTGATGGTGCTATATAAATAAATAATAATAATAAATAATAATCTTTTAAAAGGTTGTCACACAGAGGAGGGCCAGGATCTCTTCTCGATCCTCCCAGAGTGCAGGACATGGAATAACGGGCTCAAGTTAAAGATTCCAACTGGACATCAGGAAAAACTTCCTGTTAGAGCAGTGCGACGGTGGAATCAGTTACCTAGGGAGGTTGTGGGCTCTCCCACACTAGAGGCCTTCAAGAGGCAGGTGGACAAGCATCTGTCAGGGATGCTTTAGGGTGGATTCCTGCATTGAGCAGGGGGTTGGACTCAATGGCCTTATAGGCCCCTTCCAACTCTGCTATTCTATGATTCTATGATTCTATGAATCGCTGGTCACCTTCCACCAAGCTCCACCCCCAGGTTGGCTGTGGAGCAACATTACATGGCGGAAGCCCTGTGTTGACATCACTCCCTTTGAAACAGTCAGGGTAAACCCTCAACTTTTTCAAATTGGAGCAACACGGGGAAGCCCCCGGCGGTGGCTGTGAAGCTGCGCCTGCATTGTGCACAGATCCGCACACACGGCGGGGCTTTCCTGGCATGTAGACAGCCACCCTCCGGATGTACACTGCCAACCTGCAACATGTCTCTACTCTTCGGATTTCTAACCTGGTTTGCCTCTGTGCATTTTTGAACTGGGTTTTGGTCCCAAGACGACAGTCCCGGGCCAGATGGTAACAGTAAATGAGTCAGGAATTTAGCAAGCGTGGGACTGCAGAAAACAACGGACCTCACACTTTGATGTTAAATTTTGACGAAATCAATGCAAATTCAGTTGGATGTGTGCAATTCTACCCATGGAAACTGTTGTTTTAAGACTACCAAACCCAAATTAACCACATGATTGCTCTTAGCTTGATTCGCTTAGACTCCTAAATGTTCTCATCATTCAATTGCGCAAACTCATAATTTGTAAATGTTGAAAGGAGTAATTTCTTGCAAAGAAATTCAACAGGCTGCGCTGGCAAGAATGCTGGTGGACTTGGCAAGTGTGAAATTCAGCTCCCATAGAACACAATGGACAGCTAGTATTGTGGATGTGCTTAATTTCTAGTATAAAAAGGGTAAGGAGGCAATTTTGCCTAGAAGGTACAATCCGGTAATACTACATGTCGGAAAGGGGGTTTCAATTACTCAGTGATCCAGGAAAGGCAATCTCCACATGCTCAGAGACAGTTTCTTCATTATCATGTCATGTTAGCAAAATGTTTATCATTGTGACGGATGGGAAGAGCAGAGAAGAGGCTGAGATATTGTAGAGATATCTCCCAAGAGTGGTGTTGTATCAAATTACAGCCAGATTTTGAGATCTGAGCCTATCTGCATGTCTTCTCCGGATTCCCTTTCGTTCCCTGTGAAAGTGGAATGAAAGCGGTATATGGTATGTGTCAATGGGCCCCAACAGTTGTCAGTGTACCTCAATACTGCTATAAAGCAGTAGTGTGGATCCTGTCTTTAATATACCGCTTTCATAGTGCAATATCCTGCTTGGTTATTAGATCCTGGTTACACCGACATGTGACAAAGAGACAGAACCCAGGAGCTGGCTTTTGGGTATAATTTGATATAGATATTCAAGAGACGACCCTTGACACTAAATTAAGTTTTGGGGCAAAGTCCTAGCCCAAATCATGGCCTGATCTTGGCAGTTGTAATATGTCACACACCTGCTCTATGGCACGAGGCTTTGTAATCCTTTTCATATTGGGTTCCGTTCCATTAAAAATGAATCCCTGTGCCTGCTTACCCTACCCTGTACCTGTTTGCATTCTCTTCCCCTCCTTATTGTTTTACTAGGATTTTATTAGATTGTAAGCCTATGCGGCAGAGTCTTGCTATTTACTGTTTTACTCTGTACAGCACCATGTACATTGATGGTGCTATATAAATAAATAAATAAATAAATAAATAATAATAATATCCATTACCTTTATGTTTTCTTCAGGCCACGAATTCAGCATCGTTGCAATGTGTCCTTTGTCATGAATGGTAATGAACAGCCCACTGGAGGAAAAAGCATATATCGCCATAGTTAAGTCTAAGAAAAATCAGCTTGAGTATGAAAGAGAGGAAGTTAGTCAGTAGTTACAATCTGTTTGGAGGGTATGTGGAGGAAAAGGACAGAGAAATAATATAGGGTGACCATATGAAAAGGAGGACAGGGCTCCTGTATCTTTTATTGAAAAGGAAATTTCAGCAGGTATCATTTGTATAGATGGGGAACCTGGTGAAATTTCCTCTTTGTCACAACAGTTAAAGCTGCAGGTGCCCTGCCCTCTTTTAAATCTGGTCACTCTAGTATAGCTCCTGCAGCTTTAACTGCTGTGATGAAGAGGGAATTTCACTAGGTGCTGCATGCATACAAATGACACCTGCTGAAATTCCCTTTTCTATGCAACTGTTATACAGGAGCCCTGTCCTCCTTTTCATATGGTCACCCTAAATAATAACTTGGTGTGCAAACTAAGGCCTTAGCTAGACCTAAGATTTATCCTGGGATCGTCCCGGGGTCGTCCCTGCCTGCTCCCAGGATATCCTGTGTGTCATTTACATGAACAGGGATGACCCCAGGATGATCCTGGGATAAACCTTAGGTCTAGCTAAGGCCTTAGACTGTAAGCATCATAGGTCCAGCACCTGATCTGGAAAGCAGGGTATGTATGCATGAAAAAGTTAATGCAGCAGGGTGCAAAAATCCATGTATTCTGTAGTAACTAACATAAAATAATAATAATAATAATAATAATAATAATAATAATAATAATAATAATGGACTGGATGGTGACCACTGATTTGTTTCAGAGGGTCAGGGAAGCTCGTTTTTCTTTGTCCTATGTTTCGGGGGGGGGGGGGGAGTAAATAGCAGCCATATGGGGACCGAAGCAGCAGCAGAAAATCAGGGGTCTGGGAGGGAGAGTTTTACCCTTCTCCCCATCCCACCACAATCCCAACAAAACCTTAGGGTGGGGAGATTTTGTTGGCACTGTGGTGGTGATGGGTGAGTAAAACTTTCCCTCCCAACCCCTTGCGGTTGTGCTGCTGCTTGGTTCTTCCTGTGGCTGCTATGTAGCTTTTTAAAAACTCTCGCCTTCATTGCATTCTTGCAAGTAACTTCATGCCTAGTTTGGCCCTTAAGAGTGTCATCAGATGAGTGTTTTATCGCACGCTCGTTACTGGCCACTTAGGGATGTTAGTGGGTCCTTTTGACGCCGCCGTCTGCCTCCCGCGTGTCTCCAGCTCCTTCTGCTCTTTCTTCCGTGAAAAAATAAGACCCGGTAAATCTGATTATTATTTTTATTGAAGCGAGACTTTCCACCATTTCCCGCTGTGTGCAGGAGAAGCAGCGCGCGATAAAAATGCCCACTGATTGGCCACTTGGCCATTGGTTGCTTCCTCTTTCTTCTCCGTGTGAAGAAAGAGAAAGCTGCTCATCCCCTTTGTGGGACAGAAAAGCGATGGTAGGGAAACGCAATTCCCCACCCCCATCTGATGATGCTCTAAGAGTGCAATCCATTGCATGTTTAGGGGGGGAAACTACTACAACTCCCAGCATGCCTCAGCCAACCATGCTGTAGGATGTTAAGATTGTACCTTAACTCCTTGAAAAATCTTGCTGGCTCCTGCATGTTGCAAAACAAAACAAATCATACATGCAACATATACTGCTTTCATTGTGCAATATCCTGCTTAGTGTAGATTAGGCCAATGACCAGACAATGAGGGACAGGTGAACAATGGTAAAGAAGAAGAGCACATCCAGGGGGCTTGCTCTGGCTATGGGCCCTTGGCAGCTCCCTAAACATGGCTCTGGACAGTGTGTCCTGAACATGAGAAGAGCCATGCTAGATCAGACCAAGGTTCCATCTAGTTCAGCATTCCGTTCACACAGTGGCCAGTATCTAGTCAAGAGGGCAGGGCTCCTGCAGCTTTAACTGTTGTGATGAAGAGGGATTTTCACCAGGTACCGCATGCATACAAATGACGCCTGCTGAAATTCCCTTTTCTGTACGACTGTTAAAGATAGAAGAACCCTGTCCTCCTTTCCATATGGTCACCCTATGCCTGCTGTCATTGGCTTTTGGCAGTGGGGGCGGGGCAACTGAGAACATGGCGTCATGCCTGTGTGTGATGTGTGTTAAATTAGATTTTCTGTCGGAAAAAAGGGAAAAGAGACAAGTTTTGGCATCCCCATGTCTGTAATAACACCTGTTTCTGTACAAGCAACTGGAATAAAATAAGAGTATAAGTCTTGCCCCACAGGATCAGATCAACACTATATCTTGTGCAGCATTCTGCTTCCAGAAAGTCACAAAAAAGTCATGCAAAAGTCATGGCCATCTCATGTTTTTCCCTCCCTGGCATATAGCAGAGAATGAATCAAAGAAAGATACTAATGTATCACAAAACACTTGGCATTACAACAGGGATGTATTGTTGCTGGAAAAATCAATTTCTCCCCAGCTATTGAGAGGATTGCAGTTCAACTCAGAGCGTCATCACAAAGGGGGAAATTGCGTTTGCTTCCTGTTGCTTCTCCGCCTGTGCCTTTGTCCCTCATTACTTCCTCTTTTGAAAGGGGAAGTAAACAACGTGCACGTGGCCCATTCAGTGGGCCGTTTTGATCCCGCTGCTTCTCCTGCACACAGCAGGCGATAGTGGCAACTTCCATCTTTAAAAATAACTTAGATTGGGGTGTTTTTTTGCTGCGCAAAGAAGGCTAGAGGCGCGTGGAAGGCAGACGGCATTGTGAGAGGGACCCGCGAAAATCCGTGAGTGCCCAGTAATGAGCGTGCAGTAAAATGCTCGTCTGATGGA
The DNA here is from genome assembly GCF_023053635.1 of Elgaria multicarinata webbii. Classification (NCBI taxonomy): domain Eukaryota; kingdom Metazoa; phylum Chordata; class Lepidosauria; order Squamata; family Anguidae; genus Elgaria; species Elgaria multicarinata. The sequence continues at coordinate 126,207,101 of NC_086175.1, read as the reverse complement.
GCTCTCAGAGGGAACAGGGAAATCTGAGGAGTAGATAGTGACAGTTGATGGCATCATCCTTGCTAATAAAAAAGTCCCAGCACTCCAACCCTGTGAGTTCCGGCTCCACTACACCCCTGCTGCAGACAGGGAAGGGAGGGTGGTGGAAGAACTGGGTGGCATGAAGGCCAAGTGGGAAAAGTGCAGCTGCCTCATTTTCTGCTTCATGGGGGAGTTTTAAAGCTACATGCAAATACTCTGCATTGCAATTGATGATCAGCACAACCGTCATATTCTTATCTGAATTAGACATAACTAGAAGCATTCTGTGGTCTGGTGCTGATGTAATTCCCGATCATGGTCTGTAAACAACCCATAGGCTCCCATAGGTCTTTTTATGAATTTCCTTTCCATTACATAGCACGCCAGAAACACAGTGTTGCATTACACCAATAAATCCATGGTTAAAGTTACAGATTCTCTCATAAATGGAGGCCTTAGCTAGACCTAAGGTTTATCCCAGGATCATCCCGGGGTCATCCCTGTTCATGTAAATGACACACAGGGGATCCCGGGAGCAGGCAGGGACGACCCCGGGATAAACCTTAGGTCTAGCTAAGGCCGGAGTTTGCAGATACACTTCAAATCCTGGTTACAAGGCCAATCCTGGTTAGTGATATTGATTGGGTACTGATGTAGACATAGACACCGCATCATGGTTAGAGTAAACCTTGGATAGGTGGTGGGTGATTCAAGAGGGCAGGAGGAGGGGGAAGGAGTACATGAATCCACCCTGCTCATCTTATAATCACAGTTACCATCATGAGAGTTACACGTGTTGGTGGGCAGCTCGATGAAAATGTAAACCCAGCTGCTGTAAAGAAGGCAAACTCCATAGCAGGCATAATCAGAAAAGGAATTGAGAATAAAACGAACAGTATCATACTGCCTTTATACAAACCTATGGTGCAACCACACTTAGAATATTGTGTACTGTTCTGGTCACCACACCTAAAAAGGATATTATAGAGCTGGAAAAAGTGCAGAAAAGGGAAACTCAAATGATTAAGGGGCTGGAGCATCTCCCCTATGAAGGAAGGTTACATCAGCTGGGATTGTTTAGCTTGGAGAAGAGGAGGCTAAGGGGAGACATGATAGATGTGTACAAAATTATGCATGGTGTTGAGAAGGTGGATATAGAGACATTTTTCTCTGTCTCTCAAAATACTAGAACCCCCTTGGGTCATCCCATGAAGCTGGTTGGTGCGAGATTCAGGAGAGATAAAAGGAAGTACTTCTTCACACAGCGCAGACTTAAACTATGGAATTCACTACCACAAGATGTAGAGGTGGCCACCAATTTGGATGGCTTTAAAAGGGGGTTGGATAAATTCCTGGAGCTGGGAGAAAGCTACCAATGACTACTAGTCTGAATGGCTATGTGCTAGCTCCAGCATCAGAGGCAGTTGCTGGGAAATATGGGCGGGAGTGTGCTGTTGCACTCGTGTTGTGCTTGTGGCTTCCTGATAGACAGCTGGTTGGCCACTGTGGGAACAGAGTGCTGGACTAGATAGACCACTGGTCTGGTCCAGCATGGCTCTTCTTATGTACATCTGTGCTGCAATTTTACAGAGGGATCCTTGTTTGTATGTGTAATTTTCTTTTCAGGGCTGGTTGTTATCACATACATTCATTAAGGTGATTTCAAGCACAGAGGGAAAATAGAGTTCTGCAACTACCAATGTTCTTCATTGGCAAGACATTCTAGGTGGGTTGAAAGAGAATTGTTGCAGGAATAAAAGGCTACTAAGATAGGGGGCATTTTTTATGTATTTACTGTGGTTTTATGTTTAGGGACAAGGGAGCCAAAATTCCTTTTCGTTTCCCCTCATAAAATAGCTTCCTTTCTCTAGATACATCTGTTTTCTGTATACGTCCAGCCACCGAAACAGTTATTTCTCTCAAGAAGCTGAAGAATTCCTGCCAAAGTCCACACTACCACCTCCCAAATCCCCTTCACATTATTCAACTCGGGGAAAAATATTTGTCCTCAGAGATTTGGTAAAACAGTCAGTGCTGCCATTAGGTAACAACTTCCAAAGTAGTGGCAGATCCTGATTAGGTTTCTAGTGTTTTTCTTCTCCACGCCCCATGTAAATACAGACGAATCTCAATGGAATGTTTTCAATTTCTATACAAACATGATTGATAAGAAGACCATCATCGGAAATTCAGTTCTGCCGACGGAGACAGAACGAACATGACTGCGGTCTTGTAAAAAATACCTGAAAGGTTTCAAATTAATCATTACTTCAAAAAGTGATTCATTTCGTTGTACAGCTCCTGACGAAGGACCTCCAGATCCGAAACGTTGAGCGTTGTACAAGTTTGGTTGAAAGTTTTTGGAACATTTTTTGCATTTCGGTTAAGAAAAATAAAGAAACCTCTTTTGACATTTCATAGCACCAGAGCTAGTCTCCTTTTTTTTTTTTATCATAGCCTTTTTGTGGTGCTTTCCCCCTCTTTTTCCACAATCATATGGGAGTGAGCCAATGATGCCGGCCCTTGCTTGCTCCATTCACAATATGGACTCTGTTAAGAATTAGTTGCTAGCCAGGGATTTACATCATTGAAATATAGGGCTGGTTTTTTTCTGTTTAACTTTCTAGGTTACATTATGGTTTTGCTTAATTGCAGTGCGGAACTCAGTATTATGTTATATCTCTGTCTCAGCCTAAGCTACCACACAAGAAGAAATGAATCGTTTTGGGAACCACGCATACCACTCTGTGCTCCTTAGCAGAAGGATGGGATACAGAATGTGATAAATAAATAAAAAATCACTACGGGAAAGGGGATTTTCTTGAGGAAGCAGAGGGTCTGAGGGGAAGGAACAAAATCTTCCCAAACGTGGCTCCCAATTTGTGAACTTCAGGAAACAGAGATCTGAGAATGCACGTTCACCCACCCAGTCTGACTGGACAAAACATTTCCAAAGAAGGGGAAAATGTTTACTATAAACAAAGAACATGATTTCTCATGTGAAAATTGTCACTTTTAATGGTGGTAAAAAAGGAAGTTTCCAGGGGGGTGTTCAGGAGGAGAAAAACTGATAATTTAAAAAAGATGTTTTGGGAATGCAACTTCAAAAACAGTTGGAACTGAAATTTAGCAACTATTTACTGAACTTTTACAAAGAAGGGCTGTGAGGAAGGAAAACAACAGTAATTTGAGACATTAGAGCTTGGCTCCTCGCACACAAACTCCAGGATGGAATTAAGGCCAATTTCTCGTTTGATTTCCGAAAGAGAAAGGCTCTTTCGGAAATCAAGCACTTTTTTTTTTAAGTGGTGGCGGCGGCAGTGGGAAGAATAGCACCGTTTTGTTTTATGGGAATCAGGAAGAATACTTCTAACGGCATCTTTCCTCCCGCAATTTACCACTACTTCCTTTTCAGGATTTAAATGGGGGTCTTTATACAGCCAGTTTTTCCTTTTACGCATAACCCAGGGTGGCAGCGCTCCTAAAATCCTTTGCATACCAGGAAAAAGGTTTAAGGGGTGAATGTAAAAAAATCATTAAAAAATCAACGGATGACCCAATCCATTTCAAATTTGGTATGCTTAAAGGTCTCCTTAATATCTATTACTGTGCCAATTTTGATGTCTTTATCTCTAAAACTTATGCAGATGTAAGCATTTGTTTAATTTGTACTTTAAACATATAAAATAATCCTCCTGCACCCCCAGTGGCCGCTCGGAGAACAACAAAAGATTCGCTCCTAAAGAGGTAGTAAAATAGGACGGTTCTTTTGGCTAAGAAGCACAATTAAAGCAGGATGCATGGGAGTACTTCACAGTCAAAGCAGATTATAAGATGGAAAACTTCGGAGTCCTTAACTGCAAAGTTAAGATACAGAGCTGGTTATACTTTTGTCTTTTACACAATGCAGGTGTTAAGATTACTTATTACTGATACTTCACTTAAAATTCTACTAAGCAGTGTACTAAGAATAAAATAGATAGGTCCCTATCAGAATGTCTCTCAATCTAATAAAATATGCCAAGAGGACAAGTCTACTGATTCCTTTAATACAGTCACTCCATGTTTTTCCAATTTATAGTTCAATGTTGCTTACATTAACAGTATAAAACCCATAAAACTAACCATAAAACAATCCAAACATCATATGACAAAACATCACACAATAAAAAGAACAGTAAAACCAAAGCAATAAAAGCATGAAATCTCCCAGCAAGATCAACCGCAAAAGAATTAAATGGGTTTTAGCTGGGCATCTGAATGTGATCAGAGGAAATGTGCTTGTTTGTATCCAGTCATCAGACCATCACAAAGCAAGAGTTAGACAAACAGAGGGAACTACATATGAAAGTTATCATAAATATATTTACACGAACCAAAAAGTGAACAACATGAGCACAAAAAGCGCCTCTTTGGGACAGCTGTTCTATGGTTGGGGCACCACAGCTGAAAAGGTCCTGTCTTCAATAGTTACTCATTGATAGGGTTTGGACGATAACCCATGATGGGTTAAATAATCCACGGTGGGTTATTTAAACCACCGTTATCATGTCAGATGGAAGGCACTGTTGGTTATTTTCATTGGCTATAGTGTTGCTAGGCAAGAGCAGTCAGTGGTGAATACTGCTCCACTTGAGCCAGCAGAACTATATTTTTGGCAGCAAGGGATGATGAGATACAAGTGGGAGGACTGATAGGACATACTGACTTGCAATGATGGGAGTTGTAGTCCAACACCTTTGGAAGGCACCAGGTTGGAGAAGGGCTGCTCTAAACAAAACTAAACAAAAAAGAGAAGTAGGTGGCCCTATGTTGTTCATCATCAGTTTTCCACAACCCCACAGTCACCTCTGCTTAACATATTCTTCATCCTGTCCTCATGGTTGATCTGCTTTGGGAGAATGAAAATTTCACTGGCACTTTCTGCCTCCTTAGGGAGGATGTCCAGTTCTGGGCTCCACAATTCAAGAAGGACGCAGACAAGCTGGAGCGTGTTCAGAGGAGGGCAACCAGGATGATCAGGGGTCTGGAAACAAAGCCCTATGAAGAGAGACTGAAAGAACTGGTCATGTTTAGCCTGGAGAAGAGAAGATTGAGGGGAGACATGATAGCACTCTTCAAATACTTAAAAGGTTGTCACACAGAGGGGGGGCAGGATCTCTTCTCGATTCTCCCAGAGTGCAGGACACAGAATAACGGGCTCAAGTTAAAGGAAGCCAGATTACGGCTGGACATCAGGAAAAACTTCCTGATTGTTAGAGCAGTATAACAATGGAACAAGTTACCTAGGGAGGTTGTGGGCTCTCCCACACTAGAGGCCTTCAAGAGGCAGCTGGACAACCATCTGTCAAGTATGCTTTAGGGTGGATTCCTGCATTGAGCAGGGGGTTGGACTCGATGGCCTTATAGGCCCCTTCCAACTCTATTATTCTATGATTCCATGTGGCATTAAGGCTTGTGAGCCTTAACTCCCAATTTCCCTGCTTTTTGGTGCTTGGTTGAAAGCTGTAGAGCTTAAACGTTGTTTTGTAAACCGCAGGTTTTTTGTTTGTTGAAAGAAACTTTTTCATATATGTTTATATGAAATGAAGGTATTTCCCATAGACATTTCAATCATTTGAATAAAATGACGTTATAGTCTATTTTTATTTTCTGACAGCTGAAATGTGTACAGGAACATTTCTCAGGCTTCATTTTATATGATCAGATGAATAACTACTCCCAATGATTCTGTGAAAACATACATGAACAGCTTCAACATTTTGGATATAAAATGTCCTTTCATATTTTTATAATACATCTTTAATAATACATTTTGATGAAGAGCAGACTCACTTGAAATGCATATGGATTTGTTTGGAATTCTAATTTGCCTCTGCACAGACATTGCAAACATTTGGGGTCAATTACAATCCAAGAGAAACGAAAACGAGCAAAGGAAGAAGAAAACAAGCTCATGAACTGAGAGCATTTCTACATTAAAGGAAATTGCATTGTTTGTCCAGGGCTTTTGTGCTTCCTGGTTCTTCGGCACGATTGTTATGGGATGCAGTACATGAGAGGAGAGGGGCGATTGCATGCTTTGAATTAAATACTTCCCCTTTGTTCAGTTCTATTGAGACAACGCCATCTGATAATGGAAGACCCTGTTGTTTCCTAGCTGTTACCATTTTAAAAGTGGGTCTTTTCATTCCGGGATTTCCAGAGGATTCTGCAGATGTCCTACTTATTGACGATGTCATGTAATTGACCCGAAAACCTTTGCGAGTAGCCAACCACCAACATGCAATAAATCAGTCATTTAGAGGAGCCCTGAGTTTAGATCAGTCACCTCCAAACTCCCATAACTCTCAGCCAGAACAGCCATTAGCCCTGTTGGCTGGCTGGGCTGTGTGGTTGATGTGTGTTGTAGTCCTACAGAACTGCAAGGTGCCACATTGGAGAAGGTTGGTTTATGTACATTCATAATAACTGGGCAGAAGAGTCACAGGTGGAATCTCTTCTGGAGAGGGGAAGAACTGAACGGTTCTTGGTCCGAGTCAGGCAAATGGAGGGTTCATCTACACCAAGCAGAATATTCCACTATGAAAGCGGTATATAAAAGGCAGCAGCCACACTAGTGCTTTATAGCGATATTAAAATGCACTGCAGGATCTACACTACTGCCTTATAGTGATAATGAAGTGCACTGACAACTGTTGGGGCCCATGACACAACTACACCAAGCAGGATATAACACTGTGAAAGTGGTATGAAAGTGGTATATGTTATGTGTCAATGGGCCCCAACAGTTGTCAGTGCACTTCAACGCCACTATAAAGCAGTAGAGTGGCTCCTGCCTTTTATATACTGCTTTCATACCACTTTCATAGTGGAATATCTGCTTGGTATAGATGAGCCCGGAGAGAATCCCTGGCTCAAACTGCATGGTGTGTATTGTTCTGTGGTTCTTTCCCTCTGGAAGTTTGTCAGAGCAGCCCTGAGCAAAAGATGCCTCTGAGCACAAGGAGGGCAGGTGATGGGAGGCTACTTAACCCTCCCACCTCCAGGTGTTTTCAGCAGCACATCCCTGGGGGTTTCTATACGGCCTACTCACCCTGCCGTGACTGCACAGCGGCACTGCATTGCTTCTACCCCCAAAACTGCACTTTTGCGTGATTTTCTTAGGCCATAGCTAGACCAGGCCTATATCCTAGGATCGTCCCGGGATCATCCCTGTGCATCTAAATGACACACAGGGGATCCCGGGAGCAGGCAGGGATGACCCCTCCATTTGCCTGGGATAATCCTTAGGTCTAGCTAAGTTCCTCCGAGGTTGTCACATTGTTCCTCCATCTCTCAGTGGTGGCCTCAGTTCAGGTTGAACCAATGGGTGCTGCTGGAGGGATGCAAGTAGGCAGGGGACAAACGGCTGGCAGTATTGAGGGTTTGGCTGGACAACCCATGCTCCCTCCTGCCGTCTAAATTTATCGCTTTTGAGGGAAACGGCTAAAATGCAGCGTCATACAGATACAGCCCCCCTGTCCCTTAAGGGTGCAATCTTGCACTCTTGCAAGACGAAAACCTAAAAACTTGGAGGCTTCTGCGTATCCGAGGCTCGCCTGGAGCCAACATTGTTATCTTTTCGGTGCCAGGTCAGGACTTTTCTCTTCTCCCAGGCATTTAACAGCATTGAATAGCATATGCTGATTTCTTTAACTGACCCCAGAATAGTTCTTTTAAACGGATATCGTCTGTTTTTGGCCATAGCTAGACGGAGCTTTATCTCGGGGCAAACCCTGGGATCGTCCCTGTGTGTCCACATGACGCACAGGGAATCCCGGGATCAGGGAGGGATGATCCCTCCCTTGCCCCGGGATCTCGCCCTTGTGTTTGGCCCTGGTTTTTCTGCGGTCCTGGGCTGAGCCCGAGACTGCGGAATGTGTGGGCAGATGCTGCGGGTTGACCCGGCTCTGTGCAATTCCTCGCAAGGAGTCACGCACGGAGCGCAGCGCTCCTCAGGAGCGCTGTGCCCATCCGGGGTAGGGTGGGGGGAGCGGGGAAAGTAATTTAATTTTTTTAAAAACTTACCTTTTGCGCACGAGTGTTTGTGCGCTGCTGGTCCTTTAAAAAATAAAAAAAATGGCGGGCGCAATGCCTCTCCTGAGGTCGTCGTGCGTAGCGTGTAAACAGAGGAGGGATCTTGCATTAAACACAACATGAAATCTTCCCTCCTCTGTCGCGGGATAACAGGTAGGTCTAGCTAAGGCCTTTGTTTGTATTTTATGCTTTTTATGGTTTTAAATTTTGTATACTTGTTTTAAATGTTCACTGTTTTTAACATTTGTAAACTGCCCAGACAGCTTCGGCTATGGGGTGGTAGGAAAGGAAAAGAACCTCTCATGCAAGCACTTGAGTCATTGCTGACTCCTAGAGGGACGCCTGCTTTCGCTGACGTTTTCTTGGCAGACTTTGTAGCGGGGTGGTTTGCCATTGCCTTCCCCAGTCGCAGTTACCTTTCCCCCAGCTAGCTGGGTGCTCATTTTACCAACCTCGGAAGGATGGAAGGCTGAGTCGACCTGAGCCAGCTGCCTGAGAACCAGCTTCCGCTGGGATGGAACTCAGGCCGTGGGGAGAGTTTCAGCTGCAGTAACTGCCACTTAAAACTCTGCACCACATGAGGCTCTATGGGGCGGTATATAAATGTAAATAATAATAATAATAATAATAATAATAATAATAATAATAATAATAATAATAATAATATCTACTGCCCTGCTGCAGTCAGGGCTGGAGGAGTGACAGAGGTGATTTCTTCATCTCCATCTTCTGTTTTTTTGCTTTTTTTCTCTCTAGACAGACCTCTGAAGAGAAGTTGCACTGGCAAAGGAAAGACTAGGGCTGGAGAGGCAATAGGATTCCTTGTATCCTGGCCTCTCCTCCCCTCCCTGCCCACTGGCAGGCCCCCTTTTTGACCTCTCTGAGGCTGCTTTTCTGACCTCATAATGTAGGTGTCGCGGTTCTTTCCAAGGGGACAATAGGACAGGAACTCCAAAGAATCTTATGGTCCCTGGGTTGGGTTGCTCTCCCGGGACCATGGGGCTGCCCTCTAATTTGCTTTTCCACCCATAGGGAGCGGGTGGAAAGATGTAGTTTTCTTGTATTTTCTGTATCCTCCCCACTGCAAATGGGGAAAAAAAAGCTTCAGGTGGTTGAGTTTGAGCTGAAAAACTATAAGAGCAGAAAAGGTTAAGTAGCTTCTTTACACCCACCTTTATTCCACTCTGGATACCTCAACGCTATGATATTTGAAGGCTATTTTTCCTTAATCCCACCACCCGCATTTCTGAGCTATTTCTAAAGAACACAAAGATAAGGCAGATTAAAATAAAAATTAGGATCTGAAATAACTCTCTCTCCAGTTGATTTCTATTATTATTTTGCACTTAAAAGTCTAATGAGAACTTTTAAGGGCAAAGTGCAAAGAATAAATAATCTGTCCAATGTGATTATGATGATGCACTCAACTCTTACACACACACAAAAAGGATAATTAGGAGGGAAAATAACAAGCTTAGTAAAAACCTACTTTATTAGTATTTATCTTTTCTATACATCATACAAATGGAATTTTAGTTGTTATGGGTTATGGCTACGATAAACAAAAAGTTTATTTTAAAATGCAGATTCCATTATTCAAAGGTCATCTTGGCATTTTGAAGTCCTCCAATACTCAAACCACTCAATGAGTTTAGTAATTAAGTTAAATATATCACCAGAAAATTGAACAATGCTTTTGTTCCCTATAAAAAAAGGGTTTTTTTCAAGCATATAAATAATTATGCACATTACTTGTCCATGGCCTATAAGGGTTGAAGGCACAGAATCTGAGTAACTTGGAAGAAACTTTGGTCCTTTTTTCCCTTCCTGTTGTGCCACAAATGAGTAACATGTCTGATATGTCTGAAGCAGGCAGGCACAAAATAATTGAGGGGTTTTGTTTGTTTTGAAAGCCAGCATCTTTTCTAGACTTCTCACCTGTCATACTTTAATCTATAGGCATTAAAGTGTTCAGAGCTCTAAATATACTGAGCTTAGGTAATATACTAGCTAAAGCACTGGACTTAGGCAGGCAGGCTCAGGTCTGAATCCCATTCAGTCACAGTGGCGGGCAGCATAGAGTCCGTGGGACCATACCAGTGCTGCTTAAACTCACTGCACAGAGCACGTGTCTTGCTTCCTAGCAGAATCAGTGGCATTCTGGCACCACAGACACTCCCACCAACATGGCTGCTTCTGGTGGTGGCTCGCGCTCCCTTCTGAGAAATCAAGGGGGCAATGTAGCCCCCACAAACCTCCAAAGTTGCCCATTCCTGGTTAACAGGGAGACTTTGGGCCAATCACGCTCTGCCTAACCTACCTTGCAGGGTGTGCCAATGACGAAGAGATTCATCACACCTACTATATAACCTGCTATCACGGCGCAATCCATGCAAAAGACTCCCATCACGGCCACTTTATAGTCTGCTATCGCCACGAAGGACACAGATGACATCGCCCATGTCCTGCCCTGATTGCGCTTTTCCCCGCCAAAAAAGCGCCTCCAGAAGAACTGCGGAAAGTCCGGTTCTTCTGGGACTCTGAACTGCCACTGGGGGCGTGAACTTCATAACAAGGAGCAGACGCTGTAAGCCTCGGCCCCTTGGCGGCAGAGTGCTCCGCCTCTGCGGCTCATGAACCCGCCTCTCGCGAAATGGCCACCTTGCGGCAAGCAAATTGCAGAGGAGAGGTGGCACACTCTGCATGGGATGCCTCTGGAATGGGCAGAGTGCAATTCCCTCCCTCTCCTCGTGAACGCCAGGCAATGAGAGAAGAGGGGGTAAGCTAAGAGAGAAGAGGGGGTAAGACCGCGAGTGCGCGCGCTCCTCCTGCAGCCGCTCCTGCTGTCTCTTGGTTCAGTCAGTCTGAGCGGCTCTGGCAGCGGCGGGTTGGAAGTTTAGCTGGCGGCTCTGACTCTCCTCAGGCAGCCTGCAAGAGCTGCTGCTGCTGCCGCCTGGACCCTTGTCTGAAGAGGTGAGCAGCCACCATGGACGCGAGAGGGCGGCTGCTGTGGGCACTCCAGGAACTGACTCAGGATGAGCTTGACACATTTTTCTATCTGGTGTGATCCCAGCCCCTGACAACAACAACAACAACAACAACAACAACAGTTTTCATACGCTAAAGGAACGAAGTGGGATAATTCGATGAAAAATGGGTAGGTGTGATGGACCTCTAAGTATGTAGATATCTCTCCCACTCACACAACATGTTGGGGAGGGACAAGACTATGTCCACTGTGCAAATGCCAACATGCCTACGTCCCCTAGCAGCTAGAGTTCAGCATTAATGAGAAAGGGCCCCTACATACATAGGGGTCTTCCTTGTATCAGGGAACCTGATTGGCCAAAGGTTCCTATTTGAATGGAAGAGCTGTTTGTGCATAGGACTGTGACGCCCACCCTTCACTAGGTTTACTCTGGATCACTCTTCTATGTTCTAGAATCCAAAGGACCCAGCTCAGGGCCTTCGTCAGGGGTTTGAGATGCTAAAGCCGTCCCTGTGGCTGCTTAGGCCCCAAAGCTATACAGATCCGCACCCTTGCCCCAAACTTCTCCCTTCTGCTGCCACCAATGATCGACCTGTACCCTTCCCCAGATACTCCAATGACCACACCAGGTGTAAATGAATGTGAACCGCCCAGAGAGCTCCGGCTATTGGGCGGTATAGAAATGTAATAAATAATAATAATAATAATAATAATGTAATTTAATAATTTAATACATGCAGGTTCAAACGCTTAATGGTTTCTCTCAGTTCACAAGTGTATGGTTTCAAAGTACAATGTGTAATGGTTTCAGATGGTAATTTCTCTTCAATGTTTCACAATGTAACTTAATAAGTACTCCAGCCTTCTAAACCACACTATTCTCTCTCCTGCACTCTAATCCACCAAAACAACAAAGCGCACAGACCCTTCCTATCTCTATTCCAAACCTCTCTCTCATTATTATTATTATTATTTATTTATATAGCACCATCCATGTACATGGTGCTGTACAGAGTAAAACAGTAAAAAGCAAGGCCCTGCCGCATAGGCTTACAATCTAATAATATACTATACTATCTCATCTATCTCATCTCATCTCATCTACTGTCTCATCTCATTCCTCTCTTCAGCAGCAGCATATATATATCACACAGCCCTCCGACTCCTCCCCTTCTCACAGCCAATCCAGACGTTCCACACAAACATCCAATCAGCACTCTCCTTCCATCCAGCACTCACTCCCCCCTCTATGGCTTCACACAGCGAGTACCTTCTTTAAACTCTGCAAACCTTAATAAACTTTCATATTACACCTAACAACATAGCTACATGCAGTAAAACATCACAAGGACCCTTTCTCATTAATGGTGAATGCATACCCACCAGAGGGGCTTGGCCAGTGAGAGGATCAGTAGTAGGGGGGTGAGGTTAGCAGGGGTGGTCCCAGCACCCACTCATGTATTCAGTGAATATGGGGGGGGGATATCATCCACACACCCCTCATATTTGCCCCCTTGAGCTTCTTAGAAGAAGGATATAATCTGAGTGTCATCAGATAGGGAGGGGGGAAATCACATTTCATTAGTGTCACTTCGCCCCCGCTTCTGTCCCGCAATACTTCCTCTTCCTTCACACGGGGAAGAAAGAGGAACTAAACAATGACCACGTGGCCCATTCAGTGGGTGTTTTTATCACGCTGTCCTGTGCACAGCAGGAAATGGCGGCATGTCTTGCTTCAAAAATTAATAATTGGATTTACCAGGGTCTTATGTTGTTGGGGAAAGACCAGAAAGAGAGGGAGACATGTGGGAGGTGGACATCATTGTCAAAAGGACCCACGAAAAACTGTGAGTGGCCAATAATGAGTGTGTAATAAAATGCTTGTCTGATGCCGCTCTAAAAATAAGTAATGTAAAGTAAGCATGTTTTTTTTTTTAATTTGCTGCACTATTAAAAGTGATGCAGAAAGATATTTGTTTTCCTGAAAGAAAATGCGTTTTATTGTAGAATTTGCTATAAATTGCTCGTCATCCCGGCTGTGACTCAAATACTTGCTTCGGAGGCCGCCAGACGGTTCCTGCTTTCTTTGGCTCCGGCCCCTATTAAAAGAAGCAGGAAGAGGCTGCTGGCAGACTGCTTATCAGTTCCAGCTTAGCGCTCCTTAGCTGTCCTAAACCTGCTTGTGCTTTTCTTTTGCCTTGCTCTGTCTTGTGTCTTCCTAAATCTCACCAAGTCTGTTTGCCACCCAGGTGTTGGCAAGTCCCATGTAAAAGATTGGGAGGAAAAAGGTTAACCTGTGGGACAATGACTCTGCAAAAGGCATTTTAGGACGAAACAGAGAGAGAGAGAGAGAGAGGGAGAAGATGACAACTGCTATCACCTCCAAGGGTTGCTCAGCAAGGCAATAAGAATTCTAAACCTTATGGAGCTGACAGAAGAGAGTTAAAAGAAGAATTTATCGTGACATTTTGCGGTTAAGTGTAGCCAGATTGTACTGTGCTGTACTGTTCTTGAACAAAACTACTTTTGTTTTGCTCTTGAGGGGAGGAGAGCGAGAATTTTCCCCAGTTTGTCATTAAATGGACCCACACACTCACTGCTTGATAGCTGCTTCACTTGAGCAAGAATCCCCCTTTTCTTGGAGACCACCCACAGAAATTTGTGTCCCAATTACAAAGCAAACGTTCGTTTGCAATTAAGGGTGGGGCAGGGCAGGGTGTGGGGAGGCAGAATGACAGTGTAAGGAAGATAAAAATAGTTCTATCTACTCACCGTGGCCTTCTGAACGCTAGGCCGTACTGCTGGCAGGCCAAACCCACCGTTGGGGTGTAAACTATTGGCATGAATCTTTCTATGTCCGACGTGAGGACACGGTAGAACAGCTTCTCATTTCGGTCTTGCAGCGTCATGAGGATAATGTATCTGGGGAACGGGGTGGAAGAAAAGTGAGAGGAGATTAGAGGTGTTATAGTATTTGCTATTTATTTATTCGTTACATTCATACCCCACCATTCCTTCAAGTAGTCCAAGGCAGAACACATAACCCTCCACCTCCTTTCCATTTTATCCTCATGATAGCCCTGTGAAGTAGGTTAGGTTAAGAGTCAGTGACAGGCCCCAAAGTCATCCAGTGAGCTTCCAGACCAGGTGGGGAGTAGAACCCAGGTCTTCCGAGTCCCAGTCCAACACTCAAATGACTACACCTAACTGGTTCTGAATAGGCAATTTGGCTAGTCCTCTGTAAGATTGCAAAACGCTTTAGCCAGCGCTGCTCAAAGTTGTTATTGAGAGGATTGAGTAAGAGCGTCATCAGACGGAGGGTAGTTGTGTTTCCTTACCATCGCTTTTCTGTCCCACAATAGGTACAAGGAGCTTCCGAGGAAGAAAGAGGAAGCAGCAATGACCACATGGCCCATTCAGTGGGTGTTTTTATTCCCTGCACACAGCAGGAAATGGTGGCAAGTTTTGCCTCAAAAATTATAATAATTGGATTTACCGGCTCTTACTGTGTCGCGGAAAACAGAGTAGAAGGAACGGGAGACGTGAAGGAGGCAGATGGCATCGTCAAAAGGACCCACGAAAAACCATGAGTGGCCAGTAACGATGGTGTGACAAAATGCTCGTCTGATGTACTCTGTATATGCTGCAATTTCACAGAAGTACAGGAAGGCCGCAGAACTCATCTTTCTACAAATCTAAGCTTTCTTTTCTTTTTCCTTTTTTTCCTTTTAAAGCAAGTTTCTAGCTCTTATGATTGCAACATAATACTCCAAAGTATGCAATCCACACCTGTTGAAATATCATAGGCACTATACAGAACAATCCTATACATTTCTACTCAGAAGAAAGCCCTACTGAGTTCAATGGGGTTCCCTTCCAGATAACTATGCTGTAGTATAGAATTGCACCCTAAGATTTGTAGTGAGCGGGGCTTCCGTGCCCTTTATAAACCAGACGCCCTGGTTGTTGATGACATCGTGTAATGGACCCACAAAAGTCTGTGAATGGCCAATCACGAGCATGCAATAAATTGCTCGTTTAGGAGAGCCCAGAAACTGTCCAAGGAATAGTGAGGATGTGGTGGTAGTGGGGTCCCTATTCCATGGAAACAAAAATACAGTTACGGGCAGTGACAGTGCAGTAAGGGGCTGCACTGGAAACAGCTATGCAAGCAACCTTTGAGCACTGCCAAGTGCATGGCATGATGTCTTTGCATGGCAAGATTCTTCACTGCCACAAGAGGTAGCCAATGGAGTTGATCAGGGGTGGGCAGACTCTCCTTCTGCGCATGCTCCATAATGTCTAGCTCTAGCCACAGGCTCTCTACTAAAACACTCTCAGGCTCACGTCTGCTTACTTGTCTAGATCATTGGCTTTGGTCTCATAGCTTTTGAGGACACGGAGAACTTGAACGTCTTGGCTCAAGAAGCAAGGAGGAAGCAGACCGTGAATTCCCAGCTGGAGTCTCTCTTCAAGGGTGAAGGCCATTCCCTAGGAAGGAAGAGGAGGAGGAGGCATTGAAGTAATCCAAGAGAACTGCTCTCTTAATAAAAAGATGCATAATTAGATTTCCACTTCAGAGGACTCTCTTTAAGATATGCTGCAAATAAGAGTAGCTTCTTAGGGGCAACATATATGCTTCTACCCCCACCAATACCACCTCACTCTGTGTATCCTCGTAACACCTCAGTGAGATAAGTTATGCTGAGAGTTGCAGGCCATTTGTCCACCAGGGAGTTTCATAGCTGTTATTTCAGAGCAGATTTACAACCTGGTATGATTTGATTTATAAACCTAGCATGCTACGATAACAAATTTATTGCACTGAAAACAGAATCAAGCTCCGTCGTATACTTATAATTATCCCTATGGCTTCCTGTGATACGCTGCGCTTATCATATTCTAGTTCTTACCTTAATAAAATTGTTATAACTAACCAACCGTGTGATCCTATGCTTACCCTGGTGAGCTGCTCTCCTCCATAAGTTTCCAAGTTACTAGAGTTTCTTATGTGAAAGAAGATAAATTTAGTCTTATAAAAACTGAGCGGGTGATTGAGGGTAACTGCGGGCCAATCTAAACACATCGAAGCCACCGAAATGTACTTATCAGAGCCTGTGCTCTGTGTGGCAGGCAATATGTTTCTAGAATGAACTTCCTTCAACCACCGGCTTTTATGAAAGCAAAAGGGTACAGGTCCTCTGAATCTGGAGGCTCCATTTAGCTATCATCATGAATAGCTAAATGCGCAAGAGGACCTTTATTTATTTATTATTAACATTTTATGTACTGCCTTATTTTGCTAAACAACAACAACCCCATCAAGGTGGTGCACAAAAATTAAAAATAATAAAACAAAGTATGATCATGGTGTCTCTGCTGCCCAGTAAGTATAAAGCCTTAAAAAACAAACACCCAAGAACATTCAAAACATTAAGCATTAAAGGTTAAATATTAAACTCTCAGAGGCCACATTCCAGAGGACAGCACAGCCAACGGCAAAAGGGGTAGGACCAAAATACTAAAAATACGAGCATATTTTAGCTGAAAGCTTTTGTTGCTAGGATCTAAAGCTTAGGAGAAGCTTTTAGAAGGGGAAAAGGAAACAGTGCAAAAGATGGAAAACTACTGAATGATTAGTGGTCAGCAGTGTGGCCAATAAAAGGGGTCTTGGCAAGATTTTTCTAGTGGGCCTGAGGTTCCTCACACCCACATTAAAGTAACTACATCATTTAAAAGGCTAAATTAAAAAGGTGTGTCTTCTAGGGTGACCATATGGAGAGGAGGACAGGGCTCCTGCATCTTCAACATTTGCACAGAAAAGGGAATTCCAGCAGGTCTCATTTGTCTGCATGCAGCCCCTGGTGAAATTCCCTCTTCAACACAACAGTTAAAGCTGCAGGAGCCCTGCCCTCAACTTCTGAAATTGCCTTTTCTATACAACTGTTAAAGATACAGGAGCCCTGTCCTCCTTTTCATATGGCCACCCTACAGTAGACATATATGCATATGCATATATGCTCTACAATGACATAACATCATAATCAAGAGCTTTCAGCTCGAGTGGTACCCTCCCCAGTTAAGCACCTTAGGGGTTGGCTGCTGGACACCTCCTAACTACAACATGCCTTATACTCATCTCTGCACCTTGGCTGGGGAGAATCCAGCTTCCAAGGCCAAGTAATCATAGAATCAGAATAGCAGAGTTGGAAGGGGGCTACAAGGCCATCGAGTCCAACCCCCTGCTCAATGCAGGAATCCACCCTAAAGCATCCCTGACAGATGCTTGTCCAGCTGCCTCTTGAAGGCCTCTAGTGTGGGAGAGCCCACAACCTCCCTAGGTAACTGATTCCATTGTCGTACTGCTCTAACAGTCCATAGTGGAATATCTTGTTTGGTGTAGATAAGCCCCAGGTTGCCTAACTCTGGTTTAAGGGCAGAAGCCTACTAGCCATCTGGTGATAAAGCAAGTTGCTAAAGGTACCATTACCTAACCAGCCCATTGTGATTAATGGTTTATGATGGCCGATAAAATCAGAAAGAAAAGGGGGTTCTGAGAGAAAACAGATTTTTTTTAAAAAAATGTTGGAAATCATTCTACAAGTATTTCCAGAGAACAGAAATCAAATCCAATAGTTTAAGAAAAATACTTTTGTCCAGTTCACCCTAATATGATACCACAAGCTGTTCAAGACAGCTGAAATTGTTTGTTGTTATGTGGAAGCCATGAGTCAAGGCATCTCCTGGCGATCCTTTAAATGGGATTTAAATAATAATAATAATAATGCGCATGTTTCATTTCTCGATTCCCCCAAACGCAATAACTTAAATGAAAACAATATTATTTTTGGCAGGATTGTCGCCCATCCCAATCTGTTCAGTCATCCCCGTAGCATGTGCTGGCTCAATAGAAGGTTGTGTGAGGCTGAATCTGCCAGCAAAGCAATTTCCTTCTTCTAGATACAGATAGTCGCTACGGATGACAGAAATATGCCAAGTGTAGCAAAAGGTGAGCCAGAACTGTAGAATAGAATAATTGACATCCAGTTAGCAAGGCTTAGAATTCATGTAAGATTTGATAGCTAAAGTAAAAAATAAAAGTGGGTTAGATTCGGCATATCTGTGGGATGGTGGTGGATGATGTTGTATATTAGTAGGCTTCAAGCTTCTTAGGCCTAGGCTAGATCTACACAACTGCTTTATAGCAGTATTGAAGTGCATTGATAACTGTTGGGACACATTACACACGCCATATACAGCTTTCATAGTGTTATTTCCTGCTTTTTATTCCACAGATCCAAATACCGAAACAAATGTCATTGACCCTTTTTAAATCTACAGCCCTGGGAGGCAGCAGTATACAGGGAGGCAGCTCACTCAAAATCATCCAAACATATGCTGACCGTCAGCAGCCCATGCTAGGGGCTGCTAGCCAATCAGCGAACATGGGCTTCCACAGTGTAGACTCTGACAAAAGCTTCCGAGCCTCAAGCAGAAGATTTGCTTGCCCTGCTGCTAGAGATTCTTGAGCTGGAGATCATCTTGTTCCTAACAGGCAATTTTTAACGAAAGTTTAGGATCCAAAAATTCTAGATCCTGGCACCAGAACTGTGACTGATGTCAAAGGAAATATGCGTGGTAGGGCAGCCATAAGGAATGAGTTTTCCTGTGGTGATTTCCTGATGAAGCTTTACAATTCTGAAAATGTCGATGCAGAGAGTTGTGTGGGTCGGAACAGCCAAACCTGCAAGGTGAACTTTGATCCCCTTTGACTTTGTCATCAAAATAAACAGACAACGTGGCACAACCAAGTAGGGGTATTGTTGCCAAAAGGCATAGCGGTGGGTTAATGACAACGCAGGTCAGAGAGCACACAGTGTCAAAGCAGATGACAATAACCTGATAGCCAAAGCCCTATTCAGGTGTTCTGTACCTGAATAGGGTAAACACGCAGTTAGGGAGTATGGAAGCTCCGCCCCTCTCCTTCATTGAATCCTGGTGCCCATTCCTTGTTGACGGTGAGAGGATAGCCAGATCTATCTGTGGAGGTTCTCCATATGAACCAGAAAGTGGGTTTTGGCTGGTTTGGGTTTCTTTCTTTTTTGCTCACTTAGGGGTTTTATTTTGCTTTACTTCTGCAAAACTCAGATTTCCCCTGCAGTTTCCTATACCTCCCTTTTGCACGTAAATGATACCATTTATTTATCCACACTTAGGGAATGGAGGTTGCTATTAGTATGTAAAACACAGAAGCAGGAGATAAAAATCAACTGAAGTGAAAAAGCCAGAATAATAATATTCAAGATCTGGGCAGGTCATAGGCTTACCAGAATGACAAGGATCTCAACTGGCATCAAGGACACTAACAGGGAAGGGGGCAGATTGATTTCCTAGGGCACAGAGTTCCACAATCTGGGTGCCATAGGAGAAAAGGTCCGCTCCTTATTTATTTATTTATTTATTTATTTATTTATTTATTTCATTTTTATACCGCCCAATAGCCAAAGCTCTCTGGGCGGTTCACAAAAATTAAAACCACAGTAAAACACTCAACAGGTTAAAACACAATTATGAAATACAGTATAAAAAGCGCAACCAGGATAAAACCACACAGCAAAGTTGATATAAGATTAAAATACAGAGTTAAAACAGTAAAATTTAAATTTAAGTTAAAATTAAGTGTTAAAATACTGAGTGAATAAAAAGGTCTTCAGCTGGCGACGAAAGCAGTACAGTGTAGGCGCCAGGTGGACCTCTCTCCTTTTTGCCTGACAAACATATCTCTGAAGGAGGCAGGATGTCTCCAGGGCCAGATCTACACCAAGCAAGATAAAACACCTTGGAAACGTTTTGAAAACTGTGCCCAAACGGCCATCAAAACTGTTACAAACTGTTTTAAAGCAGTAGTGTAGATCCTATCCAGCAGATTTAGCCAGGACCATATGGGAGAAGACAATCCTTTTTTCCATCACCAACAGCTTCATCGATGTGGAGAATGTTCATTATACTCTGTGCTTCTCTTACTTCTGATTCATATGGCATCTGGTTAGCACTATGTGGGCCTTTACCATCTATGTACAAAAGAGCACTCATTTCACTCCCTCCCCAGTGGTCTACCACCGCCTGAAAATTTTATTGTGGTATACCACTCTTTTCTCCCCACCAAAAAATGTCCATGTGGGCTGTGCGCTCCAATGTTTTGATTCCCCAAGAGAAAACAAAGTTGTCATCATTTTCTTAAGACGCCTGCTGTGGGCAATAAAAAAAAGCAATGGCAGACAACGAAGGCCCAATATTTATTTGCTCTCCACAAGCCCTGAGCAGTTATCCCTACATCCCAGGAAGTTACAGGGGCAATGAGACAACCGAGGAAGAATGACATCAATGAAAAAGAAACCACAATAAGAAAAAAGCAACAAAGTCAACACTTAACTGGACACCCTTGCTGGAAGAGATCAGTCTTTATGACTTTATTAAATTCTGGAAGACTCTTAAGTTGACGAATCTCAAATTTTGTTTCGGGTCTATTGGACTCCACAACGCCTTTTCAATAAGGGTTTGTCTAACTTGCATAACTGTTGGAGATGAAATGCAATTAATGCTTCTTTAACTCATATGTTTTGGCAATGCCTGGTAGTTGCCCCCTTTTTGGAGGAGGTTATAATAAGGATGAACTTTGTACTGAAACAATCTATAATATGGAATAATGTACATCTCCTCCTAAATTACCTACCGGCTCCTTGGAAGTTAACACATGGTCAGCGCAGATGGATCTTCAGAGTCCTTATGACAGCCAAAAGACTTACATTATCACGTTGGAAGGACAAATTCACACCTCCGATAATGCAATGGATCAAGGACCTAATAACATTATCAACTTTTGAATGAGTGTTATACAGACGCAACTTGCGAGTGGATAAATGTATGGATATCTGGTCTGCTTTTCTTGAAAGCTTTGTATAACTCTTTCCCTTTTTTGGTGGGGGGAATGGTACATACGATAGAAATGATGATAATTCTATACACACAATGAATGGTGTGTGTGTCCCCCCCACTGTTCTCATGATGTATTTTCTGTTCTGTTTGTTGATATTCACACACACACAAAAGTTTTTTTTTTTTTAAAGTTGACGAATCTCTCCCGGCAGGCCATTCCACAATCTGGGAGTGGCAGTAGAAAAGGTCCTCTGGGTAATGGTTGTCAGCCTAGTTTTTGTTGACTGGAGAAAAGCAGTAGTGTAGATCCTGCAGTGCACTTCAATAGTGCTATAAAGCAGTAGTGTGGCTCCTGCCTTTTATACTCTGCTTTCATGCTGCTTTCATAGTGGAATATCGTGCTTGGTGTTAGATGAGCCCTGTGTGAACGGATAGACCTTCACTCTGATCCGCCATGGCTCTTCTTGTGTTCTTAGATGGGCTTCTGGTCTGTTGCAGGGAGGGTTTATGTTCTTATGAGCTGAACGGGCTCAAATGCCCCTAATGAGAGAAGTTTAAATTTCCGAGGCTGAACTAGAGGACCAAAAGGAAGGCTTTTGTCAGCCCACATGAAAACATTGCCTTGGAGATGGGTGCATCTACTACAACTGCCCCCCTCGTCCCCCCAAAAACTCTTCACTTTCACCTTTGTTGAAGGCTGACAAAGAGCTAGTGTGTTGCCTGTTTTCTGTACTGATAAAAGCGAAATGTATTCCAGGTCAGATGCAGCAACAAAGAGAGATCCTTCTGTTTCTCCCCATAGCCTGCCAAATTACACGAAGGGTTAGTTGCTGAAAACAACTTGCCTTTTTTTAAAAAAAATAAATAACGAAATAACAAAATAACAATGCGATTCTTTCAGCCTCTCTTTTTCAGGGCTCTTCGTTTTCAGTTTGGTAATGAAGCCATCGAAGAAATGGACAGACAAGCATTTACAGTGACCTCCTACAAACCTTTTGCCTGTCTTGGACATAAATTCAAGCTTGCTGTTCATTTTGCCCCTTGGAAACGACGACTAGCTTTTTCTCTCTTCTCTCGCCTTTGAATCATGCTGATGTATTTCAGCAAAGTGCAAAGAACCTCTCAGCAACTGGTATGGCCAGGCCCAGCTCTTAACCACATCTAGG
Organism: Elgaria multicarinata webbii; assembly: GCF_023053635.1. NCBI lineage: Eukaryota > Metazoa > Chordata > Lepidosauria > Squamata > Anguidae > Elgaria > Elgaria multicarinata. Next base: position 126,184,910 of record NC_086175.1, on the reverse strand, counting down.
CGCTGAACCCTTTGTCTTCTTCATTGGGACCAGGATTTGGCTGTAACCAAAGTGTGCCGCTCACCCAGAATCCCGCTAGATGATTCATTTGGCACTGTGAATTTTGTTTTACAGAAGAGAGCTCTATTCCAGTACAGTGGGTTCTTTTATTACAGCACACAAGATGCTAAGAATTGAATAACAAGGACTGGATAATCAGTTCACAAAGGACTGACCTATCAATTGCTATTAGCAATGGCACCTTGATGAGAACTTTTCGTTTCAGAAGCTAGGAGCCAAAACCTTTAAGGGCTTCTTTACATTAAGGACAAACTGTATTTCCTTACCAGGGCTTTGCTTCCTGCTTTTCTTGTGCGATTGTAATGGGGCTGCATTACACGGGTGGAGAGGGGTGGCCACATGGCCTTTAATTGAAAACTTCCCCTACTCTCTGTTTTCCTATTATTGAATGGGACATAGTTCTCTAGTGGGTGTTTTGTAAGTGCAACTTCCCTAGTACACAGTAGGAAATTGTATGATATTTCAGCAGAATCAGGATATCACAGGTTTGGTTTTTTTAAAAATAGAATTACCAGGGGAAGGTGTGGGAGACATGCAGGAGGCTGCCGATGTCATCAAAAGGACCTGCAAACTTCTGTGAGTGGTCAGTCACGAGTGTGCCTTATTTCGCTCATGTGAAGAAGCCCTAAAACTGTGTCTAGAATCATAGAATAGTGGAGTTAGAAGGAGCCTATAAGGCCATCAAGTCCAACCCCCTGCTCAATGCAAGAATCCAACCTACAGCATACTTGACAGATGGTTGTCCGGCTGCCTCTTGAAGGCCTCTAGTGTGGGAGAGCCCACAACCTCCCTAGGTAACTGGTTCCATTGTCGAACTGCTCTGACAGGAAGTTTTTCCTGATATCCAGCCGGAATCGGGCTTCCTGTCACTTGAGACCGTTATTCCGTGCCCTGCACTCTGGGATGATTGAGAATAGATCCTGGCCCTCCTCTGTGTGACAAACTTTCAAGTATTTGAAGAGTGCTCTCATGTCTCCCCTCAATCTGAAGTCTAGCAGCTACATCTTTTTAAAATTCATTTTTACTCATGAGTAGGCACATGGCCTCCAATACATATATACCTAAGCCCCCTACTCCCCCATGCTGGGGTCCCAATCCAGATCAGAGCCTTGCACCTACTGTACAGTAAAAAAAAGGAAAAGGAAGACCTAGCTAAGAGATACGGATTTAAAGAAATATCTATTTTGACCCTGGGTGCCACTCCATACCAGTTGCTGAGAGGCAAACAGCAGCAGAAAGATGTCCTGCTTGTGTATTTTAAGGAATTATTTGTCTATCAACTGTGAGAAATGGGAAGCTGTATAAGATGCACCTTTGATCTGATCCAGCAGGGCGCTTCTTGTTAGTCCTCCTTCACTGCTTCTGTACAATTCAAACTGAATCCCAGTTGAGGCAGGGAAGAGATGGCTGGGTTAAAAAAAGATCCTCATGAACCGTCAAGCAGCCTCCCCACAACAAAATCAATTGCAACTCTGCTAAAAATTGGTTCGTTGTGGACTTAATATGGAATTAAGCCTGGGCTGGATCTACACTACTGCTTTAAACTGCTTTGAAGCGCTTTATAACAGTTTTGACAACTGTATATGGAGTGCGTCCTGGGCCCCAACAGTTGTCAAAACAGTTATAAAGCACTTTAAAGCAGTAGTGTAGATCCTGCCCTGGCTTACTCATGAATGCTCTGTGTGTGGGTGGTGGGTGGGCTCATCTACACCAAGCAGGATATTGAACTATGAAAGCGGTATGTAAAAGGCAGGAGCCACACCACTGCTTTATAGCGGTATTGAAGTGCACTGCAGTATCTACACCACTGCTTTATAGTGGTACTGAAGTGCCCTGACAACTGTTGGGGCCCATGACACATCCACACTAAGCAGCATATAACACTATGAAAGTGGTATAATAGCGGAATATGGCATGTGTCAATGGGCCCCAACAGTTGCCAGTGCACTTCGATACCGCTATAAAGCAGTAGTGTGGCTCCTGCCTTTTATATACCACTTTCATAGCACTTTTATAGTGTAATATCCTGCTTGGTGTAGATGAGCCCTGTGTGTGTGTGTGTGTGTGTGTGTGTGTGTGTGTGTTTGTGTGCATGTGTGTGTGACAAATGCAGTTGCCCACTTGCCACCAGCGAGTGCATTTTTTAAAAAAATTCTGGTGTTGTTGAACCTCTTTCAGCCAGAGAGAGAAATTCTATTTCAAAGAAGGTGGCTTACAAATGGTTTTGTAAGCTGCCTTGTGTGCCATTTCTTGGTAGAAAGGCAGCGTATAAATCAAATAAATAAATAAGAAGGAATGTTGGTACAAAGTAGTAGAACAGTGTGTTTGATCATCATAAAAATGATCTCACATCAAGCAGGAAAAGATTCTATACCATTCAGCTTTTTTTTTTTTAAATGACACGTATTAACTGGGAGCAATAGATCATAAAAGCATTGTTAGATAGTGCACGGGTGTGCAAACGTGGGACATCTGCGGTCTGGATTAAAGCCGAAAGACCAGAGCGCATGTCCCAAAGTTGCCCAAATAAAGGGGATTTCAGAATTGCAAGAGGACTTGAAGGGCTTCTTCACATGAGCAAAATAAGGCCACTCACAGAAGTTCACAAGTCCTTCTGATGACATTGTGCACCTTCTGCACGTCTCCCGTTCCTTCCGCAGATTATTCTCTTAAAAACAAAACAAAACACTTCTACTCTGCTACGGTTCTACTCTGGCCCCATCCAGAGGGCCAGTAGCTTTAAAATCAAAAACACCTTGGCCCCAAACAGACAAGATCTATGTTGGGGTGGGTTTTTTTTTTAACACTCTAAAGCAACTATGGAATATTCCAATTTGCTAGAATATGTTATGTTTGACCGTCCCCTATGCAGTTTTATTGATCGAAATCTATCCTAAGCATTTGCTAGTACAGCTACAGGGGGGAAGTGTATTATTTTGCCCGAATTCTTCCCCAGTGGGGCTAATAGAAACTTTGGGGACGGGAGAAGGAAAGCAGATTGGGAACAAGGCATGAAGGGGAGAGGGCTGCAGTGCTGCTGCTCAGATAAAATCAGAGTTCCCTGTTGCCGCTTTTGAGCCAACCACAACAAAAGAGGTCAGGAGGCCGGATCACAGTGCATAGCTTGTTTTGACCCTTAGCAAACTTAGTGTGGCCAAGCAAATCTAGTGCGGCAGTGGGGGCGGGTGAAGGATGGGAGTTAAGAAACCCAGGGAAGCAAAGCAATTGCCAAACACATTCAGTTTAGGACATGAAGCATATGGAGCAGTTGCATGCGCTCAGGCCTGGAAAGGCATTTTCCATCCAAGCCATTTTGACCTTGGGGAGGAAAACAGGGACTGCCTTCAAATCAAGCAAACGAATGAAAAACAGCTCTCACTGGAGGCCAACCTGCGAGCCTCTGTGCTATCGTCCAGAAGACTCAACGGCACATCCAGCTTTCCTCCACAAGCAACACAGCAGAGACTTTGGGTTTCAGGCTCTTTATGGGGCCGACTGCTGAGACAGTGACTGGGTTCAGACAACATAACCAATGGTGGTTTAAATAGTCGACGGTTGGTTATTTAACCCACTATGGGTTAACCCACAGTTTGACCTCTAGTAAGAGCTGTTTTTCATTAGTTTACTTGATTTGGAGGCAGGGGCATGTTTAGCCTGGAGAAGAGAAGATTGAGGAGAGACATGATAGCACTGTTCAAATACTTAAAAGGTTGTCACACAGAGGAGGGCCAGGATCTCTTCTCGATCATCCCAGAGTGCAGGACATGGACTAATGGGCTTAAGTTACAGGAAGCTCAATTCCGGCTGGACATCAGGAAAAACTTCCTGACTGTTGGAGCAGTATGACAATGGAATCAGTTACCTAGGGAGGCTGTGGGCTCTCCCACACTAGAGGAATTCAAGAGGCAGCTGAACAACCATCTGTCAGGGATGCTTTAAGGTGGATTCTTGCATTGAGCAGGTGGTTGGACTTGAAGGCCTTATAGGCCCCTTCCAACTCTACTAGTCTATGATTCTATGGCTTATCGTGTTGGGTGGAGGGAGTTTTTTAACCAATGGTTGGTTATTTGGCTGAAATAACCAACGCAAATAACCAACGCTGTGCAGAGTTGGCTATTTGAACCACCATTGGTTATCGTGTGTGCGGAGGGCACCGTGGATTATTTTCTCGGCCACCACTGGTTATTTCATCAGCCACAGAGTTGCAATGCAAGAGTGGTCAAAGTGGCGGCTGCCGCTCTAGTCCAGCCAGCAGGATAGATTTTCGGCAGCAATGGCTGATGGGATACTAGCGGGAGGACTGAGGGGGGAGAGAGGGCAAGGGATAAGTAAGTCAACTCAACGCTGATCTTAATCCCCATCACAGTTTATTATCATGTTGTGTGGTTACCCCAATATTAACTATTGTGTTGGACCCCTCATAGAAATGTCTGTAAGGGCAGCATTTATTTATTTGAGGATAAATATGCTGCGTTTCACAACAAGGCATCTTACACTCAGCATCTTAAAAAGTTCTTCAAAACAATTACCTAACTGATGACGTTTCGATATACTGCATTATGTGTTTTAAATCCCAGTACCATGTTTTTAATTTGTGGATTCTAAGCCGTACATTGCACATAGTTAGATATGTGAACACATTTTTTATTTGCTCTTTGCTGTGCAGTTGCAAACACAACTGAATGTGCATGTGTAAATGAACATAGCAGCACATGCCACAGACTTTCCCCTATGTGTAGGTTCAGAACAACTTTTCATCGAGGCCTGTTAAGGATATGTGAAAAATGAGCATTTTGGGGCTCTCCATCCGTCATATGGTCTGCCCATCATTCAGTGAAATTGTGGTTCTTAACGTTGATTTTGTCTATGGATCCTCATGTTTCCATGGCATAACTTCCCAAAAGCCAGACTGCTGTCATAGGGTACGTATGGCACAGTACCTTTTGGACTGTACCACTTCAGAAGGCAGGAGAAGGAATTGCTTTTTAAATACCCCCTTGCTTAAATAAAACAGCCCTTTGTGTGTAGATAACTAGCACGTTAGAGTCAAAAGGTACAGGGATTTTCCTTCTTAGATCGTACCATATGAGCTACTTCAAGGATCACATATTTGAATGATCCTCAGCTGGAAATATATGTATATACAGAAAATTCCTCCACCTTTTGTCCCTGCCATGCTAGTTAACTACACGCACACAGAGAGCTTTTTTTTTAAGTGGGGGTGTATTAAAAAAGCAAATCCTTCTCCTGCATTCTGAAGTAGTGCAGTTCAGGAATCACTTCAAGCCATAATTCGGATGAATGCATAGCTCACCCTTCTCCAACCTGGTGCCCTCCAGTTGTACTGAAACACAGCTCCCATCATCCCCAGCCAACATTGTTTTGGGGTGATGGGAGTTGTAGTCCCAACACATTTGGAGGGCACCAAGTTGGAGAAAACTGGTGTGGCTCACATTTTAGAGAAGAGGTCTTCAGTGCGCTGTAGTGTTGCACTGCAGCTCAGCCAGGAAGCTCACTAAGTGACTTTGGGCCAGTCACTGACTCTCAGCTTAGACCGTCATCAGACAGGTGGATTTCTGCATTTCCCTACCGTCGCTATGACCTCCTGCTGCTGTCCCACAATAGCGACAATCTCTTTACACAGGGAGAGAAAGAGGAGGCAGCAACAACCACGTGACCCATTCAGGGGCTGTTTTTATTGCACCACTTTTCCTGCACACAGCAGGAAATGGCGGCACATTCCATTTTTTTTTTTAAAAAAAGAGATGGATTAAAAGGGGTCTATTTTGTGAAGAAAAAATGAGTGGAAGGAGCGGGAAGTGCATGGGAAGCAGACTTTGTTGTCTAAAGGACGCACGAACATCCGTAAGTGGGCAGTAGCAAGCATGTGATAAAATGCTCGTCTGAGGACGCTCTTAATCTACATCACAGAGTCGGTGTAAGGATAAAAGGGACAGGATCATGTATGCTGCCTTGTGCTCTTTGGAGAAAAAAAAAGTTGGGATATAAATGCAACTAATTAAAAAAACACACCATGGCCCATGACCCAGAAGTGGGTCGCAGCGATGCTGCCCCCATTTTGTTCCGTGAAGAGTGTACTCCCAGCAGCCTTGGAGAGGCATTTTTAAAACAGTGTGATTTTAATCCAAAAACCAAAAATTAGAAGGGAGTTGTTCGTCTCTGCTTCCCTCCACTAGACAGATGCGTTACAATTATTTATGTCTGTTCCCTGTAGCGTTGCCAGCTGCAATTTGAAATCCATTCCATTTCCGATTGCAGGTAATGACGGAATTTGTTTAATTTTCTTGTCAAAGTTTGTGAACAAGGCCAACAACAGCCAGACAATTGATTCCTTTTCACTGCTGAAATGGTGCGCGAGCACACTGGAGATTCTAGTAATGTGCAGACACGATTCGCCTTGTTCAAAGGCTTTCACGTAGGCAAGCTTATGCAGTATTTGGAATCTCCCTGGCTTTGTTTTGCATCTCCTAGTGATGGCAGGCTGCATTTGCTGTGAACAGATACACCCCAAGCAAACATTTCCTGTCATTTTTCATCAACTGCGTTAGATCCAAATCTAGACATCCCCCTGGGAGAGGCAAACAGGAATGCTTTGAAATCCACCCAGACGGCCAACAAGTCCATTAACAATCAGGATCTAGTTTGACTTCCTAATTAAAGCCAATGTGACCCGCTGACCTGTATGTTCAACACAGAGACTGCAAGCTCCAGATTTGCATGTGCCAAATCCTTCTGTGCCCTTCTGTGTTCTTCTTTAGGTTTTATAGCACTGTGGCTCCCTGCACAAATCCTGGGTCCAAAGCCATGATACAGGAGAGCCAGCCTGCACATTATGCTATTCATGTGCCTCTGCTTGCATCCCTATATACGTTTTCAGCCTGAATGCCAAATTCCAAACTTGTAAAGGACCAGATCTACACCAAGCAGGATATGACACTTTGAAAATGGTTTGAAAACTATATATGGAGTGTGTCCTGGGCCCCAACATTTGCCACTACTGTTATAAACCGTTTTAAAGCAGTAGTGTAGATCCTGCCAAGGTCATGGGGACCATATTCTATCTGTGGGCAGGCCAAAGGCAAAGTGTAGTTTTTATTGATTTTAAACCTACTCAAAAATAAGAACTAGGGTGACCATATGAAAAGGAGGACAGGGCTCCAGAATCTTGAACAGTTGTGTAGAAAAGGGAATTTCAGCAGGTGTCATTTGTACGCATGCAGCACCTGGTGAAATCCCCTCTTCATCACAACAATTAAAGCTGCAGGAGCCCTGCCCTCTTTTGTATCTGGTCACGCTAGTATAGCTAGAGTGGCTTTTATGCTTTATACATTATATTTTAAAAGCAAAGGTCTTTGGCCGATTCAAATAAAGGAATCTGAATCTGGAAGGCCAAAAGTTAACAAACCCTTGAGCTGGATGAACTTAGCTTCATACACTGGGCCTGTTCAGACAACATACTAAGCCATGGTTAGGCCATTAACCCTTTTTCAAAAAGTGGTGAGTGAGCATGTTTAAACTGTGGTTATGTAGCCACCATGGTTAGGGATGGTTTACATGACACACTAATTCATGGTTTATACAGCATGCTAAGCCATAATGTTTAGCTCAAAACACTTAACCATCATGGTTTAGTGTGTTGTCTGAACAAGACCACTCCCATGTATATTTTCTTAAGTGTATATTTCAAATTACTGAAGTATACTTAAGGCAATGTAGCGAAAAGCAGCTCTGGCATAGCTCCCCCACTCTCCGAAGATGTGCACTCAGAGGGGAAATAAAGTGCAATGGGAGAGAAATGGGGGAAGTGGTAGCAGGCTGGCTGGCTGCTTTAAATGTGAGGACTAGTAGTTTGGGGAATGCTGCAAAATTAGTACTAATAGGTTATTATTTGGGTTTACTTGCTCTTCTGCTGTGATAGTGAATAGGTAACCCGACAGGGTATGAAAATACTCAAATAAAACTGAAAGAGATAGAATGCGGGTTGATGACATTCACAGGTGACCCGGAAAACCATTAGTGTTGTGTGCAAAGTGGAACATTTTATATGTGTGGAGGAGGGTGAAAAGAACAGAATAATGAATAAAGATGTTGGAAAATATTAACATTTTGAACAGAGGAGGAGTTCATTTTCAAAGTGCTTCTGTTCCTGACTCATGCGGTAAGCACGCTGGATGTCAAGGGAATAAAATGAGTGGTGTTTTTAAAGAAGAGAGAAACTTTATCCCGGATTTCGGCATACATATGGATGCAATCGAGGCATTGAGGTTTTAATTTTTTTGTTAAATATGGAATGGAATCAACTATATGTATATGTAGTTTTCTAGATTGGTAAGAGAAACGTGATTAGTTTGAAAGAGAGACGTGATTAGCGATGATGAATCCCGTTTTTGCAGGGAGGAGGGAAGTGATGAAGAAGCTCCAGTACGTTGGGAAAACATTAGATATTTCTAGCTAGGATTGTACTGAAGAAACTGGCATTTTCAGAAGTCAGAGCCAGACCCTATATTGGTTTTTGTGCTCACACGCAACTCCCTCTACACCTTAATAACAGTAAGAGTTTCTGGCTACAGTAATCCTCTTGGCCCAGTTCCTGATGGGTAGCTGTCTTCGCCAATGACCATAAAAAACTAAAAGTGCAAAGTGAATGTTCCCTTCCATCAGCCTTTTTCTATTACTCCATTTAGGCAGCCCCCATCTGCTCTGACCCATGTGAGTAGGCTATTAAGCTATGGTTCTTGATTTAAGATACATTTACTTGCTCTGTATACATTATTGAACCAGCTTCACAGAAGAAGACAGTTGAGGGGCTCTAAAAGAAAGCAACAGTTTTCTCTTAAATATGATTTTTATCTCTCTTTTCTTGCATGTGGAAGTTTTTCTAGATGGACATCATGGGCTTTGGTGTGGATGTAGTTTGCTAGACAGTTTCTGAAGTTTTTTTTAAAAAAAATTTATGTGATGCTAGTGGCTGATGTGACTAGTGGAATAATTGTGACATTTTTCTGTTGCCATAGTTCTTTAACTTCCATGGCCAGTGGTGTATACTTTTCTCTCTTTTCCTCTTCCTTTTCTACAACATTTTTGTCACTAGATATTGTTATGTCAATGAGGTGTTTTCTTTTTTGTCACAAGTTGCCCATCCCTGGTCTACTCTGGAAGGCAACAGCTCTTGAGGCCTCTTTCCCCAACTAAAGATGCCAAAACTGAACCTGGGACCTCCTGCATTCAACCACGTGCTCTACCACTCTGGCTCCTCCCAGCAGGACAAGTATTACAGTACTGGCTCTCTCTGTGCCACCAGCACTCCTGACTGAAGGATGGTAAGTTGCTCTAGCTAGGACACATCCACAGGCAGCCCACAGTCCTTTAGGCCTCTGTCAGGTGACACCAATGGGCCAATCGGAATCACCACCCAATATAAAGTTCTCAGAATGTCATACGCCCCCCATTTTGGGGCAACATTGCTAAAAGAAGTTACTAGATTCCTCTACTGAACTGCCAGACTACTGATCTTCAGCCATCCGGTAGAATGAATTTGCATTAAAAGTACAAGAGACTGTTGTTATGAATGGTCACTGCTTATTTTGCATACATACATATGAGCTTCAACAGAACTTCCAGAGCATGTCCGTTTTGGCATTTCATGACAATTGACCATCTGTATCCATCTGTACCTGCTAACTGAGGAGGAAGTGAACTTGACCACAGAAACTTATGCCATAGTAAATTTGTTGCACAAACAAATAGAAGTCAGTAGTTTTTAGGGTTAGTCATAGTAAATTTGTTGTACAGAAAATGGAATTTCAGCAGGTATCATGTGTATGCATGAAGCACCTGGTGAAATTCCCTCTTCATCACAACAGTTAAAGCTGCAGGAGCTATACTAGAGTAACCAGATACAAAAGAGGGCAGGGCTCCTGCAGATTTTCTGTACAACTGCTAAAGGTACAGGAGCCCTGTCCTCCTTTTCATATGGTCACCCTAGTTAGGCTTCAAGGCGCTAGAACAAGATTCTTTTGTGTTTTTGCTGCAACAGACATACACCTCTGGAAGTTTCTGTCATCCTTTGCATTCTGTTACCTCAGGCCGGGGCAGCCTGTGGTCCTCGGCCTAGTTTCATAAGGCCTCTGCATACAATCAGTTCACACCTCTGGAAAGAGCCATCTTTCCCTTCCCTGGCAGGCTGCTGCATGGGAAGGAAGAGGGAGAGAGAGCAAAGGAGGTGGCAGAGAGGAAAAGGGGTGTGGGAGAAAAATACAAGGGGTGACTCACCCACTTTTGGCTCAGGCTCCACTTGCTGCTGGCCTCCAGCCCTGAACAGATTACCCACGAGGAAATGTGGCCCTAGACAGAAAAAATGGCTGCCCACACCTGTGTTATTCCATCTTAAAAACAGTAAGAGTCCTGCTGGATCATACCAAAATTCCATCTAGTCCAGCACTCTGTTCTGGGAAGTCCACAGGAGTAACAGAAAGGCACTAAGACACACCCAGCTGTTTATGTACTCTAGTAACTGATAATCAGAGAAATATCTTCTCTGAATCAGTTAGATCCATATAGGCATCATGTGGAAATCTATTAACCTGGGCATGAAATGCATGTGGCAGAAACACAAGAAAGGTTATACTGATTTCTTATCTCTTTGCCATCCAGATGCATTGGACTAGAATCCCTAGAATCCCCAGCCAGCATAGCTGGGAGTTGTAGTCCAATACATTTAGAGGGCACCAGGGTGGGGAAGGCTGATTTATTATATTCTTATCCCACCCTTCTTCCAAGGAGCTCAGAGTTATATATAAAGTTCCCCAACACACATACACTTCCATATTATCTTCACAACATCCCTGCGAGGAAGGTTAGGCTTAAACAGTATCCTAAGGACAGCTAGGGAGCTTCATGATTTAATCCTGGATCTCCACAGTGCTAGTCTACTGCTCCGATCAATGCATCATCCTAGCATTAGTGAGGCAACATGGGACTCCACCACCTCAACATTGGCCAACCAGAAGCCTCAATAGGCCATGAGTGCAATAGCATCCTCCCACTCATGTTCCCCAGCATTCTGCTTCTGATAATGAAATACATGCAAGTGACCCTAGTATCATTTTTGCATAGCTCTGAGGGCTCCTCCAAATGAGCGATTTATTGCATGCTCATGATTGGACACTTACGGAAGTTTGCTGGTCTATCATACGTCATTGTGAATGACCAAGATGTCCCCCATGCTATCTCCTGGAAATCCTGCTTTTAAAAGAATGACAGATGATGTGGTAATATCTGGGAAAAGCGGGATCTCCCAGTGTGTAATCTTGGCGTTGTGCAATAATTCCACCACTAGATGGCATTGTCTCAATGGAAGTGAACAGAGCATGCAGAGAGATGAAGTATTCGAATCAAACCACATGGCCGCCCGTGGCCACTCATGTAATTGAGCCGGTTGCAATCCAAGAAAGAAAGTGGAAGCAGAAAGCCCTGGTAAGGAAGCAGGATTCTTTTTTTTAACGTATAAAAGCTCTGAGTTTCACATGAACGGGGGAAATCACACACCTTCAAGCAAGAAATTGCATGAGCTGTGTTGAGCTTCATTCCTTTTAACATCCCATTCAGTGCAGGAAAAAAATCTTATTCATTTTATTGTACTTCATACCCCGCTTTAAAACCAAGATTGGTTCCCAAACTGGCTTACAACTAAGAGCATCATCACACAGGGGAAAATCTCATTTGCTTACCGTCGCTTCTCCGCCTGCACGTTTGTCCCTCATTACTTCCTCTTTTGAAAGAGGAAGTAAACAACGTGTACGTGGCCCATTCAGTGGGCCGTTTTGATCCCGCTGCTTCTCCTGCACACAGCAGGAGACAGCGGCAACTTCCGAATTTAAAAATAAGTCAAACTTACTGGGGTGGTTTTTTGTCGTGCGAAGAAGACTAGAAGGGTTGGGAGGCGCGCGGGAGGCAGACAACGGCATGAGAGGGATCCACGAAAATCCATGAGTGCCCAGTAATGAGTGTGCAATAAAACACTCATCTGATGGAGCTCTACAATGCACACAAAAGTACAATATAATTAAGGACATGTTGTCAGGGGGTGGGGTGGTGGTTGGGAATCTTTTCTGGGCTGTTGGGAGGTAAAGATGTCACTGGGTTTTCCATATTTTCATATAATTCCCAAGTGCTTTTCGAATCTCCTTTAACTGCTGGGGAAATGAATGAAGAAATCTGAATGTGAATCTTCTCATGCCCTGAAGAGGCGGTGGAGGGGATTACTCAGAAGAGCCCAGTAGCCTCACTGGAAATTATTTGTTAAAAGGTTACAGTGAGAACATGGGAAAAGAATGGCCAGAATGGAGCTCTTTCAGGATCCACAAATGATCGAGTCAGCTGTAATAATTTTGCTTGGGCCCAGCATTGAACAACCATGTCTGCAAAGAGATAAACAATACAATACTTTTATTCAGAGATCTTTCCTTCTATTACTGATGTTCAGTGTGTGTGTGTGCGCGCTAATCCTTATGCAACCAAATCTGCACCACCCACAGGCAAGAGGGAGATATAAGCATGCTTGGGAAAACCTGAAGGTTTACAAGTACAAAATATCTTTAGAAAAAAACGCACTAAAGCTCCCCCAAATCAGCCCAAGGAGGAGTAAGCATGCTCAGTATTTGGAATGCTGATAGGTGGGGAAAAGGGAAAACCAGGAAGGGAAGAAATGGAATGGACTACTCGAACAGGACTACTCCACACAGCAACATGTTGCAGGTCCAGTGGAGGCTGGCAGCTTCAATTTCGATGGAGCTGTGAATCCATTCTGGGTTTCCGTCAGAACCAGACAGAACTCTAAAAGAGCTCTCCAAAGTGCTGAACCCTATTGCCAAAATAGGTTTCATTTGTTAAACGTTAACTCTACTTACATCTAAATTGATATGATATAGCCAGGGCAGGATCCAGGCTTTTGTGGGCCCTTGGGTAAGACACCCTCAGTGAGTCTACCTTCTAACCACCAGTGCCATCAGCCGCTATTACTCCTCATCATTACTATCAGTTGCTAGCTTGATAGGAAGAGGGTCCATGAGCAAGTAGGCCAGGGCATCTGCTCCTCCTCCTCCTCCTCCTCACCACCTCCATTGTCTATGCCAGAGCGAGAAGTAGGTGATCCATCAGCATAGGCATGTGCAAGGGGTGTGCCAAGTGTGCCCAGGCATACACTAATGTCTCAAGCAATAAGGGCCAAATTGAGGAGGCCATTGAGTAGGGATCCAGACACAGCATGCCATTGCTGGGAGCGAAAAGGAACAGTTCTGCTGGGAGCCTCTCTGCCAGGAGCCACGCTTCAAAGAGGCCAGGAGGAGGGACCCTGAAGGCTAATATCGCCTTGTAAGCCCCTCCTCTGGCCTGTGTCACCACAAAGCCCCAACAATGATGGGGCTTGAGAAGCGTCTCCCCATTCTCCCACCCTTCACCTGCAAAGGCCCTCCTGCGGTCAGGCAAGCCAAACACGGAGTAGGGCCTCAGTGTCTACAGTGTTTGAGAAATAAATAAAAACAATATCCTTTATGATAGAGTATTCAATAATTTTTTTAAAAAAAATCTCTGGGTGCACATACTAATGAAATGTGCTGCACATGCCTATGTCCCGCAGGTTGCAATGGCAAAAAGGAGAAGCATCTCTATAGGGCTCTTAGCCATGGGCCCCTTGCTGGGGTGTGGACCCTCAGCAGGCGCCCAACCACGCCTACCATTGACACAGTTGCCTGCCTTTGTAAGATAGATGGTCCCTTGTTCAGTTCTCATACAAGTACATTGTTTTCGGATCAGTGCAGGTGCTGCTCCACCCATCAAGTCCTTACTTTCTGTGTCTTACCTGCCACCTGGACATCGTTACATTTCCCTTCCTTGCAGCACTTTGCCTCCTATACCTGGCCGGCGTGACTGAACTGCACAGACGGGACAATGGTCCAAAGAACCGTGAGAAAGTTCTGCTGCTGAAATTGAGCAGGCCTCCTACACTGTAAGAGGCCTGGAGGGGAGACTCCTTGAGAACCATATGGAAGTCACTCTTGAGCTCTTTGGAAGGGTAAATATTCCTCCAAATAAATATCTGATGATGATGATAAATAAATACTTTTAGAAAGGGGAAAATGTGTTGTATAAACAAACAAGGGACAAGTTGAGCTTTTTGGTGGAACCAGGATTGGATCTGTTCCATCCAGCGATGACATCAGCTCTTCAATGGAGGCCGCTGGGCATGTGAGCTGAGGCCTAAAGCAACCTGCCTCGTGCAGCGTAAGGCCTTTGGCATAGCATGGACATGGCAATATCTATGCCCCCCTCACTGCTTTGGAAGGGTTGGAGCACTTTGGAAGCTTCCTGTTCCCTCCATATATATTAAACTAGCAAAGACACTCGGCTTTGCATGGGTGGAAATAGCAGCCAGACCTGGACACATTAGGCTGTTCTGAGTGTAGCCATGCCACTGTCACCCCTAGGCATGGCCCCTGCCATGGTGCACCCCTATACCTCCTGAGGGAGTGGTCTGTCTGCTGCACTTCCCTGAGGAGGGGCTGCCCCACAACAATGGGGAGAGTGCAGGCATTTAATTGTCCCTTGGCCTTCTCATCTCCTTGACTTCAAACTGTATGGATTGCAAAGCCATGTGCCGGTTAGGGAAATCTGCCCCTAGCAGTTGAGGATGTTACTGCAGGCTTCAACCACATGGACACATTAAAATCAATTAATTAACGAACTTTAAAAACAAAATAACCCTGAGGTGCACACCCCTAGGGTTCCCTTAGTATACATGCCATGTTCCAGGGGTTTAGGTTTTATGGTCTTGGTGCTATGGCGCTGACAGACAGACGGACTGACACAAATCCTCTGTTATCATAGATATTAGAATGCCACCAAGACTTGTAATGTGAAGGTGAAACTTCCTGTTCCTTGACTCCCACTGTGTCAGTGCTCCAGAAGCTGTGGAGGTGACTTTTTTTCAATACAGCCTTCACTTCCTCACACCCATCACTGCTGAATGACATTTGCTTCTTTCCCTCAGGTCTCAAGCCCTCCTCCTTCCCTCTTCCCCGGCTTTTTGTAGGGCTTCTCCTTTTTCTTCTCCGCTGCCACCTCAGAGCATTCGCCACCACCTCTGTCACCATTCCTGCCGCCAATACGGCCGCTCCAAGAGTGGGCTCTACTTGCAAAGTCCAAAGACCTCCCTCTGTCCCAGCCTTTGTGCTTTCTCCCTGCACACCTACGCGATGTGGAGCTATTGTTCCCGATTGCCTCAGACTCCTGGCCAGAGCTCAGAAACGTACAGTTTAGCTATTAAAGCTTGAGCTTCGAACTTTTTTGAACTTTTGCAATTTTCTGCATGGCTTCAGATTTAAAAAAAAATGAGCAAAATCGGTTTGGTACAGCTCTAGTAATAAGCTTTTCACTACCGTATTCTTACCTGGATATGATAAACCATCTCAAGAATTCTGGCTAGGAAGCGGGGTATAAATACAAAAATGAATCATTTGCAGTGGCTTGATTTGGGTGGCCCCGCCTTCAGAAGTGAGGTGGGTTTCCAGCTGAGGCAGGGCCTTCCAGATTTTGAAATACCTTCCGCAGTCAACCACTCTGTTAAGTTTCTGATGTCAC
Organism: Elgaria multicarinata webbii; assembly: GCF_023053635.1. Classification (NCBI taxonomy): domain Eukaryota; kingdom Metazoa; phylum Chordata; class Lepidosauria; order Squamata; family Anguidae; genus Elgaria; species Elgaria multicarinata. Next base: position 126,169,193 of record NC_086175.1, on the reverse strand, counting down.
TTAAAAACACCAGTGGTCTCCCAGGTCATTAAAATGCAAAAAAAGGAATCCAAAACAAACACAAAACTGTTTGTTTTTCAGGTGTTGGGAGCACTGGGCCACTTCGCTGTAAATTTCAATTGCTCCATTTTCATTTGGGTTTTTAATTGTGTTGCTTTATATTATTTGTCTGGTAAGCCAGTGTGGAGACCCCAAAAGGGTAAAAATGGGAGAGAAATACTGTAATTTTTTTAAAAAAAACCCTAAAGAAAATATTCTTGATCCATTTGGAGAGAGGTGGGAAAAAGAGGGTTAGGAAAAAGAAAAATTCTTTCCTTCAGATTTCTGGAAACTTCACAGTGAAACTACTCCACCCATCACTTTCCTTAAGAAAGTATTTTCTTTCCCCCCTCTGGGCTGGCTTCAAATCCAGACCACAGAGGAGTGACAGGCTGCTCAGTGCTGTTGGGTACCCCTGATTGGACGCTCTTGTGATGGACTGCTTCCATTATAATGGCCTCACATAGAATGATGTGTGGAGAGAGAGAGAGAGAGAGAGAGAAGGAGCCACGTGAAGTTCAAGCGCATGGGTCTGGAACTCACAAGACTAATCCCTAGAGATGTGACTCTTTCGCATGTGAGGGAGAAGAAACAGCATCGCCAGTACACAAGCCTGCAAAAAATGTTTCCCATGCTCCAGATATTAAGAAAGGAATAACATTACCACCCAGTAAACTCTTGCAACGCCCTTGCAAAATGGATTTTACAGAACGGGGCACTATTGCCAAGGCAAAACATACATCATGCACTAAAAGAGAACAGAAAAGTGGTTGTTATTTTTAATGTTGCTTTAGATTTGCTTTCCGAAAAGGCAGGGATGCACGGCTTGAGGCCGGGTGGCAGGTTGAGGGTCAGAAATGTACACACACCTTGCTGCAATTCCAACAATCCATCTCAAGATCACTGGGTTGGCTGGGTAGGCCATTAGTAATGCAGAACAATGGTCTTTTCCCTGGTGAGGGTCCTCTGAGCACTGAAGACAACTGCATGCCAGCCGCAGGATATGAACTCCTACTCTAGAGCTTACCGTCCGTGAGCTCTCTTCTACACTCAGGAAAGACTAGCCTTTTTTTCTGTTAAGATAACATTCTTAGGTGAAGAGGGCCTAATGTGTCCTGATGTACAGTCAACCAATGTTTTGGCAATTGTGAATTGGGTTAATTCTCATGTGTTTCTTCCCAGGGCCAGCGTCAACGGTACGCATGGTTGGGCACCTGCCAAGGGTCTACACTCCAACAGAGGCTCACTGACAGGTAGCATCATCAGATGGGGAGGGGGGAGAATTGCGGTTCCCTACCGTCACTTCTCCACCCCCGTTCCTGTCCCATCATACTTCCTCTTTCTTCCTGGGGGAACAAAGAGGAAGTAAACAAAGACCACGTGGCCCATTCACGGGCGGGTTTTATCACCCCGCTTTTCCTGCACACAACAGGAAATGGCGGCACATTCTGTTTCCTAAAAGAAAGTTGGATTAAAAGGGGTCCATTTTGTGACGGAAAAAAGGCAAGAAGGAGCAGGAGGCGGATGGCGTCGTCTAAAGGATGTGTGAAAAACTGTGAGTGGGCAGTAGCGAGAGTGCAATAAAACACTTGTCTGATGGACCTCAAGAGCCCGCTGGAGTTGCTTCTCCTCTTCAGCCTTGCAAGCTGCTTCTTTACCTACTTCTCGCTCTGGCCCAGATGCTGGAGATAGTGAGGAGGAAAAGCAGTAGATCCCCCTGCCAAATAGCTCACTGGCTCTCTGCCTGCCAAGCAAGCAAGCGGTGGCAATGACGGGAAAGGGAAGGTGGAGTAATAGCAGCTGGTGACAATGACAACGAGAAGGTGGATTCACTGAGGTAGGGGGCCTATTGAGGGTGTCTCGCCCAAGAGCCGGCACTATTTCTTCCTGCTCCAATTCCCTTCCTCCCTTCCTGTTTTGCACAAAATATATTTTGGACAAACCTATGGTTTGGAATTGGACAAACCTACGGGTTTTACACAAACAAATTTTGCCTCCAAACTGCAACCAGAAACCCACTTATTTATCATTTCTTTATAAAATGTATTACCCACTTTTCATTATAAAAGAATCCCAAAGTAGGGCACAACCAACGACTGGACATTTCAAGTCCTGATTTTGAATCTCGCCTGTATAAAACTGCTCTGAGAGAATCATCCCTTCATACAAGGAACATGTCACATAGAAAGTAAATGCTACATCAGTTCTTTCAATCCTAAACTTGAGAAGGGGAACATGACCGATGAGACATACATAAAATGTACAAAGCAAAAAACCAAATCATTGTTGTTTCATATTATAAACTCCTGTTTTTTTTTAAAGACACACACACACCAACAACTGCATTTCTCCCCACACTCCGTTCCCACTTCCACTGACCCCCGTGACATTCCTCACCAACTTACTAAAGAGATTCCCACCCAGCTGGGGACTAACTAAAGTCCCTCTGGGATACAGCTCAGTAATTTGGAACTCTGCATTTACTAGATTTCTGGCCTGCAGTAGGATCACCTAATAAGGCTGAAGTATGTCTTGGTTTTTTAACACACAAAAATAGCATGCAAAAAAAAAAAAGGTTTGAAACATCTCTGCCTCACAGTACTCCATAATGAGAGTAATTTTTTCTCATAGCAAATCAAGTTTAAAACCACCATCACCATCATCATCATCATACCTCTATGTTACACTTACTTGTTACCATTAATCTAAGAGAGTTATTGAGTCTTGAAAGGTGGAGCAATGAGACTAACATGCCACATTTTAGAGGATTTCTTCCATCTTAAAATACTTCCTTCCCAAGCCTGGGGAATGGGAAGAATAGCTAAGAGACTGGGTGGATTCTGAATATAGCAGAGTCAGCTTGGCTAGCCAACGTTCTATGGACAGAAACCAAGTTGGGGGGTTTGGGATTTGTTGGGTAGCCAGTTGTTCCTATTTTGCCTGGAAAGTTTGGCTGGAAGCAGAGAGGACAGAATGGGGAAAGGGAGGTGTCATCATCTGAGGGTTACCCAGAGGTTAATTTCTAAACAGATAAGGGAAGAGTCGAGGGGGTCCAGCCTCCAGCCTCCAAGCCCTTTCTCCCCTAAATTCAGGCATATATAAAGAACTATGCTCAGAGGTGACCTCGATGACTTCAGCATTTCTTCTATTTCCAATGTCCAGGCTGTGAGTGCCATTACGTGTACATCCAAAATGGCACCATCTATGCACAAGGAAGGTCTCAGCAGGTTTGGGAAAAGCCAAGGGTTGCAGAAGTACATGTTTTCTTCCCCCCCACCTTAAAGAAAAGGCCTAAAGGGCAAGTGCCTCCCCCCAAAAACACCCCAATGAGCAATGAGCAAGCTTAGCAGCCATGGAATACTGAGCATTTGTTAGGAGGGAGAAAGAGAAAACCAGGGAAATGTAATGGAATATCCTAGAAAGGGCTATGCTGGCTACCTGGCTGACTGGACAGGAACACTCACTCTGCAATATTTTGCTGCAGGTTCTTTTGTTAATCTTTAAGTCTAATTTATGTCCTCTATATTAATACAATAAAGCCCTTGGTCAAGGTTGACATCCTATTTCCAAAATTTATTGACTCTGTAAAACAGACAGCCCCCCTTTAAAGCAGATTACAAAATAGGACCCACAGTTACTTGAGAGCTTGCTTGTGCTTACTTCTGAGTAGGCGGGTATAGGATTGCACTGTAAGGTCCCTCCCAAACAACTCAGAACACCTGGGTTCATTCTGCATGATGCTTAAATAGATGGCGTTAAGAACTACAATTCTGGGAGTGAGAATAGATTTTCGAGACACACTTCCAATGAACTGGCTACAAGGAAATTCACAAGGGTTACTTTGAGTCATGCATATTTTAGGGGTTCCCTCATGCACGAAAATGACTGGCCCTTTTAAAAATCCCAAAAATGAATGAGCTGATGTGTCAAAAAGTATCTTCAGTGCTAACTCAGGAAAACAAACCAAAAAGAATAAGAACTTTAGGCCATCCTATTGCAAAAGAATTTTGCTGAGTCTGGAATTTAGCATTATATCCCACTGCCTAATAACAGATGTGATTTCTACACTTTTGGCTAACGGAAGCAAATCCAAGAACACGCCTATTGTCTAGAGAGCCCAGTTAACATTAATGTGGATTACTAGCTAAAGGCACAATCCTATGCATGTTTCGATACGCTGAGATATTTCTCATGCTGGCTGGTGAGCACATCTGTCTTGAACTTACTTGAACATAAGTCTGGCCATCTTCTTCTCCTGAAGTGTTCTATTGATGCAGGCAAAAGAGACATAGGGCTAGTTTGAACAACACGACAGCCCACCGTGGGTTAATTTGGCTATTGGGCGGTATAGAAATGCAATGAATAAGTAAATAAATGGAAATTCAGCCCCACTGAAATTGGAGCCACTAGCTTCCACTGTCCCCATTGGAGTTAAAGGGGGATTTCCTCCCAATGGAAATTGGGTTGCATCCCTCCTCCATGTCTGCTGTTACCCCAATAATAAGGAATTCCCCTTCTGCTGATGCTATTTGCACCTTAAACAAAACAAAACCTGCACCTTTAATGCAAATACACATTTTATGTGATACCTGCATGGGAACCTGTAAATTCTGAAATGTCTTAATGGCGCCAGAAGCTTATGGTGAATGTCCTCACAAGGAAAAATAGCTGTAAATTTGAAACTTATCCAACACAAGTTAAAAGGGGAGAAAGGACTATCAGATAACACAATGGGATAGAACAGGATGTTCTAAATGAATGTATTCTTGGTATTTAAAAGAGATGCTGTGGGGATGGGGTGGGTGTGGAAATGACACATCACGAGAGATCTGCGAGGAAGAGGATGCTAAAGAAGGGTCATTGCGTTAAAGGAAATGTAAAAATTAAAAAAAAGAACAGTGTCTTCTGGGAGCTTCGGATTGTTGTCTTGCTCCACAAATAGCTCCAGGAAAAATGTGACATTATTAGCATTTGCACCCTCTGCCATGCCTCTCAAGTCAGATGGTAATATTAAGGTTTAAAAAAAATGATAACGGCTGAATGAAGGCAGATGCAATATAAAAGGGAAGAAGAGTCACAGCAGATGACCTCCTAGCTTTATAGTCTGCAAACCCATTGTACTTAGGGTGACCATATGAAAAGGAGGACAGGGCTCCTGAATCTTTAAGATGCATAGAAAAGGGAATTTCAGCAGGTGTCATTTGTATATATGGAGAACCTGGTGAAATTCCCTCGCCATTACAACAGTTAAAGGTGCAGGAGCTATACTAGAGTGACCAGATTTAAAAGAGGGCAGGGCTCCTGCGGCTTTAACTGGTGTGACGAAGAGGAAATTTCACCAGGTTCTCCATATATACAAATGACACCTGCTGAAATTCCCTTTTCTATGCAACTGTTAAAGATACAGGAGCTCTGTCCTCCTTTTCATATGGTCACCGTAATTGTACTTCCCAGTGAAGGGAACACTGGCTCAGCTGTCAGCCATCAGCCAAACTCTCTTCCCTTTTTAAAATCTGGGTTCCCTTTTTAAAGGCTCAGTTCAGACAACACATTTCTCAATGGTGGTTTTAGGACTCCACTGTGGAGTTGTTACACCAACACTGAGAAATGTGTTGTCTGGAGGGAAAACTCCATCCCACGATGGAGTTTTGTTTGAAAAACACTCCACCCTGAATACCCACAATGTGCAGAGGAGAGTTCCTGCACAACCGTTGTGTTGAGTGTTGTCCTGAGGGCTCCGTGGAGTTTCCTGCTGCACTGAGTGGGGTTTCCCCACTGGCTACAGAGTTCCTTGGCAAGAGCGGCCAAAGGAGCAAGTGCTGCTCTAGGAAAGCCGCCAGGATTGGTTTTTCCCCTCAGCTATGGCTGATGGGATACCATTGGGAGGACTGCTGGAGGAGAGAGGGTGGAGCAGCGGTTCTCAACCTGTGGGTCGGGACCCCTTTGGGGGTCGGAAGACCCTTTCACAGGGGTCGCCTAAGACCATCGGAAAACACATATTTCCGATGGTCTTAGGAAACTGTATTGACTTAACTATGTCATGTATCATCTTTTGTATTATTAAAGCTATTGTTATGTATTATTTTCATTAGCAAACCATCCCATGACAATGGATCGTGTAGAGAAGAATGAAAATAATTTTATGGTTGGGGGTCACCACAACATGAGGAACTGTATTAAAGGGTCGTGGCATTAGGAAGGTTGAGAACCACTGGGGTGGAGGAACTGCCAATCAAATGTTGCATTGACTTTTACTCAACTCCATGGTAGCTCACACTCACACAACGGTGGAGTTAAAACATGTTGTCTGTGTAAGGAAGGGGTAAATTCACACATGGAATGGCTGTTCTTAAAATATGTTAAAGTGTTCTATTGATTTTAGCACTTAATTTTAACTTAAATTTAAATTTTACTGTTTTAACTCTGTATTTTAATCTTATATCAACTTTGCTGTGTGGTTTTATCCTGGTTGTGCTTTTTATACTGTATTTCGTAATTGTGTTTTAACCTGTTGGGTGTTTTATTGTGGTTTTAATTTTTGTGAACCGCCAAGAGAGCTTTGGCTATTGGGCGGTATAAAAATGTAATAAATAAATAAATAAATAAATAAATTCTATTGTTATGGTTTTAGGAGTGGAGTAGATAACCGGCCAGATGTATGGGGGCGTTCTGGTACTTCCTGGAACCGCTTGGGGCCAGGCCGGCTGACCTTGAGAGAAATTAACATCTCTGGAGAGGTGTGAAAGATCATCGCAGGGAGAGCCGAAGGGAGGGGGAAAGGAGTGGAAAGAGTATCTATAAAGGGTATACTTTGAAAGGGGGTTTTTGTTCTGAGCTGGCTGACTCCATGGCTGGGTGACGTATGATATTGTAACTTAGTTTTTAGTTTGCTTGGTTCTGGGTTCAATATATATCTGCATGTATCTATAGTTTTAGTTGCTAATCCTGTTTGCTTGCCTCTTTCCTAAATAAATTGGGCTTAAACCTCCAAACTGTGAGCTGTGTGCGTTTTGTTCTGGGGATCTGTGCAAAATCCAGTGGAAGGCCAGCTTGGCTGGGTCCAGTCTCCTTTACAGTCTGAACTGAGCCAAAATCTGACCTCCCTATTAAAAAAACTGTCTTAAAAACTGCCTTCACTTTTTAAAAACTGCCCTTTGTCCATTTATTCAAGTATACTTCCCTTCCCTTTTGTTTTGTTTTTAAATCAAACATTTAAAAAAGAGATTAGAGAGGGTGTGTGTGTGTGTGTGTGTGTGTGTGTGTGTGTGTGTGTGTGAGCCAGTTGGCACTCTCCATAGGTGGGTCTTCTCCATTCAAGCTCACATGTATTGAAAACCAGACACTCTTATAAGCACATATTGGGAATTAACATAGAGAGAGCAAGATGGACTAGTGCAAACATTGCCAGAGTTTGACCACAGGCCCCCATTTAACACGTAGCACCAGCGACTGGGGCAGACTAAAAATCCCAAACAAGATTTTCTCCTCAAAAGTGCTTGCATATGATCCTTGCCCCCCATATGGTACTGTTGGCAGCAGAGACTCAGTTCTGAGTCCTTTCTTTACCCAATATCAGACTGCCTTGAAGAAGACACAGAATCTTTTCGGTGGTGGCACCCACATTATGGAACTGCTGCTTCCCTAGGGATATTGAACAAGCTTATTCAATTGTAGGGTGTAGGTGTGGCCCCATTTTCTCCCAAGCAGTTGAACGAAGAGACCTCAGACCTATAAATGGGTTTAGGGCGCAATCCTATGCATGCTTAGAGAGGGAAAAGTCCTACAACTCCCAGCATGCTGGGCTGGGGGCATGCTGGGAGTTGTAGGACTTTTTTTCTGTTTAAACATGTACAGGATTGCACTTCTAGTCTTGCAGACAAGGAATATCAGAAGCCAGTCGGGCAATACTGGGTTCTTTCATGCTGCTGTTGGATTAATGTCTCCAACCTGAGAAGCACAATGAAATAGTTATTTGGAAAGACAAACTTGGTACAAGAAAGCAGGCATCTGACTACAGGAATCTGGTTTGAATTGAATCTTTATCAGCTGCTGGGAAGTGATTTGTGATTAATTTTACTGCTGCTTTTATGTTTTGTATGGTTCGTTGTTTTGGGATTTTAATGGTTTTTAGTACAGAAAGGCATTTTATTGTCCATTTTTATTTGCCGGAATCTCCTCTAAGGACTCCCTGAAACTATGCTGGGGGGAGGGGCAGAAACGAGTGAGTGAATTAATAAAAATTCCTAAGACACTCAAAGAAGAAAAACCACAGGGGCATATTTGGCATCAGGGATTGGTGTTGAGGTGTTCTGGCTTGTCCCCTTTATTATTTAGCATCTACCTGAAACTACTGGGAGGGGTATCCAATGCTCTGGGGGGGATCTACGCTAGCACTTTATAACAGTTTTGACAACTGTTGGGGCCCAGGACACACTACATATACAGTTTTCAAAACATTTTCAAAGTGCTTTAAAGCGCTTTAAAAGCAATAGTGTAGATCCCCCCTTGGAGTGAGATGCCATCAAAATACTGATGACACTCAGCTCTATTGCTCTTTGTTACATGACTCCAAGGAAGTGTTCAACACACTTGATTGCTGCCTAAACCCGATGCCTAAATCAGAAGAGGTTAAACAAGCTGAGCTTAAATCCAGGAAACCAGAGGTCCAATTGGACAGTAGAAAACCTGGCTCGCAAACTGGCATTCAACCTATTCTGCAAGGGGGTCACACTCCCCCTGAAAGATCAGGTTCATAACTTGGGAGGGCTCCTGGAGCCTATGCTGTCTCTGGATCTTCAGCTGGTAGCAGTGGCGAAGAGCGCATTCGTACAACTATTTTTCATGCACTGGCTCTGACCATTCCTGAGTTGGTCTGATCTTGCAGTCTGATCATGCCTTGGTTACATCACGGTTAGACTACTGCAACGTGCTTGACGTGGGGCTACCCCCATATATATATTTTAATGGCATCGCCTGGGAACATATTTTGCAACACTGAACTAAATATCATTTACATCCACGCAGGCAAAGCTGACTGCTTGACAGCCAGTGAACAAGATAGTAAACATCACACAGAAACCCAATATATAAAATGATCTTGTTACAGTGGTATCTTGGGGCCCTTACTCATCCTGCTACTATTAGTAACTAATTATCTAAATGCCTCCACATATCAGCATATGTGATCCACAGGGCTTAATTTCCTAGCCACAGATATTGTTGTTCATTAGTATATTACTACACTTAATTAGAATATGCCTTCCTCATTTACTCATACCAAAAAGATGCTCCAGGTTAGGGTGTGCAAAACAGAGACCCAGGGAGCTTTGTGCAACAAATCTTCAAAGATCTTAATTTAAAATCCTTGTCCATGCGGTGTCAGGGAGATGCAAGTGCCTTTTGCCTCTGCTCTCTGGGGAGCTACATCTATTCCTGCTCTAAAATCTTCTGAGCGATGTAAAAGAAAAGAGCTGCTCTCTGTGGAGACAGCACTCCGCAAAGTTGGATCTGTTTACCTCAGGTCCTCACCTCATTAACCACACAACATTTCACACTGAACTATAGTTAACCAAGAGGAATTTATTGAGGAAAAGAAAAACTGTTGGATAACGGTGATATGGAAAACATTACAGAGCACAATAAAATATGAATTCAGCTTTCACACTTGATTCCTAGACCAGCAGGGCCAGAGCTTTCACACTTGATTCCTAGACCAGCAGGGCCAGATCTGTTTTATCAAGCAGGATAAAACACTTTGAAAACATTTTGAAAACTGTATATGGAGTGTGTCATGGGCCCCAACAGTTGTCACTACTGTTATAAACCGTTTTAAGGCAGTAGTGTAGATCTTGTCCAGGGGCGCTCAAACCTTCTACCCTGAGGGACCCTTTGAGAGAGCTGAAAAAGATAGCAGAACCAGACACAAAATGGTGGCAGAGTTTGGAGGCAGAGTTTGGCACAATCACTCACAATGATTGTAGTGTAATGGCCAGTGTGGTGTAGTGGCTAGAGTGTCAGACTGGGAGCCGGGAGAGCCGGGTTCTAATCCCCACTCAGCCATGGAAACCCACTGGGTGACTTTGGGCCAGTCACAGACTCTCAGCCCAACCCACCTAACAGGGTTGTCGTTGTGAGGTTAAAGTGGAGAGGAGGAGGATTATGTATGCCACCTTGGGTTCCTTGCAGGAAAAAAGGCAGGATGTAAATGCAATAAAATAAATAAATAAATAACTGATATAATTTTATACGGCTCTGTAATCCCACTTTGGAAATGGCTAAATCTTTTGCCACAGTGACTTCCTTGAAGCAAGTTGTTCAATAACTCAACTTTCCTGAAGTGAAGTAGAGACATGGGCTCTGGAGGTATCATGACAGCCTCCTCACTTCAGAGTATTCTGATCCAGAGGCTCAAAGAGGAAAACTCTCAAAGTATTCTGACTCTTCTGCTGTCATTTCTTGTCCCTTTCTCTTCTCTCGCTCAACTAATAACCTCTTCCCCTATCCTGCAGATTTCTTTCGTGCCTCCCTCCTGCTAGAGGTACTGGGAGGGCTGCAGCACTCTGCCCTACCCGAAAATAAGCTGAGACCCACTGGTGGTTTGCAGCCCACAGTTTGAGAAACACTGTGCTAAAGATATGGTGGTTAGCTTCTGGTTTGTTTATTTAAAATATTTATATCCCACCTGCTTATCAGAAGAAAAGGTATTAAAGTAGCTAACAGTATTGTTGTTACATGCAAACCCTGAACTGTGTCCTGCTTGTGGGTCCCTGGTCAACAGCTGGTCGGCCACTGTATGAACAGAGTACTGGATTAGATGCAGCATGGCTCTTATGTTCTTAAACTATGATTCAACAATAACTCATATTCAGGGGTTGTCGTTATGTGTGAACCAGGTCTATATCTCCCCTCTCTTTTTTGGATTTTTTTATGTAACAGACATGTAATATATACATAGGCATATCCTATATACTAATCATGATCCTTATGTAGCCAAAACTGCACTACCCATGTACAAGAGGGAGGCATCAGCAGGCTTGGGGAAATACCATGGCCTGCAAACGTACAAAAAATCTTTAGAACAAAAACGCAAAAGGGGGGGGGGAGGTTTAGCCCAAAACAGCTCCATGCAGACTAAGCTGCTTGATGGGCATAGAATGGTGTAGTGAGTTTGACAACAGAAGAAATGGTGAGGAGTCAGGTCAGGTGTGAACTTACATAGTTGTTCTGTATGCTGTTTATTAAATGTATACAGGCCTGTTTGGTATATAGAATAACTAGACTTTTTCTAGTTTTTACACCTTGAAAAGATTTTCTTTCTTTCTTTTCATTACAAGTGGAACTGTGAGCAAATGTAGTATTATGCCTTGATTAAAATTTGGTAGGTTTACCAGGGTTCAGATAAAATCCCACTGGAGCAAGGTCCAATCTGTGGCCATCCTGTTCCAACGTTTCTATCATCCCATCAACTCTTTTCCAGCAAGAAGAACAGATCGCTTATTGTGTACCATCTACGACAACTCAATCCATGCTTCTCAAAGATGCTCTCTGAGTCACCACAGTCCTGACCTGCTGTAGCAAGAGTCCTCTTTGAAATGCCAATATTCATCCATCATGAGCGCTGCCAGCAGCTTGGAAAGGAAAGGACTCCATGGATCATTTAGTCCAATTTTTAAAATTGCACAGTGAAATCATGTTAAGGGAGTAAGTTGAGATAATAAAAATGAGATAATAAAAATGTTCAATCTAGCAACAGTAGTTTTTTTTTTAAAAAAAGAATACTGCAAGCACATACCAAATGCATCTATTAACTGAGCAGTAGATATTTGTTTTTTTTTATAGCAACCAAGGCATAATGGCTTGGATCTTAAGATTAGTGAGAACACAATTATATGCATGTTTAGACAGAATGTACTACAACTCCCAGCGTGCCCTAGTCTTTCCCCTCTTCTCCCCGCTTGCAGCCCCCTGGGAGCCATAGGAGATAAGGCGGTTTGCGGCAGGAATGTTTCCCAACCTTTCCTCTTTCTGCAGCCACCTGCAACCTCAGAAAAGCATCTCCAGAGAGCCAGGAGTCCCTCCAGAACTGTAGAGAGAGCTGTAGCCTCAGAGGGGGAAATCCCCGCTTGATTTTCCTCCCAGACACCGTGCAAAGCTCCTTTCCTGATATTGCTGTTGCAGCCTTGAAAGACGATGAGAAACAACTAAGGGAGGCAAAACGGGGAAGGAAGAAGCCGCGGATCCACTGGATGCACAAGCCTCTTTTCCTCTGTTCCCATCCCCGGCCAGGTAGGTGAGCTAGACAGGCTCAGGGGCCCGTCTAGCTCAAATTACAACAAAGGAGGGTGGAGAGGATGTCAAAGCCTCATTCGTTCCTCCAGCCCTGCTTGGATCTTGCTGGCCGTGCTTCGGAAAGACAGAAGCCCCCTGAGAACAAGGATTAATTCCACAGGATTGTCCTCTTTTCTTAGGATGCTAGCCATTGTCACTTGGATGCTATCCAAAATGAAATATAATCTCAAACGTACTAGTCGTTAAGATTTTGAAGATAGGCTTGAAAGCAAGGAGGCAGAAATCCGTGCAATTTCAGGCCCTTTCTACACCTAAGGATTATCCCAGGCAAACGAAGGGATCGTTCCTGCCTGCTCCCGGGATCACCTGTGTGTCATCTGGATGCTCAAGGATGATCCTGGGCATCCAAATGGGGAAAAAGGCAGGTGTAGAAACGGCCTCAAAATCCAAGGAAGCATCAAACACTGGGTGCCAATAAAGGCTGGAAAATGCTTGGTTATTTATTTATGTGTGTGGATGGAGGAACCCATTTGGATTTCGCACCTTTGGCTGCCAAGTGCCCTGGGGGCCGCCCTGACAGCGGTGTATTGGCACTGTGCTCCCCCTAAACCCCGCGGTTTCTCTCCTATAGGGTTACACTTGCTAATCCCAACACCAAAGAGATAGCGTGGGGTTTCTGGCAGTTATGCAGGAAGTAGAGCTACCCTCCACCCACTTCCTGGCTTCCAGCAACCAATCGCTGGTCACCATTCGCCAGGACCGCCCTCCCGGATTGGCCATGGAGTGAGGGCAGATGGCGGAAGAGACTTCACATGGGCAGAAAAAGTTGGGGTAAGTGCCTGACATTTCAGCTGCAGATCTTTGGCTCTTTGCCCCAGGGTGGCTCCGAATCAGTGGCTGCATCATATAACCAACACAGCACAGATTCAGAGCGATCCCAGGGCAAAGACAACGTATAGACAGGCCCTTGGACTGTGCTCTCTTTCTCTCTCTCTTTCACCCACCCACACCCAATTTACTCTCCTGTTTTTCACCCAAGGTACAAACTCCCCTCCCTTCGGATAAATTTCTCAGTCAACCTTCTTGTTGCTGTGCACTCCTTTAACTTAGTGCCTTCTCCAACTTACTAAGCACAGTCCTTTGCAAAGTTCCTAGCCTTGTCCATACTGTCCTTATTTAGGGGCTGTCCTCAAATTAACCCCTTCCAAAGGAGAGGCTGAAAGCATCTCAGCAGCAGCTATGGTCAAGTTTTGATAGTTCATTCATTGTTATTTATTATGGTCACAGACCAGCAAAATCAACACCAAAACATACAAGGGATAGATAAAAAGTGACATAAAATCAAAATACAGCTTGGTGAGTTGCTTCTCTCAGAAGGATTGCAATGTTATTTTTCTAATTTGCATTGAGGTCATGAGAAACTTAGAGACCCTTTCAGTAATATGGGAGGACACATCCCTTAAACAGATTAATACCAACGTTGTGGGGCTACATCCAGAAAAGGCTGTTAATAAAGGAAAGATTAACTTTTTTCTGCATTCTTCGTACATGTAACAGTGCAAAATGACACGTTCAACAGATTCAATTGCTCCAGAACCACAGGGACATATCTGTTCATTAACCGGGATCTTACTAAATCATCCTTCTAGTAATGCTGATGGCAACACATTAAAGCGAGCGAGGGTAAATGCTCTCCTATACTTGGGAATGGTTAAAGCATACAGATATGAAGCTGCAGTGAGCCCATAGTTATTAAAATTATTGTAGAGCAGTGGAGAGCAAGATTTGTTAGCAGCAGTTCTTAAATGCTGTAGATCTAGATCTATTAGTCTTTGATAGTTGCACTGGTAACGTATCCCTGAATGGGGAAAGAAAGCGGCGAATGGCCATTCAGAACAATTCAGTTATTCAGCCTGACACGCTACCTTGCTTTTGCTTACATAAGGAAAGCCCCTGTAACTGAAGCCACAGATTCTCTAAAACAACTTTTAAAATCCATTTACTCACGGCTCCACCACTGCACAGTGCAGGCTAATACTGTGTATAATCTCTCTAAACACTACGACACAGGTTTCCTGGAGAACAAACTGAACGTCTTTTGTGTCTGCCACACACTTGGTACAACTTTCAAAAGATTGTATTTATGTACTGCTCATCACCAGCAAAACATTTTGGGTGAATTACGAAAAATAAGATAGAAAAATTTAAATAAAATACAAGAAACTACAGCATATTAAAGTAATACACTGAAAAGACTTGCAGGGGAATGGATTTTTTTGGTTGCATTCTGGACAAATGCTAAATCTCAAGATACTTACATGTTCATTTGGCTTTCCTTTCTTCCTTCTGAGTAGACATGTATAGGACTGCACTGTCGAAGTATTTTCAGGATGTTCTGCCCTATTTATATATTTCACGTTGGTTTTAGCGGGCTTCTTTTCATTAGGCCCATTTTGTTAAAAAATACCATCAGGAAACAAGAGCTAAAGTATACCTCTGTTGTTGTTGTTTTGTTTCTGTCTGGTTGTTGGGTAAAAGAGCTAGAACTAAATTAAAGCAGATAGCTTATAAGAACAGAAGAAGTGCCCTGCTGGATCAGACCACGGGTCCATCTAGTCCAGCACTCTGTTCACACAGTGGCCAACCAGCTGTCAACCGGGGACCAACAAAGCAGGACATGGTGCAACAGCACACTCCCACCACTTATTGTGACATATAAACCTGGAATCTTGGGCCTAATCTATACCAAGCTGGGTATTGCACTATGGAAGTGGCATGGAAGTAGTATATAAAAGGCAGGAGCCACACTCCTGTGTTATAGAGATATTGAAGTGCACTGAAAACTGTTTAGGCCTATTGACACGTACCATATACCGCTTTCACACCACTATATCCTGCTTGGTGTGGCTCCTGCCTTTTATTTAACGCTTTCATGTGCAATATTCTGCTTGGTGTAGATTAGGCCCTCGTTTGTTGCTTCCAAGTAAGCCACGGTCATAAGCCCCTTGCCTCATCCCTTTCCTTTCCCAAGCCGAGCTTTGAACTTTTATGAAGTTTCAAATTTTTCTGCACATCTACACTGTTTAAGCTTCAGTTTAATACATAAACGAGCAAAATCGGTCTGGCAGATCTTGAATAATAAGCCTTACACTACTGTATTCTTAGATAAGAAGATACCTGCTGATATACTTTAGCAAAACGATTGGGGAGGGTCTATATATTGCAAAGATTAATGCAAACGACCACCACCCCGCATCCTGGCATGGTGTTCCATCTGGTAGAGATTGTGGCACCTGCTGTTAGAAGTGAGGGGTGGGGTTTGCCCCCACTATAGTGCCCCCATAATTCCATAGCCACATTATTAAAGCTTTCCAATCTGTCTCCCATAGTCAAACTCAGTATGGATTCGCACGTCCACTAAGTAAGCCAAAGTCTGCAGTTCTGCTGAGATGGATAGTTTATTCCCCATCATGCATTCAGGTGCACATTCAAGAGGATTTTTAAACTCATAATAAACAATTTGAATTTCAGTGCTGGCTGCAGAACTGTGGCGATCTTGAGATTAAAACCCTCAATAACATATTTTTACTTCATTGTTGCCTTCGTTCGATTCTGCATGGATGGTCTTTAGACTGACAGCCACCTCGAGTGGAATATGAATAAATATACAGAAACACAGACACATGAAAAAACCCGATTATTCAGAAGACGACGCGCTTCTAATTTGCAGTTCTACGCCGTGTGCCTGCTGCAGTACTCAGAAAAGTTGCGCACGGACCCATTTGAAAGAGCTGACAAGCCACTATTATGCCAATATTCTGTCAAGTTCTTTCAAAACAAAATAAAATTGCTGACGACTGAACTATAGAGCTGCAAGGCTTGCACTGGAACTTCTCCAAAAGATAGGGAAAGCGTCACTCCAAAGTACGTTAAATTATTCCTCCTGCAATCAATTATATAGGCCTTGTAAATAACCCCGCAAAAGTTACTAGCAAGCAAAAAGAAAAAAAAAGTTTTACAAGCCTGTCAGGAGTTGGCAAAGGAAGGGTGAAGAGTGGTTGGCTGCATTGCTATGCTGGGTACAATATACCATCCCTCCTCTGTCAGTTTGCTCACTCGCCTGCATGGAATTCCTTGTCACCTATGGTGACCACGCTAAGACTTAAATACAAGGCTGATCTGTACACACACCGGCTGCATTTGTATGAAGTGCTAAGCCATGGTTTGTTGCTTTAGCTGCAAATTGTCTTGCAGTTGGACAAACAAACTGTAGCTTGTCTGATTCTTCAAGAAACAAAATCCCTTGTCCATAGTAAAATGAATGCTGGAGAGAAGGATTCCAGCCTAGCTTTTTGCTTCATAGGTTAGATTGTTTTGTATGCGCAGTGCATTTGTTTCAAGGAAAGGCATCAGATCATGTGATTCTCACAGCTGCAGTTGAAAGCAGTACAGCCCAGGAACAGTTTTAACACTTCATCTGCTGCTTTTTGTTAGGGTAACCATATGAAAAGGAGGACAGGGCTCCTGCATCTTTAACAGTTGTATTGAAAAGGAAATTTCAGCAGGTGTCATTTGTATATATGGGGAACCTGGTGAAATTTCCTCTTCATCACACCAGTTAAAGTTGCAGGTGCCCTGCCCTCTTTTAAATCTGGTCACTCAGGTATAGCTCCTGCAGCTTTAACTGCTGTGATGAAGAGGGAATTCCACCAGGTTCCCAATACATACAAATGAAACCTGCTGAGATTCCTTTTTCTATGCAACTCTTAAAGATACAGGAGCCCTGTCCTCCTTTTCATATGGTCACCCTACTTTTTGTGTACTAGCCCTAATTTAGGAAGGAACACACTGGGTTCTTAGAAACACAGAACTGACTCGCTTGCACAAATTATTGATCATAATTCAGGGTCAGCTTGCACGATTAAGGTAATGTGGGAATAGCATGCTCATAAGAACATAAGAAGAGCCCTGCTGGATCAGACCAAGGGCCTAGCTGCTACTTACCAACCACACGCCTCTAGGAAGCCAACAAATAGGACATAAAGGTGCTAGTTCACTCCATTGTTGTTCCCCAGCAAGCGGTACTACATAGCCATCATGAATAACACAGACCCACTGATAAGACCAATCTCAAGAATCGTAGTCTAAAAATTAAGCCATGACTTAAGCATAAAAAGCCGTCTTATCCCGGGAAACCAGACTGAGGGCGTGTCTACACCACAGGGTGTAGAGGGAGGGGGTTGATCCTGGACTTACCTGCTTCCAGGATCATCCCTGGCTGTCTACATCGAAGCACGACATCATGGAAAGGAAAAGGGACATTGTGCCATCATGGCCGCCATTTTTTTTTTATTTTAAAAAGACAGGAGCCAGAGCACACATGCGCTCCAGCGAAAAAGTAAGTCCCTGGACAACCTCCAGCCCAGTTTCTTCCCTCTACTGACCTCCACTACTTGCGGTGAGGAGGGAAGAAGCTGGGATGGGTGCCCACACCGCCCAAGTTCCTCGGGATTGTCCCGGGATTGAATCATAGAATAGCAGAGTTGGAAGGGGCCTACAGGGCCATCAAGTCCAACCCCCTGCTCAATGCAGGAATCCACCCTAAAGCATCCCTGACAGATGCTTGTCCAGCTGCCTCTTGAAGGCCTCTAGTGTGGGAGAGCCCACAACCTCCCTAGGTAACTGGTTCCATTGTCGTACTGCTCTAACAGTCAGGAAGTTTTTCCTGATATCCAGCTGGAATCTGGCTTTCTTTAACTTGAGCCCTTTATTCAGTGTCCTGCACTCTGGGAGGATCGAGAAGAGATCCTGGCAGGAAACCCCAGGGGAAAAATGGTTCCAGAAATCCCAGGGAAATGGAGGGACTGTCCCTGCCTGCTCCTGGGATCCCCTGTACATCATGTGGATACACAGGGAAGATCCCGGGACGATTGGGGGTGGGGGTGGGGAGGCATGGTGTAGACATGCCCTGAGGTGCAAAGTGGAGGCAAAAGTAGGGTGACCATATGAAAAGGAGGACAGGGCTCCTGTATCTTTAATAGCTGCATAGAAAAGGGAATTTCAGCAGGTGTCATTTGTATGCATGTCGCACCTGGTGAAATTTCCTCTTCATCACAACAGTTAAAGCTGCAGGAGCTATACTAGGGTGACCAGATTTAAAAGAGGGCAGGGCACCTGCAGCTTTAATTGTTGTGATGAAGAGGGAATTTCACCAGGTTCCCCATATATACAAATGACACCTGCTGAAATTTCTTTTTCAATACAACTGTTAAAGACACAGGAGCCCTGTCTTCCTTTTCATATGGTCACCCTAGGCAACAGTCCGCAAAAGACAGGTATGAGTATTTCATGTGTGATTTATAAATATGCTAAAGGAAATAAACACATAAATAAACGACTCTTCTCGTGGTGACTACTTTTGGTTCCCATCACCTTCAGGCAAGAACAGAGAGACTTTGTCTAACCTTGTTGAGCTGGGGGTTCCTGGTGATGTCATAGCCCCTCTTTTTAATCCCCGTGGCTTTCGTGGGCGAAGGATAGGATTCTCTCGAGTAGCAGCATCTATTCTGGGGGAAGCGGAGGCCTTGGACTGTGCTGGTGGCCCCCACCATCTGAAGAAGGTGGCTCCCGGTTCTCCTGCAAACGGGCATCAGCATCCTTTCCTTCACCTGGAGGAGATCCTTCACCTGAGCTGTTTCGAAACAAGGCACACATGCGAAAGGGCGCGTTGAGCCAGGCGGGGTCCTGCCAGCACCAAGAGATGGGGAGGGGGGGTTCTCTGTAACAGGGCTAAGCTGGTCCCCTTCCCCCAAACCCGCTGGATCCTTGGCCCCTGGCAAGGGCTGGAAACAAAAAGGCGATGCTTACTAGGCTCTACCGCGCTTCCTTTGCTCAGATCAAGGTGCCTCGCTCATCAGCCGGCAATTGCACCCAGCAGCAGCGCATAGAGGAGGCGACCCTGGGAAAAACGAAAGCAAACCCCAGGAAGCAGATCGAGTGACAAGGTTTGCAACCCGGAGACTGGCTGTTGCGAAACTACGGCGTCTCCGCCCCCCCCCCCCGCCCTTTCCCCTCTCTCCCTCCTCCACCCCCCCCATCTCAGGAGCTCTCTGCGTCTTGGTCTCGCTGGGGCTGCCTCCGCCTCGGTTGGAGCAGAGAGAGATGAGAAGCCGCGTTTGTGTGAGCTTTGCAGCCATCGAACCTGGCGTTGTCTCCAAGGCTGCGGCTTTAAGATGAGAAACTGGGGGCTCAGTGGCTAGGGATGTTGCGGGGGGGGGGGGCAGAGCTGCACCCGGAAAGACCTGCCTTGCTCGAAGGAGCCTCTGGTCCAGTCTTTTTTTGCATTCAGGATAGCAGTCAGCTGGATGCCAGTGGTACTCAGCGGGCATCACCTGTTGCTGCTTCCCAGTATCTGGTACTGGGAGGTGTCCTGCCTTTAGAGTGGCCGCTTATGAATCGCCAAAAACAGAGAGGGAACAACACGTCACATAGGTGTGTCCTTTTGGCATCTCTTTGTTTTGGTGACACGTGTCCTTTTTTTGGCCATTCAAAAATGGCCACCTGACCCCCACCCAAAGTGACCACCTGATCCATTTGCCTAACGTTTGCATGTGCTAATTTATATCCATAGATGCCAATTTAGAAATTATTATAATTTAAATCAACATACAATACTAGCTTTATCACACCAGCGTTATACTGTGCAATCACTGCGAATTGCGTGCAGAGGACTCCGAAGTTTTCCAGTTTATAATCTGCGTTTATTGTGAAGTACTCTGAAGTTTTCCAGTTTATAGCCTGCTTTGGCTGTGAAGTACTCCCATGCATCCTTCTTTAATTGTGCTATAAAGGGAAAAGAATCGAGGTATTTTGCTAGTAGTTTTCGAGCGAATCATTTGTTTTATTCCAAGCGGCCACTGGGGCGTAGGAGCAGGATTTGATGTTTAAAGAAAATGTAAACAAATGCTTACATCTGCATAAGCTTTAAAGATAATGACATCAAAATTGGCACAGTAATAGATATTAAGGAGAGTTTTAAGCATACCAAATTTGAATCAGATTGGGTCATCTGTTGATTTTTTAATGATTTTTTTACATTTCCCCCCTTAAACCCTTTGCAAAGGACCTTAGGCGTGCTTCTGCCTGGGGTGTGATTTAGCAACAACAACAACAACGCCAGCTTAGCACTGTAGGGGATAATTCGAGGGAAACAGGTACGTGGGATGAAGCTTTACATCTCACCGTAGGGTGGAAGACTGTGACTGTCCAGGTACTGTTGATGGGCAACTTCAAAACCCAGCTCTTCCTTTGCATGGCTCTTTGTCTTCAAACTGGGTTTGGAATGGACTGCCCTTCAAACAGAGGACTGCCTGACCTCCCCACTTTAGATGTGGTTCCATTTAGTCATTGATATAATAAGTGGGGCCTCCAACACAAGGTTGCAGTATATCTTCACCCCATAATAAGACTCCTCCTATTCAGAGCCCCAGCCAGCCATGTCTTCCTCCAGGATACTATTACACAGGGTGACCATATGGAAAAGAGGACAGGGCTCCTATATCTTTAACACTAGTATAGAAAAGGGAATTTCAGAAGGTGTTATTTGTATGCGTGCGGCACCTGGGGAAATTCCCCTTCATCACAACAGTTAAAGCTGCAGGAGCCCTGCCCTCTTCTGTATCTGGTCAGCTACAGGGAATTCCATGCACTTACCTCTACACAATTCCTTGATGCCTATAGCTACTAGCTGGTGCTTAAGCACAAGGCTGTGATAGATAAATTAAGAAGTTATATCAGTTTCTGACCATGTTCTGGGAAGACTGAGGAAAGCAGTAGCACTGAGTTGATACTTCTGCTAGGGAAATGAAATGGGAAAGGGGTGATTTATTTCACTGCTTTCTTGCCCCTGCAGTAATTGGAGTGGGATACTTGTTAAACCTCCTCAGAATGACTGAAATAATTTTTATGTAAACAGCTTTCATCCCTCCAAAGGAGGTCGAGGGAAAGCTCAGCTGTTCACTTTGCTGCTTGGTCAGTCCTCATCAATATACCTTTTTGCTGAGCCTGTTAATTAGTTTTAATTGGGCTGATTTGCCTTTTGGATTGTCAGGACTTGTAATTGTTAGGCCTCGTGTAAGCAACGGAAGAAGTGTGGCAGAGAACTGGTGGTGCTGTGGGCTTAATTGTGCATTCCCACACCGGTGCAATGGGATAGTGGAAGGGCCGGGCTGGCAATAATATGGTGTGAAGGTTTGAGGCCCACAGAGGCAAAGTAAAACAACACCGGGGGTTATTCTGTTGGGAGGGGGCATCCCTGAGAGGAGTAGTTTCATTTCTCCAGTCAACAATGGACTAGGTGCTTCAGGGTGCAGAGTAGGGTTGCCAACTGACCAGGAAAAAAATGAGCTCACATTCTTCAGTGCCTTTAACAGCAGCTTCATCCGCCGAAATCAGCAAGTGAAGTTTTTCATGGCATGGAGATAAGTGTTATCAACAGCTCATATTTGTGTAACAAGCTGCTGCTGCTAATAATAATAATAATAATAATAATAATAATAATAATCACCATCCAGAATCAAGTAAAAGAAAAAAGGTGGTAACCCTATGTCAGAGGTCATCAGAGGTCTTCTTCTCCAGGTTAAACTTTATTTTATGTTCATTACATTTGGGGTTCTTCCTATATTATGTGTACAAGGGGAAAATGGTCTCTCTCCTCCAACTCCTTCTCCACAGGTTGCGCCTCACTTCTGTAGATACAAGCTCATTAACCGATGCCAAAGCAGCATAGCACAAGTGTCCACTGCCAAGTTCACCCGCCACCAAAACAAACAAACCCTTAGCCCTGCTGTGAACCTGTTTTCCTAAGAACAACTACAGTAGATTATGCAGAAGGTAAGGCTGGGCGAAGGAACACTTAGTTGGTACAGGTAGAGAATTGGTTTCTTTCTGTAGTCCATCAAATAATCCTTCTGTAGTCCACTGGATTTTCTTTTTAGGCCTTCAAGAGGCAGCTGGACAACCACCTTTCAGGGATGCTTTAGGATGGATTCCTGCATTGAGCAGGGGGTTGGACTCGATGGCCTTATAGGCCCCTTCCAACTCTACTATTCTATGACTCTATGCCTGGATAGTTTCTAATAAGAAGCTCCCACATTCTAAAATGAGCACATTTTATACCTTTTTTGTGTGTAGAAATTACCTCATTACTAATATTATCTACTGTCTCAAAAAGTAGGGCTCACAGTCTTAATTATCTCATTGTTATTGTTAAAAATTAAAACATATATAAAAGATTTATATGTACATCTTTTAGGCTAGATAAGATCAATTTTGAATTATACCTCTGGGGAGATAACGCCTTACTCAAATTTGCCAATTAAACTTAAGTCTATGAATTTTTCTAGACATCTGTATATCAAGCTTTTTGATGTGTATACCGTACACAATATTTTTGTGCTCATTAACTGATAAGTGGAAACTTTAAGTACACTTTGACCTGGAATAATACAGTCTCACACCTGTTCATTACTCAATTATCTTTTTGGCCCAAGTGATAGGAGTTTAAATCAGCATTTTTTCTTTGGATAACATCCAGGTCAACTTAACCATTATTTTTATGCCAATTACCCAGAATTCATTGTGAACTACCTTGTGTCTTCTCTATTGGTACTTGTTAACTTATTTATTTAATTCTCTGGATTCCTAATTACCTTCAATGCAACATGCTTACTTGCCCGGGGCTTGCAGGAAATTGTGTGTGGGGTTGGGGAAATTATTATTATTATTATTATTATTTATTTATATAGCACCATCAATGTACATGGTGCTGTACAGAGTAAAACAGTAAATAGCAAGACCCTGCCGCATAGGCTTACATTCTAATAAAATCATAATAAAACAATGAGGGGAAGAGAATGCAAACAGGCACAGGGTAGGGTAAACAGGCACTGGGTAGGGTAAAACTAACAGTATAAAGTCAGAACAAAATCAAGTTTTAAAAGCTTTAGGAAAAAGAAAAGTTTTTAGCTGAGCTTTAAAAGCTGTGGTTGAACTTGTAGTTCTTAAATGTTCTGGAAGAGCGTTCCAGGCATAAGGGGCAGCAGAAGAAAATGGACGAAGCCGAGCAAGGGAAATAGTATTTTTCATCATTTTGAGCTCATTAAGAACTGTGCCACCAACCTTTTGTGGCAGCTCCATAACAGGAAGAAATGTCAATTTCAGTTTTGCTCAGTTTCTCATTTTTACAACTGTATGTTTTTTTTTTTAAAAAAAAGTCCCCACGAAAATTCATACTCATTTTTGAATGCAATTTTTCCTAATATGTGCATTAGTGCAAGCAATTTCCCCTAATAGAATGCATTTTTGTACATTGTTTTCACTAAGACACGTATATCGCGTGCAGTCCTGCTCAAACTCGACATTTTATAAATAAGCAGATTATTAGATGCCATAAATATCCAGTGATTATTTCCTCCAATGTATTCTCAGCATTTAAAGCTTGCCATGAGAATCCAATTTGTGATACGGAAAAGTATGGTTCCAATAGGAAATACATGAGGCGTGATGTGATGCAGAGAGATTAGGGAACATGTTCAAGGTCATAGATGAAATGAACATCCAAGCCAGGAATAAATCTTGTATAGAGTCCCTCTCCCATTTTCATACTTATGTCATTGAAGTCCTTCATTCATAGAGGATGTCTTGGATATCTTTGCTAGATAAGTTGTTTTAGTAGTTGCCAACGTATTCATTATACAGACAGAAAACATCTGTAAGTATTAAGCAAAGTGGTTTGGCTAGACTCAAAGACCCATTTCCTGGCTCTTTTGGATGCTGTATAATAATAATTATTATACATTTAATCTTCCTTCCCTTTCAGTTGAAGAATGAGCAAATAAGAGTGATAAAAATATCCATCAAGTGGATCAAAACAACACCCCTCCCTGCTTCTCTCTGATCCTAATCATAGCATTTTATACATCATTTCACACATTATTATTTTTTTAAAAATAAACTTTTTTTGGGGTACAAATATCAACAAACAAAACAGAAAATACACCGTGAAAACTGGGGGGGGGCATACATTGTGTATATAGAATTATCATTTCCATTGCATGAACCATTAAAACAAAAAAGGCGAGAGTTATACAAAGGTTTCAAAAAAAGCAGATCAAATATCCATATATTTATCCACTTGCAAGTTGCGTCTATATAACACTTGTTCAGAAGTTGATGTTATCAGGTGCTTGATCCATTACATTATGGGAGGTGTGAATTTGTCCTTCCAACGTGATAATGTAAGTCTTTTGGCTGTCATAAGGACTCTGAAGATCCATCTGCGCTGACCATGTGTTAACTTCCAAGGAGCCGGTAGGTAATTTAGGAGGAGATGTACATTATTCCATATTATAGATTATTTCAGTACAAAGTTCATCCTTATTATAACCTCCTCCCAAAAGAGGGCAACTACCGGGCATTGCCAAAACATATGAGTTAAAGAAGCATTAGATGTATTACATCTCCAACAGTTATGCAAGTTAGACAAACCCTTATTGAAAAGGCGTTGTGGAGTCCAATAGACCCGAAACATCATTTCCCATCATGCGTACCATTCATTCAAAGAGAGAGAGAGAGAGAGAGAGTTATACATAAGTTTCAAGAAAAGCAGACCAGATATCCTGGTATTTATCCACTTGCAAGTTACGCCTATATAACACCTGTTCAAAAGTTGTTAGTGTTATTAGGTCCTCAGTCCATTGCATTATGGGTGGTGAGCATTTGTCCTTCCAATGTGATAATATAAGATTTTGGGCTGTCTTGAGAGCCTTGAAGATCCATCTGCATTGACCATATGTTCCAATAAGCCAGTAGGTAATTTAGGAGGTGCAAAGATTACTGCAGACGCTGACTGCAGCCAGGAAATCAGAAGACGTTTACTTCTTGGGAGGAGAGCAATGACAAATCTCGATAAAATAGTTAAGAGCAGAGACACCACACTGACAACAAAGGTCTGCATAGTTAAAGCAATGGTATTCCCCGTAGTAACCTATGGCTGCGAGAGCTGGACCATAAGGAAAGCTGAGCGAAGGAAGATAGATGCTTTTGAACTGTGGTGTTGGAGGAAAATTCTGAGAGTGCCGTGGACTGCAAGAAGATCAAACCAGTCCAGACTCCAGGAAATAAAGCCAGACTGCTCACTTGAGGGAATGGTATTAAAGGCAAAACTGAAATACTTTGGCCACATAATGAGAAGACAGGACACCCTGGAGAAGAGGCTGATGCTAGGGAAAGTGGAAGGCAAAAGGAAGAGGGGCCGACCAAGGGCAAGATGGATGGATGATATTCTGGAGGTGACAGACTTGACCTTGGGGAAGCTGGGGGTGGCGACAGCCGACAGAAAGCTCTGGCGTGGGCTGGTCCATGAAGTCACGAAGAGTCGGAAACGACTGAACGAATAAACAACAACAAAATTTAGGAGGACGTGCACATCGTTCCACATTATAGATTGTTTCAATACGAAGTTTATCATCATCATTATTTATTTATTTATTTATTTATATAGCACCATCAATGTACATGGTGCTGTACAGAGTAAAACAGTAAATAGCAAGACCCTGCCGCATAGGCTTACATTCTAATAAAATCATAATAAAACAATAAGGAGGGGAAGAGAATGCAAACAGGCACAGGGTAGGGTAAACAGGCACTGGGTAGGGTAAAACTAACAGTATAAAGTCAGAACAAAATCAAGATTTAAAAGCTTTAGGAAAAAGAAAAGTTTTTAGCTGAGCTTTAAAGGCTGTGGTTGAACTTGTAGTTCTCAAATGTTCTGGAAGAGCGTTCCAGGCATAAGGGGCAGCAGAAGAAAATGGACGAAGCCGAGCAAGAGAAGTAGAGACCCTTGGGCAGGTGAGAAACATGGCATCAGAGGAGCGAAGAGCGCGAGCGGGGCAATAGTGTGAGATGATAGAGGAGAATATCATAACCTCCTCCCAAAAAAGGACAACTACAGGACATTGCTGAAACATTTGAGTTAAAGAAGCATTAGATGTATTACATCTCCAAAAATTGTGCAAATTAGTCCTTCATTGAAAAAGCATTGTGGCATGCAATAAACCTGAAACATTTTTTTTTTTTTTGCTGAGTAAGTCATAGCCTAAGGTCGATGCTTTCTGTAGTTGGAAGGTGAGACACTTAACTATCATGGCTGTTGGAAGAGCCATACTTTTTGACATGGCATCATCTCCCATATGGATCATATGTTATCATCATCACCACCTCAGTAGATAAGGCAGTACATTCACAGGGGATTAAGGGGAATTTGCGTTGCCTTACCAGGGTTTTGCTTCCTGCTTTTCTTGTGCAGTTGTAATTGGTTGCATTACATGGGCAGAGAGGAGCAATCACGTGGTCTGTAATTGAAAACTTCCCCTGCACTTGGTGCCCATAGCCTTGAATAGGACAGCCTCCTCTAGTGGGTGCTTTGTAGCACAACTTTGGCTGCACACGATAGGAAATCTCACGATATTTCAGACGAATCGGGTTACCTAGAGGTTTTTTTTTCCTTCCTAGAATGGGATTACTGGGGGAAGACATGAGAGACATACAGGAGGTTGGCAACATCATCAAAAGGACCCACAAACATCCCTGAGTGGCCAGTGATGAGCGTGCCCCATAACCTCCTATCTGCAGTCTGAAACCCTATAGCCCAGGGACGCTTTTACAGCGTGATTTTCTGTTCATATAGAATACTGCACCAATGTAAGCAGGAGATGCTCCTGGTGGGATTCAGATCTTATCCACCTGAATGCTATTTGAACCTACATATTCTCTATTCCTATAATTTGTCACTGTTGCAGAACGTTATGAAAGTGACCCGTCAGACCGACAACGAGTCATTCATGTTTCCACTGATCCCTGAATTTGTGTCTCAGCAAGACTGTTCGTTCTCTTAGCCCTGGTCCGTAGGTGATTGATGACAATGCATGCCAAGGCCTGCTGAATCTCCAAAGAACGAAAGCTCTTTCCAGTCCAAATCTGCGCAAGTTCCAACTTATTGTTTGGTACAAATGTTTTCTTGGCCACAAATCAAAATAGCTACTCTTTATAAAGTGGCCGTACCCTTCCTGCTTTCAAATTACTCATGTGAAGCTAGATATTCAGTGTCAAACACCAAATTCATCCGAAGTGCAAAGCAGGCACAAGGAGGACACTTGCAAGAGAGAAGCAGCGTGGAGGTTCTTGACCCTCCCTGAGCACGCGGCATTTACTCCAGCCTGAATCAAGATGGATCAAGTTGGAGAAAACAGTGCGCGAGAGGAGTTGTTGTGGAAAAGTGGCCAGCAGTGGATGCATTAAGCCCCTCTGATGGTTACATTCAAATGGTGGCAAGTGGTCAATGTAACGAACCCCACCTTATACTCCTTTATTCCTTCCCTGAATAAAAGGACCCTGCTCAGCGTCAAGTTGTTTGGAATACTGCAACCATCTCTGTGACATGCCTTTCTCTTCTTAGGCCCCACAGCTATACAGCTCAGCACCCTAGGCCCAAATTCTCCCTTCCGCTGCCACCATATACCAGTACCCTTCCTAGGTACTCCAAGGACCACACCAGTTTAAATGAAATGTAATTTATTAACAAGAAGTCTCACGTACAAAAGCTTAATGGTTCCCTCAGTTCACAAGCATGATGGTTACAAAGCACAATGTGTAATGGTTTCAGCCAGTTTTTGTTGTTTATTCATTCAGTCGCTTCCGACTCTTCGTGACTTCATGGACCAGCCCACGCCAGAGCTTTCTGTCGGCTGTCGCCACCCCTAGCTCCCCCAAGGTCAAGTCTGTCACCTCCAGAATATCATCCATCCATCTTGCCCTTGGTCGGCCCCTCTTCCTTTTGCCAGTACTTTCCCTTAAACATTTCAAAATATAACTTCAGCTTCTCCTGCCTGCTCTACCCTACTAGGCTACACTATTCTCTTTCCCGCACTCTAATCCACCAAATCAACAAAGCACACAGACCCTTCCTATCGCTAGTCTCTCAGCCTCTCTCTCTCCTCACCTGTCAGCAGAACCATATATATGCACACAGTCCGACTCCTCCCCTTTTCTCACAGCCAATCCAGACACTCCACGCAACCATCCAATCAACACTCTCCTTCCATCCGGCACTCACTCCCCCTCTATGGCTTTATACTTACCAATCTGCTATCAATACAAACACAGTGAGTACATTCTTTAAACTTTTTCAGTAATCCTATTAGTAAATATTAATAGCAAACTTAACATTGTCTAATGCAGTAGAACCTCACAGTGAACTTGGTAAATGGTTGTTCATGATGTATTTTCTGTTCTGTTGATATTCAAAATAAATTTTTAGATTTTTTTTTTAAAAAAACTTGGTAAATTGTTGTGTCCATTCATCCTTCATGTTTGTAGCAACAGTCAGTGCATTATATTTGCACAAGTTATGTTATGGGTAGGCAACCAAACAGAGTGGTTATGACTGGGTGTTAAATCCTCTGCATCTGATATAAGATTCCTATATTTAGTTTGAAACTTTGGACGGAACTGGACGTTCAGCAGCAAATGTTGGATTCCAGATCCTACGTTTACCCAAGCGGAGAAGGCTGGTGCTTAACGCATGCCCGGGCCTGCTATTTTTCCTCAGCAACTCCCCCCAACAGCTGTTTCCCTCAACTTGATCAGTCTTGAATCTAGACTGGGGGGAAAGCACTGTGTTTGGGAAGGGTTAAGAACCTTTCTGCTGCTTCTCTAGCAAATTCCTCCTTGCTCCGGCTTTGTCTGGGAGGGGTTAAGCAGCCCCCCCCCTGTGCTGTTTATCCCTTGCAAATGCCCTCCTTTCCTCCTTCGCACATTGGAAGAATTTTTGATATTGAATATCTAGCTCCATCCTACAACTCATTAATAATCAAAATGTAAGAGTGATATGATTGTGGGAAAAAGGAAAGGAACCTCTTGTGCAAGCACTGAGTCATTGCTGACTCTGGGAGGGACGCCAGCTTTCGCTGACGTTTTCTTGTCAGGC
The DNA here is from genome assembly GCF_023053635.1 of Elgaria multicarinata webbii. Lineage (NCBI taxonomy): Eukaryota > Metazoa > Chordata > Lepidosauria > Squamata > Anguidae > Elgaria > Elgaria multicarinata. The sequence goes on along the minus strand of NC_086175.1, from coordinate 126,139,822 downwards.
CTTATAGTGGGGTGGTTTGCCATTGCCTTCCCCGGCCATTATTACTTTTCCCCCAGCTAGTTGGGTACTCATTTTACCGACCTCGGGAGGATGGAAGGCTGAGTCGACCCGAGCCGGCTGCCTGAAACCAGCTTCCGCTGGGATCGAACTCAGGCCGTGGGGAGAGTTTCAGCTGCAGAAACTGTTGCTTTACCGCTCTGCGCCACACGAGGCTCGATATGATTGTAACCATCATTTACTAAATTGGCTAGCTCTAATATCCTACCAAGTGTTGAATGGGATTTTTTTAGATTGATTACATTTGTATCCTGCCTTTCCTCCAGGAGCTCAAGGTCATGTACATGTTCCCCACCCCAATTTTAACCCCACAACAACTCTTAGAGGTAGATTAGGCTGAAAGATTGTGACTATCCCAAGATCTCCAAGTCAGCTTGATGGCTGAGTCGGGATTTGAACCCGTGTCTCTGCAGTCCTAGTCTGACACTCTAACAATTCCACCACACTTGCTCTACACCTGATCAAAACGAAGCCAAGGAATAAATGCCTTGGGGCCAAGACCTGCTTTTCTGCTTTAATAAAGCAAAATTTTAGGAAGGGCCATGTATGTTAGTGATGTTGCATAATTCGACAACAGCAATAACAATATATTTTCTCCATATCTTGGCAGAATGATACTGCCAGTCTTCCAAGTGGATTACACACACGCACTGTGGTAAAGTAAAATGGCTGCCTCTCTGCCTTCCCCCATAATTTATGAATGGAATGGTTTCCTTTGTGGGTTCGGCTCAGCGAAAAGTTTTCTACCCACTTTGGTTTCTTCTTGGCGTTGCAACAACGCAGAAAGTGGGCAGTTCATAGGAAGGGAGACAAGATAAGAAACTGATAGAGAGTACAAACAAAATGAAAGTGTGAAGTAGCTTGGGAGGTCAAGCAGGTGAAAGACCTTGTGAAGGTTTTCGGTTGATAGCACGTTATCTTTCCTGGAACAGACGTGGCTCGAATGGTCTCTGCCCTTTGCAGAGATATGTGCAAATCGCTATACACAGATAGCGTAAACCTTTGCCAAAGGTTTGCACAGAAGATAACGTCAAGGGCAAAAGCGGTCTCAAAAACATTTCCGTTTAGAAATGCAGATATATACACTAGTACAGCTTGCATTCTGCAATCATAGAAGAGGGTCTCCTGTTGACAGCTGGTTGGCCACTGTGATCAGAATGCTGGTCTTGGTAGAACCTTGGTCTGATCCAGCAGGGTTCTTCTGATGTTCTAAAGAGCCCTCGCCATCACTTAAATCTCCCCATACTTAATCTGAGGCTGGGTCAAGTACAGTGCATCTAGATAGAAAATTTTAGCCCTTGGACTTAGTAATTTTAGGGGGAAACACAATGGTTTAGCTAGGGTCGGAACTTGGGCCCCCGCAATGAACACTCAGAAAGTTGCAAGTGCAGAAACAAATTCAACCCCCCCCCCCGATATATAATTTTTTATTCAAGGATTGGCAAAGAGTTTTGTTGTTGTACTAACATATCAGGAATGCAGACCACAGTTTCAAAGCACGGAATGGCACTTGGAAGGGAGGGGAAGAGAAAATGTTGTTTATGCTTCACGACTGAACTAACACATGTAGCTATTAACCACCACCCCTCAGACCATTAAGTCCAGACTGTAGGGACGTCTATCGTTGGGTAATCTGTTTTTTTTTTTTTTTGGTTTCATGGAGTTCCATGGCATGTACGACTCACTTTGCATCTGTGAGCCAAACTAAAAGATGTTTCCCAAACACAGGGAACGTCTTTGTGGATTTTTGGGGAAATTCTGCATTTTGCACACATTTCTGAGCAATTTGTAGCCGAATTTATTTATTTATTTATTTATCACTGAAGCTCTCTGGGCGGTTCACAAATCCATTCTTAATTTGGGCAAATTGGTCAAAAATTTGCACAAATTGTAGAACCTCCTCTCCCTCAGCATGAAATTGCTGGACTGACCCTACTTGCTGCAGATTTTGTCAGGCAATTCAGCAGGAACCAAAAAGAAGTCGGGGTGGGTGGGGGCGTCAAGCCTAGAAAAACCCATTGAATTCCACCCCTGGAATAGTTTCTCCAACATCTTTAGTTTAGAGTTCATAATTTAAATTAACTGTGTGGTTGAATTTAATTTTCCTGCCCTTTTGATAGCCTGCAATGCATTTCTCTCTTCTGAGGAAACAGAAAGCCTAGTGTTCACGCCATGCTTCTATTCTTAGAACACCCGTCCCCAACCTGTTGCCCTCCAGGAATACTGGGAATTGTAGTCCAACACATAAGGGGAGACATGACAGAGGTGTGCAAAATGTTGCATGCTGTGGAGAAAATGGATATTTTTCTCCCTCTCTCATAATATTAGAACCCTGGGTCATCCTATGAAGCTGAGTGGTGGAAGATTCAGGACAGATAAAAGGAAGTACTTCTTCACACAGCGCATAGTTAAACAATGGAACTCACTGCCACGGGATGTGGTGATGGCCACCCATTTGGATGGTTTTAAAAGCACATTAGATAAATCCTGGGAGAAGAAGGCTATCAATGGCTACTAGTCCTGATAGCTATGTGCTACCTCCAGTATTAGAGGCAGTAAACTTATGTACACCAGTTGCTGGGGAACATGGGTGAGAGGGTGCTGTTACACTTATGTCCTGCTTCTGGGTTTCCTGTGGGCAGGTAGTTTGCCACTGTGTGAACAGAATGCTGGACTAGATGGATTCTTGGGCCCTTTCTACATCTAAGGATTATCCCAGGAAAATGGAGGGGTCATCCCTGCCTGCTCCTGGGATCCCCTGTGTGTCATTTGCATGCACAGGGATGATCCCGGGACAATCCCTGGAAAAAAGGCAGGTGTAGAAATGCCCTTGGTCTGATCCAGCATGGCTCTTTCTATGGTCTTATCTGGAGGGCACCGAGTTGTGGAAGACTGCCTCAGAGCTGGGCATGATCAGGTGACAACAGTGGTGACCTCTGTGTGCATTTTAGATCCCATGTGAACCAGTGTATAAAAGCTACGTTATTAGTCATTGCTGACTAATAGCTGAAAATGTTGGGAATTCTCCTGGGAACTTGTGTGTAGGTGGTCAGAGTACATCCAATCTCCAATTCTGTTTTAAATACTGAATGCTCCATTCCTGCAAGCTGGCTGGGTTAAGAGGACGGGGTGTTCTTTCTTGCTCTAGGGCCTATTCTTTGAGCCTTTGGCAAATGGAGAGATAAACATAACAGCTCTCTCTTCCCGAAAGGATGGATTTCTTCTTGCCCATTGTGGGGAAAAAGAGATTGTTAGCATGAGAGAGAGAGAGAAGGGGAATTTTTTAAAAAGCAACTGTATCCCACACACTCTCTGCATGAGGCATCTGAGATTTATGTGGAGATAAACCAAAAATATCCATGAAAAGAAATGGAAGGACATAACTTGGATTTCAGATGTTGCTTCCTCAGGAGACCCTTACGGCTTTATTTATTTTATTTCATTTGAAATAAACAATAGGAAAAAGACCTTTTGCCACTTTCTGAGGTGACACAATCAAATGCTGTCTCAGCACTTCCTTTCTGAGGGGAAAAAGGGGTTTTTCAGAACTTCTGGAAAGCAGAAGGAATTGCTCTGACCACAGATTTAGTATGTTTCATGATTCTTAGAACTGGGATGGGGGTGGGATTTTCACCAGAGGAACTCCAAGTTTTTGTTAGGAATAATCTGAAAACCACTGTGGGCAAAATGTGTATTATATCAAAGCCATTTGGAAAAAATGTGAACATTGAATGTTTATCTTCTTACCCTTAGCCACACAGCATTGGGGCTACAATCAAATTGTTTGGCTTTGCCAATCTATCTCTTTGAGCCCTAGTTTACTTTACATATTACTGGAGGGACTGTGAGTATGTTGGTGTTTACCATGATAAAGATATGATGTGTGAAGGGGAAAATGAACATCTACAACAGGGTGGTCACTTATTCAACACCCATAAAGAGGAAATGCATCACCAAAAAAGAATGTGAAAGTGGACAGTAGTTTGCATAATGTTTACATATGCTAGCATATAGGGGTAGATACACATTTCTTTCTGTTTCAATAGAAACACAATACACCTCACAACAGTGGGGAAGAATGCAACCTCTTTGCCTGCTCAGGCTGCTGTCCACGTTGATGGGCAAGTTTGTCCCTGTTAATGTAATTCTTTATCTTTAAACAAGACTTTAAACCGTTCAGCCCTTCAAACAGAGGCCAGACCTGTGTAAATAAGGCAGCCCATGACATGTTGCTGCCTGAGATGAAAAACAAGATGGTGCCCACTTCAATTCCATGTAGAAAAGCTATCTGGGTTTCGTCTTCAATGCTGATGGTGGGACAGTACCTTCCACTGCAAGGGGGTGCAAGGCAGGCTGAGGCTGCATGGCACAGAGATTTCTCCTCCAACTCCTTGCTGCCCCCTCCCAGCATCTGCCGCCTGAGGCCACTGCTTCACTCTGCCTAATGGTAGGGTCAGCCCTGTCTATAAAGTAGGACACACGGCTACCCTAATCTCCAAAAAGGGATGATCAGAAACTACCCACTACTTTTCATAAATATTTTTAATAGTGATTAAACATCTTTGCTATTTTTTTTGCCTGTCCTTGTAAAAAGGAAAGAAAGAAAGAAAAGCTTATTTGTTAAAAGTACTGCCATGCTCAATCCCTCACTTTTTTTGCCATCTGTAACATCATTGTGTAGCTGAACCCAATTGGTTGTGATGGTATTTCGTGACATCCAGTGACATCATCTTGTCAGATATAGCATTGTCACATCATCCATTTCCCTGACTGAATGGACTCATGAGTAACTCAAGAGGGAGGAACCAGAAACAGCTGGTGGCAAAAATGCATCGAAGGAGCAGCAGTCGGGGGAAACAATGGTGTGAAATAGAACATTTGCATAATTGGATTTTTTTTTTTTTGGAGAAAATGTATACCCCATTAAAATGATTAGATTTGACCCAAAAATTGAACTTGGAAATCATAGAATTGTGGATATGAAAGGATCAGTCCAACCCTCTGCAATATGCAGGAAAACCATTAAATACTTGGTACATATTTATTCCAAACATACAGGGAACTTTGTCAGGAATACACAGTTCTTTGTTGCTCCCAGAGTCACATGTAATATCTATCCCTGATTGTTTGGGATATATATCTTCCCTTCATACATACCATAGCAAATACAAATCCAGCACTGGTAAACCTATCAGCCTTGAAAAGAGCTCCAGGACTGCAAATATGTTACTCTGTGAACATGCTATTTTAACCTTGGTTTGTTGCCAGTCAAAAGAAAAAAAATCCCACCAACTAAAAAGCGAAATACTTCAAAAAAATTATGGGCAGACTAAAGTCCTGCTTAAACCCACATTAGTTGTAACATGTGTAAGAATATGAGTTACATGTCTGCCTAAACAAGGACATGCAACAGCACCATTGAACACCAACAAAAAGGGTATCTAGAATCAGAATAGTAGAGTTGGAAGGGGCCTCTAAGGCCATCGAGTCCAACCCCCTGCTCAGTGCAGGAATCCACCTTAAAGCATCCCTGACAGATGGAAAGGATATTTTAATCTCATCTCATTTTTCCTAGTGAACTAGAACGCTACACTCCTAGCAGTGGCAATGATCAAGCAAAGATGTCAAGGCAGTTGAAATGTGTCCACTTAATAAAAAATAGAAAACCCACAAAGATATTTAAAAGTTTAGCAGATTGGTGATTTTTCTTTCATCCATCCAGCAGGTCAGAATTAATGACTTCTGAAATAAAAAATAAGCCTGGTCTATAAATACAGCAGGCTGAGGTGCAAATGAACTGATAGTGTCCTGAGGCGCTAGAATGGGTGTACCATTTTAGACTGCAGGTGGGGTGGGTGGGTGCATTTTTCATTTCTCCCTTGCAAAGGGGGGGTGCACAGAAGGGACAAAATATATTTCTAGATGGGCGAGATGTGTCCCATAAGTTAAGGTCTCTAGAAAAAAAATGGTATATTTCACATAAAAACTTCCATCCTAAAAATATTATTTCTGAAATAAATGGGGAAAATAGGATACTCCACAGAAAGGGAAATTAATTTTAATTTTGAAAATTATTAATTTGTGGTTAGAAGTTCTTTTGTTTTCTTCCTTTCCTTTCCTTTTTTCTTTCTTCTTCTTCTTCTTCTTCTTCTTCTTCTTCTTCTTCTTCTTCTTCTTCTTCTTCTTCTTCTTCTTCTTCTCCTTCTCCTCCTCCTCCTCCTCCTCCTCCTCCAATAGGCACCCCATTTATAAAGAATAAATTATTCCCCTTTCCCCTCAGTGGATGGCCACTGGTCTGTTGGCATCTGGAAGAATATGTCAGTGGCTGCGAAATGCGTAGGCTTTGTTGGATCAAGAGCTGCGTCTGAACTGAAGAAGAGCTCCCGAGATGAAAACGCATGAATGCATTTCTGTATGTGAAAAGCGTCTTGCCTTCGGCTTCAAGTAATGATGGGAATCCAGCAATGGGGGTTGTGAATGGGGGGGCGAGCTCCTTATTTTGAGAGGTGCTTGCCTCTCTGCCCCCCTTCCAAAGCCATCCCTGCTTCCTACAAGAAGAAATCTAACTTAACAGGGAGTTGAGCTCAGTTAGAACCTTTCTCCTTGACAGGCTAGTTTATTGTCATTGTTGTTGTTTTTTAGTAGCAATTAGTTTTTCTTTCATGCATTCCCCCACCCCGCTTCTACCTAAAGTGGCATACTTCTGTTTAACACAGAACTATGTTTAACGATGCATCAAGAACAGTTGTGATTATTATATCAGGGCAGAGGCAGAATATATGCTTTGCATGTAAATACCCCAGAAATTCTTGGTATCGCCCATTAAAGGCTCTCTGGTGCCAAGGCTGTGAAAGATAGAAGTCTACATATTCAACAGCAAATGCATGATTTCCAATCCCAGCCATGCAGGGCTCCTCTAAATGAGCAATTTATTGCATGCTCGTGATTGGCCACTCATGGAAGTTTTTGGGTCAATTTCATGATGTCGTCAATAACCAGGACATCTCCCGCTGAATCCTCCGGAAATCCCGGAATAAAAAGAACCATTTTAAAGTGGTAATAGCTGGGGAACAGCAGGAACTTCCACCAGTAGATGGCAGTATCTCAATAGATCTCCTTGGAACTGAATGGAGAGGATGTACTCAATTGTCGCCCCTCTTCTCCTGTGCAATGTAGCCAATAGCAATTGCGCCAAAGAACCAGGAAACACAAAAGGCCCGGGTAAATAACGTGATTTCTCTTAATGTAGAGATGCCCACAAAGCCAGGGTGGCTGTGGAATCTACAAGGGAGAAGTGAAAGCTTATCTTGACAAACATTCCTATTTCACAACTCCTTTCGCATCCATCTTTCCTCAGCAGAATCGCAAATGCACCATAACCAAGCTTAAGGAATTCTTGTAGAGTTAAATTGGTATGTAAGGGAGGCATTAAGCACTTCCTCTTACCTGACGCTCCTTACTTAACCTGAGAGAGGGAGAAAAGGCAAAACAAAGAGGTAGGGAGAGAAATAGCAAAGCTAGAGGCTAGGAGAGAAACAGCAAGGCTATTAACCACAGATCTCTCTTTAGTTCTGGCTGAGAGTTCAAAGCTGTTTTTAGAATCATAGTATCATAGAATAGTAGAGTTGGAAGGGTCCTATAAGGCCATCGAGTCCAGCTCCCTGCTCAGTGCAGGAATCCACCCTACAGCATCCCTGACAGATGGTTGTCCAGCTGCCTCTTGAATGCCTCTAGTGTGGGAGAGCCCACAACCTCCCTAGGTAACTGGTTCCATTGTTGTACTGCTCTAACAGTCAGGAAGTTTTTCCTGATGTCCAGCCGGAATCTGACTTCTTGTAACATATTGCCTTTGTATGTTGTCTGCTTTTATGTTCTTATGGTTTCAAATTTTGTATATCGGTTTTTAATGTTTAATGTTTTAATCTTTTGTAAACTGCCCAGAGAGTGGAATAGAAATAATAATAATAATAATAATAATAATAATAATAATAATAATAATAATGCAAGAGGCTAGGAGGGGGAGAAACAGTGAGCTAAAGTGATGGGGGGAAATAGTGAGGTTGGAAGGGAGGGAGAAACAGCAAGACAATGGGTCAGAGGGGAGAGAAAGAGCAAGGCTAGAGGCTAGAAAGGTAAAGAAAGAAGACTGCTGTAACATTTCCAAGGTTTTTTTCTTAGAACAATTGATTTGAAGGGGGCAGGGAGGGGAGAACTTCATGGGCCCCACGTTGGGGTCCCCTGCTGTAAAGTAACATGTACACTGATGGTGTCATATAAACAAACAACCACAGGGTTGGCCTCCAAACACGTGGACTTGCCTTGAGACCTTGTAGAGCTGCCTTCCCCAACCTAGAGCCTTTCAGATGTGATGAACTACAACTCCTATCATCCCCGCCAGCATGGCCATTGGCTATGGTGATTGGGGATGACGGACAACAGGTTGGAGGGCTCCAGGTTGGGAAAGGCTCCTGTGGAGCTTCTGCCAATTAAAATAGACTAGTCTTCTACAACTCTGCACTCTCCGGCTATGTTGGGGCATAATTTCCACCATCCCCAGTTGGCATCCTGGCTGAGGATGATGGGTGTTGTAGTCCAATACAGCTGGAGGGTGCCAGGTTGAGGAAGACTGGAGCAACACACGGAATAATGGGCTCAAGTTAAAGGAAGGCAGATTCCAGTTGGACATCAGGAAAAACTTCCTGACAGTTAGAGCAGTACGACAATGGAATCAGTTACCTAGGGAGGTTGTGGGCTCTCCCACACTAGAGTCATTCAAGAGGCAGCTGGACAACCACCTGTTAGGGATGCTTTAGGGTGGATTCCTGCATTGAGCAGGGGGTTGGACTCGATGGCCTTGTAGGCCCCTTCCAACTCTGCTATTCTATGATTCTGTGATTCAATGTAGAATGGAATAATTAGCCTAGATGCACTTTCTTCTGCTGAACTCTGACTGTGTTTGGAGATTGCAGAATGATAACATGACATGAAATAATAATAAAATCATCAACCGGGGCTTGATGGATTTATGATGGTGTACTTTCAAAGGATGTTTGGCTACTCTTTATGCATTATCAGTGGATAGGTGTACTTACCACTGCTCAAATAGCCTCTGAGGAGATGTACATTAGTCACAACACAAAAGGAAAATGCCAAGATAGTTAAGTATGTCTAGACATTGTGGGTGGAGAAAGTTTTTTTTTAATGTGCATTTGTGTATGGAAGCTCATCATACCTTGACATCTTAATCCTACAGTATCTAGAAAAACATTAGCTGCCATTCATTAGACAGATTTTTACACTGAGAATGCATTCAGGCTTTGAATGAGCAAATGATTTTTCTCCTACTGTAGCACAGTGGTTATTATTAAGCATTTGCACAAGCACCTTACATGCACAACGGTTTGAATCTATTTATTCACTTATTTATTATATGAATACCCAGATTTTTAGCTATGACTGGTTCCCAAAACAGCTTAAAACAACAACAATAATAATTTTAAAAAATCCAACACAGAGAGCACAATTTTTTTGGGGTTGGATTTATGCTATAGCCAGATCTACATCGTAAAGCGCCATCACACCTGGGAAAAAATGCTGGCTACCGTGGCTTCTCCACTCCTGGTTTCGTCGCTCAGTTACTTCCTGTTTGAAAACAGGAAGTAAACAATGAGCACGAGGCCCATTCAGTTTGGCGTTGTAATCACGCTGCTTCTCCTACACCCAGCAGGAGAGAGCAGCAACCGGACTTTTTCTGGTTTTTCTTGCGGCGCAAGGAAGGCCAGAAGGGGCGGAAGGCGCATGTGAGGCAGACGATGTCATGTGAGGGACCTGCGAAAAAACCGTGAGTGCCCAGTAACAATGAAACGCTCATTGGATGGAGCTCCATGTGTCAAAACATTACGAATGTGGAATAAAAAGCAGGATATCACACTATGAAAGAAGTATATGGAATGTGGATTGTGCCCCAACAGTTATCAGGGCACTTCAGTACCGCTATAACACAGTAATGTAAGAGCTGCAACGCACCTACTTTTTTACCTGGGCCAGATCTACACTAAGCAGGATATAACACTTTGAAAACGTTTTGAAGACTGTATAGGGAGTGTGTCTTGGACCCTAACAGGTTATCTAGGGCTCAGAATGCTTCTTTGTTTTGCTTCCTGCTAAAAATAGGGGGATTGCCAAACATCTTGGAAGCCACAATGCATGGTGGGTTGGGTCTATTAGGCTTGGTAGAACAAGATTTGTGCTCTAATACTACTTTGGAGCAGGCTGGCTCTGGATTAGGGTGACCATATGAAAAGGAGGACCACCTATAATTGTACTGCAGTCAAATACAGACGAATATTCCATGTGGTCAAGAACACCGTAGTTTTGTAATATCTAAAACATGTGTCATAAGAAATTAATTCTGCAGGTGGGACCTGCAACAAAATGTTTTGGTATGGGTGTGTGTGTTCTCTTAAGATAACCATATGAAAAGGAGGACAGGGCTTCTGTATCTTTAACAGTTGTAGAGAAAGGGGGTATATTTCAGCAGCTGTCGTTTTTATGCACGCAGCACCTGGTGAAATTCTCCATCACAAGAGTTAAAGCTGCAGGAGCCCTGCTGTCTTTTGTATCTGGTCATTCTAGCTATACAGTACTTGTTAGGGTGACCATATGAAAAGGAGGACAGGGCTCCTGTATCTTTAACAGTTGTATTGAAAAGGGAATTTCAGCAGCTGTCATTTGTATATATGGAGAACCTAGTGAAATTTCCTCTTCATCACAACAGTTAAAGCTGCAGGTGCCCTGCCCTCTTTTAAATCTGGTCACTCTAGTATAAGTTCTGCAGCTTTGTGATGAAGAGGGAATTTCACCAGGTTCTCCACATATACAAAGGACACCTGCTGAAATTCCCTTTTCTATGCAACTGTTAAAGATACAGGAGCCCTGTCCTCCTTTTCATATGGTCACCCTAGTACTTGTAGTAAGCGGGTATGACCATTTGGGGGGGGGGCATGGAGGGCTGAATTTGTCCCCGGGCCTGAATTCTGCAATGCTGCTGCACAGGGATAAGCCAAGTGACTGGTTACCATCCATTTTGCCCCAATCTAGAATGCATGAAGATCAAGGATTTAAGGCAGCAGGGGCAGGGTGAGGAGTTGACCGATGAATGAACACTTGTATGCATAATTTGCGGTCAGTAACTTTCCTCGTTGCATTTCCCATGAGCAAGCGATCCGGCTGTTTCCCTTATATGAGGAAATGGGAGCAAGTTCAGCCACTCACCACTGCTGGCTCCCTTCACTGTTTTTCTTTCTGTTCTCCGTGTCTCACATTAGCAACAGATACGACTATTATAAAATCTCCTTGGGAACGCGAGAAAGAACGTATTACATTTCTTGGCCATAGCTGTGTTTGATAATTTAATCCACACCGAGACCACAGGCCTTCCCACATGCTCCATAAACCGTGCCATGAAATAAGTCATATTTGAATTGGAATCGTTTTATTTTTTCCATTTTGCCATAATAAATCAGATTCAGATTAAAGATACTTCGAGCACATGTGCACACGCATGTGAGTGCACCCCGCCTTTCTCTTGAGCAACACAAAATCTCATTTAGGGGTCTTCCAGATGGAGGATTGTATGCGCCAACCCTCAAAAGCCATTGCACAGGTATTTTGTCTATTCTTCCTTCTTTAGCAGATTTTTTTATATATATATAAGAAAAAAGACAGAAGTAATGAGAAAATGTGGGAAGGCTACAAATGGACAATAGCCAACTGTGTCACTCCATTAGCACAAATCATGTTGCATCAGCAGAAATTATGCTCAACAGAAGAATCGAACTGAAATAGTGGAAGCACATTTGCACAAACACATTCTCACAAGCGCTTGTACACTGTGCTTGTGCAAGCCTGTGGTGCAAAGTGTTGCTCATAGCTCTTGTGCAAACCATTGTGCAACCCGTTGTGGATAACTTGTACAATCAGTTGTGCAACAGCTTGCACAACCGGTTGAGCAAGTTTAATGGTCAACCGCTTATGCAATGAAAAGATTCATTGGAGCTCTGCTAACGCTATTTAAGTTTGCAGAATGACACTGTTGGATACCGTCCAGTGGAAGACAACTTTGTCTGGACCCCAGTAAAAATTCCATTAATGAGGCGATGCCCTTGAACAATAAAAGCCTCTTCTGGAAGCATTTCATGTTTCAGTGGCCTGGCAAAATTTCCACTAATGAGTGGGTGAACACTGGGTTTCAGTTTAGGCAAAAGGAGAGACTTCTTCACCCAATGCATAATTAACTTATGAAATTCAGAAGATGCGGTAATGGCTTTAAAGAGCTCAGGTGGCTTTAAAGAGGGGATTAGACAGATTCCACCTCAGGTAGAGGGTAGGTCTGTCAGCCATGGAAACAGAATCCTCCACTTCAAAGGCAGAATACCTCCGAAGAGAACACTACCTGCATGGGGGGCAAATAGTGGCAAAGGGAACTTGGGAGGGGCATGCGTTCTCATTTACAGAGGACAATCCTCTATTTTAAGAATTGTCCCATCCGATACGTTTCAAGCTCAAAAATCCCAAGAACTGTTATCCATCAATAGTTAGCACTAATAGTGTGTTTGTTTTAATTATAGTAATTATTTCAAAATGTGTATCTATGCATATAAATTAGCACATGTACATTTTATGCAAATTGATGTCTTTTGTGGGGGATTCATAAGTGGCCGTCCTAGTGGGGGCTGTTATAGCCTTCATAGTCTTCTCGTGGACTTTTTGGAAGTATCTACATGGCCCCTGTAAGAAAACAGGTGGCTGGTCTAGGTGGATCCTTGGACTGATCCAGCATGGCTCTTCTAGTATTATAGTTTATCACAGGAAGAGGCCATGGCAGATGTACCCCCAATCTGCATTCAGTTTGCAAAATCTCCACAATGCCCTTGGCCTAACAGGGCCTGAATCACCCACACGTTGATGGAAGACCGTGCTAAATTTGGCTGTACTGTTTCTGAGATGGCCATTCTTATGCTTATGGCTGCAATTAATCCTCACGTTATTCATACAGCTGAATCAGTAGCTTTATAAACACAAGCAAAAGCTGGCACACTTTGCGTGTGATTGTCAAATTGGCCTAATAAAGGTATTGCATTATGTGGAAAATGAGCCTCGTGTGGTGCAGAGTGGTAAAGCAGCAGTTTCTGCAGCTGAAACTCTCCCCACGGCCTGAGTTCAATCCCAGCAGAAGCTGGTTCTCAGGCAGCCAGCTCGGGTCGACTCAGCCTTTCATTCTCCCGAGGTTGGTAAAATGAGTACCCAGTTAGCTGGGGGAAAGGTAATAATGGCCGGGGAAGGCAACGGCAAACCACCCCGCTATAAGGCCTGCCAAGAAAACGTCAGCCAAAGCTGGCGTCCCTCCAAGAGTCAGTAATGACTCAGTGCTTGCACGAGAGGTTCCTTTCCTTTCCTTACCATTATGTGGAAAAGCAAAAGACAGTTCCTTGTGACTGCACATGGAGCCAGGATGATACCCAACTACAGTACTCTTCTAGAAGCTGGGTGACCATACCTGTCTTCCATTATCTCCTTTGATGATGGAGTTCAAGAGCTGGAGGGGGTCATAGCTCAGTGTGATAGAGCACACACTTTGCATGCAGAAGGTCCCAGGTTTGATCCCTGGCTTCTCCAGGGAGGGCAAGGAAAGGAATCCTGGAGAGCAGCTGCCAGTCAGTGTCAACAATACTGGGCTAGCTGGACCAATAGTCTGACTCAGTATAAGGCAGCGTCCTATGTTCGTAAGTTGCCCACTTTGGTGCAAATCTACCTGCTGTGGTCACTTAGTGATGGAGCATGAATGAGCCATCCATGGACCCCAAAGCTGCAATCAGAGTTAGATGTGGCTAAGTGTCAGGGGCACTTGGGATATGGCTAGCTAGCCTAGATCTGATCCAGATTTGGGAGTATGTATTCTCCAAGCCAAGTCCCCTGACGTCACTTATTGCTTAGAGGCTTAGTGCTGATGTCACAACAAGGGGAAGTTTCTGCTCTGTGAACCAGGTCAGGGAAGAAGATGAGACTCCTAGTATTTATACCAGGCCTAGCCAATCCAAAGGCTTCATACAGCTAGCCAATCACAGAGGTTGATGTTTCACACCCTTCTGTGCTTAAAGAGGATGCTGATACCTAAACTTATACATATCTTACAGATAGTTTCTAGGCTAGCCTCTCTGGCATCCCTGACTCTCAGCTCCATTTATTTCAATGGGGCTTATGTATACTAGATTATGCCCAAAATGTCTTAGTTATGAATCACATCAGCCTAATGTTCAAAGAGTTTTATACAGTGGAATGATTCTTCCATTCTGTACCGGACCACAGACTATTTATGCCTATAGCTGGTTTTTTCCCATACAAATATTTTAATGAGTTAAGACCCTAGCGATTAAGATACATTTTTAAGATGTTTCTTATGTATGTAAGGATGTCTAGTTTGGGAAAAAATTAAGACTTTCAAAACATTAGGATGGCCACGTGCCCTGCTTTACAAAGGACAGTCCCATCTGTAAGGGGACTGACCTCAATTTTGAAGGCATCTTCTAAATTAAGGGTTGTCCTGTCCAAGCCCGATATAAAGATGGTCCATCAGAAGGGATAAAATGGGCATATGCTGATTTATATGTATGAATGCAAATTTATTTATTTATCTACAACAATTATATACTGTATATCTAAACAGATTCCAGAGTGGTGAACAATAACAAATAAAAAAAATGAGACAATTTTTTTATTTTTATTTTTAAGGTATGAAGGACACATTTATTCCATTTTGCAGAAATCCACCCCTTTGCTGAAAAAAGTTCTGCAAAGCATTTTACAGCTGCATTGGGAAGAATCACATTTTTTCTTTTTTTAAAAATACTATTTTTATTGATTTTCAAGTAAGGACAAATACAATAAACACACAGAGAGTAAAAGAAAACACTCAACAACAATATAAATGTTCCCACAGCACCACTATAAAAAAGCATGGGTGTTCATTCCTTCAATAAGCACTTGGTACAGAAAAAGATGCAGGTTAGGTTAGAACCTCTGACCAAAAGGATTCCTGAGTCATTGGGGGTCTAGGTTCGCTAGGATTCACATTAATAAATGTGAAAAAGTCCAACCAGTTTCCCAAAAATGTGTCTGATGTTGTTTCCCCTTTTGCTAACCTGCTATGTTGTGTCAATTTATCATTTAAAGCTAGTTTCCAAATCTTATCAATCCAGCGTTGATGGTCAAAAGCTCTGTCGCTTTTCCAGAATTGGGCAATTTCCCACCTGGCTGCAACCAGCAAATGGGTGACCAAGGCTTTGGGAATAATGTTTCTCTTGGCATTCCTAAAAATAGAAAGTAGAGCCAGTGCTGGGTCAGTTTCTACTTCAGCATGAACAATGTTTGTAATGGTTTGGAAAACCCTTGACCAAAAAGTTTTGACCTGTTGACATTCCCACCAAAGATGAATATAAGTGCCAGGAACTGAGCAACCACGCCAACAGAGCGGGGATATATTACCACTAATATGGTGCAGTCTAACAGGGGTGATATACCACCTGTGAGTGATTTTCAGAGTGAGCTCTTTAACTTTTGCTGATATTGTTTTATAGGGTGCTGATTGCCACAAACTTTTCCATTCACCTTCAGTGAAACTGGTGCACAGATCATGTTCCCAAATAATTTTTAACCCTCCCTTATCTGGGAATTGACAATCCAACATCATGTGATATATATCAGAACCTCCCCCTTTAACCTTTCTAGAATAAGTCAGGCAAGCTTTCTCAAATATAGTAAGTGAGCGTGGAATGTTATGGAATTGATATAGAGCATTTGCAAAAGAGACAATTTGCATTTTTTGGAGCCAGGGACAAGGGTGAGACAAAATTTTTAAAACAAATAAAAACCAAACCAGGAATAGAGGTGTACAAAATTATGGAGGGTGTGGATAGGGAGACATTTTTCTCCTTCTCTTATAATAATAGAACCCGGGGTCATCCCATGAAGTGAACTGGTGGGAGACCCCAGAAAGATAAAAGGAAGGACTTCTTCATACAGCATATAGTTAAACTATGGAATTCACTACCACAACATGTAGTGATGGCCACTACAATTTGGATGGCTTTAAAAGGGGGTTGATTGGATAAATTCCTGGAGGAAAAGGCTGTCAGTAGCTACTAGCCCTGATGGCTATGTACAACCTTCAGTATTAGAGGCAGTAAGCCATTATACACCAGTTGCAGGGGAACATGGGAGGGAGGGTGCTGTTGCAACTGTGTCCTGCTTGTTGGTTCCTGGTCAACAGCTGGTTGGCCACTGTGTCAACAAAGTGCTGGACTAGATGGACCCTTGATCTGATCCAGCATGGCTCTTCCTATGTTCTTATTTAAGGAAGGCTTCTTGAAATAAAGGTGTTTTCAGAAGGTGTCCAAAACAACATCACGCTGGTGCCTGTCTGACCTGCAAAGGCAGAGAGTTCAACAGGAAGGAAGCCACCACACTAAAGGATCTTCTCCAGGTAGACTTCAATCAGGCTATAGGTCCACAAGGAACCACCACTATTATGGTGGTGTAGCCAGTGGTGTAGTGGCTAAGGTGTTGGACTGGGAGTTGGGAGATCCGAGTTCTAGTCCCCACTCAGCCATGGAAACCCACTGGGTGACTTTGGGCCAGTCACAGACTCTCAGCCCAACCTGCCGCACAGGGCGGTTGTTGTGAGAATAAAATGGAGAGGATTATGTACGCCGCCTTGGGTTCCTTGGAGGAAAAAAACGTGGGATATAAATTAAATAAATAAATAAATAGATAAATAAATAAATAAATACTTTAAATAGAAATACATACGTCTCACCATAGAGAGGAGGACTGTGCTCTGGTGAGCTGTGTGCCTTGTTCAGCCTGCTGTCCAGGTGCTGTTGATGGGTGGCTTCAAGGCCCTTTAGCGCTTCTTCCTTCAGATGTTTCTTTATCTTTAAACTGGACTTGGATTGGACATTTTTGTGAACTACCCAAAGAGCTTCGGCTATTGGGCGGTATAAAAATGTAATAAATAAATAAATAACCCTTCAAAAAGAGTATGCCTTCAAACAGAGGACAGATCTTTAGCAGCCCTTCAAATAGAGGACTGTCCTTTGAAAAAGAGGACATACGGCCGCCCTAGGTCGGTAGAATGACAGTCCCCTCCTACTGAGTTCAGGCAAGTTCTGGCACCAGTTCTCAATGTAACACTTCTTATAATGACCAGCTTGGATGGAAACTTTCCAGTAACCTTAAGGCACGGCTGTCACGAAGTGTCAATGGAGCGTGGGCCAAAGGCAACTAGTCTCTCAACAAACCTGCTTCTCTTCCCTCTGTTTGCTCTGGAACCTGGTGGAATGGCTGCCTCTAGGCGACAGTTGCGGAGACTGGGCTGCTCAGCACACGTGTTGTTCAGTTTTGGCCAGGTGTCTAAATGCCCGTAATGAAGATGTTCTGGACTTTAGGTGCTATCACAGAGAAGGCCCTGTCCACATCGTCACACCCACCATACTTCAGACGGTGTGAGCATATCATGTAAGGCCTTCAATGGAGATCCCATGTGGACTACACTCTTCCTTCCCCCTGGCTGGGAGCCGGTGATGAGGTGCGAAATCGGCTTGGCCTTTACGCTTGTATCATTCACAAACCAAAACCAC
The DNA here is from genome assembly GCF_023053635.1 of Elgaria multicarinata webbii. Classification (NCBI taxonomy): domain Eukaryota; kingdom Metazoa; phylum Chordata; class Lepidosauria; order Squamata; family Anguidae; genus Elgaria; species Elgaria multicarinata. The sequence continues at coordinate 126,122,069 of NC_086175.1, read as the reverse complement.
ATCAGATCACATCATAGGAAAACACACCACTATGGTTACTCTACTCCTTGTGCTGACTAGGGGTCTCTCTTTGAGTCTGACAACATTTTCTATGAATGGTTATGAATATAGTTTGTCTTTTTATTAAAACAACAATAGGCCATTGAACAAATATTCTTTGTGATACTTTGAAGATGAGCCAAGAAAAGGGCTTAGAGTGGATGCATGTGGATGGAGCGTGTGGGAAGGAACTGGGATACGGCTTGTGTGCAACCAAGCTGGTTTCCAGCAGACACACTGGAAAGGTCCATCTTCCTGCCTTGCCTGCCAGGGACCAAATAATGTCAGGGGGCGTGGCTGCACTTGTACAGCCAGGGGAGGTGGCCACGTCCCCTGACACATCATTCAGCCCAAAGAAGACTGATTGGGAGTCATCTGGTCCCCCATCCAATTTGGGCTGTGCTCTTGTGATGTAGAGCTTATTTAATTGTTCCTTCCTTATGTGTAGTCACAGACAGACTGGTCCTCATTTTTTCCAGACTACTGTAAATTCTGCAGGTGGACTATCTATGCTTAGCCCAAGGCATTTAGAAATCCTGGCCTGGGCCAAGGAATGAATCTACCATAAACATTACAACGTACACTGGAATTTCTAGGCAACTCCAGCCATCTTTCCAGCAGGATATCCCAGGAACTCCAGGAAACCAAGCCAAGACCAGAACTCCTGACAATAGACTATTGGCTGCAATTCCAGCTTTGCAACATGGGTAACCAAAGCAGACAGGGAAACAGATATGGTAGGTCAGGCACCCTGACAGGAAACTAGGACAAATAGGAAGAGGCTGGAGGGGCTGTCTGACGCACGTCTGCCTGGAATTCCCAGAATGCTTTGCTAAACAGCTTCAGCAGGCTCCAGTGTGGCCAGCAAGAAACAAATAGGACTGAGGCACAAACAGGACTGGAAAGATGTCGCCAAAGGAAACAATGCTGATGTCCTGCTCGCAATGGGACGATATGAGGAGGATGTTCCTGAAGGCCAATTATGGCATCACTGGTTCTCTGTTGCTGTAGGATGGCATGCAGGCTCTGAATTGACTGGTGTGTGTACTCTGAGACATTCTTTTGCTCCTCTCTCTCTCTCTCTCTCTCTCTCTCTCTCTCTCTCTCTCTCTCTCTCTCTCTCCATCCAAATTACCCTCATACCTGGGCATGTATCATCTGGGTCTGTCTGACCCAGAAAGCCATGCAGCCCCTAAAACCTCAGGCCTACATGGGGATCCAGTCCAGCCTTTTGGGGTTCGCCAGATAGTCCCACCTCCTTTCCCTGACTTCCTGTTGTTTGATGGTTCCCTGGCTTTGGCTCTCTCTCCCCCTCCCCCGGTCTAAATGGTTGAAATGCACCCCCCCCCCCAAGGCTTAGTTTATGGCAATAGCTAAAATATAGCAATTTTGGTGGTAATGGCCTTTGGCTCTGCCCACCATGGGATGTGGCCTGAAAGTCCTTCTCCAAAAGCAAATTTAGCCCTCAGGCTGAAACAGTCCTGCAAGAGACATTGCTGTGTAATACAATAGATGGTGCCATGTAATTTTGTCCATCTAGGCCTGATGAAGAAATGATAGCTTCTCCTGTCCAATACTCATGTGTGGTAGCTGAGGGAAGAATGGATGGGGGAGCGACCTCAACGAAGAGCAGGCATTTGAGTTGCAGGAGGAGCCTAACCACAAAATGAAATAGACTCAATGGAATCTTCCTGCTCTTAACCCAGCTAGCTACGGGCCAACCACAGCTTTGAGTAAGCAGACAACCACACAATGTCTTCTTCAGACTCATAGCAAAGACGAGCATGGCCAAGCCCATTAAGCAACAGGGGCAAAGATGAGCAAAGGGGAAAATAAGTGTTAGAGGCATCTCTGTCTTAGGCCCCATCTACATGGAGGCCCTTACTGAGGCAATTCCATTCAAATCCAGATTTTCATGAATTCAGGTGTTCTCCTGTGGCAAACGTAACCAGTACAGCAGTGTTACATAGGGTGACCATATGAAAAGGAGGACAGGGCTCCTGTATCTTTAACAATTGATTAGAAAAGGGAATATCAGCAGTTAAAGCTGCAGGAGCCCTGCCCTCTTGACCAGATACAAAAGTGGGCAGGGCTCCAGCAGCTCTAACTGTTGTGATGAGGAGGGAATTTCACCAGGTGCTGCATGCATACAAATGACACCTGTTCAAATTCCCTTTTCTAGACAACTGTTAAAAGACACAGGAACCCTGTCCTCCTTTTTCATATAGTCACCCTAGCAGTGTATACATATTTTAAAAATGATTTCATGGGGCAAACAGCACCTTAAACTGCATTAGTTGTGGGTTAGATGAGTGGATTCCCTCGAGTAGAACTGAATGTCATCAGCTGCATAGGTGCAGAGCAGCGAATGAGCAGAGATTTGCCCCCCAGTGAAGTTCAATGGAAGAGAATGAGTTACATCTGAGTAGACATGTGTAGCCAGCACCCCTCCTTGTGTCTACCGTATCTCGGCAGGAATAAGGGTCATTTATGGGCAATCAGCTTTTTGTTACAGTTCTCTGGACGTTCGCTTTTATGTATGAGCGGAGATTTCAAACAATAAGCTTGATCCCTGCCCCTCTTCTTGCTCAGTGAAGTGCAACGGAAGAGAAAGAGTTACTTCCAAGTAGACATATTTAGCCCACACCTCTCCTTGTGTTCACCCTTTCATGACACAACTCTCCATTCTGCCTATCAGCTCTGCTCCCCGCACCCTGTGCAAAAGCCAATTGAAGTCACGCAGACTCCCAAACCGCATTGAGGCCGCTGTGATGAGAAAATCTGGTGCAAGACGACTTTGCAGAGAAGTGGCTTTGGGGGTAGAAAAACATGTGGTAGATGCAGAGTGCAGATCTGCCATCTGTCACAATCTCACGAGGTGCGCTAGAACCAAAGTAAATCCCCCGTTTAGAAGGGGTCTTAGAAGTAGTTTATAGCCTTGAAGGAATATTTTATTTTATTTCCCTTTCTCTTGTCATGGGTTCAGTGGCAGAGATGATTCTAGCTTGAGAACTATATGTCAGTTTTCAGTATGCACTTCAGTTTTTAAGGTTAATTTGAATTGGACTGGCTGGGATGATTGTGTAAACAAAAGAGATTCTGGAAATCCATCTGCCAGATTGCAGAATAAGTTTTTTGCTCAGTGGTTTCTCAAATATTTCCGGAACATCTCACCCTGTTCCTGTCATCTCCCAAACATAAGAAAAAAAACAGTGTTTGTTTATTCTTGTTTACTTCTCATAATGGGAGACTATGTAAATCTGCTACAAATTAGACTAAACATTTAGCAAATATTTTAATAAAACATGCTATAATCTGATTGTGAAACAGCATGACCTTCGCAGGTACGACAGGGTGCACCTTAATTCCGTCATTGCATGATAAGTGACTGCCAAATCTTTAAGAAAATAAAATTTAAAGTGTGACAAACAGACAACCTAGATAACAGATTAGTACTGGGTGCTTCAGTGGGAGAGTATACAATAAACATAAAGGAGAAACTTCTCTTTGCCAGGCTTTCTGATTGCGCTTTTTATACTGTATTTCGTAATTGTGTTTTTAACCTGTTGGATGTTTTTTGTGGTTTTAATTTTTGTGAACCGCCCAGAGAGCTTCGGCTATTGGGCGGTATAAAAATGTAATAAATAAATAAATAAATAAATAAATAAATAAATAAAAACATATGAAGAGCATTGCTGGATCAAACCAAGGGTCCATCTAGTCCAGCACTCTGTTCAGACAGTGGCCAACCATCTGTTGACCAGGGACCCACAAGCAGGACATGGTGCAACAGCACCCTCCTGCCCATGTTCCCCAGCAACTGGTGTATATAGGCTTACTGCCTCTGATACTGGAGGTAGCACATAGACATTAGGACTAGTAGCCATTGATAGCTTTCTCCTCCAGGAATTTATCCAACCTCTCTTTTAAAGCCATCCAAATTGGTGACCATCACTACATCTTGTGGTAGTGAATTCTATAATTTAACTATGTGCTGTTCAAAGAAGTCCTTTTTTATTTGACCTGAATCTCCCACTAATCAGCTTCATGGGATGACCCCGGGTTCTAGTATTTTGAGAGAGGGAGAAAAATGTCTCCCTATCCACATTCTCCACATTATGCAGAATTTTGTACATCTCTATCATGTGTCCCTTACAACCCAGCAACAAACTGTGGGTTCTCAAGGTGGCTTGTTTGAGAAACATAAGCCACATTACATAGTTAAACCACCCTGCAGAAAATGTCCCTGCAGACAACACGCTAACCCATGGTTCAACAAATAACCCATGGTTCAACAACAACCTACACTCAACCAGTGTGGTTAGTGTGTTATGTGAACCCAGTAATTGTGGACTGTCCCCTTAAGACTTACATGCAGTCTAGTACCCTTGCCTATCTTCCTTGGACTAGGAGAAATCCTGCAGCAGGCCTGTATTAAGAGTCATGTTAAGGAGCTGTAGAACCCTGTTTAATAAACTACCTAAGTTCCCAACACCTCATTATACTAGAACTAGGGTGACCATATGAAAAGGAGGACAGGGCTCCTGTATCTTTAACAGTTGCACAGAAAAGGGAATTTCAGCAGGTGTCGTTTATATACATGCAGCACCTGGTGAAATTCCCTCTTCATCACAACAATTAAAGTTGCAGGAGCTATACTAGAGTGACCAGCTACAAAAGAGGACAGAGCCTCTGCAGCTTTAACGGTTGTGATGAAGAGGGAATTTCAGTCTAGAACACTACTTGAAAGGAGGACAGGGCTCCTGTATCTTTAACAGTTGCATAGAAAAGGGCATTTCAGCAGGTGTCATTTGTATACATGCAGCATCTGGTGAAATTCCCTCTTCATCACAACAGTTAAAACTGTCCTCCTTTTCATATGGTCACCCTACTAGAATCCAGGGTCCTCCCATGAAGCTGATTGGTAGGAAATTCAGGACAGATAAGTGGAAGTACTTCTTCACACTGCACATAAATTATGGAATTTGCTGCCACAAGATGTAGTGATGGCCACCAGCCAGTTCCCCAGTGGCTGGGGAACATGGGCAGTAGGGTGCTGTTGCACTCTGTCTTACTTGTGGGTTTCCGATCGACAGCTGTTTGGCCACTGTGTGACCAGAGTGCTGGTCTAGATGGACCCTTGGTCTGGTCCAGCATGGCTCTTCTTATGATCTAATGTCCACACTGCCCTTTCTCTTTCTCCTCGTATCATATATCATCATCTGCTGTGTCTTGCCTCCCTAGCTTCAGATCACCTTCTCTCAGGCTCTTTTGTTTGCTTGACTCTTGGATCAACCCTGCCCCTGGCTCGGCTTTCAAAGTAGCATTGCCCATATTAATGTTTAACCAAAGCGGGTGTTCAATCGTAAGTGGGAACTCTTCAGTCGGCCGTCTGTTTCGCAGGCTGCTGTGCCTGTCCATGACTTCTGAGCAACACTTCAAGATGTGATTGGCTTGTCAGGAGCGATTAGTGTGTTTGGGTTGCCATGTTTCTTGTGACAGTTCTGCGTCAACTGTGGCATTACTGCCGGGCTGCTGTGTCTCTCACCCTCCATTTTCTGTCCCAGTCAACCAGCCTTTTACTGTGACCTGCCGGGGGCTTGAAAACAACCCCATTCTTGTTCTTGAAGTCCAAGGAAAGTGGAAAAACAGGTTTGTTGAGCTTCTTGTGTGCTGTGCTTTATGGGGGAGGGGGGTTCCAGACATTGTTGGACTACAGCTCCATCACTGCTGGCCATTGGTTGTTCTGGCTGGGCTGATCTGAGTTGACATCCAGCGACATCTGGAGGGCCAAAGGTTCCCCAGCCCTACTTAACAGAGGCTCTTCATCAAGAAAATGGCTGGTGAGATTCCCTTGGCTGCACAGAAGTGCACCTCTGTTGCATAAATTATGCCAAATCCGGGTGCTCCAAAGTCCAACATTGAAACACTTGTGAAAGATCACAGGCAGGGCGTTGGGCACCAAACGTTTATTCTCGAGAATAGGTGATGACCTGGCGCTCACGCTGCAAAGGCAGGGTCACACTGTGCTGAGGCAGGACAATAGCTTATATACCTCCATGCAGTGGTCAGAAGGGGAATTGCAGCTGAAGTTGCCATGTGTTTTGCTTCTGTAGCCCCGCCCCTATTGGTGATGTGGCTAGGGGGCAGTCCTAAGGACTTGGCTGGGTTTGATTGGTCAGTTTCATTTGGTATTGTCCTGGCAGTCAATCAGCAGTGTGGATTCATCAGGATTAACTTAATCAATATCGTCTGGCAAGAAATGGGCTTGGAAGTCGCCTATGTGCCACTTGCACGGGGGCAAATGGAGTTTTTACTGAGGGGCATCCGGCCACTTACCCCTCCCTGGCTTATGCGCCCATTCACCTTTTCCAGGAGGGAATCTACACGTCGTACTGAAGGCGCTTCCATGTGCCCCCAGTACGCACCCAAAACGATGGTGTGTTCCTGTCTACCTGCAGCCCAGAAGAGACGGAGGAGGCGGCGGCTGGGGAATCCGGCCGCGTCCTTGCCGCCGCTGCGCTCTCCGACCCGGGTCGCTCTTACCCCGGCAGCAGGAGGCCGGCGGGGAGGCGGCGGCATCAAGGACGCGGCCGGATTCCCCAGCCACCTCCTCCTCCGTCTCTTCTGGGCTGCAGGTAGGCAGGAATACACCATCGTTTTGGGTGCGTACTGGGGGCACATGGAAGCGCCTTCAGTACGACGTGTAGATTCCCTCCAGGTGTCCTCGGGTGGGCTCTTGGTGGGGTGTCTTAGAGGGAGTGTGGGTGCATGGGTATGTGCTTGCATGTCAGGGGAAATGCATTCTAGTTTTTACATCACCTCCCTTGAAGTTTTTCTGCCGTAGGACAAATTCCACTTCCCTTCATGTTCACTCCTCTATTGCTACATACACTAAATTGTAACTCCAACACAGTTTTTATTTTTGCAGTTGTGCAGGCTTTTGATGGATGCCTGACACGTTCGCCTATTTCAATATTTATCGGCACATTTTTTTTTAAAAAAAGGCAATATTTTGAGGTCTTTTAAAACTTACAGTATTGATCTGGGCAAGAAAAGCGGGAGGAAGTGCCTTCGTGAATGTCACAGGAACCAGCCAATCAGCGCTCTGAACAGCCGCATGTGGAGGTGGCTTTGCGATTGTCATAAAGGCTGTGGCATCTACTGCTCCTCCTCCACACCATCTTCAAAGCAAGAGGCAGGTGAATAAACAGGTTGCAATGGTGAAGAGGAGAAGCAACTCCTCTTCACCATTGTCTGTGGGCCCCTGTTGGGGTGTGGGACCTCTACAAGTGCCCAGTCATGCCTGCCTTTGGCACTGGACCTGGCTGTACAGTTCCCAATTCAGAGCGTGAGCCCAAGCCAATTTGCCCATGTTCTTAAAGCTTGGCTGTTCTGTAGTATTCCAGCTAAATGAACAAGAAGCATGGATGGAAGAAGACATAGAGTGACTGAGTTGGAGAAGGCCTTATAGGTCATCTAGTTCAACCTTCTGTTTGATGCAAGAGGTCCAAAGCTAGAGCATCCTTAACAGATGGCTGTCCATCAGGATGTCCAATGAGGGAGAGCCCTGCCCCAGGTAATCAGTTCCATTGTCGAACTGCTCTTACTGTAAAAAAGGTTTCTCCTGATGTTCAAACCCAAGCTACCCTCCTGTTAACTCAAGCCCATTAGTTCTAGCCCTGCCCTCTAAGGTAGCAAAGAGCAAATCTTTGCCTTAAATGTGACGTCAGGCATTGTCCCCCCCCCTCAGTCTTTCCTTCTGCAGACTAAACATTCCCATTTCTTTCACCCCTTCCTCAAAAGATTTACAAACATAGGAAAAATAAAGTGTCTTATACTGAGTCAGACCATTGGTTGAACTGTTTATTGTTTATTCGTTCAGTCGCTTCCGACTCTTCGTGACTTCATGGACCAGCCCACGCCAGAGCTTTCTGTCGGCCGTTGCCACCCCCAGCTCCCCCAAGGTCAAGCGTGTCACCTCCAGAATATCATCCCTCCATCTTGCCCTTGGCCGGCCCCTCTTCCTTTTGCCTTCCACTTTCCCTAGCATCAGCCTCTTCTCCAGGGTGTCCTGTCTTCTCATGATGTGGCCAAAGTACTTCAGTTTTGCCTTTAATACCATTCCCTCAAGTGAGCAGTCTGGCTTTATTTCCTGGAGTATGGACTGGTTTGGTCTTCTTGCAGTATTATTGACAGTTTTCCAGGGCTTCAGGCAAGACTTTTTTCCAGCCCTACATGGAGATGTGGGGAATTACAGCAGCTCTACCCCTGAGCTACAGTCTGTTCCTCGACTTGTTTTCCACATCTTCATTGCCCTCCTCTGAACCTATTCCAATTTGTCTATTTCTTTGATTGCTGCTTGCAGTGGGGTGGCACATTATTCTCATCTTTTTCAATGTTGTTTTTTTAGGTTCCATTTTGACAGCCGGGTATAGGCAGGGGAATTCTGCAGGACATGTTTGGCACCGGATTAGGGAAATTCATGAGTGAGTCAGCAGGAAACTCTTAGCTTCTCTTACCTCTCCTTGGCAGCAAATAAAGAATTCTGGCTTGCTTGGCGAATGCCAGGTAAATGTGTTTATTTGCAGTGATGCGTTGTTTAGATTAGAGGAGTCATCTGTGCTTGTCTGCAGCATTTTATGGGCCATAAAATTATCTGAGAGTAAGGGGTGGCTGGTTTTATTTCCCAGTGAATAAACAGTTTGATGGAACATATTCCTCCCTCATTTTCATGTGGGAAAGGAAGAAACTACAGCAGTGAAGTTGACCCGGGTTGTTTCATGAGAGAGGTATTTAAGGAATGTATGCCACTCAGACCAACAACATGTCTTGTGGTATCTTAAAGATTAACAGATTTATTGTGGCATTAACCTTTGGGGACTTACAGCCCACTTAGATGCATGAAGCCCATGTCAGGTCACAAGATCTACAGGTCTTTGAGAAGCTGCTAGACCGATTTTTATTTTTGCTACTACAGACAACACAGCAGGCCTTCTGGAATATGTCACTGAGGTAATCTTTGACATAGCATTCAGTCTTTGCAGCCAGTTCCCTTTCTTGGTTATGCCCAAGGTTTTAAGTGTGTTCCTTCTCCCCCACTCTCTGAACTATCCTGCATTGGAGGTCCCAGTGCAGGATAAGGATCATGAAGCCTATATATTATCTTCAGTTTTAGAGGCAGTATACTTATGTACACCAGTTGCTGGGGAAGTTGGCTGGGAGAATGCTGTTGCACTCATGTCCTACCACAGGCATCTAGCCAGCCACGATGTAAACAGTATGCTGGACTAGATAGGCCTTTGGCCTGATTCAGCAGGGTTCTTCTTAAGTTCCAGAGCCTCCAAGCCTACCTAGAACATAGCCCTTCAGACTTCTCTGTGAAGGCAGGCACTGTCTGGAGCTGCCTGGGCGATAACCAAGACTTTCTGGTTCCGCTCATAGGTGCCCTGTCCAGTGAGCATTCTCACAGAGGTGCTCGCTGTCAAAGGCCACAACCTGGGTTTGGAGGTGTGTCAACCAGTTCTGGATGGGGTTACACTCCCCCATAAAGACTGTGTCTGCAGCTTGGGGGTGCTTCTGGATCTGTCGCTCCAAATGACAGCCCAGATAGATGTGATGGACAGGAGTGCCTACTATCAGCTTCGGCTGATACGCCCTTCCTAGAGTTGGAAGACCTAAAGACGGTAGTGCATGCGCTGGTAACCTCTAGGCTCGACTTCTGCAATGTGCTCTACATAGGGCTACCTTTGTGCCTAGTCTGGAAACTTCAACTAGTTCAAAATATGGCAGCCAGGTTGGTCACTGGTACACCTAGGGGTGACCACATTACACCAACTTTAAAATCACTTCACTGGCTGCCAATTAATTTCCCTGGCGAAGTATAAACCAATGGTTATTACCTTTAAAGCCCAACATGGTTTGGGTCCAGGTTACCTTAGGGATCGCCTTCTCCATAAAATCCACCCTGCACACTCTGGGAAGGGTTTACTCCAATCAGCCTCAACTAGGCTGGGTAACTAGGTTACCCAGAGAACCTTTTCTTCTGCTGCCCCCAGACTGTGGAATGGCCTGCTGGAGGAGATTCGTCAGCTTAAAGCTCTCTCTGAGTTTAAGACAGCTGAAAAGACTAGTCTCTTCTGGCAGGCCTACCCAGATGAATTTGGGTGGGATAGCTAATACCCTGGAAGACAGAAACAAACTTCAAAGTGATCTTGATAGGCTGGAGTGCTGGGCTGAAAACAACAGGATGAAATTTAATAGGGATAAATGCCAAGTTCTACATTTAGGAAATAGAAACCAAAGGCACAGTTACAAGATGGGGGATACTTGGCTCAGCAATACTACAAACGAGAAGGATCTTGGAATTGTTGTGGATCACAAGCTGAATATAAGCCAACAGTGCAATATGGCTGCAAGAAAGGCAAATGCTATTTTGGGCTGCATTAATAGAAGTATAGCTTCCAAATCACGTGAGGTCCTGGTTCCTCTCTATTCGGCCCTGGTTAGGCCTCATCTAGAGTATTGCGTTCAGTTCTGGGCTCCACAATTCAAGAAGGACGCAGACAAGCTGGAGCGTGTTCAGAGGAGGGCAACCAGGATGATCAGGGGTCTGGAAACAAAGCCCTATGAAGAGAGACTGAAAGAACTGGGCACGTTTAGCCTGGAGAAGAGAAGATTGAGGGGAGACATGATAGCACTCTTCAAATACTTAAAAGGTTGTCACACAGAGGAGGGCCAGGATCTCTTCTCGATCCTCCCAGAGTGCAGGACACGGAATAATGGGCTCAAGTTAAAGGAAGCCAGATTCCAGCTGGACATCAGGAAAAACTTCCTGACTGTTAGAGCAGTACGACAATGGAATCAGTTACCTAGGGAGGTTGTGGGCTCTCCCACACTAGAGGCCTTCAAGAGGCAGCTGGACAACCATCTGTCAGGAATGCTTTAGGGTGGATTCCTGCATTGAGCAGGGGGTTGGACTCGATGGCCTTGTAGGCCCCTTCCTACTCTGCTATTCTATGATTCTAAGAGCCATGCTGGTTCAGGCCAAAGGCCTAACTAGTCCAGTAATCTGTTCCCGCAGTGAGCAACCAGATGCTGCTGGGAAGCTCACAAGCAGGACGTGAGCACAATAGCTCCTTTCTATTTGTGTTCCCAGCAAAACACATATACGTGCATCCCCCTTCCCGGTACATCATGACTATTTGCCATTATCCTTAGCCTCCATGAATCTGCCTAATGTCCTTGAACCCTTCCAAGTTGATGGCCATGATGGCATCTTGTGGTAGAAAATTCCATAGTTTCACTGTGTGTAGGAGTACTTGTGTTGTGTGAAGAGGCATTTCCTTTTATCTGTCCTGATAAAAGTAAGCACTAAAAGCCTTTCTGTTAAGGCTATAAACGTTACTGGGCAATATAATGTCCCAGCTTGCATGATGTAAAAACCCACAACAAACTGTGAGCTGTTGAAAAAATGAATGGGAGCAGACGTGTGTGCTGTTTTTCACCTTGCTCTCCTGCTCCTGCTGCGATAAACAACTCAGGGACAAAGCAGGTTGTTCATCCCCCAACAACCTAGAGTTCCAGGTTCGGACATCACAATAAAAAACTCAGGAACAAGGAGTCCCTGGGTTGTTCAACACAGCAGGAGTGGGCAGAAACTTGCACTCACGCTTGGTTCTGCTTATGTTCTCACCAACCTGTGGTGGAACCCGAAACCACGGGTCCCTGTGGTTCGCTGAGTGGTGGTCACAGACTCTCAAGACACAATTGCTCTCTCTTTAGAAGGTTTATTACAAGCAGCGCTGCAGGGTGGCAGTCTGAGGAACTGCCCAACAATTTCAGGAAAGGTTAACATTTTTATAGGGTCAGGTTCCCTCCGATACAATGGCAGAACTTTCCTACCAATCATAATACACCAAATCATCATATATAATATAGCTCAGCAACACAACAACCAAAGAGATAGCAAAGCATCTAGGCATATACAGAGTTCAAGTACTTCTCTGACTAAACTATCATAATTGGTATTGTAATATAGCTACAGGAACTACTTCTCTATCTGTTTCCTAGCTGTGGTTAGCTTGCCTTAAGAAATATGTCACAACTGTTTAACTATCTTATGACATGTCGTTTCAACATCAGCTAGTGCAGCAAGTGTAACATTAAAAAATAGGTTTTCATTAAGCAAGAAGATATAAACTTTATGATGTATGTGTTATAAATCTATTTTCTTATATCTGTGGGCATTAGGTAAAAGAACCAGTTTAATTTCCACGACAAACCCATGGTTTGTTAACTGGAAGTTGTTATGCTGTGTGAACCGGTTCAATCTTTCTTGGCTCTGGCTCAGCTTGTTTTGACTCTCAGCTTGACTGCCTAATTCTGACTCCTGGCTTGACCTCTTGGCTTCTGCCTCTCAAATAGATGGCTGCCTGGAACACAGTTCTGATAGGTGTCTGCATCTCTCAGAGATCCTGAACGCCCTTCTGATTAATGCATCAGTAATTGATTGCTCACTCTCTTGTTGCCTCCATATTGAGATGAGAAAAGGTGCAACAGTTTGAAGGCCTTCAAAAGCACAACAACGCAAGACTCCTGAGCAAAGCACTGGCTTTTTAAATCTCTGTCAGCATCAAGAGAGGGATGGCATTTAAGAATCCGCCAGGCCAGCACTGAGATATAGGGATTAGCCTTTCTTAGAGCAATGTCTGTGTTATTTCTGGAGCTGTCCTAAGTGCTGCTGAACATGATGCTGATCTTGGTACCTCCAATGGAACGTTGAAGAAATCTGCAATGGAATAAAATGAGTTCAGATTTCTATGAATCTGATCTGTAGATTCTGCAACAGACTGGCTTTTTCTGACTCATATGGATTCCACAGACTTGCGGACGGGTTTTTGTTTTTACTTTCCAGAATTTTATGCAAGTTTAGTTGTAGAACAATATGTATTTCTTTTTTTAAAAAAACTGGCCAAAATGTGCATTTCCACCATAGGCTAAAGCATGAAAATGCATATTTGGCAGTGGGAGGGTACATTTGTGCAAGTGTGAATTTGCAGAAATACAGATTTGTGCAAATTTGGGAAATTGGAAAAAATCCATTTCCATCAGTGAACAAACAATAGAATGAAAGGGCCCTGTCAATCTGTGAAACGCGGACAGAAGAGATTTTACAAAACCTTTTCACCTCTATATCTTCCTTTCTGTTTTACTGCTGGCAACCCACACACCTGCAACTTTCCACCTGCTGCTGGAACCCCTATCATCCCAGATTAACCCTCTGAACTCCTGCCTGATAGGTTTGTATGTATGAAATGTATTGCCTTCCTTTCAGAATAAAATAATCCCAAAGCAGGCTGCAAAACGAATCAAACACAGTAAGATAATACAACACTGCTAAAACAGTAAAACAGGGGAGAAGATAATTAATAGTCTACACAATGCAGCAAAAGAAACTTAATCAAAAACCTGAGTAAACAAACAGGCCTTTAGTTGGTGCTGAAAGATTGTAGGATTTAGTAGGGAGGGAGTTCCACATTTGGGATGCTCACAGGTTCTTCACCCATATATGAGTAGGGAGGGAGTTCCACATTTGGGATGCTCACAGGTTCTTCACCCATTTATGAATAGGGAGGGAGTTCCACATATGAAAGTAGGGAGGGAGTTCCAGATTTGGGATGCTCACAGGTTCTTCACCCGTATATGAGTAGGGAGGGAGTTCCACATTTGCGATGCTCACAAGTTCTTCACCCTTGTATGAATAGGGAGTGAGTTCCACATATGTGAGTAGGGAGGGAGTTCCAGATTTGGGATGCTCACAAGTTCTTCACCCATATATGAATAGGGAGTAAGTTCCACATATATGAATAGGGAGGGAGTTCCACATCTGGTATGCTCACAGGTTCATCACCCATTTATGAATAGGGAGGGAGTTCCACATTTGGGATGCTCACAAGTTCTTCACCCTTGTATGAAAAGGGAATGAGTTCCACATATATGAGTAGGGAGGGAGTTCCACATTTGGGATGCTCACAGGTTCATCACCCATGTATGAATAGGGAGTAAGTTCCACATATATGAGTAGGGAGGGAGTTCCACATTTGGGATGCTCACAGGTTCATCACCCATTTATGAATAGGGAGGGAGTTCCACATTTGGGATGCTCACAGGTTCATCACCCATGTATGAATAGGGAGGGAGTTCCACATATATGAGTAGGGAGGGAGTTCCACATTTGGGATGCTCACAGGTTCATCACCCATTTATGAATAGGGAGGGAGTTCCACATTTGGGATGCTCACAGGTTCATCACCCATGTATGAATAGGGAGGGAGTTCCACATTTGGGATGCTCACAGGTTCATCACCCATGTATGAATAGGGAGTGAGTTCCACATATATGAGTAGGGAGGGAGTTCCACATTTGGGATCCTCACAAAATAGAGGTCAGTCCTCTGGCAACTTTCCAATTATTTATTTATTTATTTATTTATTTATTTAAAACATTTGTATTCTGCCCAATAACATTGGGATCTCAGGGCGACGTACATATAAAATCAATTCAAGCAATATAAAACAATAAATAATTTGCACAGCTAAAACTGTATTAAACCATTAACAAGCTAATACCTGTAAAAAAACAATTAAAACAGCAAAAACAATTAAAATTATATGCAAATTTAGGCAAATTTAGTCCTGAAAGGCTTTGATAAAAAGCCATGTTTTAACTTGGCGCTGAAATGAAGCCTGCGTGTGTGCCAGTTGGGCCTCCAAGGGGAGGGCATTCTACAACCGGGGTGCCATAACAGAGAAGGCCCTCTCCCATGTCCCACCATAATGTATGTCTCACACTGATAGGATGCAGAGAAGGAATCATCTGACAGATCTCAAATCTCGGGCAGGCATACATAGGGAGAGATGCTCCCTCAAGTATTGAGGGAGTGATAGATGGCTGCCCTCTGTCGGAGAGGACACATGACCTCCCTAGCCGCATTCCCTTGGGGGAAATCTTGTCAGGGAGATCCATGCTGCCAGTAGGCGAGGCTGAAGCCAGTGGTGGGTGAGCCCAGAGCAAAAAAACTGCAGGGCCATCCCTTCTCTTCCTTCCCCTCTCTCTCTGGGCGCCATCACACCTATTTTTTTCCTCTGGTTTGTCTCCACATTTTTTACCTCCGTTTCATAAGCGCATCAAGGGCTCCATCACACACAGTCCCTTACATGTGGGTTTTCTCTTGTTTGCTCTTCCACTCCACCACACCCCTTCTCCTTCCTCCTCCAGTTCATTGGTTGTGGTACTCTGACGGGCGTAGGCTCTTTTCCCCCCTCACTCTGGCTTTGTTATCTAGCGATTACTTTTAAGGTTTCATCTGGCTTCCGTTTTTGCGGGCGATGAGAGGGTGGTGGATTGGAGCACCAAAAAGTCCCTTCAACCAACTAACAAGTCCCTATGATGATGTGCTGGAGGAAGAGAACCGCCCCACCCTCCCCTTTCGTCAGCAAGACTCCATTAGCACACAAAGGAAAAAGCGAGAGGGAAAAATAATCCAGACTTTCCCGGCACCAAAATAAAACACAACAGGGGAGAAAGGGGCGAGATGAGTGCAGGACAGGGATGACGTCATGTGAGTACCACGCTGCAAAACCACATACCAGGAATGGCAAGTGTGCGATAAATCGCTGGTGTGATGGATCTCTCTCTCTCTGTCTCCTGGATGGAGGAGGGGTGATCTCGCGTTGAGATTAATGCGAGATCTCACCCTCATTTACACGTAAGGCGCGGTGACCTCCGGAAGAGAGGCGTCGCACCCGCCACTTTTTTATTTTTAAAGAAGATGGAGCGCACGAACGCCAATATGGAGTGGTGGGCCCCTGTTCTAGCAGTCTTATTTACTTGTATCAATAGGACAGCATGTATACCAGAGGACTGGGGCCTTGCTACAATTGTTCTAATATATAAAAAAGGGAAAAGAGGGGACCCCGCTAATTATAGGCCAATTAGTCTGCTGAGCATTGTGAGTAAGTTGTGTGCTAGTCACCTCCTTGAGAAACTTTTAAGCTGGATGGAAGAGGAAAATCTTCTGGAAGATGAGCAGGCAGACTTCAGACCTGGGCATTCCACAGCGAATCAAGGGCTTATACTACAACATCTGGCTGAGAAATACTCCTCTGCTTCCAGAGGGGCACTTTACACAGCCTTCATCAACTTTAAGTCTGCTTTCGATCTAATCCCGAGAGACAGGTTGTGGCAAAGGCTTGAGGATACCAACATTGATAGGCGATTGTTGTTTCTTATTCGTAGCCTCTATGATAAAACGTGGTGCAGGTGAGATGCGACCGTGTAGGCCATCTGACCAGAGCGATTCCAACTCACATTGGTGTTAGACAGGGCTGTGTTCTTGCCCCCACCTTGTTTAACATTTATATCAACTCTTTGGTCAAGGGGCTCTCTGAGATAAACTCTCACCCTCCCAAGTTGGCACATAGATCGTTGTCTATTTTACTATATGCAGATGACGCGGTACTTCTCTCTTTGACATGCATTGGCTTGAGGCGGTTATTAAGAGCTTTAGGCATCTATTGTAAAACTGAAAAGTTGGTAATTAATTACACTAAATCTCAAGTCTTGGTTTTTACCAGAAAGTGGATTAAACATCATTGGCAGATAAATGGGCATTTAATTGAACAGGTTAAAACTTATAAATATTTGGGAGTCATCTTTCAATCGTCTGGCTCATGGAGGAGTCAAATCTCTAAAGCCATTGTAAATGCACAGAGGAGTGCCAAATCACTAATTTCTTTTTTTTATGCCAAAGGAGGAGAGTACATACCATCAGCCTAACAAGTGTTTTCCGCCAAGGTGTTAACACCATTGCTTTATGGTGCATAATTCTGTACTTACAGCAATTTTATTGCTATGGAATCCACCCAAACAAAATTTCTGAGAAATATTCTTTGTCTTCCAAGCTGTGTACCCAACGTACTTCTGCATCTAGAGACAGGTCAAATCTCGGTTGAATCCCGTGCCTGGAGGTACAAGTTAAACTTCTGGCTAAAAATGACATTCTCTCCTCAAGGCTGGGCCCCTTTGACTCTGACTGATGCATTTCAGTCCAAATGGAAAAGGGCTATGAACGAAAAATTGTGTACTTTGGGTTTCTCGTGAAATGACATTTTGACATTAGGCCTTTCAAAAGCCAAGGAGCCCATCTACACTTGTCTAGATGAAACGTAACAAGTTGGCAGAGATGACGTCAGCAGTCACATGATGCTGTTGTTGTTACGTTTCTTCTGACTTTTAAAACCGTTCCACTTTCTGTTAAAATCGTTTTAAAACTAACAATGTGCCCCAACCTTTCGTTGTATTCAATGCCGTCTTTCAAAGTCATGTCTCTTGACCATGGTCTTTGCTTCCTGATTAGGACGTGAGGTCTTTTCTAGGGGAGGGAGAGCTGGCACAACGCGACGAGGGGGAGGGGGAGGGAGGGCAGTGAAAGAGGGGACAGAGGCTTAATTTTTTTAAAAAAACGCTTATCTTTCGGGGCGCACGTGGCCCCTTTAAGACGCTGCAGGGCTTCCCTCGTCCCTACGCGTCGCCCCGCCTCCCTGCCGGCTTATCCCGGCAGGTCTAGCTCAGAGTCACCGGAAGAAGGAGGTTTACTTCAGAGCTGGTATGAGCATAATGAAGAACGTTCTAAAGAAGAGTGTGCCCGGGTAAAACGATAGAAGAAAAGGTATTTCGATTGACTGGGCTCAAGTTGCATTTTGTAACGTAGCAAGGGAGGACGCAACAATGCACTTAAACAATGGTGTAATGAATAGTGTAGATCCTGCCCAGAAGGATATATAGCAGCGTATTAGTGACAGTTACAAGATCATATAAGAGCAGCAACCCCATATCCTGAATTTAGAAATAGGGGGCAGGCTCTCCTTCCTGCAACATATTTAACTTTTTTAACTATTCCAAAATACAGGAAAGCGTTCACACAGGCTAAATTTAATGTGCTTCCCTCCGCATTTTTGGAGGGTAAATATAATAATATTCCATATTCTAAGCGCCTATGCCCCTGTAAAGCTGACATGATAGAAACTGTGAACTGTAGATCCTCACACAAAGGAGGGCCAGGATCTCTTCTCGATCCTCCCAGAGTGCAGGACACGGAATAATGGGCTCAAGTTAAAGGAAGCCAGATTCCAGCTGGACATCAGGAAAAACTTCCTGACTGTTAGAGCAGTGCGACAATGGAATCAGTTACCTAGGGAGGTTGTGGGCTGTCCCACACTAGAGGCCTTCAAGAGGCAGCTGGACAAGCATCTGTCGGGGATGCTTTAGGGTGGATTCCTGCAATGAGCAGGGGGTTGGACTCGATGGCCTTGTAGGCCCCTTCCAGCTCTGCTATTCTATGATTCTATGATTCTATGTATTGTTGTACTGCTCCTTTTATTGTGATTTTCGGCATACTTTCATCACTCCTATTTTACAAGGAATACCTGGGAGATCTGATGTGTTCTATACAGACTATCTTTTGGCTGATCAGAACTCTCAGATAACCTCCAAAGTGGCTAAATTTTGTGCTGTGGCAATTGCTTGTCGGCGTGGGATGATATCATCTGATTGTGATAATGTTTGAATCTCTTAAAATATGCGGGACATGTACTAATTAATTGTTACCATATGTTGTTTCATTCATAGTCCCATTTTATTCCATCGGTTTGGGAATATTATATGTGCTCATATTGTTGTGTTGTTTTGCTGGTCTTGTGACCGTAAATAAAATTCAATTCAATTCAGGTCCCGGCTCTGTGCGAGTAATCGCACTGAGCTGGCTCGAGCCGCAGCAACGGGCCACATGTTCTGTGTTCTCAGGCTCAGCCCGAGATCGCGGAAAAAGCGGGCCCAAAGTGTAGGTCTGTATCCCGGGGCCAGGGAGGGATGATCCCTTCCTGATCCCGGGATCCCCTGTACATCATGTGGACTCACAGGGATGATCCCGGGGATAATCGCTGGTCTAGCTAAGGCCTCTGTCTGTCTCTCTGTCTCTGTCCTTCTCTTTCTTCAGCACTGTCCCTCCTCTCTTCTTCCTGCCTTGTGGGCCAAGGGTTTGAACTGAACTGAACGGATTGCTTGCAGAGGGCTTTTGAAATTAGGCCAGGACTTGAGTAATAGAGGTTGTCCACCCCTAAATTAGAGGGAGTGATTGGATAAGTGGCTTGAATTTAATTCATGAAATGACAGAGTATCAAATACCACAGAACTCTTAAAAGATACTACTTTTCTTCTTTCAGAGAGGCTATTGGAGTTAACAGCTAATTTATTAACAGCAACAGAAATCTCTCTCTCTGAGTTTTGGAAACAACTTACAATGGAATTTCTAATTGGTTTAGAAATTGGAATATTATATTAATGATTAAGTTGATATACTTCAGAAGCTACTTCAGAAAACAAACCAATACAGTTTGTTGAAAAAAAAATGGTCTTGTTATTATTTTCTGAAATAATAACTGTCAGGATTCCCTCAGTGCTGTAATCTGTTCTAAAATAACTATTATTTCATATCCCTGAAGACTATGCCAGGAGGAAATGTAAAACAGTTTCACTTAGCCGGGGTTTTAAATTGAACATCTTTTAAGGATTTTCCAGTCCCCTTTGCATTGTATTTGATGGTATTTTAATCCCATAATTATAAGAGTTTTATGACGTTTGATAATTCTATTGTCCTTGGTATATTGGTTTTAGGCTAATGCTTCCTCAAGTGATTCAACAGATAGTTAGGCTATGAATTTTTAATAATAAAAGAGGGTATCTGTTTTTCAGTGCCATAACATCCACGAAACTTAACATAGGGCATGTCTAGATGATACTTTATCCCAGGGATCACCCCGGGATCATCCCTGTGTATCCACACGATGCACAGGGGATCCCAGGGAAGGGAGCGATGATCCATCCATTTCTCCAGGATTACCGGGACAGCTTTTAGCCCAATTTTCCCCACAGTCTCTGGATTGTCCCAAGACCACGGGAGGTGTGGGCAGCCATCCCAGTTTCGTCCCGGCTCCTTGTGAGTAAATGCGAGGAGCCGGGAACCAGGCACAGGACACGGAGCAATTCAAGCATTTAACAACGTTAAGTTTGTTTTGAATGGACCCCAGAATTGTTGTTTTTAAATGGATACTGTTGTTTTTATACTGTTTTTATGTTTTTTAAATTTTTGTATACTTTTAATGTTTACTATTTTTAATTGTTGTAAACCGCCCAGAGAGCTTCGGCTGTGGGGCGGTATATAAATGTAATAAATAAATAAATAAATAAATAAATAAATAAATAAATAAATAAATATTTTCTAGCCCGCAATGTATGAAAAGATCCTAATTGAATGGTAGCAGAACCATGCTGGCTGGGGATGATGGAAGTTGTAGAACAACACATCTGGTGGACACCAGGTTGGGTAGAAGGCTGCTGTCGGACACCAAAGGCCTGCAAGATGGTGAAAGAAAGTCCAACACTCACTTCTTCCTAAACAAGAAATATTCTAAATAGGAAGCACATCTATGTAGAAGAATGCTTGTTTTTCTCTGTCTCTCCTGTTTTGATTGGCTGTGTTGCAAATTGCTTTCTAGCTATGGGACTCCACATCTTTTAATTAGTGACACGTATTTTGAGACTCTGATGTTTTCAGCTTGGAGGTGAAACTTGGCACTTTGTTGATGCCTAGGATGAGTCAGTGATCCATTTGCAATTGGTACCACTCCTGCGGACCATGGCAAAGCCCAGCTTGTTAACCTGCATCAGAAGAGATTAGCTGACTGTTGAACTGATACCTCCAGGATATGCAAGCCTTCCTCGACACGCGTTGCCAGAACCTTTCAAAATTAGCAAAGACGGGAGCTTGTGCCAACTGCATTTACCTGCTTACTTTTTAATGCTTGCCAGAACTTTCATTTAAGCTCTTTTCTGTTTTGGTTCCAAGCATGACTTAGATCTTTAGAAACTGCTGATTGAATTGGTCAGCTGCCAAATGTGTATTGTATCCTGAATTGAGGGTGTCAGACAGGTATGACTCCCATTGAGTGTTAAGAGTAACATTGTTTTAAAACCAAAACATTTTGGTGAACTCAAATAAACCCAGAGCTGTCAGGTTCCAATGTTGTGGTGCAGTTTATGGGTCTTTCCAGGCCATCATTTTATAGTGCAAATACATTATTGTTGTCACTCAATTGTTGCAGAAGATCCAAGTGTCCCTTTATGCATCTGTTGCAGGGGGAAATAATTTTTATTCATTTATTTTTACCGGGACAATGCAGTCCCATCCCCCGCCCCCACATCTCCCCAGCTAGCAGATCTATTGCTTTTTGGACCAGTATGCACTGTATTTGCACGGATATCACAGCTGCCTATTGGCTAGTGCCTGTGACAACATTGGCAATAAATGCCCCTGTAATGAAGCATCAGAGGCTGAGAATAGTGCTGGCTCTAGGTTTTGTGGGGCTTTCGGCACCTGAGCGGGTTCACCATCTCCTTAAAACCCCGTTCATTTGCCCTCTCCCTCTGGACCCAATTTATACAACTGGCAAGAGGGAGAGCTCAAGGCAAAAGAAGGATGCTACTCTGTCTTCTCACTCTGGTCCTTACTTGCATGATTGAGGAGGGCAGGTGGAAAAGCTGTGACAGCAAGGAAGAAGAACAGGAGAACCAGGAAGTCTTGAGGGCTTGCAGTGAGCCCTCTCTTGGAGGTGTGGGCCTCAGCAGATGCCCTACAAGGCCTACTTCTGGTGCTAGCCCTGATTGAGGGTTTGTTTCACTCTGGCAGAAGGATTCTTGAGCCTCTAAAAAACCCTGATCTCTTCCCTGAACCAGTGTGCAAATAATATCAACGGAATGGCGACCCAGCAGCACTCCCAGTTCAACTAGTGACGTAAGTCATTGGCCCTGCAGCTGACAGCTTTTACTTGTCCAGACAGCTCGGCATGAATAACTCAAACTCCCCTGTGACTAGGGAGTGGGTGGAAGCTGTAGGCAGCTAAGAGTAAGAACTGCATAAGGGCTGAACTACATGTTACATGCAAGTGTTTGTAATAGTGGCTTTTTTAAAATAGAGAAAAGAGACTTCTACTATACTCTCATTATAGTAGAAGTACTTCTTCATACAGTGCATAGGAGTGATGGCCACCCACTTGGATGGCTTTAAAAGGGAAATAGACAAATTCACGGAGGAGAAAGCTATCAATGGCTACTAGTCCTGATGGTTATATGCTACCTATGTGCTCCAATTGCTGTGGAGCATGGGCAAGAGGGTGCTACTGCACTCATGTCCTGCTTGTGGACTTCCCATTGGCATCTGGTTAGTCACTTTGGGAAACAGGGCAAACTGAATAGGCCTTTGGTCTGAAACAGCATGGCTCTTCTTATGTTCATATGTTCTTAGAATCCAAGATCATCCAATGAAGCAGGATGGGGGGAGATTCAGACTAGGGTGACCGCCTATCATACCTACCTTTCCCCCTTGATATGCACTCATGATTTTGAGCAGTGAAAGCCCATTCGACTGGATCGGTTCATTGAACACGGTGTGCTGAACCGCCCCACCCTCCTCTTTCTTCAGCAAAGTACATGCCCTCAACAAAAACACACAATGAAGGACGGCAATACACGGGGGAAGAACGGCACTTTAATCCCGCATGGAGGAAATAAACCCGACTTTTCCTGCTCCAAAATAAGTCAGAAAAGGGAGGGGAAGACACAAGGTGAGTGCAGGACAATGACAACGTCATATGAGTACTGCGTGGCAAAACCACAAACCAGGCATGACAAGAGTGTTTCTCACACTCTCGTCATGCCTGGTTTGTAGTTTTGCAATGCGGTACGTCGTCATTGCCCTGCACTCATGCTGGTGTGATGGAGCCTCATATGGAAAAGAGGACAGGGCTCCAGTATCTTTAACAGTTATATAGAAAGGAGAATTTCACAGGTGTATCTGGTCAAGGGGGCAGGGTTCCTGCAGCTTTAACTGTTGTGATGAGGAGGGAATTTCACCCGGTGCTGCATGCACACAAATGACACCTGCTGAAATTCCCTTTTCTATGCAACTGTTAAAGATACAGGAGCCCGGTCCTCCTTTCCATATGGTCACCCTATGATTCAGGACAGACAAAGGAATGTACTTATTTGCATAGTGCATAGAACAGCATATTGAAATACAGCTAAATGCAGCAAACAAACAACCCCCTGCCAAATACAACAGGAACAATAAAATCAGCAAGAATTAAAAGAAATAGCCCGACATGGCTCTGCTGAGTGGCTACTGAAAACTCAGGCGTACCTCTGACTGGTTCACTAGTGGACATGGATAAACATGGTTCCTACTTTATTCTTCTGTGTGGACGTGACTTGCAATGGCATGCAACTCAACCAAAGTCAGAATGTGGGAAGACGCCCTTGGATTCTTGGTTTATGACTGTAGTCTAAACATGATGTGTTTGAAAAAAACATTTGGTTTTATGATTAAACTGCCATCTGTCTCACATATCAAAAACATGTGCATTAGAAATTAATCACTTGGCATACAAGAAAAATGGGCTTTCCCTTGTGATTGATGAAGAGTTCTGCAAAACACAGAATACTTGCATACACTTATCAGCAAAAGGAGCTTGCTCAATAAAAGATATTACTTCTCTCATTTGGTATCTCTTGGTTTTTGACATTTTGATCTAGCAACTCCATGCCTTTATACATATGAAACAAACATTTCATTTGTGATACTGATGCAGGTTTTAATCAACGTACAGTACACTCCTCAGAGTATCCATTCATAAGTAAGCTCCATTGGGACTTGTTCTCAGTAGATCAGTCATCTAAAGCTTTGATTGATTGATTGATTGATTGATTGATTAGCAGGGCAAATTTGAATTGGTGGGAAGTGGGTACACATTTTTAATCAACAGGTTTGAGGTTCAAGGGCACGCTTGTTTAGTTTTGAAGCTATTGTGACTTTAGTGAGCTATAATTAGAGAATGAAAAGGAAAACATTAAAGTTGGCTTTGTTTAAAAGTGTACATTATTTTGCCCTCCCTTTAATGTCCTCAAACAGGCACTGATGTTGATGTAGGTTAATGTGAGCATTTCATTCACCAGTTAACTGATTAATGATTAATCGACTTTTAAAAAATAAATATTGGTGGTCAGTTTCCTGCGCACAGGGCTGCTATGTCCATGTGCAATATACCTTCGGCTTGTTACCAAATGTGACTTATACACACCTATACACACCTATTATCAGTGATGACTTGAAAAAGAGACAATATGTGGTAGTGGCTAGTCGCTAGAGTGTTGGCATTAGACTGGGGGAGATCTGAGTTCAAATTATGATTCGGCTTGGGTGATTTTAGGCCAGATCCACATTGGAGAGGGGGTGGAGGGCTGCAACTCAATGGCAGAGCCCAATGCTTTCAATGCAGAACGTCCCATGTTTGATCCCTGGCATCTCCAGGTAGACCGTGAAAAAATCCTGTCTGAAACCCTGGAGATTGGGCACTGAACAGAATGCTGCACTAGATGGGCCCTTGGCCTGATCCAGCATGCCTCTTCTTATGTCCTTATGAACCTGGGACTGTCTGCATGCAAACGACCCTACGTGTATATAATTGCACACAGCCCTGAGGATCTTTGATCCCAAAGAGTAGGGATGTGCTCTGCTTCTAATCGGACCGGCGAATTAGAAGCGGAGCGGGAGGCTTTACCTGCCCTTAAGGCGGAGGCGAAGAGGATTGGGGGGCCGGCGGAGCGTGGCGAAGAGGATCGAGGTGAAGGCGGATCCTTTGCCTCGATCCGGAGCTCTGCCGCAGGTAAGGCCCCCCCTCCCCCTTGGTCCCTTACCGGGCTCTGCCACCGTCGCCGCACGGGCGGCGACGGTGGCAGGGCCCGGTAAACCTCCCGCCCTCCTCTCCCGGCCTTACCTGGCGCCACTCCCCTCCACTGCGGAGCTCCGATTCGGAGCCGGAGCTCCGCGGCGAAGAGGAGCGGAGTATGGGCGGAGCGGCACGGAGCGGAGCGGGCCGACCTGAAATATTCGGATCGGCTGCCGGGCAGAGCGGGGGGGTCCGTGCACACCCCTACCAAAGAGCATCTTACAAATTGACCAACCAAATCAATAGCTCCAAATCCAGTGTGTTTACATGGCCATTCGGGAGATGGCAGTGCAACCCCCCACCTGCCTGTTTTACTCAGAAGTCAGCCTGCTGGAATTCAAGAGGTTTACTTCCTAGTAAGCATGCCTAGATCCGCCATCCTATGCACCTTGAGGAGGAGGCATGCATAGAGTAGTAGGACTTTTTCCTGCCTAAACGTGCATAGGATGGTGCCTTTAGGCACGCCTGGGACCTCAGCTAAGAAGCAAGACATTCCAATGGCCGTCCATTCATTCTCACCCCCCTTTCCCCTTTTTGGAATGTGTCTAATCCTTGTGTCCTTAACTTCGGAGCAAGCTGCTGCTCTTGGGAGTTGTGTTTTTTAACACACACACACCCCCTTTGTCAGAGTTCAGGAACTTTTTCAAACTTTGTGCTCTCTTGGGATTTTTTTTTTTAAAGCCGTCTCTCGCTCAATGAACCCAAAAGGGGAAAAGCAGACAGGAACAAACCTCAAGCCTTTTATTTATTTATTTATTTATTTATTTAATTTTATTACATTTATATACCGCCCCACAGCCGAAGCTCTCTGGGCGGTTTACAACAATTAAAAATAGTAAACATTAAAAGTATACAAATTTTAAAAAACATAAAAACAGTATAAAAGCAAGCCTTGGAGATTGAGAAAAACTGGAGGGGGGGCTTTTTCCTTCACCCCTCCCTCATGCGTGGTTTTTAAGTGTGTGTGTGTGTGGGGGGTGCAATTTCAATACAAACTTTTTAACTCTGCTGCAAATCCCCCTTCCACGCCTGAGATCGGGTAATCCGGGCAGGGGGCGTGTAGCCGTGGAGGCTGGTGACTCCGATGTTAGTGGGGCGGTGGATCTCAGTCCGAACCAGGCCAAATTCTAAAGGAGCTACCCAAGGTGCTGAGCTCATGTTGGGGATGGAGTTCAGCACTGGGGAGAGCTCCTTTAGGGTACTGACAGGTTCTGACTGAAACCCAGAGCGGATTCGCCGCCCCACTGATAGAGGAGACGCCAGCCTCCACTGGCGTGTGTTGTACACAAGGGGGAATGCATGATGCGGCGGCGGGGCGTGGGGGGTGTTGTGTAGGGAGGGGAGGGAAAGAGGGAGGGGAGGAGGGAGGGGCAATAATAGATCAGCAGAAAGAAGGGGTGGGTTGAGTCACATGGCGCCTGCGCTTCAGTACCGGCTGCCTACTTGCCCAGAACTTTTTCTCTGACTCCCCGCCACCACCTCCCCTTTGAGGGGTGATCCAAAGCTTGCAGAAGGAGAGAGAGAAAGAGAGAAGGAAAAGAGGGGAGGGCCGCCGAGGTGCCACCTGCGGAGAAATTTCGGCTGCCGTCCTTCCTCCCCCCCCCGCCCACCTCCCAAAAACCCCACCAACGACAACAATGACTCTATAGGCATCGCCTGGGGGCTGAAGCTTTCCAAGCAAAATAGCTGCGCGTTGGAGAGGTGTGAAGAGAAACCCGCAAGCCCCACGCAGGCTGTGTGCTGCTGCTCGCCTGTGGGGCGAGGAAGAAGGCAAGATCCGAGTTAGTGGGCAAGATCCCGGCTCAAGGGTCGCAGCAGCACGGAGGGCTGGAAGTGATGGGACTTCAGCCTTCACCTGCTTGATTTACGCATTTGTTTTTCAACTTTGCTGTCCTGAACAACTCCGAAGAAGGGCTCCGCCGCGGCGAGGAAGAGGTAAGTTCATGAAGAGATCGAAGCCAGAGGAAAAAGTCCCGGCGAGAGACATCCCCCAAAACAAAGCTGCGATCCTGGGCACGCTTACCCCGGAGTAAACCCCTTTCTCTGGGTGTGGGGGGAGCAACTAGATGCCAAGTTGTCTGATGGATGCGTAAAGTCTAAAGATACCCGGTGTTTGGGTACCAAATGGGAGAGAAGTAGGTTCCCCTGGCTAAGTTTGGGGGTGCTGATGTATATAATAATAATAATAATAATAATAATAATAATAATAATAATAATAATAATAATAATAATAATAATAATAATAATAAAAGATTCTCTCCTCCTTTTCCCCACTGTGATTTTTCTAGGGATTGGGATCCACAGGATCTAGCATCTTGACTCCTGGGATTTAACCCTGGGTGAGTCAAAAGCAGTGCCCCGCTCCCATGTTCGAATTTAAATCAATGGCTGACTGAGGTTCCTCTCTTTGGGACGGTCCCCTTCACCTTTTTCTTGCCCACCTGAATGGGATTACCTGCATCTCCTTAAGTGTCCAAAATGTGATTGGACACAGATTAAAGGCAGCTGGTTCAGTGACATCTCTTCATGGCCACTTGGACACATTTCCCCTCCCTCACCTCCCAGCCTTGTCCGGTCTCTCTAGACTCGCCCAAATCCCTTCGATCAGTTTACTTGAATTGCTTTCTGACAGCTTGTTTTGCAAAGTGGACCCATCAAGGTACACTCTGGGACCCGTCTCCGGGTGGGTGTATAGGGATTTAGTAAGATGCCTGATGTTGTGTCAGACCATTGGCCCATTTTCCAACCAGTGTCTTCCAGATTTATTAGATTTCCAACCCAGCATGGCCAAGGCTGAGTGGGAATGATGGGAGTTGTAGTGAGTGCATCTGGAAGGCACCAGATTGGGAAAGGCTGGTTGACGCTGATTGGGAGTGCCTCTCCAGGCTTTCAGGCAGGAGTCCTTGCCAGCCTCACCCGGCTGGAGTTGCCAGGGATAGATCCCGAGATCTTTTGCATGCAAAGCTGATATTTCAGGCTGGAACTTGATTTTGTTCTGACTTTATACTGTTAGTTTTACCCTACCCAGTGCCTGTTTACCCTACCCTGTGCCTGTTTGCATTCTCTTCCCTTCCTTATTGTTTTATTATGATTTTATTAGAATGTAAGCCTATGCGGCAGGGTCTTGCTATTTACTGTTTTACTCTGTACAGCACCATGTACATTGATGGTGCTATATAAATAAATAATAATAATAATAATAATAATAGCTACCACTGAGTTAGGGTCCTTCCCTGTGGTGAGCCCATGTTATGCTCAGTGACTCTCCTAACAATACCTAGGACTTTCATAGAAATTTAAAAGTGTAGTGCCATCACTACATCTTGTGGAAATGAGCAGAAGAACATCAGAAGAGCCACGCTGGTGGATCTGACCAAGCGTCCATCTAGTCCAGCGTTCTGTTCACACAGTGACCGAACAGCTGCTCACAAGCAGGGCATGAGTGCCACAGGACCCTCCTGCTCATGCTTTTGTGTGCATAGCCATACTGCCTCTTGGTAGGTAGCACAGAGCCATCAGGATTGGTAGCCATTGAATCCCCCAATTTAACTATGGAATTCATTTCCACAAGGTGTGGTCACATAGCGTGCATGTTGAAAGGCTTCAAAAAGGGATGGATAAATTCTTGGAGGAGAAGGCTATCAATGGTTACCAGTCCTGATAGCTATGTGCTACCTCCAGTATCAAAGGCAGTAAGCCTGTGTGCACCAGTTGCTGGGGAACATGGGTGGGAGGGTGCTCTTGCACCAATGCACCGTGTCCTTTTTGTGGGTTCTTGGTTGACGGCTGCTTGGCCGCTCTGTGAACAGAGTGCTGGACTAGATGGACCCTTGGTCTGATGCGGCAGGGTTCTTCTTATGTTCTTATGTACAAATGTTCAACGTGCTTCTTATGTACGGTTGCAAAGTCGCAACCTCGACATACTCCCTGCAGTTTTAAATTTGGCAGCGAGCTGCACCATCTCCTGCCTGTCCTTCTGTCCTTTCATCTCACCACTGCCTGCTGTTCCGTGCCCCTGCAGTCCTACTTGCTACAGCAGTCATACGTTATTCTACCACAGTCCTGTAAAGTAGGCCAGAATAGGGGCATGAGAAAATTCAGGCTTGCCTAAAGCCACCTGGTGAGTTTTTCCTATGGTTGCAATGAGATTTGAACCAGGGCCTTTCCAGCTAACTTAGCCCCTAAGCGAGGATCAAATTAAACCATGCATTCAGCCTGCATGCTGCAAGGTCTTCTTTGATCTGGGTTGGGATTCT
This sequence comes from Elgaria multicarinata webbii, assembly GCF_023053635.1. Classification (NCBI taxonomy): domain Eukaryota; kingdom Metazoa; phylum Chordata; class Lepidosauria; order Squamata; family Anguidae; genus Elgaria; species Elgaria multicarinata. The sequence continues at coordinate 126,092,875 of NC_086175.1, read as the reverse complement.
CTGGTTTTTAACCCAGATTATTTGATTCAGAATGCGTTGGCACTTTTTTGGGGGGGGCGGGGTTAAAAGAAGAAGTTAGGGTTGTTTCACAAATGGCATGCTTTCTCCCAATATAGAGATAAGGGCCCTTTCTACACCTAAGGATTATCTCAGGCAAATGGAGGGGTTGTCTCTGCCTGCTCCCGGGATCCCCTGTGTGTCATTTGGATGCACAGGGATGATCCCGGGATATAGGCATGGTCTAGACATGGCCAAGGTCTCTGTAGTTCCCAATATAGAAATAAGGACCATTTACCGAAAAACATGTTTAAAAGTTTTGCAAGTCTCTATTTTGACATTATTACACAGATGGCTAACAAAAACACACATAACTGTTGGGGTGGGAAAAGGCACTTATGCAAGTTTCACATTTATTTTTATTTTTTTTAGCACAGATTTTTCTACATAGGAGTTACTTATTTCCATGGAGGGCTGTTTTGGCCCAATTGCTTCCAGCCATGGCTTCTGAACACGTGTGATTTTAGCCAAAGAGACACCCATGCAAATTCCATGCAGGCTGGTGTTCAAAGCTGCGTATGTTTCCATTGTTTCCATCCAGAGGGGAAATGTCATGTAAGAACCAACTCTTTAAATCCCCTTTACGTAAACATAATTTGCTTCCGTGCAAATGCACAGATTGCAGCCTCAAGACCTCTCCAAACAACAGATCTTTCCATGGTTGGTTTATTGCTGTCATTCTCAAAAAAGACATGTAGGAGAAGATACTTCAAGAATGCATTATCAAGTTTGGGGAGTGCCATAGCTCAGTGGTAGGACACGTTGTTGTTGTTGTTGTTGTTGTTGTTGTTGTTGTTATTATTATTAATATTTTATTACATTTGTATCCTGGCTTTTTTCAACTTGCAAAGAACCCAAGGCAGTGTACATGATCCTCCACCTCTCCATTTTATCCTCACAACAACTCTGTGCAGTATTATTATTATTATTTATTTATATAGCACCATCAATGTACATTGACTCTCAGGTTAGCCCATAGTCTGGCCCATAGTCACCCAGTGAACTTCATGGCCAAGTGGGGACTAGAACCCAGATCTCCCGAGTCTGAGTCCAGCACTCTAATCATTGCACCCCACTGGCTCTTTATAGTGCTAAGTAGCACAGAGACTTTGTACAGAAATTCCTGGAGGAGGAGACCAGGTGTATGCTGCAGTAATAGGCTGGAGTGCTGGGCTGAAAACAACAGAATGAAATTGAATAGGGATAAATGCCAAGTTCTACATTTAGGAAATAGAAACCAAAGGCACAGTTACAAGATGGAGGATACGTGGCTCAGCAATACCACAAACGAGAAGGATCTTGGAATTGTTGTAGATCATCTATGAGCCAACAGTGCGATATGGCTGCAAGAAAGGCAAATGCTATTTTGGGCTGCATTAATACAAGTATAGCTTCCAAATTGCGTGAAGTACTGGTTCCTCTCTATTCGGCCCTGGTTAGGCCTCATCTAGAGTATTGCGTTCAGTTCTGGGCTCCACAATTCAAGAAGGATGCAGACAAGCTGGAGTGTGTTCAGAGGAGGGCAACCAGGATGATCAGGGATCTGGAAACAAAGCCCTATGAAGAAAGACTGAAAGAACTGGGCATGTTTAGCCTGGAGAAGAGAAGATTGAGGGGAGAATTGATAGCACTTTTCAAATACTTAAAAGGTTGTCACACAGAGGAGGGCCAGGATCTCTTCTCGATCCTCCCAGAGTGAAGGACATGGAATAACAGGCTCAAGTTAAAGGAAGCCAGATTCCAGCTGGACACCAGGAAAAACTTCCTGTTAGAGCAGTACGACAATGGAATCAGTTACCTAGGGAGGTTGTGGGCTCTCCCACACTAGAGTCATTCAAGAGGCAGCTGGACAAGCATCTGTCAGGGATGCTTTAGGGTGGTTTCCTGCATTGAGCAGGGGGTTGGACTCGATGGCCTTGTAGGCCCCTTCCAACTCTGCTATTCTATGATTCTATGAGACAAGGAACTGTTGCCAGTTGTGGCATCCCAGGACAACTCTCCTCCCTGGGAGTTCGTCTTTCACATTTTATGCCTTTCCTGTGGTACTCTTGGGTTGAGATCACACATCCCTTTAGGCCAGGGGTGGGGAGCCTCTTTCAGCCCAACAGCCAAATTCCACTTCAGAGCAGCTCTCGGGGGTGGGGTGGGGTGGACATTTCAGTGATGGGTGGAGCCAAAGGCAAAAGACAAATCCCCAAAATACCGGCGTATTTGAGAACTTACTGTCAGTAACTAAACATTAGGAGAGGCACTCCAGCCTTTTAGAATTGGGGGGGAAAGCTGGGCCGGATCTACACTAGTCTTATACCGTTGCTAGTGTCCCTTTCTAACGTGGTTCTCTGTATCGGTTCTCTGTAGCTGGAATGTTACTGCAGGGCACATTGTTAAATCCTTTCGTTGTTCTCCCTCCCTCTTCTCTGAGAGCTGATGGGTTTGCCACGCCCACTGCCTGCCTCATTCCTAGCCAGAAGTGCAGGGCAATAGTCATAAGCACACACAAACTCACTCACTCCCAAAACACCTTAACACAAGTCCCAGGGAATTGCCTGAATGCATAGAAGCCAGCCACTTTGCTGAAGCTAAGCAGGGTTGGGTCTGGTCAGGGTTGGGATGGGAGACCAAATTGAAAAGTTTTAGCAGCAGCCCCATTTAAGCCCCGCTGGTCATGAGTTTTGGACTTTGGACTCTTGTTAATTTTCCTGCACAGAGCTACAGTGATCCTTTGAGCGCTCCTCAGCTCCTTTGCAAAGAGGGGGGAAATGTTAAAAAAAAAATCATAAAAAATCAACCGATGACCCAATTTGATTCAAATTTTAAGGCAGGATGCATGGGAGTACTTCACAATAAAAGCAGATTCTAAGGTGGAAAACTTCTGAGTCATTTGTATGAAATTGTCAGTGATTGCACAGTATAATGCTGGTGTGATTTATCTGCTGTAGCAGATAAGATAGCAAACGGGGCGAAGGAAGGAGAACAGGAAGTGGGCGGAGCAAACCCAGCAGCTCTGAGAAAGGGAGAGGAAAATTACCGGTAGGACGAGGCACATGAATCTGTAGCCACGCTGGAACTAAGAAATAGACCCGGTAAGTAGAACTCATTTACAACGTTGGAGACCCAGGGTCACGTGACGCTGTGCGTCACAGTAACCCATTCAAAACGTTAGAATAACACCAGTGTAGATTCCCACCTGCACAAAATCGGGGAAATTCCCTGAACAAATGGTAGTAGGAAGGGGTGGGACCTGGGAAAGGAGGTGTGGCCATCTGGGAAACTTTGTGTGTGTGTGGAAGATTTGGAACCCAGGGGGACTTAATTTGGCCCTCGGGCCTGAGGTTTCACAGCCCTGTTCCACGGATATTTGACCCTAGATCTTTCTTACCTCTCCTAATTCACTCTAGATGTTGCAAAGTGTGTAAAAATAACAATGGGCCCAAAGCCCCACCTCCTTCTCCAGTTCAGCTTGTACCTAGGCTCTGAAAACCAAACCATTTAACCCCTAAACTAAAATAAATAAATAAATAGCTTGGATTGTTTCAAGTCCAATTGTACCCCATCACCCTCCACAGTGTTGTCACTGGAACACAGTGCAGTCCAGTCTTTATCTCTGTCCCTTTCCCCAGTGGGTTCCCCAGCCGCCACCTCGCCGCCGGCCTCCTGCTGCCGGGGTAAGAGCGACCCGGGTCGGAGAGCTCGGCGGAAGCCGAGCTCTCCGACCCGGATTGCTCTTACCACGGCAGCAGGAGGCCGGCGGGGAGGCAGCGGCGGCAAGGACGCGGCCGGATTCCCCAGCTGCCTCCTCCTCTGTCTCTTCTGGGCTGCAGGTAGGCAGAATCTACACCATCGTTTTGGGGGCGTACTGGGGGCGCATGCATGCGCCTTCATTACGACGTGTAGATTCCCTCCCTGCCTCAAACCTTCACTCCTGCTCCTCCCCCACACCTTCCTAAGTTGCCTGCTTATATTGATTGCTGTTGAAGGAGCTCTTTCTCTCTCCCCTGACCCCACCCCCACCCCCACCCGCACCCCAAACCTGTGTGCGGCATATTCCTGAAGCTGCAAGCCAGACACCAGGAGTATCAGGAAATGTTTCCACCTCGGATATGCACAGGCTGTCTCTCTGCTCGGCTACAGAATGTCCCAAGTGTTCTATTTTGGGCAAGACAGAGGCATGGAGGAAGAGGAAGCACGGAGGCGCTTGAGCTTCCTCTCCTTCTGCATCATTGTCATATCTGAAGGAGTGTTTAGGCCTGGTCCTCACTAGCGGCTGACAAGGAGACAACCCTGTTTCTTAGCTACAGCAGAGTTCAGATGGCGGAGGAGGCTCACACAATTGCAGGCTTCTTTCCCTGCACAGAGACAACTAGTTGTCAGAGAGAAGGCTTTGAGCCTATCTTTCTCACTGACATGCTAACTTTCTCTGCGCAGGGACTTTAATTTGTTTTGGTGTGTGTGTGTGTGTGTTGGGGGCGGGGGGGGGGGTATGCAGGAAATTCAATCATGCGATTCCTCCACTTGCAATTTGAGGTGGTACAATCCAGCAACAGATCTATCACCTCTTATGCTGTTTGTCAAAATGAGGCCCAAGTTCCCAAACTGCTAGATCGGGTGCGGGGAAGGGAGAGAGTTAGTTAAGAGTCAGTGTGCAGATTCATTATAAACACTGAAATTCTCTGGCACATTGTTATCAGAAGGAAACTTGTTTGCAGTTTAAGAATTCAAGAGTGTAACTACTCGCAAGGCTGAATTTTGCTTGCTCTCGCTTTTATTTAGAAGCTTTCAAAGGGTATTATATAAAACGGTTTCTTTGCAAAGACATTAATGTTTAACTTCTTATCTGCATGCTGGTGAGCGCACCCAGCCTATGCTCCCCTGCCTCGATTCAGTCTGGCCCAAAATAGACGGCCGTTTCTTTGTTCTTAGATGCAAGATTGATGACGACAGAAGCAACGCTGATTAAAAACAAATGGCCTGCTATTATAATTCATTCTTTAATGAGGTGATGCAAGTCATGCTCGTGGCTGGGTGGCCGGTGGGACGTTTTTGTGCAATGCATGTTTTTGGAAATGCCAGCGTGGAGCGGCCGTGCATACAGCGCATGTGAAGACAGCTGATTAACATCATGCTTGCTTTATTGGGTGACACCCAGGAGATATTTGCTATTTCCACCAGCTGTAAAAGGGTTTCCTTTGTTGCAACATAGCTGGGCTGGAGCGTTTTCGGAAGTCTCTCGGAGTCGATATCAGGAGAGCGAGATCTGCTAGCTTCCAAATCATTCCTGTACAATCTCTTGCACGCATACATCTGCAACGCTGCTTACCGTGGACGTGTTCTCGCCTGGCCCCTTTTGTACATAAACTGAAACCACTGGGAGCCGCTTCTGCTCAACTTGCTAGAATTACGAGATTACAACCCCAGCTGCGCAGATGGGAATGGAAAGAGCTTTCCCAAAAACGCAACTTTTAACCCCTCCCGACTGTGAGCGCGCAAAGGTGGTTAAAGGTCCACTTCACAGGCACTCCGAGGGGTGTGGGAATTGTTGTCCCATGGTGTGATGCTGGGCCATTGGGACGTGTGTCTGAATGAAGCAACGACATGAGTCCTATTCACACACTGCCCATGTGAAGGGCTAATGAGTGAATAAAGGAGAACAGGGCTGTGTTGCTGGCCCTGCTTCAAATATTATGCACACCCGACCAGCCGCATCCCTCTGACCTCTGCGTGTTTGGCAAAGGTCTGAACAGAGAACAGCCTGTGTTTGCATAGGGCTCCTCTGTACAATTTAGGAGGAGGCCATTCTCTGATAGGGGGACTATGTGGAAAAGAGGACAGGGCTCCTGTATTTTTAACAGTTGTATTGAAAAGGGAATTTCATCAGGTGTCATTTGTATGCACGCAGCACCTGGTGAAATTCCCTCTTTGTCACATCAGTTAAAGCTGCAGGAGCCCTGCCCTCTTTTGTGTCTGGTCACTGGAGGGCAGGGCTCCTGAATCTGGAACTAGAGAGTTGGGTTTTATTTGTCGACATCTATACGACACTATCTGCTTTTCCTGAAAGGAAGCTTAATAGCTGGTCAACTTTTTCAAATGTCACCCCTGCTTTTCTGTCCAGAGATTATTACCATAGGTATCTAAGGACTCATGGGTCTAGTACATTTTTTTGAGGATTACTAATGTTTGTTAATTAAGATGACCATATGAAAAGGAAGACAGGGCTCCTGTATCTTTAACAGTTGCCTAGAAAAAGGAATTTCAGCAGGTGTCATTTGCAGCACCTGGTGAAATTCCCTCTTCATCACAACAGTTAAAGTTGCAGGAGCTATATTAGAGCAACCAGATACAAAAGAGGACAGGGCTTCTGCAGCTTAATGGTTGTGATGAAGAGGGAATTGCACCAGATGCTGCATGCATATAAATGACACCTGCTGAAATTTCCTTTTCTAAACTACCATATTTCTTTGATTCTAAGACACACTTTTTCTCCATATAAACATCTCTAAAAATGGGGTGCGTCTTAGAATCACGGGTGTGTCTTAGGGTTTTTTTTTCTGTTGGTGGTACTGAAATTAGTGTGCATCTTACAATTGATGGTGTCTTACAATCGAAGAAATACGGTACTGTTAAAGATACAGAAGCCCTGTCCTCCTTTCCATATGGTCATCCTAGTGTGCTCTACCTTTCCCCCCCTTCCCAGCCCAACGCTCTCAGTTTGCCACTGTTCTGCCCATCGGTAGTCATAAAGGGCGAAAGTCGAACTGAAGTTCTAAAAACACACACAACGCACTGTGCAATGGAGCAAACTGAGGCTGGGCGGAGGGAAACAGCTCCCTGGTTTTCAGAACACGTTCCTTCCTAGCAAAAATCCAAATTATTTCTTCTTCTTTTTAACGAGGGCAGTTGTGGGGGAAAGAGGGAATGAAGGCCAACAAGAATCAGTCATTCTTAAAGTGACTTTGCCAGCTGGTAACAGAATAACACAATGATCCTATTAGTTTTGCGTGTGGGTGCATTCTAGCAGATGTGCCAACGTACCTGCTGTGTCTACTGTATGTGTTGGCAGATTCCCCGGCTTGGACACTCTCGCAATCCGCTTTAGCCTTTCCAGCCCGTCCCCTCTTGTATCCTTCAAATTAGCGGGGATTTGGGAAGCAACAAATTCGAGAGGCTAATCTACGGAGCCCCACGTTTGCTGTCCTGGGCTGAGTCTTATATACAGCCCAGAGCGTCGGTAATCCTTAAAGCGCCCTTTAGCTCCCATGATTGTGATTTTAACAAGTCCCAAGGCCAAAGAAAGCTGGTTGGATATTTTGGCATGGGGGGAAACTGGAGTTGGAGTCTCATTCTGTAATTTGTTTTAAGGAGCCCATTTTCTGACCGCCCCTTACTCCCCTCTCCTGTTAATCATTCTGGCTCAATGCCCCATGGAAAAACCGCCTTCACTGCAAAATGTAACAGAGACTATTCTTTTCACACACTGTTTTCTCTCTCTCCTTCTTTACTGTATGTGAAGGAAAGAATTCTAATTAGTGGGTCTGAAGAAACACCTCCTAAATAGCTTTAACACCGCTCCCCCTGCGAAGTATAAAATGGATGTCCTTTTTGAAAGCCAATTCATGGCACACATATATGGAAAATGAATGCGTGCTCTTTCCATGTCATATTCCTGAGCCCTGAAAAGGGCTGTCTGTATTTCATCTGGACGTATGAACCAAACACCACCATGGAGTCACCAGTCAATTGACCACCTAGTATTTTACTGCAGTCAAATACAGTCAAATATTCCATGTGGTCAAGAACACCTTAGTTCTGTAATATCTAAAACATGTGTCATAAGAAATTAATTCTGCAGGTGGGACCTGCAACAAAATGTTTTAGTATGGGTGTGTGTGTTCTCTTAGGGTGACCATATGAAGAGGAGGACAGGGCTTCTATATCTTTAACCGTTGCATAGAAAAGGGGTATTTCAGCAGCTATCCTATTTATGCATGCAGCACCTGGTGAAATTCCCTCTTCATCACAACAGTTAAAACTACAGGAGCCCTACCCTCTTTTGTATCTGGTGAAGAGGGCAGGGCTCCTGAAGCTTTAACTGTTGTGATGAAGAGGGAATTTCACCAGGTGCTGCATGCATACAAATGACACCTGCTGAAATTCCATTTTCTCTACAAATGTTAAAGATATAGGTCACCTTAGTTCTCTGTTCTAGATGGCCATGACCTCATCCACAATACTCCATTCCACTCGCCCTCACCTGCATTCCATGCCCACTGTCCATGCCCAGTCTTAATTGGGCTTCTTTATGCAAACTCACCTGAACACTGGAAATAAAGGGCATGAAAATTGAAGGCTCGCTTGAGCTCAAAAAAGTAGGTATCCAACAGAAAGCTGCACCCTCAATCACTGACTTGGTTCACACAGCATGACAACTTTGAGTATGGATTATTGTTGAATCATGGTTTGTTGAAACATGGATTGTTGTATTGTGTGAACTCAGGCACACTTAGAAATCATGGTTTGTTAACCACAAACAACCTACAATTACAACCCAACAACAAACCATGGGCTCTCTTTGTAGATTGTTTGTGGTTAACAACCCACGATTCACCAACAACCCATGATTCAATGACAACCCATACTCAACCCCGTACCCTGGCTTGTCATGTTGTGTGAACCAGGTCTTTGTGTGATTCATTGCTCTGGCCTTACTCCCACTAGTGGTGAGTGTTTGTGTGTATGAGAACTCAGTCGGGTCTCTGCTTTGAGTGTAATGAGACAATTTGCCCTTAAAAGAGGGGTATGTTTTTGTCTCTGCATGAGTCCCTGCTTTGAGCTATCTTTCCTCAAACACACCCAGAACTTCAATGATGCTCCTGAAGGTGGAGTGTCTTGTACCAATCTGGGTCCATCCAGATGTTTTGGCCTACAACTTCCATCTTCCACAGCCAGGATGGCCAATGTTCAACCAGCCCAAAATCTGGAGAGACCAACATTGGGGAAGAACTTTAAAAATCATTTTGGCCTTACCATTAAAACTGAAGCACAAGATAAAAACAGAACACCAAATTAGCTGCCCCTCTAAAGCAAAAAAAGAGAAGGAGACGATGCCATCTCCTTTGAGAATGGGGTTTCCCCAATGTAATATAGAGGAAGTCTTTCTGGTTCCTCTATTATTTTCTCGCTCTTGTCATTTTCTAAACCCCCTAAAGTGCAGTTAGTGCTGCAGAGACTCCCATCCATACTTTTGAGGAAGGATGTTTTCCGTGATAGCAAGCCGACTTGTTCTCTTTGATGCCATCTGCTGGACAAAAAGGTCCAAAAGATAAAAGGGCAAAAGGGGAAAGGACTTTGATTCCCTTTTTTTCCTATTAAAGCCAGCCAGCTAATCCACAAGGGAAAACTTAACAAGCAAGAAAAAAAAAAGCCCACAACAGAGCACCACACACACACACACACACACTTTGATTGATAGGCACAGCTCTTGAAGTATAACTAGTACAGGTGCTGCAGACTTAAGGCTCATCTATACCATTATTATTATTATTATTATTATTATTATTATTATTATTTATTTATTTATTTATTTATATAGCACCATCAATGTACATGGTGCTGTACAGAGTAAAACAGTAAATAGCAAGACCCTGCCGCATAGGCTTACAATCTAATAAAATCATAGTAAAACAATAAGGAAGGGAAGAGAATGCAAACAGGTACAGGGAAGGGTAAGCAGGCACAGGGTAGGGAAAAACTAACAGTAGAAAGTAACAGTAGAAGTCTGCACAACATCAAGTTTTAAAAGCTTTAGGAAAAAGATATCCAAGCAGGATATTGCACTACGAAAGTGATATGAAAGCGGTATATAAAAGGCAGGAGCCACACTACTGCTTTATAGTGGTACTGAAGTGCACTGACAACTGTTGGGGCCCAGTGACACATCTACACCAAGCAGGATATAACACTATGAAAGCAGTATGAAAACGGTATATGGTACGTGTCAATGGGCCCCAACAGTTGTCAGTGCACTTCAGTAATGCTATAAAGCAGTAGTGTGGCTCCTGCCTTTCATATACTGCTTCCATGGTGGAATATCTTGCTTGGTGTAGATGAGCCCTTAGTTTTGCTTGAGGAAGGCACAAATAAAGAAAAGTTAGCTATGCAATTGTAATATATGCCTTGCCGCCTACCAATACGCCCTGAATAAATACTGCATCATGAGTTGAATGCAATGAGCCAGCATACAGAGGGGCAGCCTGCCCGGACTGCAACCTCCATCATCCCCAGCCAGCATGGATGATGGGAGTTGCACACCAAAGCATCTGGAGCAGCAGGATTGGAGAAGTCTGCTCTGGGCAGTTATAGCTGGCGACTGGAGCAGAACCTCCCCCAGCAGGGATAAAAGCATCATGTGGATTTGGACCTAGAGGAGTCGTTTGTGAAAAGACCCAAGGATGATTCTCACCTTGGACAGCTCTCCTATAAGGGCCCAGTTGCCTTCAGGTTCCATTTGAGGCATTTCAAGAATGATGCTAAGCCGCTCCGGCCATTATTGGTTTAACCCCAGACGGGTTTAAATATGCATAAGATGCCTCTATTAGCCACGATTTGTTTGAATAATCCTGCTCAGGAGTGGGTGAACCTTCCCCTCCCTCTTTCTTGCAAGGAACAATTTTGGCCCCCGTGGTGCCTCACTGCCTGGCTAATTTTCAAATAAACCCAAGGTCCACATTTTTCTTGACACTGCTGCGGTGACTGCTATACTGTGCTGCTGAAGAAAGCGATCTCTTGCTCTCTCTCTCTCCCGCTCTCTCCATCATTTGTAAATACATTTTACAATATTGCTTTCATAATTTGAAATTATGATCAGGAATGGAAGGACACAGGTCTAGATTTCAAAGGGTTTTTACTGTGGAAAACAGAGGCCATCTTAGCTGAAAATTCTGCAAGTGCCCCCACCTCTTCATTTAGCTGTCCTGTTGGAAACATGTTGGCTTCCCAAGGCAGCTCTGAAGAGAGCGTGTATGCTATCTAAATAGAAGCCTGTCGCTTGACTGCTGTGAAGGAAATAACCTCCTGGACCTCAAGAGCAGAATAAACAAGATAGCGTATCTCTTATCTTCTCTCATCTCATTTGGTTTGTTTCAGCCACAGGATGCATCTTGTTAACAACTTACTGAAGGAAACTCATTGTGACAACCCTTCAGAGCCAGTGGGGTTAGTGGATAGAGTGTTGGACTAGGAAGTCCAGGTTCAAATCCACCCTCGGCCATTGCACAACCTTTGCCTTGTCTCTATGTTGTCCCGTCCCAACCTAACTCAACAGGACTGTTGGAAGGTTTATAGAATCATAGAATAGTAGAGTTGGAAGGGTCCTACAAGGTCATTGAGTCTAACCCCCTGCTCATTGCAGGAATCCACCCTAAAGCATACCTGACAGATAGCTGTCCAGCTGCATCTTGAATGCCTCTAGTGTGGGAGAGCCCACAACCTCCCTAGGTCATGGGTTCCATTGTTGGGCAACTCTAATAGTCAGGAAGTTTTCCCTGATGTCCAGCTGGAATCTGGCTTCCTGTAACTTGAGCCCGTTATTCCGTGTCCTGCACTCTGGGAGGATTGAGAAGAGATCCTGGCCCTCCTCTGTGTGATAACCTTTCAAGTATTTGAAGAGTGCTATCATGTCTCCCCTCAATCTTCTCTTCTCCAGGCGAAACATGCCCAGTTCTTTCAGTCTCTCCTCATAGGGCTTTGTTTCTAGAACCCTGTTCATCCTCCTTGACTTCCTCTGCACATGCTCTAGCTTGTCTGCATCTTTCTTGAAGTGTGGTGCCCAGAACTGGATGAAATACTCAAGATGAGAACTAACCAGTGCTGAATCACCTGACGTGATGTAGAAGCTATATTTCTATTAATGCAGCTCAAAATAGCATTTGCGTTTTTTGCAGCCACATCACACTGTTGGCTTATATTCAGCTTGTGATCTACAACAATTTCAAGATCCTTCTCGCTTGTAGTATTGCTGAGTATTGCTTGTAGTATTGCTTGTAGTATTGCTTGTAGTATTACTTGATGTTGTGCAGACTTTATACTGTTAGTTTTACCCTACCCTGTGCCTGCTTACCCTACCCTGTGCCTGTTTGCATTCTCTTCCCCTCCTTATTGTTTTACTATGATTTTATTAGATTGTAAGCCTATGCGGCAGAGTCTTGCTATTTACTGTTTTACTCTGTACAGCACCATGTACATTGATGGTGCTATATAAATAAATAATAATAATAATAATAATGAGCCAACAATCCCCCACCTTGGTACTGTGAATTTGGTTTCTTTTTTTAGGTGTAGAACTTGGCATTTATCCCCATTAAATATGGAGGGTCAGATGAAATAAATAACATTTTGGGACATACAGTTGAATTATACTGGGTCAGACAAATAATACGTTGAACCCAGTTGGCTTTCTTGTCAAATTATAGAATTGCCAAGTTGGAAAGGACCTAAGAGGTCAACTAGTCCAACTTCCTGTTCAACAGATGCAACTACAGCTTCCTTGATGGTTGGCCATACAGCCTCTGCTTAAATACCTCCAGCGAAGGCAAGCCCACCACCTCTTGAGGCAGTCTCTGCCACAGTTGAACAGCTCTTACTGTTGGGAAATTTCTCCTAAAGTTTTGCCAAAATCTGGTTCCTGGCTATTTCCATCCGTTGGCTGGAGCAACAGAGAGCAAGTCCATTCCATCTTCTGCATGACAGTCCTTCAGGTATTGAAGTCACCTGTTGTGTACCCATTTCTTTCTACCATTGTTCAACCCATCACCAACCTCTGAACACCCTCCGCTGTTCTTTGTCAACGTTCTTCTTAAAATGCTGCATTCAGAACTGGACAATCGTAGTATGATCAATCACCTTTTTCACTCTCCCCAACGTTTTTACAACAGCTTTGGCAGCTGTTTCCTCATTTTTACAGATAAGTAACCAAGGATGAGAAAGAAAGAAAGAAAGAAAGAAAAAGATTCACAGGATGGCATTCAGAGACTCTTCGTTTCTGAACCGGATTTGATTCACAGTCTTGCAGATTCATCTCCAATGATCTTAACTATTGGAACGTGTCAGGATCAGGTTAAAAGCTAACCCAGGGTTAGAAAAAAACACTAAAGACATAACTACACTACAGATTTAAACTGGAATAATAATCATTTTATTTCCCTAGAGATCCAGAATGTAAATTCTTCACACTTCACTAAATGACTTTTCCCAAGATGCTGACAATTAAAGTGTAAATGTGTTGTGTAGACATGCCCAGAGAATGTTACTTCTTTTGCAAGGTGCTAGTTTAACTCTGCATTGATCTTTTGCCCATTAGTAATACTTTTTTCCTTCCTTTTCTTAGACCGGTGTTCACCATGTCATGCGTACCAGCTTTTCTCTTACTCCTGTGGACTGTAAAAGGAGTGATACCCTCACATTCTCACTGGAAGCCAACCTGGCCGGCCTACAAGGTCCCAGTCGTTGTACCACAATTAACTATTAATTTGGACAAACCAGAGTTTGAAGCCAAAGCCAAACTGGAAGTGGCGTCCCCTTGTGGCCCATCTTGCCACAAAAGTATCCCACTACCGACTTACGAAGAGGTGAAAGATTACTTGTCCTATGAGACTCTGTATTCCAACGGTTCTCGTACCGAGACGGAAGTTGGCATCTACATCATTACCGGCGGCAGTACTGGGGCACAGAGCCGATCTCGGACAAAGAGGCAAATCTACGGATATGACACGAGGTTTAGTATTTTTGGGAAGGACTTTTTGCTCAACTACCCCTTTTCCACTTCTGTGAAGTTGTCCACGGGCTGCACCGGAACGCTGGTGGCTGAAAAGCACGTCCTAACGGCGGCTCACTGTATTCATGATGGCAAAAGTTACGTCAAGGGAGCCAAGAAGCTACGGGTGGGCTTCCTGAGGCCCAAGCTGAAAGATGGCAGCAAGGGGGCCAACGTCAGTAGCTCCCCGGAGCCGGAGAAGATGAAATTCCAGTGGATCCGAGTGAAGCGGACACATGTTCCCAAAGGATGGATCAAAGGGAATGCGAATGACATCGGCATGGATTATGACTATGCCCTGTTGGAGCTCAAGAAGCCCCACAAGCGAAAGTTCATGAAAATAGGCGTGAGCCCGGCAGCACGCCAGTTGCCCGGAGGGAGGATTCATTTCTCGGGCTACGACAACGATCGGCCGGGAAACCTGGTCTACCGTTTTTGCGATGTCAAGGATGAAACCTACGATCTCTTGTATCAGCAGTGCGATGCGCAGCCGGGGGCCAGCGGTTCTGGCGTCTATGTACGGATGTGGAAGAGACAGACTCATAAATGGGAGCGTAAAATTATCGGGATATTTTCCGGCCACCAGTGGGTAGACACCAACGGCTCCCCCCAGGATTTCAATGTGGCCGTTCGCATCACACCCCTCAAATATGCACAGATTTGTTACTGGATCACGGGCGACTATCAGCACTGTAGGGACGGGTAAAGATGATGAATGTCCCAGGAAGGTCTCGCTTGCTTATCTGGGGCAGGGCGGGGTGGGGGGAAAAGAAGCCCAAACTCCTCTATATTGCCAAGGGGCACAATTCTGTTTTATACATACCTGGATGCGGGAATTAACAGGGAGGTCTGCCTACTTTGCGAAGGTAATTTGTGTTAGACAATAAGCACAGCTAGAAGATTTGCATTTGGCGAAGATAGCCAGGCTGGCCCTAGATGTTGGGGAGTGCTGGAACGCACATCGAGCTCTGCCCTTCGCCCACCACTCCACTTCACCTTTTTTCCTGTACCCATTTCGTGGCATAGCTGTCCTCCTTTTCCCTATCAACCATCCTAGAGCCTCTCTGCACTAGCACAGATTTGGGGTGATTGAGCTGCACTGAATGCCTGCATCTGACTGTTGCAACCTGGCCTGAGGTTGGTCCTCAGTGCTGATTGGCTGGCCCTCATGTCAGTCATGAAGCATAACGTTGGTAGGGTCTGCGCCTGATCTTTGCAACCTGCCCTGGGTTGGATCAGCACCCATTGGTGCTCAAGTATTGATTGGTTGGCCCTCATGTCAGTCATGAAGCATAGCATTGATAGGGTCTGCGCCTGATCTTTACAACCTGCCCTGGGTTGGATCAGCACCCATTGGTGCTCAAGTGCTGATTGGTTGGCCCTCATGTCAGTCATGAAGCATAGCGTTGGTAGGGTCTGCGCCTGATCTTTGCAACCTGCCCTGGGTTGGATCAGCACCCATTGGTGCTCAAGTGCTGATTGGTTGGCCCTCATGTCAGTCATGAAGCATAGCATTGGTAGGGTCTGCGCCTGATCTTTGGAACCTGCCCTGGGATGCATCAGCACCCATTGGTGCTCAGTGCTGATTGGCTGGTCCTCATGTCAGTCATGAAGCACAGCGTTGGTAGGGTCTGCGCCTGATCTTTGCAACCTGCTCTGGGATGCATCAGCACCCATTGGTGCTCAGTGCTGATTGGCTGGTCCTCATGTCAGTCATGAAGCACAGTGTTGGTAGGGTCTGCGCCTGATCTGTGCAACCTGCCCTGAGGTGGATCAGCATTCATTCAGTGCTGATTGCCTAGCCTTCATGTCAGTCATGGAGCACAGAAGGGTCTGCATCTGACTTTTGTAACTTGCCCTGGGGTGAATCAATACGCATCGGTGCTCAGCGCTGATTGGCTAGCCTTCACGTCAGTCATGAAGTACAGTGTTGGTAGCGCATGGCAGGGATAGTGGTGTGAGATTCTTCCATGCTACATCACTACTCTTGATTGGTGTATACGTTCTTGCAATCCCACTTGGAACAATTAAAAGTTGAGTCAGGAGATGTCTGGGCTTGTTTTTGCCCTGCTGTGGCTGCTTTTAGTGGTGGGAACGCAAGAAAAGGAAAGCCCTCAACTGATGCTCCTGTGTTGAGGGCTTTGTGAATGCTTTGAATAAGTTGCGTTCAACCTGAAGAAGGCTTTTCACTTGAAATATATTTGGCTTCTGTTTCAAGAAGCTATTATATTCAGAGCTCAGTGTGTGTCATGATTCAATAGGAGTGCAGACGAAGTGCAAAATGTGGTATTAGCTGCAGGAATTTAATTTCCTAAGAATCTCAGGGTAATTTAGGCAATGGATCAATCACAGAAACACACATGAACCATATTTTGGTCATATATACAGCCTTCTTCCCCTAAAACCTGTTCTTCTGGTCCGCAGTGAAATATGGTTTGTGCAGCGCTGATTGGATAGCTTTTGTGTCAACCACAAAACCATCTCCCCACTGATTGGAGAGAGGCTGTGCAGAGGGCTGATTGGCTGGTCCTTGTGTTAATAGCAAAACCACCTCTGCCTTTCTTGAAACCAGGCTGTGTATAGTGCTGACTGGCTAGTCCTTGTGTTAATAACAAAACCACCTCCACCTTTCTTGTAGCTGGGCTGTGCAGAGCCCTGATTGGCTTGTCCTTGTGTTAATAACAAACCACCTCCACCCTTCTTGTAACCAGGCTGTGCATAGTGCTGATTGGCTGGCCCCTGCCATCCATGACCAGATACAAAGGAGGGCAGGGCTCCTGCAGCTTTAACTGTTGTGGAGAAGAGGGAATTTCACCAGGTGCTGCATGCATACAAAGAACACCTGCTGAAATTCCTTTTTCAATACAACTGTTAAAGTTACAGGAGCCCTGTCCTCCTTTTCACATGGTCACTCCATTTTTCTAAACAACTGTTAAAGAGACAGGAGCCCTGTCCTCCTTTCCATATGGTCACCCTAAAGCCTTCCCTTCCCTCTTGTCTTTTCTAATTTCTCCAAGGTTTCCCAACACCTGGAGTGCAGGCAAGAATGTTACAAACCCATCCCTTCTGCATTGAGGATAGAAGCTGAGAAGTGTGCTTGAGACAGAGGTGGCAAAGCCCCATCTGTCCAGATTCCAGCAACCTTCACCTTGTCTTTTTCAGGACATGTTACGCTTGTGGAAACTGGGCTTGTGTCTTGCAATGGGCATGTTCAGACCACATGCTAAGCCATGGTTAGGCTGCTAACCCTTTGCAGCAAATGATTAGTGGGCGTGTTTAAACCGTGGTTATGTAGCCACCATGGTTAGCAATGGCTCACCTGACACGCTAAGTCATGGTTCAAATGATACACTAAGCCATAATGTTTACCTCAAAATGTTTAGCCACTGTGGCTCAGCGTGTCCTCTGAACAGGGTCAATGTCCTCTGAACAGGGTCAATCTCCCACACTAGAGGCCTTCAAGAGGCAGCTGGACAAGCATCTGTCAGGGATGCTTTAGGGTGGATTCCTGCATTGAGCAGGGGGTTGGACTCGATGGCCTTGTAGGCCCCTTCCAACTCTGCTATTCTATGATTCTATGTTTATCATTGGAATGGTCACGCATATATCTGCACCAGAAAGACAACCCAAAGGGGAAATCTCTGAAGTTGTCCATTGTCCATGACACAAACTTATCATTGTACAACTGTCACAGGTTCAGCTGGTTGGTTGAGCCTCGCCCCGCCCCGCCCCACCAGCTCTTTATAAATAGAGACTTTCTCAGACGTATCCTGCAGGCATTGTGCCAAATCATGGTTTAGAGGAGCGTTTCCCGTTTTATTTCCTACCTGCTCAGTACTCCGAATTCTATGAGGCGGTGACCTCCGTCATGCAGAGAGGGCAGTGACAACTAGCATAAACCTTGCTTTACAAACACGCGTCAGTCCACGGTTTTCTGACTATGCCTGGCCAAACAATCGCAAACCCCGGTTTGCCATTACGCTTCCTTAACCCTGGTTCGAAGGCCTAGCGTTTCAATTGAACTGAAGTCACTGAACGCACAACTTCGTTTCTAATGACACCGTTTCCCATTCAAGCTCAGTTTCATTCCAGGTATCGCAGGAAGTTGGAAGCAGTCTGAGAACCTTGCCTGTTCTCCTGTAGTTTCCAAAGCTTGGCAGGGTGTGAGAAACAAGATTCCACCACGTCCCTGAATTCTCTGTTTGTGCCAGAGGGCACAGGGGAGAGGAGGCGGCTTATTCTTTTCACAGAGCCTCTGGGAAAGTCCGAGGCAATGTGAAAGATCTCATACCGGCTCCTGACTGCCTGGTTCGCTAGGTGAGGCCTCAGGACTCTGTACACTGCACCTCACCTCTCCTCATGTCTAGCAAGTTCCATTTCCCGCAATACTAAACATATGCAAAATAAGAGGGATGCAAATTTGCATATGCTATACAGGTTGCAGAATTCAGCGTTTGTTGTTGCAGAATTGTCGTAGCCCGAGAAATGCAGAGGGCATCTGAGAATTTGGTCTTGGGCTGCAGCACGGACCAGAGCAAGCAGGCCAGCTGCTCATGCATGTGCAACTGATGTCAAATTGAGCTATGTTTCTTTGCCAGTTTGGACAAAAGCCGAATCGGCTAAATTGGAATGCTTCTGATGTTGTGTGTGTTTCCACCTCCCCCCCTTGTGCTTTAAATACATTAAAAAAAATCTCTCCAGCCTGCTGATGTCCCCAGGGTGTTATTATGCCCTCTTGAATGGTGCTTTATATATTTGCAGTGATTGCGGTTGGAACACCACCACCACCACCGCTTCCTGATACGTTCAAATTCCAGGGGTAGCTTTCACACACATAATGGAGCAAACTCCACCCCCCCCCCCCACTCTGCCAGGGCCGTTTCTTTCTGTTGCGCTCTGGCACATGCAATCGCTGATGCTTTCAAAGGAAATATAGGTGGGGGGAGAACCCTCTTTGCATATTTGACAAAAACAACAACACTATTTGACGAAAGGCCCACGACACCCGCCTCCCTTAGCTACAGACATCTGGCTCAGGTGGCTGTCTGCTGGAGCACGCCGTTTTTTGAATGTATCGCCGCAAATCGAAAACGTTAATGGAACTTTGACGCAGAGGATCTTGTACATATTTAGACGCGTTTGCCAGAAATAGAAACAGTCATTGTAATTCTACTTATTTTGTAAGGACGTTCAAATACAGCACAGTTTTATCAACCTCGGCTGTGATGCTTCTTTGTTTGCTTTCCTTTCCTTTTTCCTTTTCTTCTTGTAGAAAGCTGAAGATTGTGTGTTGGGTAATTCCTACACCTAAGCACACGTACAACTCCCCCCTCTGAGAGAATATCAGAGATGTTTACTATTTATTTATTTATTACATTTATATCCCACCTTTTCCCCTCCAAGGAACCCAAGGCGGCGTACATAATCCTCCTCCTCTCCATATTATCCTCACAACAACAACCCTGTGAGGTAGGTTGGGCTGAGAGTCTGTGACTGGCCCAAAGTCACCCAGTGGGTTTCCATGGCTGAGTGGGGACTAGAACTCGGATCTCCCAACTCCCAGTCCAACACCTTAGCCACTACACCACACTGGCTACACCACCATAATAGTGGTGGTTCCTCATGGACCTATAGCCTGATTGAAATCTACCTGGAGAAGATCCTTTAGTGTGGTGGCTTCCTTCCTGTTGAACTCTCTGCCTTTGCAGGTCAGCCAGGCACCAGCGTGATGTTGTTTTGGGCGCCTTCTGAAAACACCTATATTTCAAGAAGCCTTCCTTAAATAAGAACATAAGAAGAGCCATGCTGGATCAGATCAAGGGTCCATCTAGTCCAGCACTTTGTTGACACAGTGGCCAACCAGCTGTTGACCAGGAAGCAACCTCTCTCTCTCTGTCTCTCTCTCTGCATCAAGAATTGGGCAAGTGATGGTTGCCAGTGCTTTTAGGTAGTCACTTGCCTTCTCCCTCCAGAAGTTGCTATCGGCTCGCACATCTTCTATCATGGAGGAGAAGGCTATGAAAGGCTCCTGCTCCCGATGGCTATGTATTACCTCCAGTATCAGATGCAGTGTGCTTTTTTTATACCACTTGTTGGAGAAGTGGGAGGGTCCTATTGTCCTCATGTCCTGCTAATGAGTTTCTTAGAGGCATCTGGTTGCTCACTGTGGTAACAGGGATGGACTAGAACGGCCTTCAGTCTGATCCAGCAGGGCTGTTCTTAATGCTTTTTGGTGTGGCTCAGAATGAAGGATTGGGCCAAGTGGGCTCATCCGGAAGGAGGGAGGGAAAAGTGGTCACGTCCGCTCCTCCGTTAGGGGAAAGAGTGACACAACCAGAGCATCACATGTACTCTGACATGTATAAAAGACATTATTTTGTAAAATGTAGAGGTTGAGCAGATGGCAAGCAAACAAGCTCAAGTCACTAAACAGCATCAGTGAAGTCCCCCAAACTGTCTCTGCGTCACATAAGAACATAAGAAGAGCCAGTGTGGTGTACAGAGAGCCAGTGTGGTGTAGCGGCTAAAAGTGCTGGACTGGGAGTTGGGAGATCCGGGTTCTAGTCCCACCTCGGCCATGGAAACCCACTGGGTGACTTTGGGCCAGTCACACACTCTCAGCCCAACCTACCTCACAAGGTTGTTGTTGTGAGGATAAAATGGAGAGGAGGAGGTTTATGTACGTTGCCTTGGGCACCCTGGAAGAAAAAAGGCGGGATATAAATGCAATAAATAAATAAATAAATAAATAAATAAGAGCCCTGCTGGATCAGACCAAGGGCTCATTTAATCCAGCACTCTGTTCACACAGTGGCCAACTATCTGTCGACCAGGAACCAACAAAGCAGGACATCGGGCAACAGCACCCTCCCACCCATGTTCCCCAGCTTACTGCCTCTGATAATGGTAGTAGCACATAGCCAATCAGGCCTAGTAGTCATTGATAGCCTTCTCCTCCACGAATTTGTCCATCCCTGGTTTAAAGCCATCCAAATTGGTGGCCGTCACTACACCTTGTGGTAGCGAATTCCATAGTTTAACTATATGCTGTGTGAAGAAGTCCTTCCTTTTATCTGTCCTGAATCTCCCACCAATCAGCTTCATGGGATGACCCCATTGGGTTCTAGTATTATGGGAGAGGGAGAAGTATGTCTCCCTATCCACATCCTCCACACCATAATTTTGTACAGTAAGATCCAGAACTGAGTGGGACTTACTTCTGGATATAGGAATGTATGGTTTTTCTTACATCCTATTTATTTATTGCATTTCTATACCGCCCAATAGCTGAAGCTCTCTGGGCGGTTTACAAAATTAAGACAATTCAAAGTATAAAATAACAGTATAAAACCATAATATAAAATCTATATAAATAAAAATGTAAATGTTCGTTCGAAACAGACGTTATATCTCCGAAAGTTCTTCACCGATTGCTTTGAAATTTTGACACAACGTTGCATTCGAATACGCGAGCGTTGTTATGTAACTATGTTCTATATGGGGTCAAAAGTTTGTCTTAAAATCGAAGAAATAGGCCTCCTAAAAACCAGTCCTGCTGATCATTGTGACATCGCCAACCAGTAGGCCAATCTACTGCCTCTGCCTCCTCTCCTATTTGCATGTTCTCTCCTATTTGCTCTTATAGGTCATTGTGACATCGCCAACCACTGCCTCTGCCTTCTCTCCTATTTGCATGTTCTCTCCTATTTGCTCTTATAGGTCATTGTGGCATCGCCAACCAGTAGGCCAATCCACTGCCTCTGCCTCCTCTCCTATTTGCATGTTCTCTCACAATTGGCTGAGTGAATATAGATGTCACACCTGTGACAGTTACACGTTCTGAAGAAAGGTAACTGCCAGGAGTTTCCACTAACCTCCTCACTGTAAAAACATCATTTTTAAAAAACCAAACAGCAGGCCAATCCACTGCCTCTGCCTCCTCTCCTATTTGCATGTTCTCTCACAATTGGCTGAGTGAATATAGATGTCACATCTGTGACAGTTACACGTTCTGAAGAAAGGTAACTGCCAAGAGTTTCCACTAACCTCCTCACCGTAAAAACATCCTTTTTAAAAAACCAAACAGCAGGCCAATCCACTGCCTCTGCCTCCTCTCCTATTTGCATGTTCTCTCACAAAACTTTGCAACGGCACGCGGCTTGCAGTAAAAAAATTACTGAGCAACGTCATAGAAGGAACAATCTTGACAGGACCTTTCAAAGGTGAAGATGTCCTCATTCCTCGCATTCCTATGATTCCAACAGATATGCCATTTCAATTTAAGAGACTGCAATTTCCAATTCGATTGGCGTTTGCAATCACCATCAACAAAGCTCAGGGCCAATCTTTAGAATTGTGCGGTTTAGATCTAGACACAGATTGCTTCTCACATGGACAATTATATGTTGCGTGTTCTAGAGTGGGCAAACCAGACAATCTCTATATCTACACAGACAATGGAACAACTAAAAATATTGTATATCCACAAGCATTGTGAAATTAAACATATTAGAAACATCCGCTTTGTCTTTTCTTTCTTTTCAATTTAACCAGACTGAGCCACAGCAACGCGTGGCAGGGTACAGCTAGTACAATATAAAAGCTTTGTCTGAGTTTCACGGATCATCAGGGATCTTTCCTTCTGTTGTCAGCTTGTTGATGGAATCAGAATTTTCTCAATTACCTGAACTTGTGCCTGTGTCACTTGCGCAAATGCACACTTCCAAAAACGCGCAAACCCCTCCCAAATGTGCATTTTCATGCTCCATAAAATTCTACAGTTGAGGCAGGACGATTACATGATGAAAAGTCTCATCTGGAAGCACCCAGAGAAACAAGCCTAATTCTCACCAAACCTGTGCTTGGGCTGTACCATTTCAGACTGCAGGCAGGCATTCACATAATGGAAGGCCTTTTTATAGATTTTTTTTAAAAAAAACAACAACCCTGCATATAGAAATCTAGATACTTCCTGACATGCTGATGTTCTATGTGCAGTATTTTATTTTTTGGTATTGTGGAGCATTTCATCACATTTGCTTGCATTCTTTGATCTGAAATGATACAGCCTAGACTTAGGTTGACCCCCACCCCCCACCCCCAGTAAGAACAAAGTAGGCCATGCTCTCTAGTCAGTGCCACTTCCATGTTTTTGAGGGCACTTGGGCAAGACACTCTCGATGGGCTTCCTCCCTTGGTGAGTGTACAGAATCATAGAATCATAGAATAGCAGAGTTGGAAGGGGCCTACAAGGCCATTGAGTCCAACCCCCTGCTCAATGCAGGAATCCACCTTAAAGCATCCCTGACAGATGGTTGTCCAGCTGCCTCTTGAAGGCCTCTAGTGTGGGAGAGCCCACAACCTCCCTAGGTAACTGATTCCATTGTCGCACTGCTCTAACAGTCAGGAAGTTTTTCCTGGTGTCCAGCCAGAATCTGGCTTCCTTTAACTTGAGCCTGTTATTCCGTGTCCTGCACTCTGGGAGGATCGAGAAGAGATCCTGGCCCTCCTCTGTGTGACAACCTTTTAAGTCTTTGAAGAGTGCTATTATGTCTCCCCTCAATCTTCTCTTCTCCAGGCTAAACATGCCCAGTTCTTTCAGTCTCTCTTCATAGGGCTTTGTTTCCAGACCCCTGATCATCATGGTTGCCCTCCTCTGAACACGCTCCAGCTTGTCTGCGTCCTTCTTGAATTGTGGAGCCCAGAACTGGACGCAATACTCTTTGCGTACAGCCATGGCCACCAGCTGCTATGGCAGTACCACCATTGTCTGAGCCAGCACGAGAGGCAGGTTAACAAAGAGGCGGCAGTGGTGAAGCACTGGGGACTTCTACTGGGCTGTGGGCCCTTGGCAGTTGCCCTACCATGCCTACTCTTGATGCCGGCCCTTTCTCTAGGCTTTCCCGAGGAACTCACAGCGAAGAACTACACACCACCAATTGTAAGAACCAGAGATTCCACCCACCTCACCCACCCCAGCCTCATTATTACATTGCCATGATGAATTCACAGACTCTGGAGGCAGCCTTGAAATGTTCCAGCTTGGACGCTTCTTGTGAGAAAATACAATGCATACTTAGAATTCTTCTCTGTATCGCCACTTGTTAGCCCTGCTTGGTGGAGAGCCAGCTTCATGCACATACACACACACACACACTGTTCTTGAGAAGGGAAGCTTTCAAGGAATGGAAAAAGCAAGTCAAGGCAGCTGGGAAGGCCCCACCACGGGAGGCTATTATGCAGCTGAGCCTTAAGGGAGAGTCAGGCAAATTCTCCGGCCATTCCTGGCATCAAGGAGGAAGGATGTGCTGTATGTAGAGCTCCTAACCAACCATGGAGAAAAGATGGGTTGGCTATTTTGCTGGTTTGCATTTGGGCAAACATGCACTCATTCCCCTCCCACTTCTGTCGTTCTTTTGGACCCATACAGCAGTTATTTATTTACTTTTCAAGTGTTTGTACTGCTTTTAATTTATTTATTTTTTAAAATCCACCCATCTCAGAAAGCAGGGTACAAAAATAAGCCCACTTAAAACACTTTTAAAAAATCATTGGTATGTAATTCAACAACAAACCTATCCCTTTAAAGTAGGCATGCAACTGGACTTACCTTGTTGGGTTGGTCTCTTCTGGCAAGAGACAAATTAAATGGTCTGAATCATAGAATAGCAGAGTTGGAAGGGGCGTACAAGGCCATCGAGTCCAACCCCCTGCTCAATGCAGGAATCCACCCTAAAGCATCCCTGACAGATGGTTGTCCAGCTGCCTCTTGAAGGCCTCTAGTGTGGGAGAGCCCACAACCTCCCTAGGCAACTGATTCTATTGTCATACTGCTCTAACGGTCAGGAAGTTTTTCCTGATGTCCAGCTGGAATCTGGCTTCCTTTAACTTGAGGCCGTTATTCTGTGTCCTGCACTCTGGGAGGATCGAGAAGAGATCCTGGCCCTCCTCTGTGTGACAACCTTTTAAGTATTTGAAGAGTGCTATCATGTCTCCCCTCAATCCTCTCTTCTCCAGGCTAAACATGCCCAGTTCTTTCAGTCTCTCTTCATAGGGCTTTGTTTCCAGACCCCTGATCATCCTGGTTGCCCTCCTCTGAACACGCTCCAGCTTGTCTGCGTCCTTCTTGAATTGTGGAGCCCAGAACTCGACGCAATACTCTAGATGAGGCCTAACCAGGGCTGAATAGAGAGGAACCAGTACCTCACGCGATTTGGAAGCTATACTTCTATTAATGCAGCCCAAAATAGCATTTGCCTTTCTTGCAGCCATATCGCACTGTTGGCTCATATTCATCCTCGAGCTCCAGGTTGCAGACTTGTTGCAAGGCCCACATTTGCTGAAACAAAATTGTGGAAGGAAACTTGTGAGTTATGGAGGGTTATGAACCAATCATACATGACCGGAAACCTCACTAAGTAAGGTCTGACACTTTCGTTGCTTCCAAACCTTGAAATGTGAGTTGGGCCGTTTCTGCACCTGCCTTTCCCGCCAGGATCATCCCTGTGCATCCAAATGACATACAGGGGATCCTGGGAGCAGGCAGGGATGAGACCTCCATTTTCCTGGGATAACCAAGACCTCGGTTATTCCGGTGTTTCCCGTGATCCTGGGATGATCCCAAGGACCGCAAGTGGTGTGGGCACCTGTCTTGGCTTCTTCCCTCCTCCCTGTGAGTAGTGGGGGGTCAGCAGAGGGAAGGAACTGGGATGGGTGGAGCCCACAGACATCGGGGGGGAGTGGGGTTGGGGCTTTGTTCCCAGGTCCTATTTTTTTAAAAAAATAATAAAAATGGCAGGCGCGACATGTGCAATGTCCCCCTTTACTTCTGGGATGTTGTGTGGCCGTTTGGATGCAGGGCAACCATCCCGGAAGCTGGAAATCCCGGGATCGTCTCCCCCACGTCTCTCTACCACCTAAAGTGTAGAAAGGGCCTTGGTTTGACAAAGAATGTGGGGATTTGAAAAAAGAACGAATTAGGCTCAGTAGAAATGCCAGAAGTACCAGATTAAATACTTTCCCAAAAACCTTGATTAGGAAAAAGTGTTATTTGAAAAAGCAATATTCTATCCCCCCCCAAAAGTAGCTGGGAGAGTGGGCCATACGAACCTCTTGGGGGAGGGGAGAGCACTCGAAAGCACTGAAGCCACACAAGAGAAGGCCCTGCTTCTTGCGATAGCTCATCTGACATCCATGAGAGAGGGAAAGTGAAGCAGGGCCTTCAATTGCAGATCTCAATTGCTGGGAGCATGGCTGGCTCTACCATTGGGCTGAGTGAGGCAGCTGCCTCAAGAGGCAGGTAATAGAGGGGTGGAAGGCAGTGCCAAGTTGTGTGCCACGTGTCCCCCTAAACAACCCTGTTATCCTCAGTTGTAATGGAGAACATTGTCCCATCGCCACTGTTGATGTAAGATTCAACTGCCAGTCTAGTTGGGTTCTGTACAAAGAATTAGGCTGGCTGGGGATGACTTTGGCCTTGGTCTCAGGCAGGAACATATCTTGGGCAAGCCTTGGCAGGGAGAGCTCATGATGGAGGAGACACTGCTTGAGATCATGGCAAGGCTGAGCCTTATTCAGGTACCCAAGATAAGACAGAGCCCAGAGAACAAAGTCAAGGACCAAACTGAGAGTCAGACAGCTTCTCTAAATGAGTGATTCATTGCACACTCATGATTGGCTACTCACGGAAGTTTGCAGGTCCATTACATGTTGTCGTCAACATCCAGGATGTCTCCTACGTTTCCCCCTTACACAGAGATAATCGGCTTTTTAAATTCCCCCTCCCCCACAAAATCAGCCCTGTGCAAAGTTGGCGCAGCACTATAATTCCACCATTAGGTGGCTCTGTTTAATTGAGTTGAATGGAGGATGCAGAGATAGGATGTGTTCATTTCAAACCATATGGCTTCCTGTGGCCGCCTGTGTAATTGAGCCAATTGCAATCCCAGAATGAAAACGAAAGCAGAAAGCCCTGGTAAGACATCATTGTTGTTGTTTTTAAATGTAGAAAACATCAGAATTGAGGGAGAAATGGGACTCACAAACAAGAAGAATGCCAGAAGTCAATACCAAGGGACAGAGGTGCCCCCCCACATATTAAGGCTTAGGCAAATCAGCAGAATAACGCACACTAACTCCTGTAGGTAGGCCCATCTTTATGCATTCTCAGTACATGCCCCTGCACTTAAGCACATTTTTGAAACATACTGGGTGCACACATGTGGATTTGAAAACCTTTTGGCGCTATACTTACAATGACTGCGAGGATGATACAGATGCAGAAAGATATGGCAGTATTTCCTAAACGAGCTTGGCCAAACCTGGCATTCTCCAGTTGTTTTGGACTACAATGCCTGTAATCCCCAATTATTGGCAGTGCAGGTTGGGACTGCTGGGAGTTGTAGTCCAACACATCTGGAGGGCACCAAGTTGGGGAGGGCTGCCTTCAGGAATCACTCAGCACAGAGCTCCTTCACGATCCTTCTAGAAGCATCTTGTTCCGTCTCCAAAAGCCAAGGGCTGCCTTCTTTCTAGGGATTGGACCTTTGGGAAGTGGGAGGGGGGGGGGTCCTGTTGCAAGTGCGAAAGAACACAGTGTGCCGATTCTTGTCAGCGAATCATTCAAGCTGTGCCGCTCACCTCCACTGCCCACCAAATAATGGAGCCTGTTCATTTTCTTTACCAGGGAACAAGAACAAAACATTGCTAATCATCTGGAATCTTGCACTTGGCAAAAGATGCCAAAGGAAGAAGTGTTTTTTGTCGAAGGAAACCCAATTGTTAACCATTCAGGACAGGGGACAGAAGGCCTTTGTCCCAGGCCCATCTAATTCTTTAAGACTCCACTTGTGTCAATTGGATTAATTATTATCTGATTACCTTTTACATTTCATATCCTGCTTCTTTAGGCTAGGACGAAGGCAGCTTAAAAAGGCTCTAAAATAGCATCAGCAGTAAAGCATGGGCATGTTGTCCTAGCCTAAATAAGCAGGATATGAAATGTAAAAGGTAATCAGATAATTAATTAAAAGCCATGAATGTCAGAGACAACTAAAACTAACTGCAATTGAGAATTTAAAGAAAAGATTCTCTCTCTCTCTCTCTGTGTGTGTGTGTGTGTGTGTGAGAGAGAGAGAGAGAGAGAGAGTTTGTAGACACAGCTAAAGCCAACTTTAATTGAGCGTTTACTGAAAGTTTGTTAAGAGAGAGAGAGAGAGTTTTACACACACACACACACACACACACACACACACACACACAGAGTGTGTGTGTGTGTTTCACTCTCCAAAGTAGCAAATGTAAATATGTTGGCCACAAGGAAAACAAACAAACCAGAATCCATATTAATGTAGTACCTTTATTAGGCCAACCAAAAGGTCACCAGAATTATGCACACTTTTGAGATCTCCAGATATCTTCATCAGGAAAGATGTTACAAAAACACAGATTAGGGCAAAGTGGCATGGGAGGGGGAGGCTGACTCACTGCTGACGTCATGGTGCAGTCCTGCACGCTGTCATTCTTAAGATGGGATGAGGGAGTGGAGATCAGCAGACATTCAAATAATGCACTAGCAGTTGATGTCCGGTAAGGGCTAGTCCAATCCATGCAAAGACAGCCCTGTTAGCTAGGAATAGAAAAAATGTAGACCTTGGGCCCTTCAACATGCCGTAGTGAAAGCGCGTGCATGTGCCCCAACTACAGCCCCCAAACGATAGTGTGTACCAGCCTGAAGAGACGGAGGCGGCGGCGGCTGGGGAATCTGGGCGCGTCTGCCGCCTCTGCCTCCCCGCCGGCCTCCTGCTGCCTGGGTAAGAGCGACCTGGGTCGGAGAGCTCGGCTTCCGCCGAGCTCTCCGACCCGGGTCGCTCTTACCCAGGCAGCAGGAGGCCGGTGGGGAGGCGGAGGCGGCTGGGGAATCCAGGCGCGTCCTTGCCGACGCCTCCTCCCTGCCTCAGCCAGGGCTCCGGAAGAGCTGCTAGGCCGTCGCTCTCAACCGCCGCGGTTCTCATTCTCCTCACGGACTGGGACCCAAAGGCTGGCTGTGACGGTGGTGGAGGAGGAGGAGGCTCGCGCCTGCCTGGTCGGTACGGCGGCACTCTGGGTAGCCGCCAGGGGGAGGCGAGGAAAGGGGAGGAGGCAGCCGTGGCGGCAGGAGGAGGCGCGCCGCTTCCCTCGCGGGCTTTCCCCCCTCCGACCCGGGTCGCTCTTACCCCGGCAGCAGGAGGGCGGCGGCAGCGGCGGCAAGGACGCGCTCGGATTCCCCAGCCGCCTCCGCCTCCGTCTCTTCAGGCTGGTACACACTATCGTTTTGGGGCCGTAGTTGGGGCGCATGCATGCGCCTTCACTACGGCGTGTGGAAGGGCCACTTGTTTAGGCTGACCCTATGGAAAGGAGGACAGGGCTCCTGTATCTTTAACAGTTGCATAGAAAAGGGAATTTCAGCAGGTGTCATTTGTATATATGGGGAACCTGGTGAAATTTCCTCTTCATCACAGCAGTTAAAGCTGCAGGTGCCCTGCCCTCTTTTAAATCTGGTCACTCTAGTATAGCTCCTGCAGCTTTAACTATTGTGATGAAGAGGGAATTTCACCAGGTGCTGCATGCATACAACTGACATCTGCTGAAATTCCCTTTTCTATACAACTGTTAAAGGGGCAGGAGCCCTGTCCTCCTTTTCAGGTGGTCACCCTAACCTTGGTTGCATGTGAAAGACGTGTTTTTGGCCCTCACAAACAGTCTGCTCAGGAGAAACCGCGAAGAGTGCTTAATTTAAATAAAAGAAAACCCTCCTCTTTTTTGAGATTTTGGTCTTTGTCTTCCAGTGAGCAAGGAAAGCCAAATTATAGGCAAACTGATGGCTTTCTCTGGGCTAACAAAAGCACAGTGAGTAGACACCAAGAATGATAATCATTAAAATATTGTGTATGGAAAGGTATTAGGGGGGGGAAGTCAGGGCCTCTTCCACACATAGCCTTCGGGATGCCCTGAAGGCGCCTTGGGGAGTCCCGAAATCGATAATGTAAACCCTACCTTAATCGTTCCAAGAAGAGGCGGAGGAGGAGGAGGTGGCCGCGCATCGCCCCTCGCGGGGACGGGATGAAGAGTTGCCTTCCCCGGCGCCTTCGCCGGGGAATCAGCTGCCGCCCACCTACCCGCCGGCCTCCTTTTCCCGGCGAAAGAGCCACCCGGGCCCACCGGGAGGCCGGCAGGTAGGTGGGCGGCAGCTGATTCCCCAGCGAAGGCGCTGGGGAAGGCAACTCTTCATCCCGTCCCCGCGAGGGGCGATGCGCGGCCACCTCCTCCTCCTCCACCTCTTCTTGGAACGATTAAGGTAGGGTACACATTATCGATTTCGGGACAACCCCAAGGCGCCTTCAGGGCGTCCCGAAGGCTATGTGTGGAAGAGGCCTAGGTTATACATTGATTGAGCATAAAACCAAAATTATACCAAATACCCCCTGCAGTTTTACAATACATCTTGTCAGCATAAATTGTCCTCATTGTTGAGGCAACTCACAGGTTTCCATTGGAGAGAGAATCTTGTACCTTTTGACTGAAAGATCTCGGACTTTCTCCTGCTGAAATCTGAAATGGCAAACAATGCCGTCCCGTTCTCCCTTCCCCCCTACATTCGGTGCTTGCCTTGATAATCCTCAGTCTGCCACTTGGATTAGTGGGGATCAGCACAGCCGTTCGATGGGTTACAAGTGTCAAGAGTTCTGATTCATAAAGTAACTCTTTAAAAGGTTCTTTACATGAAGGACTGACCCACAGGAAGCCCAGAGTCCCACATCTCTCCCGCTAACGTTGGAGAAACTGCAACCATTAAGGGTTATATATTCATATGTGATAGACATGTCCTATTGTGTCAAAATTTGGAACATTTCATTTTTAGAAACGGCAAATATTATGCATCAGACCATACTTGTGACACCAGCGTTGTACAAAGGTGACATCGAAGGATTTCATTGTCCAAAGACTCATAGCCAAAAGTTGGGAAATTGAATTAAGATCGAAATCACAGTATATGGAATTATGGCAAATAGCCATGGCAGAAAAATTGACATACCAACTGAAATTAGCTAAAGCAAAGTCAAAACATTTGACTTTGATAAAACATGGCAGGATTTTATTTTATATACTGATCAGGGACAAGCACAGCAGTAGCTGTCAAAGCCTTTCCTCAGATTATGGAAAAGAGACTAAATATAAGTTTGATATAGAGAAGAATTATAGTGAAAATTCTTAGCAGCCCACGGACTCCACATATATTTTGTTCTTGAAAACCCCCCATTCATGGTGGACCACAGTGGAGGCTGGTGGCTTTTATTTCAATGGGGCAGTGAATTTACTCTGGGTTTCAATCTAGGGTGACCATATGGAAAGGAGGACAGGGGTCCTGTAACTTTAACAGTTGCATAGAAAAAGGAATTTCAGCAGGTGTTATTTGTATGCATGCAGAACCTGGTGAAATCCCCTCTTCATCACATCAGTTAAAGCTGCAGGAGCCCTGCCCTCTTGACCAGATACAGATGAGGTAATAGCTTCTTGAAACAATGACATTTTCAGGAGGCAATGGAAGCAACACAACGTGGTGCCCCCCTCCATAGGAAGGGGGGCACCACACTGAAGGCTATTCACCTGGTGGATTCCAATTGGACCATAGGTCCATGTGGAGCTACCAGGAGCATGCCCTCAGATGACCTCAGTGACTGGACAGGTTAGTAAGGAAGAAGGCGCTCTCTCAGGGATTCTGGTCCCAAGTAGTTTAGAGCTTTGTACACTAGTACTAAAACCATAAACCTGGCCCAGTAGCAAATAGGCAGCCAGTGCAGCTCCATCAGCAAAGGAGTTGCATGCCAGCCATGCCATTTTGAAAAGGAAATAACAACATCTTTGGATCACAGCTTCGGGAACCTCCAGACAGAAGGGCTCTCTGATGCTAATGGACGGAAGGCATTTGCAGCTACCCTAACCTTCCTCAACTTAGTGCCCTCCAGGTTACTTAGACTAGAATTCCCACCATTCCTGCCCATTGACCATGCTGCCTGGGGCTGATAGGAGTTGAAGTCCAACACATTTAGAGTACATCAGGTTGGAGAAGGCTGAGTTCTCCTTCTCCTTCTCCTCCTCCTTCTTTTATTGTCTGCTGTATGAAAAAAAGATAGAAGAACTGATGGGAAAACATGGGAGAGTCACAAGAGGGTTACAAGATGCCATCATCTGGAAGCCCCATAATATTCAGTGGACAAGGCAGAAGGATTGCACAATAAAATCCTCATCTGGAAGCACCTGTAGCAGCCTGATGCATGTGCTGATGGAATTAAAGTTGGGATTTCTATCCAGTAACAAACGTTGTCCAACATTTCTTAGATTGGCCGGGATGATTTTTCTGCTCCAGCTTGGACCATTCACTCACTTTTTTTCTAGTTCAGGCACATTGTGCCCCACTGCCCAAGGCTTCTTAGCAGGGTTCTTCTGTTGGTTAGATAAAGGGATCTGGAATGCTTTAAAAAGAACAAAATGGAGGAAAAAAGCACTTGGCTCTAACAAGCTTCCCTCATTACCCTTATCGCACGCTCTCCATCCCCTCTTTTTAAGTCCTCTTGTTCTACCGGCACTTCAGCATTTAATGGCGCCTCTTGATAAAGAGCTCCGTCTTTGAGTGTATTTATATCCCAGTTAACCTTAATCACCTTAAATGGTAATTAGTTTTCTCTCAATCTCCACTTCCTGATGGCTGCCTTGTTTGTCTGCAATTATGACTCTTTCTTTCTGGGATCTATTAAAAAGTATCTTTTCAGCATTAAGCCATCCACTTTTGAAACAACTGAAAAGGGCAAATGATCTTTTTCTCCTAGCAGGGTTGCTATGCTTTTTGCAGCTTCATGGCAGATAAAACCCAACAGAGGAAGTTTTCTCCTGGAAAAAGGGAAATGTTTTCCCTGTTGGATTTCCACAGGAAAAGGTGACGTACCTACAGTCAATTCACCTAGGCATGGGCCATCAATGTCTTCACTACACAGGTGAGTAGAGATGGTCTTACACAATAGATACCAGTAGTAACCGAGTATTTGCTTTCCCCACTTCGTAATTCTAGAAATGTTTATTCCATATTTAAATGACCATTCCAATGTGGTCCAGAGAAAAGAGAATCAGTGGCCAGGATCCTACACCAAGCAGGATATAACGTTATGAAAGTGGTTTGAAAACGGAATATGGAATGTGTCATGGGCCCCAACAGTTCTCAGCGCACTTTGATATTGTTATAACACAGTAGTGTGGATCCTACCTGATTTTGACTTTGGGAGACTCATCTACACCAAACAGGATATTCCACTATGAAAGAGGTATATAAAAGGCAGGAGCCACACTATTGCCTTATAGCGGTATTGAAGTGCACTGCCAACTGTTGGGGTCCATTGACACATCCCATATAACGCTTTCATACCACTTTCATAGTGTTATATCCTGCTTGGTATAGATTTGTCATGGGCCCCAACAGTTGTAATTGCACTTCAGTACCACTATAAAGCAGTAGTGTACATCCTGCCTTTTATATACTGCTTTCATAGTGGAATATCCTGCTTGGTGTAGGTGAGCCTTTAGCCTTGAATTCATAAGAACATCAAAAGAGCCCTGCTGGATCAGACCAAGGGTCCTATTATTATTATTATTATTATTATTATTATTATTATTATTATTATTATTATTATTATTATTATCTACATTTATATACCGCCTCCATAGCAGAACCTCTCTGGGCGGTTTACAAAGATTAAAAACAGTGAACATTAAAAACAAATGTACATAATTTAAAAGCATAAAAACAGACAATATTCATTTAAAAACAACTACTCTGGGTCAGGCACTCTGTTCACACAGTGTCCAAGCAGCTGTCAACTAGGAACCCACAAGCAGGACACGGGTGCATTAGTATACTCCTGCCTATGTTCCCCAGCAACTGGTGTATATAGGCTTCCTCCCTCTGATACTGGAGGTAGCACAGAGTGAGTGATCATGAGCAATCCCTTCGATCTCAGCCTCAGTTGCCTGTCTGTAATAGGGGAGTAATACTAGCTCTATTCTGGGGTTCAAAAACAACCTTCCCTTGATGCAGTGGTGCAGAACTTTTTTCAATCTGATGACTGGATTTCATTTTGGGGAGGTGTTCAGCGGCGGGGGGGGGGGAGTGCATTCCAGAGGTGGGCAGAGCTTAAGGCAAAACATCAGCATATTTGAGCTTAAAGCGCTTTCTGCCAGTAAACGAGGATTCATCTACACCAAGCAGGATATTCCACTATGAAAGCGGTATGGAAGTGGTATATAAAAGGCAGTGGTCACACTACTGCTTTATAGTGGTATTGAAGTGCTCTGATAACTGTTGGGGCCCATAGACACAGCCCATATACCGCTTTCATAGTGCAATATCCAGCTTGGTGTAGATGTGTCAATGGGCCCCAACAGTTGTCAGTGCACTTTAGTACCGCTATAAAGCAGTAGTGAAGATGCTGCAGTGCACCTCAATACTGCTATAAAGCAGTCGTGTGGCTCCTACCTCTTATATACCGCTTTCATACCACTTTCGTAGTGGAATATCCTGCTTGGTGTAGATGAGCCCTAAGTCTTGGGAGAGGCATTTCTGGCTTTTAGAACAGGGAAAGGCAGCACAAGCACCATGGGGGGGGGGGGGAATGGGGGAATGGGGCTCGTGTCAGGGAACATGGGTACATGATGTATCCACGATACCAGGAACCCCAATAGTATGGCTATTGACAAGGATTGCTCTATCAATGGCTATTAAGAATAAATAGGTTAGGGTGACCATATGAAAAGGAGGACAGGGCTCCTGTATCTTTAACAGTTGCATAGAAAAGGAAATTTCAGCAGGTGTTGTTTGTATATATGGGACACCTGGTGAAATTTCCTCTTCATCACAATGGCTAAAGCTGCAGGAGCCCTGCCCTCTTTTAAATCTGGTCACACTAGTATAGCTCCTGCAGCTTTAACTGTGGTGATGAACAGGGAATTTCACCAGATTCTCCATATATACAAACGACACCTGCTGAAATTCCCTTTTCTATGCAACTGTTAAAGATACAGGAGCCCTGTCCTCCTTTTCATATGGTCACCCTAAAATAGGTCCATGTTCAGAGGCCGTATAACTTGAGTACCCGATGCTGGGAACAAATACCATATTCCTAGGTTGCTGGAAGTTGTCTGGAGGAAGGCTTACAGGATGATCGGGGGGTCTGGAGACCAAGTCCTATGTAGAAAGATGGAAGCACCTGGACATGCATCTTGGAGAAGAGGCATTATAAGCCACCTTCAGATATTTGAAGGACATTGCATACATTGAGACCAACAGTGTATGTCCTGGTATGCAAATGATTTTCCTATAGAGAACCGGTAAATTTCTCCAAGAACCAGGACGTTTTTGTTACATTTCTAGGACTCCCTCTAGTGGCCATTTTAACTTGATTTTTGTGGAGCTCGGTGAACTTTCTTGCTAAAGGAGCGTCCAGGAGAGCCTTATATTTTATATGTATAATTAAATTATTAATTTTTATTTCTAAAAAAACCAACAATGTGCAAGAATAAATGGACAAGACCCAGCCCAATGGATTGCAAGCTAAGTAGTGGTCTTCCAGCAGTGCAATCCCATACATGCCTACTCAGTAGGGGTGTGCACGGACCCCCCGCTCTGCCCCGCAGGCCGATCCAAAAATTTTGGATTGGCCCGCTCCGGGCTGCTCTGCCCATACTCTGCTCCTCTTCGCCGCGGAGCTCCGGCTCCAAATCGGAGCTCCGCAGTGGAGGGGAGTGGAGCCAGGTAAGGCCGGGAGAGGAGGGTGGGGGGGTTTACCGGGCTCTGCCGTCGCCGCCGCCCGTGCGGCAACAGCGGCAGAGCCCAGTAAGGGACCAAGGGGGAGGGGGGCCTTACCTGCCTCTGTCCGCGGTCCCTCGGCTTCTTCAATTGAGCCCGCTGTTCAACCAGGAAGTCTGGGCCGCAAGTGTGGCCTAGACTTCCTGGTTGAACCGCGGGCTCAATTGAAGAAGCCGAGGGACCGCGGACGGACGCAGGTAAGGGAGAGGGGGGGGGTTACTGGGCCCTGCCGCTGTCGCCACATGGGCGACAGCGGCAGGTCCTGGTAAACCCCACTTACCTTTCTGGCAGAGCTCCGGATCAAGGCGAAGGATCCGCCTTCACCTCGATCCTCTTCGCCATGCTCTGCTGGCCCCCCAATCCTCTTCGCCTCCGCCTTAAGGGCAGGCGAAGCCCCCCGCTCTGCTCCTGCTTCTCCGGTTTGAGGAGAAGCGGAGCACATCCCTACTACTCAGAATTAAGTCCCATTGAGTTCCATAGAACTTACTCTGAGGTAAGTGGGTGTAGGAGCAGCCCTCCCCCAGATCTGGGGAGAATTATGTCTATGTACCTTTTATTTGTAAGGCAAAACCCGTCATTGAATGGAGCGTCTCCATCACTGTTTTAGGACTTCTTCTATGGAACAGCTTCCTGGAAGAAATCTGATAGGCAACCCCTGTACACTTGCCACATGATGATTCACATAACATAGTCCTTTGTATGTCTACTCTAAAGCAAGTCCCAAATTTGTGTGTCCAGCAGGGATGGTCCCCTGTAGGGTAGCTGGAAGAAGAATCCTTAGTTTTATCACTGAACATTGATTGTTGATAACAAAGGGGATTTCACTGCTCCTTCTCTGGAATGGAAGTACAAGCAGTGCGCTCAGGGCCGGTGCCAGATTATTTTGCGCCCTAGGCATGGCGAGCTACCCTCACCACCACCCCAAATTGTACAGAAGTCCGAACGAGTGCGCTGAGAGGAGAGCTGGGACTGTCTCACTTCGATTTGGGACCGAGCCGTCTGGAATTCACTTCCGTGCGAACGCAACCCGCTATGCAGGCTGGCGTCCCAATCCCCTCTGCACGTTTACTCGGGGGAATAAGGCTT
This sequence comes from Elgaria multicarinata webbii, assembly GCF_023053635.1. Lineage (NCBI taxonomy): Eukaryota > Metazoa > Chordata > Lepidosauria > Squamata > Anguidae > Elgaria > Elgaria multicarinata. Next base: position 126,056,039 of record NC_086175.1, on the reverse strand, counting down.
CTGAGTAAGGAGGCATAGGCGGATCAGGCCGCACTGGTGCCTTCCGGTGCAACGCTTTCTCGGATGCAAGTCCCGTTGATCCACGCGCGCAGGATCGGGAAGCAGGAGAGTTTGCCTTGCGAGGAGTCCACAAGTCCCTAGCTTTCCTGGGGGAAGGTAGAGGGAGGCCTGCTTGCCTGGACATCATGGCCTATTTGAGGAGAGAGGCCGTGATGTCCAGCCCTTTCCTCGGGAGTAAGGCAGAGGCTGGCTTGAGCCAGGGTCGAGTTCGCCATGTGCTTTTTCTTCTTCTGGCGGTGGCGGCCTCCAGGCTCTGGGAGGGCGGTTTCTGGGTGGAAGTCCGAATGTGGAGCTGCCCCCCCATCCCAGCGTCCCTGGCTTCACTTCGGCTGGGCGGTCGTGGGGCACCATCTCGCCCGCCCAGGCCCAGCTGAATCCTCCAGCTGGGCCGGGCCGGCTCACAGCCAACAACGCGTGTGAGTGCTGTGCTGCGCGGTGCCCCTCTTAGCTTGGCGCTCTAGGCGGCCGCCGGAGTGGCCTCTATGGTAGCACCGGCCCTGAGTGCGCTAAGGGGAATCAGCGCAAGATAAGACAGTCCCTTTAGCACGCCCCTTGCTGAACCACTTGCGAGGGTGCTTTGCATGATGGAAGTCCCAGGTTTGATCCAGGCATCTCCAGGTAGGGCAGGAAAAACTCCTGCCTCAAACCCCGGACAGCTACCGTTGGTCAGTGTTGACAATACTGGTCTAAATGGACCAACGGCCTGATGCAGAATAAGAAACTTCCAATAGTCATGCACTCCACACCTTTCCAATGGGGAAAGGTGCGGAGCAGGTGAAGCCAGTGGAGGCTGGTGGCTTCGATGTCCGTGGGGCGGTGAATCTGCATGGGTTTAACTCAGAACCAGGCAGAACTGTGAAGGATCCCTCTCCCCAAAACGGGTTCAGAACCTTTGCTAGCTCCTTTGGAGTTGTGACTGCTTCTGATTGAAAATAGGGTGACCATATGGAAAGGAGGACAGGGCTCCTGTATCTTTAACAGTTGAATAGAAAAGGGAATTTCATCAAGTGTCGTTTGTATGCATGGTGAAATTCCCTCTTCATCACAACAGTTAAAGCTGCAGGAGCTATAGTAGAATGACCAGATACAAAAGAGGGCAGGGGTCCTGCAGCTTTAACTGTTGCAATGAAGAGGGAATTTCACCAGGTGCTGCATGTATACAAAGGACACCTGCTGAAATTCCCTTTTCTATACAAATGTTAAAGATACAGGAGCCCTGTCCTCCTTTCCATAGGATCACCCTAGATTGAAACCCAGAGTGGATTCACTGCCCCATTGAAATAAGAGCCACCAGCTTCCACTGAGGTCCACCATGAATGGGGTGATATGTCAGCTTGGATTGACAATGCCAGTCCACAAGGAAGATGGTCGGGGAAGGCAAAGAAGTCCTGGCAGGAAAGGTGAAAGGAACTAAGCACGCTTAGCCAGCATAAGAGAAAACTGAGGGTGGATATGATCATAGAATCATAGAATAGTAGAGTTGGAAGGGGCCTATAAGGCCATCGAGTCTAACCCCCCCCCCTCAATCAGGGGCAGCTGGTGCCCTTTGGGACTTGTAGGGCAGAGCACAGGGCAACTAATGGTAGGAAGAGCCAAGGGGTCACAGTAGTTTTAATTGGATTTTACTGCTTTAAAATTTCATATTTCATGCAGAGGCCACCAGTGAGGGAGGAAGCAGCAGCCAGGCACCTCTCCACCATGCCTGGGTCCAGCTCCAGCTGAGAGCCCCCTCCCTCCTGCTACCTACTGTCTCTGGAGAGGCCACCAGTGAGGGAGGAAGCAGCAGCCAGGCACCTCTCCACCGTGCCTGGGTCCAGCTCCAGCTGAGAGCCCCCTCCCTCCTGCTGTCAACTGTAACTGCTGAACTTTGCAACTAAGATTGTAGTGCCTGAATTTGCTTTCCTTTTCCCCCTCCTCCTCCTCCTCCTCCCTCCCAATCCCCTTTCCTTTTGTGTCATGTCTTTTAGATTGTAAGCCTGTGGGCAGGGACTGTCAAGAAATACTTTTGTAAGCCGCAGTGAGAGCCTTTTTTGGTTGAATGGCGGCATAAAAGTCCTTAAATAAATAAATAAATAAATATTGGTTTTAATATATTAATGGTTTAATTTGTTTTAGAATTGTATATTTATTGTTCTGTTTTATATGTATAATTTTATCTGTATGCCACCCTGAGATCCTTGTGTTATAGGGCAGAATATAAATGTTTTAATAAATAAATAAATATAAATAAAATAGGTGGAGCTAAGGGGTCACGGTTATCCACAGCAGCAACCCATTGTACAGAAAAGGGGAAATGAAGCAAATTAATTTCAAGATCATGCCGTCAAACCAGAGGACTGGGTGAAGGGCAAGCTTCCCTACCTTGGATAACTCCTTTAGAGTTTCAACATGTTCTGACTGAAACCCGGAGCAGTTTCACAGCCCCACTGACCTCGGAGCCACCAGCCTCCACTGGGTGAAGACTTCTGGACTGAGGTGGCAGCTTGAAGAATGCTCTTCCAGACATTGCCTTGGCTGGGGTGGCCTTGGTGGAGGCAATCTTTTCCTTGTGGGCAGCACAGCACTTCAGCCAGGCCCTGGGCAATGTGAGGGCATTTCGCCCTGCTCTTGATGTCACCCAGGCTGTGGTGGGCTCGTGGGGAGGTGTAGAGGTCCTCTAGTCCCTCCCCCAATTCCAGTTCCCAATCCCCGGTGTACAGAATTTTAGCTTTAAGACCTTGCTATTGCCAAATGTCTCTTAGTTCTTGGCTTTTGCTGTTTTCATCACAGGTTTCATATTGTTATGAGCCTCGTGTGGCGCAGAGCAGTAAAGCAGCAATTTCTGCAGCCGAAACTCTCCCCACGGCCTGAGTTCGATCCCAGCGGAAGCCCTCCATCCTCCCGAGGTCGGTAAAATGAGTACCCAGCTAGCTGGGGGAAAGGTAATCATGGCCGGGGAAGGCAACGGCAAACCACCCCGCTATAAGGCCTGCCAAGAAAACGTCAGCGAAAGCTGGCGTCCCTCCAAGAGTCAGTAATGACTCAGTGCTTGCACGAGAGGTTCCTTTCCCTTTTCCTTCATATTGTTGCTGTTGTTGTTTTATTGCTCTGGTTTTTGAATAATATCACTTTGATTTTAAGGTTAACTTTAATAGGAGCGCATTTATTCCAAGGCTGTGGTCCTTTCCACAGTCCTTGCCAAGGTGACAAGGGCTGCCTCAGTGGTGGACCCCCAACTGTGGAATGAGTTCTCCACTCAGGCCCGTCTGCTGCCAACATTGGCCTTAGCTAGACCTAAGGTTTATCCCGGGATCATCCTTGTTCATGTAAATGACACACAGGATATTCCAGGAGCAGGCAGGGATGACCCCGGGACGATCCCGGGATAAACCTTAGGTCTAGCTAAGGCCATTGTCATCTTTTTGGTGCCAGGTTAAAGCTACCCTCTGCTCCCAGGCATTTAGTGCCATTTTGTGGCATATGATGGATCTGCACGTCGCTCCCAGAGCGCTTCTATGCAACTCCAGTGCACCCCGAAAACGATAGTCTGACTTCCCTGTAAAAGAAACGACGAAGAGCCGTCCATGCCGCCGCTGCTGCTGCCGGCGAGGAGAGCTCTCCGTCGGGCGAGGAGAGCTCGGCAAAAGAAGGCGGGGTAGAGAGCTTCTTCCGCTCTTCACCCCGCCTTCTTTTGCCGAGCTCTCCTCGCCGACGGAGAGCTCTCCTCGCCGGCGGCAGCAGCGGCTCTTCGTCGTTTCTTTTACAGGGAAGTCAGACTATCGTTTTCGGGGTGCACTGGAGTCGCATAGAAGCGCTTTGGGAGCGACGTGCGGATCCCCTCGGGGGCATTTATGCCGGTCATCTAAGCAGGTCTAGTGTTTTATTGAAACTAGTTTTAGCTGTCTGAATTGTTTTATATATGTCATTTTTAATGATGTATTTTTATGTTGCATTTTATTGTTCTATGGATTTTTGTAAACTGCCCATTGGACGGTATAGGAATAAATAAATAAATAATCCATCCTGATCTGGGAGAAAGCCCCACTGAACTCAACGGGGCTTTTTCCTTCCTTGCAAAGGGTTGCGCTCTAAACCACCGACAAATACATGGACGATGCAGCAACGCAAACTCGCTGTTAAAAACAGGAGGGCTCTCCGATAACAGAGAAATTCACAGGGGCCATTTGCAAAATATGTTTACGTTAAAGGCAGAGATGGAACCTAACCTGGCGATGAAAATAATGAACGACTGGGACCCAAGCCAGGCACACTGTGACTGACAGCTGCAGACCTCTTTCGAGACAAATGGATCCTTTCATGCAATTAATTCCAAGGCGAGAATTGCAGTGGCGAAATTTGAATGGTGCACTTTAAAATTGCCGAGAAAGGAATAAGTGCTGGCACTGATCTACAATTACTGTTTTTGTGTGTGGGAGCATAATTTTCATATAACTGAGGTTTTTAACTCGGTTTCAAAGGGGGGGGGTGTCGGTGGGTGCGGCAGAAAGATTTTAGCTCAGTGGTAGAGCAACTGGTTTGCATGCAGGAGGTCCCAGGTTTGATCCCTGGCATCTCCAGCTACAGCTTGGAAAGAATCCTGCCCGAAACCCTGGAGAGCAACTACCAATCAGAATCAACGATACTCGGCTAGACGGACCAATGATCTGATTCAGCATAAAGCAGCTTCCTATGTTCCTATGCAATGTAACCTACTTAGAGCAGTATGCAAGGCAAGAACAGCCTCCCCCATGTTGGTGCCCTCCAGAATTTTTGAACTACAACTCTGATCATCCTTGACCACCAGCCATGCTGGTTAGGTTTTATGGGAATTGTAGTCCAAAACATCTGGAGGGCACCAGGTTGCCTACCCCTAGAACGGAGCACAACACTCTTCCTCAAGTTGGTGCCTTCCAGATGTGTTGGAGCAGAATTTCCATCATCCTCAGCCAGCTCGTCCAATGGGGATGATGGGAGTTTTAGTACAACACACCTGTATACAACAATAAGAAACTGGGTTCAATCATCATACATTTTCCATTGGCACCTTTGAGAACGTGTGATCTTTTTGCATTCCATCCTATTCTATATCTTCCCCACTGTAGTTAACCTAGATATATTTTTCCTCTTGATTTGCAGGGGGCGGGGGAGAGAATTCTGGAAGCTGTTCATGGCATTCAGTGACTAGCTACTTTGATATCACCTGTGAAACCTTCCACCACCCGAAACACACAATCTGCAGAGCAATTTTGCACTTACTCAAAAGGCTTCCCCTTTTAAAATTAATAAAGTATGGATGAATGAATGCAGACATGCTTCTGCAGCAGCATTTTTAGAAATTAAACGGGTGCCAGTGCACCTAAAAGCGTAGGGCAGTGGTTCCCAAAGTGGGCGGTATTGCCCCCTTGGGGGCGGTGGGATTGCACAGGGAGGTGCTAAGAGGCAAGGGGGCGCTAAGAGGCAAAGGGGCGGCAGGGGGGCGTTCGAGGTGGCCTTTTCCGAGAAGCGCCTCTCCAGAAGGTCTTAAAACCCAGGGACATTTTTATGGGAGAAGGTGGTTTGGTCCCAAGCCATATAGGGGAAGAGTCCACACATGTATTAATACCGTTTAAGAAAAGTCCTTTTAACGGTGAATTGAAAAGTTTCAAAAGCACCAAAACACTAATGAAGAGACATACCCTGCTTGGTGTGCCCCGCCACGCCGGCTGCAAAACAGAGGCGTTCACTCTCTTTTCCCTCCCTCTCTCAGCAATCCTGTAGTGGGTACTTAGGATTTTGAATAAATAGTCAATTAATTGTTACTGTTTTGAATTTTATTGTTATTATCTTCCTTAGTGGGTTGTTGAACACCGCTATTCTGAATAATGATTTTTATAGTGTAGGGTAGGGGGCACTGGGCATGAGTTTGTGGAACCAAGGGGGCAGTGACCTGAAAAAGTTTGGGAACCACTGGTGTAGGGCAATAATAAAATACAGTACTTGGCATAGTGTTTTCAAACACTCAAAGTGCTTCACCTGCATTATCTAAATTATAATCCTTACAGTTACCCAGCATTAGGAATGGGCAAACTGGTCAGTTTTGCTTTCTCCAGCAGATTGATTGAAATGAAATTTGCACCCATCTACTCCTGTCAAATTCAATGGGTGCAGCTGTTCCCAGCATGGAGAATACCATGATGGATACTGTTTTAGGCTGTTGTTTTTATATATTTTTGATGGTTTTAAATTTTGTATACTTTTTTTTTTTAAATTTCCACTGTTTTTAACTTTTGTAAACCACCCAGAGAGCTTCGGCTATGGGGCGGTATATAAATTTAATAAATAAATAAATATATCTGGCTGTCATATAACATTTAGGCCTTAGATAGACCTAAGGTGTATCCTGGGATCATCCCGGGGTCATCCCTGTTCATGTAAATGACACACAGGATATCCCGGGAGCAGGCAGGGATGACCCCAGGATGATCCCGGGTTAAACCTTTGGTCTAGCTAAGGCCTCTGAGAAGAGGGGACAGTTAGAATAAGAGGAAGTGGCAAACCGAATTCACCACTAACATAGTTGAATATAAACAGGGATTCAAAGCCATAATTTTATGAGCTAAGCACTGGGCCTGGATGAATGAATCTGTGTTTCAGTTTCTCTCATAGTTATTCTTTTAAAAAAAAAAAAAAAAAAAATATCAAGTTGCTTTTGTCCTGAACATGGAGCTCTTAGGAAATTTTGGTAAATTTTTATCAAAACCGAACCCATCTCCAGTTATTAGCCACGAGCCAATATGAAATATCTTGCATATTTCAGATTGGGGTGAGAGGGTACCAATGCTGAGATTTATTCATTTATTATATTTATATACCACTCCCCATTCAAGATTTTCGGGGTGGTGGTGAACAAATAGAATAAAAGAATAAAAAACAGAATAAAAACACATTTAAAGTACAGTTTTAAAAGAAACAAAGTGCAAATAAAACCACAGCTGGCCATTAAGGGAAGACTTTCTGGAACAACAGTGTTTTCAGGGTTATGGGATACAAAGGAAAGGAATGCAAAGTTGGCCCCTACCTGAGCTCCAGGGGCAGGGAATTCCATAGGATGGGGGCCACCACACTGAAGGCTCTTCTCCTGGTGGACTCCAATTGGCCAATAGGTCTATGCCCTCAGATGACCTCCGTGACTGGGCAGGTTGGTACAGGAGGGGAGAAGGCTCTCTCTCAGGTATCGTGGTCCCAAGTTGTTTAGGGTTTTGTACACTAGTCAAGAACCTTAAACTTGGCCCAGTAGCAAATAGGCCAGGTTTAAGGTTCTTGTACTAGGGAATGAGTGGCTTGCCTAAAGTCATCGAATGACTTCATGCCACGAAGTAAAATTCGAACCAAGGGCTTCCTAGATTCATAGCTTAGTCATTTAGCCACTACCATACCCTACCGAGTCTGATAGCTGGGTCAGCATTCAATTTGTTGATATGTCTATCACTTCAGCTGCAAAGGTGGGACAAAGGCGCGGATTGAGAGACTAGCTCTGGTGCCGATAAAAGTGATTAAAATCTTTAATAATTCTCGTCTGTGTCCAAAATGCTTGACGTTTTGGATTAAAAATAATCCTTCCTCAGGAGCTGACGCTGGAAACCTTATTCTTATATGTTAAATATTTTCTGGAGCCTTGCAGCTACGAGCCAGAACTCTTTGATTAGAGGCAGTTCAGCCGAACGCTCAAAAAGGAAAAAGGCTCCAGAAAATATTTAACATATAAGAATAAGGTTTCCAGCGTCAGCTCCTGAGGAAGGATTATTTTTAATCCGAAACGTCGAGCATTCTGGACACAGACGAGAATTATTAAAGATTTTAATCACTTTTATTGGCACCACAGCTAAGAGGGAATCTACACGTCGTACTGAAGGCGCTTGCATGCGCCTCCAGTCCGCCCTCAAAACACTGGTGTAGATTCTCGCCTACCTGCAGCCCAGAAGAGACGGAGGAGGAGGTGGCTCTGGAATCCGGCCACGTCCTTGCCGCCGCCGCCGGCCTCCTGCTGCCGGGGTAAGAGCGACCCGGGTCGGAGAGCAGCAGGAGGCCAGCGGGGAGGCGGCGGCGGCAAGGACGCGGCCGGATTCCCCAGCCGCCTCCTCCTCCGTCTCTTCTGGGCTGCAGGTAGGCAGGAATCTACACCATCATTTTGGGGATGTACTGGGGGCGCATGCAAGCGCCTTCAGCACGACATGTAGATTCCCTCCTGGTCTCTCAATCCACGCCTGCACAGTGGTGCCTTCTCACCCTGCCAACTACACGCTTGAAGGTGGGACAATATATTAGCTGAGAAAGGATTGTTGGATAGTGTAGGAAAAGTGGTTTGGGAGACTGATTTAAAGATACAGATAGGACAGCAGAGTTGGGAAGGAGTATGGAGACAGAGAGTGTTGAGAAATATGTCAGTAAGAATAAAGGAGAATTATTATAAAATTGTATGGAGGTGGTATTTCACTCCGGTTAGATTAAATAAGATTAATAATCAGCATTCAGCAGATTGTTGGAGGGGTTGTGGTGAAAAAGGAACGTATTTACATATGTGGTGGGATTGTAAATATGTGCAAAAGTTGTGGAAGATGGTGCTCTTCGAGATTGAGCAGATTGTGGGAATTAAAATAGAGGATACACCAAGGATTGCATTACTCTCACTGCCAGAAGATCTTAAATGTAGTAAAGAAGCTAAAGAACTGATAACGAATCTGCTGACGGCTGCGAGGTTAATCGCAGCTAGGAACTGGAAGACTCAAGGAGATTATTGTATTGAAGGATGGTATAAAGAAGTGTGGGACATTGCTATAAATGATAAATTGACATGCAATATTAAAATGAAAAGAGGTATAGTAAAAACGAATGATTTTGAGGGAATCTGAAAAAAGTTCCTAGCGTTTGTGTTTTCTAAGGGAAGCGGGAAACCACCAACAGAAGAAACTATGAGTTTTTGGAAACAGGAATGAGATCCCGAGGTGGGGGGTGCACTGTTATGTTGAGTATGAATATATTTAATAGTTTAAGTTTGAATATATGATATTAAGGCAATTTTATGTTTATGTATTATGTTCTTTTTTGTTGTTGTTGTTGAAAAATAATATATATATCTATATCTATCTATCTATCTATCTATCTATCTATCTATCTAGGTGGGACAAAGCCAGGTGAGTCCTACAGCTCAGGGCCTGAGTTTACGTTACATGGAAACATATCACAAGGGCTTGATGGCTGTTGTCCTTCAGGGAAAGGGCAGCTTCAGCACTGGGGTTTAGAGAGGTGAAGCGGTGGCTGGGGGTGGCAGTGATTCTGCTTGACCTGCCTGCTGCTGTTTCTCTACTCCAAATCACCGTCCGCAAAGTTGTGCAAGCTGCTTGCAGCCCCTGCCACCCCCCCAAATTGTAATAAAATAAAAACAAAATAAAAACAAAATGAGTCATTTTGCTCGTTTTAGTGCTCTGTAGCTTCTATAGAGCATCAAAGGGATTAAAATTAGTATAAAAACAAGCTATTTTTTTTTGACCCTCTGGACGTTCCAAACACTATTTTGGAACACCACAGGAGGGGGGAGCAAAAATGTCCCCTGCACCTCTTAAAGTCCTCACCCATGCACAAGCTAGGGGAATATGCACTGCAGACAGGAGCCAAATTTGGTGCGTGTATGCGTTACCATAATGCACAAGTAATTTACATTGCAGACTTTCAGTACAGAATTGTGGAACTCGTTTCCAACATGTTCCAGTCCTCACTAGAGATGTACAATTTCCAGAAATTTTGAAGCCATGTGGAAAAAAAACCTTGGGTTTTTCCTGCTTTTTCATCCTTGGAAATGAATGGAAAAACAGCGGACTCCCCCCCCCCCAATATTCCTGTCTCTCCCCCCGCCCCCCGCGGTCTTCACATCTCTTGTCTTCCGAGACGAATCCAGACAACATCCCAATTCCATTTCACAAAAGGAGGGAAACATTGGAGGCCCGTGCTCTGTGAAAACATATTTATTTACAAATGTACAGGTTGACAAAGATTGAGAGAGATGCAGTGGCCATCAACACAAAGCGCCGGAATAAAACAAAAAGATCTGAAGTCACTGGACAGCTTTCTCAAATCCTCTCTTCCATATGTAAAAACGACAATAGCAACGACAACAATGACCAGTATCAAAACACCCTTTCAGCTCAACTTTTTAGCAACGTCTGTAGCCCTAATCAGGTGTTCTGAACCTGAATACAGCAAACACGTGTGGGGAGGGAGCCCTGCAGCCCCACCCCTCTTCCTCTCCAGGTTCATCTCCCTCTACTTGCGGAGGGCAACGGTCTAAAGGGGAGAACCTCCTGTATCCGTTGTGTCTCTCTAGGCGGGTCAGAAACCTGGTTTTCCAGTGTTGCGGCTTGTGTAGCAAGTCTCCCTGGATACAGGAGTCTTTCCTCTTCAGATATTCCTCTTCCATGAGTTGAGGGCCACAAATGCAAAAATGGTGGAGGGGCAGGGTTGGAGAATTTCCTCTCCAATTTGCTCTATTCAGCTTCAGAATGCCTGAATAGGGCTGTTGACTTCCAGGAAAGCATGGTTATCTCAGGCCTACACAATGTGGAATAAATAAGATACTGTTTATGGGCCAAACGGAAAGTTCTTCAGATCACGCACAGCAAAGCTATTGATTTCAATGGGAAAGTTTTTCTTTTCTTTTTTTAACGCCCCCCTCCACTTGAGCAGTGGCGGTAGAATTTTGGGACAAAAATGGGGGAACTTAAATCTCCCCCTCTTAGAGTGCCATGGTTCCTATCCGAACCAGGGCTGTGCACACTTACAGTGAAGTAAATAACCCAATGATGCATAGCTCTGCTATGTCTGATTTGAAGAATGTTTCGAAGTCCATGTCATCTTACACAGCCTGATCAGTAGTGACTGATCAGGAACTTGAGACGTCTCCCATTCCAGTGTCTGCCCAGGATAGCAAAAACAGGGACACCATCAAACATCTGACAGCCCATGGTGTATTTGGAGGGGGCGGGAGTCTCCTGTATTTGGCTGGTTGGGCTACAAGCTGTGCACACTTGCATATTGCAAATTATCCAAAGGAACATATTGCTTTTGCATCTTGAAGGTTTGTTCCCTTTCTCTGAGCAGAAGAGGAAATATTGTAAAACATTTCCCCGATATTCTGAAGTTTTCGGTCCCTGGCATCTCCAGGCAGGGCTGAAACCTTGGAGAACCACCACTGCCAGTCAGTGTTGGCAATACAGGGCTAGGTGGACCAAGGGCCTGACTCAGTATAAGGCAGCTTCCTATGTCCCTAACTTAAATAACTTGAATTGCTCCCATTTATTAATGGCTTCTGTCCTACCCTGCTAAAGTTCACTTGGAGAATGAGGTCCCCCTAACACTGTGTATAAGAAATCTAACAGGAGTAAGTCAACGAGATAGTCCTTTTTCCCTGCAAAGGGCCATCTAACCTGTTGAAAGATTCTAGGTGACAGAGGAAGAGCCAGTGCAATGAAAGCCAGTGTGGTGTAGTGGTTAGAGTACTGGACTGGGAGTTCAGAGATCTGGGTTCTAGTCCTCACTTGACCGTGGAAACTACTGGGTAACTTTGGGCCAAGTACAGACTCTTAACCCAACCGACCTCATAGGGTTGTTGTTGTGAGAATAAAATGGAGAAGAGGAGGATTATGTATGCCAGCTTGGGTTTCTTGGAGGAAAAAAGGCAGGATATAAAAGCAATAATATAAATAAATAAACCTATAAAGCCTTACATGGCTTGGGACCACAGTAACTGACAGGACGCCTCTCCCGACATGAACCTACCCGTACACTACGCTCAACATCTAAGGTCCTCTTCCGAGTGCCTACTCCAAGGGAAGCTTGGAGGATGGCAACAAGGAAGAGGGCCTTTTCAGTGGTGGCCCCCCAATTATGGAATGATCTCCCTGACGAGGCTCGCTTGGCACCAACATTGTTATCTTTTTGGCGCCAGGTCAAGACTTTCTCTTCTCCCAGCCAGTTAACAACATGTGCTGAGTTTGTTTTTAACTGACCCCAGAATAGTAGTTTTAAAAGGATATTGTTGTTTTTATGCTTTTGATGGTTTTATTTTGTATGTTTGTTTTTAATGTTCACTGTTTTTAACTTTTGTAAACCACCCAGAGAGCTTCAGCTACGGGGCGGTATATAAATGTAATAAATAAATAAATTAGGATAACACCAGGCTGCTAGGCTGTTCCAGGTGGGAATGGGTGCCCTGCCCCATACACCCCCAGGGCCATCTACCCCCAGCAGCCCCAGGGTGTGGAGGACTTCTTATAAATTTTAATGTATATAAGAGAGCCAATGTGGCATAATGGTTAGAGGGTTCAACTGGGACATGGGAGATTTGGGTTCAAATCCCCACTTGGTCATGAAGCTCAGTGGTGCCTTTGGGCCAGTCACAGACTCTCTGCCCAACCTACCTCACAGGGTTGTTGTTGTGAGGATAAAATGGAGAGGAGGAGGATCATGTAAGCTGCCTTGGGGTGGGGGGGGGAAAGGCAGGATATAAATATAATAAATAAATAATACAATTAATTCTGCATTTAATATATTTTAATATAGTTTTTTTCTGATGTGATTACTGGAAAGTTGATGTTATCTGTAAGCCACCTGGAGGGCAAGGTATAAATAATTTAAATAAATAAATAAATAAATAAATGTGACACTTCATTATTATGGGGTAAGTTAGCATATACAGTCCATCACCTGAACCCAGCCCAGCGCCCTCCAGATGTGCTGAACTGCAATTTCCATCCTCCCCAGCCAGCATTTCGAAGGTTCCTAGGTTTCTTGCTGGGGATGATGGGAAATACAGCCCAACACATCTGGAAGGTACCAGGTTGGGGAAGGGTAGTTTGACCTATCCATTTCCTATCCTGCCCCAAAAGAGTAGTAAGTTCAGGTGTGGGATTCATGCTCATCCATGAAGCTTACTGGGTAACCTTAGACAGGTCACTCTTTCTCAGCATAACTTGCCTTACAAGGTGGTTGTGAGGATACAATGGGTGCAAGACTCATGCTCCTTGTAAGAAGGGTACGATACGAATGAAAGAGGTATAGCTCTAATAAACCAGAATCAAGCTTACTACAAACAGGAACAGCTCTGTATTAGAAACAACCACTATGGATTCAAAAGGATAAGCTGCTGCACTAACTCATCCATTACGAACGTTGAAGTGGGTTGTTTTTAGCATCAAGGAACTGGGAGCAGCCTGGCTTTATTGGATCCATTCTTCTCACAACAAGTATTACAAACTTGTAATACAGGAGAGGAAGCAGCAATGCCTGTATATTCTGTCCCCTAAGCACCTCCCATAGAGTTATAGAATAGAGTTATTTTGGCCCACCTCAGAAAGAGAGTCATCAGACGGGAGATCGTGTTTCCCTACCGTTGCTTTGCCTCCTACTCCTGTCCCAGAATAGGGACAAACAGTTTTCTTTTTCTTCACACGGAGAACAAAAAGGAAGCAAGCAATGACCACGTGGCCCATTCAGTGGGTGTTTTTATCCCGCTGCTTCTCCTGCACACAGCAGGAAATGGTGGCAAGTTTCATCACAGCCAAAAGAATCGGATTTTCAGGGTCTTTTTTGTGATGGAAAAACGAGCTGAAGGAGTGGGAGGCACGCGGGAGGTGAACAGCGTTGTGAAAAGGACCCGCAAAAATCTGTGAGTGGCCAGTAACGAGTGTGCAATAAAATACTCATCGGATGACACTCAAGGTGGCCAGTCTACCAATGGCAATACATTATTTGGAGGAGAAAAGCCATTATGTACATAACCAATCTTGGGTCAGAAAGTTTCACAAGTCTTTTGGTTGACCTCATTCCCTAGAAAGGCCGTGTCGTCTTTTAGATGCCTCCCAAGATTTTGAAAATAAATATCAGGAATAGACAAGTCTTTCTTTTCTCCTCCATCGACAGACATGAGTACTTCCAGCCTAGACTGCTGCCAGCTGAATGTAGGGATTTCAGAGAAATCTGTGTTGGATTCAGATTCTGTGAATCCAACCAGTGGATTCTACTTTTTTCAAGTCGCACAAATTCCGCAAACATGCGGAGCAGTTTTAGATATTTCGGGGGATTTGCGCTAATGCGCACTTGCACAAGTTACATTGGCACAGATACGCAGGGTGCACAAGTGTGCATCAACGTAAATACACATTTGCCAAAGAACAAAATCCTCATACAAAAAAATCTGATTTTGTCAATGAGTGGACGACGGACCAAAAGCTGTCTGACAATCCGCCAAGCACAGATGGAATGAATTTAACGAAATCTGTACACCCTCAGCTGAATTGCAGTAAGGTTACACTTGTTCTTCAGATCTGCTTCTGTCCAGCCTCCTGACGGGGACCACTTGAGTGGATTTGCAGCATCCAGCACAGATGTATTTCAAGAAGCACAAGTAAGCGCTCCCGGAAATGATGACGGTGACAATAATGATCACAGTGGCGCTGAAGGCTGGTGATACCGTGTCCTCTAATACAGAGTGGAGTCCACTCGTGGCAGAGAAGGTAGGCAGTTCTGTGTTCTCCCCTAACAATGAAAGAGAAAAGCAGCACAATGTTAGATGTAGCTTTGGAACACTGGTTGTCAAGTGCTCTCAGGAGCCCTGGCAAGTCATTATATTAAACTTGCCATCTAGGGGAGGGGGAGGACTCCACACGGGAAATTGTAGAGTTCCCATGAAGTGTGGACTTCCCATGAAGCCGATTCAGGACAGATAAAAGGAAGGACTTCTTCACACAGTGCACAGTTAAACTATGGAATTCACTACCATATACCACTTTCATACCACTTCCATAGGGTTATATCCCACTTGGTGTAGATGTGTCAATGGGCCCCAACAGTTGTCAGTGCACTTCAGTACCACTACAAAGCAGTAGTGTAGATCCTGCAGTCCACTTCATTACTGCTTTAAAGCAGTAGTGTGGCTCTTGCCTCTTATATACCCCTTTCATACTGGAATATCCTATCAGGCCTTTGTTGTCATTTAACTATAGAAAGGGAAAGCCTCCCTACCGGACCCCCTTCCCTGTTTTCAGAATTCCTTAAATTTATGACATTCTGTGAAAAGTGGGTTGTGTTCTTGGGTTATTTACCCAAAGTGTGATGTGTTCAAGTGTAGCTCAATCTAAAGGGCAGTGTGTAGTTGTTTTAACTTCCCCATAGTCCATAATAGTGCAGCAAAATGGAGTACAAAGGGATGGATGCTTTTCCCCCTGACTCGTCTCCCCCAGGACAGGCAGAAGAAAAGCAGGAAGGGTTGTGTACTGCTCCACTGGGCAAACAACAGCTGGCAAATTCTAAGCCAAGTGCCATAATAGAATTCGCATTGGAGTGCATAAGCACCCTCAAGCCGCCTTTATTAAGCAAGAAAACCAGCTGCTCCTAGCATTAGGCAGGGGATAAAGTTCGGGAGGGTATGACATCAACAGTTATTGCATATATATATATATATATATATATATATATATATATATATATATGCAATAAATGTAATAATAAATATAATAATAAATAAATATTGCTGGAGTGAGAATTCAGAGCTTGCTGATGTCTGCCAGTGACAGAAGAAGTGAAGAGTCAGTAGCTTTCAGAGAGACCTAAAGAAGATTATTAGGGGTGTGCACGGACCCCCCACTCCGCTTCACTTTCAGATCCGCCATTTTCGGATCCGCCCCGCCCCCACTCCGCCTGTGCCCACTCCGCTCCACTCGGAGCTCCGTATCCGGATCGGAGCTCCGTTCCCCCCCCATGGGGGGGGTTACCGGGCCCTGCCGCCATCGCCGCCCATGCGGCAACGGCGGCAGAGCCCGGTAAGGGACCAAGGGAGAGGGGGACCTTACCTGCCTCCGTCCGCGGTCCGTCGCCGTCTTCAATTGAGCCCGCGGTTCCACCAGGAAGTCTGGGCCGCTGACAGACTGCGGACGGAGGCAGGTAAGGGAGAGGAGGGCGGGGGGGGGGGGTTACCGGGCCCTGCTGCTGTCGCCGCATGGGCGACAGCGACAGCGGCAGAGCCCGATAAACCCCACTTACCTTTCCGGCGGAGCTCCAGATCGAGGCGAAGGATCCGCCTTCGCCTCGATCCTCTCCGCCACACTCCGCCGGCCCCCCAATCCTCTTCGCCTCCGCCTTAAGGGCAGGCGAAGCCCCCCGCTACGCTCCTGCTTCTCCGGTCCGATTAGAAGCGGAGCACATCCCTAAAGATTATAATTATTGGCAAGGAGAGAGGAACACAAAGGACTGAAAATAGCTGAAAATATGTAAAATAGGAGGGCAAGGAAAAATATGTCTGCAAAAACAGAGAAATGAAGACTTGGGGCACAATCCTAGGCATGTTTTGAAAGAAAGAAAAATCCTGGCTGTCCCATGCTGGGAGTTATAGGACTTCTTTCTTTCTTTCGAATTATGCGTAGCCTTGCACCCTGAGTTAAATAGCATATCTATGTAGATAAACATCTGCCATAACCAGCCCCCATGCGCCTCTCATAATTTTTGAATAACCAGCTTTCCCCAACTTGGCGCCCCCCCCCCCCAAACTTGGACAACAACCCCCATTATTCTCAGCCAGCACGGCCATTGGCATCACTAACAGAGATGACTCATCAGAACACAGCTCTGTGACTAAGACCTACAGCAAAATGTTGCAGCATTCTCCTGCTCAGTATTCCAAGCAGCTGAACACGTCCTTACCCACAGTACTTCCTTCCATCCCTCCTTTGAACAGTCATTCAGTGCCTACTGAGCGTGCTTGGTCTTCATTGGGCTCTTTTTGGAGCATTTTTGGTCCAGAATGCGGCTGCCCAAGTATTGGTGGGGGCGAGGCTATTTGATCACATAGGGTGACCCTATGAAAAGGAGGGCAGGGCTCCTGTATCTTTAACAGTTGTAGAGAAAAGGGATTTTCAGCAGGTGTCATTTGTATGCATACAGGATCTGATGAAATTCCCTCTTCATCGCAATAGTTAAAGCTGCAGGTGCCCTCCTTTCTTTTGTATCTGGTCAAGAGGGCAGGACTCCTGCAGCTTTAACTGTTGTGATGAAGACAAAATTTCACCAGGTGCTACATGGATTCAACTGACACTTCTTGAAATTCCCTTTTCTATACAACTTTAAAGATACAGGAGCCCTGTCCTCCTTTTCATATAGTCACCCTAGATCACATAACGCCGATACTGTGCCAGCTGCACTGGCTACTGGTGTGTTTCCAAGCCCAATTCAAAGTGCTGGTTTTGACTTTTAAAGCTCTAAGCAGTTTGGGACCAAATTACTTGAAGGACAACCTTCACCCACATCTAGGGTGACCAAATGAAAAGGACAGTTAAAACTGCAGGAGCCCTGCCCCCTTTTGTATCTGCTCACTCTAGCTATACTCCTGCGGCTTTTACTGTTGTGATGGAGAGGGATTTTCACCAGGTGCTGCATGCATACAAAGGACACCTGCTGAAATTCCCTTTTCTATACAACTGTTAAAGATACAGGATCCCTGTCCTCCTTTCCATTCACTCTGTTATCCATATTTTTTTCAACCTTATTTCAAAATAAAATAAAACTTCATGAAAATAAAGAAGTGAGTCCTATACAATAGAATCAAATGGCGCAGAGTGGTAAGCGGCAGTTACTGCAGCCAAAACTCTCCCCACGGCCTGAGTTCGATTCCAGCGGAAGCTGGTTCTCAGGCAGTTGGCTCAGGTCGACTCAGCCTTCCATCCTTCCGAGGTCGGTAAAATGAGCACCCAGCTAGCTGGGGGAAAGGTAGCCGCGACTGGGGAAGGCAATGGCAAACCACCCCACTACAAAGTCTGCCAAAAAAAATCAGCGAAAGCAGGCATCCCTCTAGGAGTCAGTAATGCTTTGATTGAAGGATTGAAGGATTGAAGGGAATCAGTAGTGCTTTGCACGAGAGGTTCCTTTCCTTTCCTTTCCTTTCCTTTCCTTTCCTTTCCTTTCCTTTCCAGAAGCTGTTAAAGCTATCAAATGCACAGAAAATACCTGTAAGAGCCCAGCAGAAGTGCAGACTGAAGACTAAAGGTACAATACTGGAATGACTAAATTGCATATCATGACTCCCTCTAGCTCCAGACAGAATGGAACACTCCAAGATTTTGCTACAAGAAGAGTTTGATTTCCAGTTCTCTGGAATATGTCTAAATGGGTTAGAGCGTAATCCTATCCATGTTAAAAAAAAAAGTCCTATAACTTTCAGACTAACACAACAGCCTTGTGGTGTTTAATAGGGGTGTGCACGGACCCCCTGATCTGCCCCGCGGGCCGATCCAAAAATTTCGGATCGGCCCGCTCCGCTCTGCGCCGCCCATAGTCCGCTCCTCTTTTCCGCGGAGCTCCGGCTCCGAATCGGAGCTCCGCAGTGGAGGGGAGTGGCGCCAGGTAAGCCCCCACTCCCTCCTCTCCCTTACCTGCAGAGCCCGGTAAGGGACCAAGGGGGAGGGGGGCCTTACCTGCGTCCGTCTGCGGTCCCTCGGCTTCTTCAATTGAGCCCGTGGTTCAACCAGGAAGTCTGGGCCGCAAGTGTGGCCTAGACTTCCTGGTTGAGCCGCGGGCTCAATTGAAGAAGCTGAGGGACCGTGGATGGATGCAGGTAAGGGAGAGGCTGGAGGGGGGGTTACCGGGCCCTGCCGCCGCCGCCGCATGGGCGACAGCGGCAGGGCCCGGTAAACCCCACTTACCTTTCTTGCGGAGCTCCGGATCGAGGCGAAGGATCTGCCTTCACCTCGATCCTCTTCGCAACGCTCCGCTGGCCCCCCAATCCTCTTTGCCTCCGCTTTAAGGGGAGGTGAAGCACCCCGCTCCGCTTCTAATTCGCTGGTCCGATTAGAAGCGGAGCACATCCCTAGTGTTTAATGGCATAACACAATACTGAAGTAAATAACACTGTGTTTAATGAGTTTTACACCTAAGTAAAGGATTACAGCCTTACAGCACAACCCAATGCACAGCTACTTAGGAGAAAAAAGTCCCATTCTATTCAATAAGATGTACTATCAGACAGTGAAAGTTGTTGGCTCTGATGTCCGTGGGGTGATAAATCCACTCCAGGTTTCAGTCAGAACTCTAAAGGAGCTTTAGAGTTCTGATTGGTTCAGACTGAAACCTGGAGTGGAGTCACTATACCACTGATATCAGAGCCACTGGTTTCCACTGATAACAGGGATGCGTGCATAAGGGTGCGCTCCTATAGATGTTTAGAAAAAACAATCCTACAGCTCTCAGCATCCCTCAGCTACCAGGGGACTGGTTGGGTCATTCTTGGAGTTGCAGGACCTTTTTCTCTTTAAACTTCCATAGGAAGTTCAATCACAGCTTTTAAAGCTCAGCTAAAAACATTTCTTTTTTCTAAAGCTTTTAAAACTTGATTTTGATCTGACTTTTATACTGTTAGTTTTACTCTTCCCTGTGCCTGTTTGGTGCATTCTCTTCCCCTTCTTATTGTTTTATTATGATTTTATTAGAATGTAAGCCTATGCGGCAGGGTCTTGCTATTTTATTGTTTTACTCTGTACAGCACCATGTACACTGATGGTGCTATATAAATAAATAAATAAATAATAGGATTGCGCCCTAAAGCACTTTAATTGATTCACTTAAGTCTGTGGGTTTTGGCATCCTGTCAAATGGCTATTTGTCGGGCTCTACCTGGATCACCATCCAGACCATAGTGACAGTCTAGACTGATGAATAGAACACAGACTAATGAATAAAAATGGCTACCTCTCTCCCCAGTCAAGAGTCCAGCTGAAAAAGCAAGAAAACTAAACAAATAACAAATAACCCAACAATCCCAGTTTTGATGCTATTGCTCTGACAGCTCAAACATTTTAAAGAGCAGATTAATATGAATAAATGCCTCCCTCCTGGGCTGACTGTTGACAGCTTCCATGCTTTAAAGTGCAATTTCCAAATATTTACATGCCTGCTTCCATGGTTTCGCCTAAATAGAAGGCAGCAAGAGGCAGGATGAATTGCGTTGGTGGGCGGGGAAGTAAGTAAATGATATATTAGCAAATTTATCTTTTGCCTGGGAAGGCTGAATGAAAAATATGGAGTAGAGAATAGGGTTGAATTTTTATAAAAACAGCGTACAAACAGCCAATCCTGGTCCCCTACACAACTGACCCTGGTTCCCTATATGTTCACACAGCCAACCCTGGCCACCTACTACGTTCACACAGCTAACCCTGGCTGCCTACAGGTTCATACAGTCAACGCTGGCCCCCATAGGTCCTTCCCCCCCCCAAGAAACCCTGGTCCTCTACCAGGTTCACATAGCCAACCATGTTCTTCCCTATATGTTCACACAGCCAACCCTGGCCACCTACTACGTTCACACAGCTAACCCTGGCAGCCTACAGGTTCATACAGTCAACGCTGGTCCCCATAGGTCCTTCCCCCCCCCCAAGAAACCCTGGTCCTCTACCAGGTTCACATAGCCAACCATGTTCTTCCCTTTAGGTTCACATAGCCAACCCTGGCTGCGTACAGGTTCACACAGCTGACAGCTCACACCAGTACAGAACCAAGACAGACTTTGCAACCCAAACACCTGGCTTCCTGCTGTAACAAGAAGAACGCAAGAAGAGAGCTGCTGGATCAGACTGGTTCATCTAGTCCAGCATCCTGTTTCCCACAGTGGCCAACTAGATGCCCCAATGGCAAGCCTACAAGGGTGGCATGAATGCAACGGTCTTCTCCTGTTCCCAGAAAGAGTATTGAGAAATATGGTGGCTGTGAATCAAGAACTCCATTTAGCTACAAACTTCCCAATCGGCCCCCTGGGGTTCCCCGGATGGCCACGCTCCATCCCTGGCCCACCCCCTTCCTCCACCCTCTTCCTTGACCTACAGCGGGTTAAAAGAATAAATTTAGAAAACAATCTGTAGTTGTTTCCCCACAGAAATTCAGTGGTAAACCACTATTTGTTTTGACGCCACTGAATTTGGCGGCAGAGTGCATTATTGGGAATCCTGGAGCGCCATTTGGTTGCAAAAATCAAATTTGAGAAGGAATGCAATGAAGCAACGCCACCCCTGAAATCCTAATGAAGAAAATAATAAATATAGAAAACTAGGGTGACCCTATGAAAAGGAGGACAGGGCTCCTGTATCTTTAACAGTTGTATTGAAATGTGAATTTCAGCAGGTGTCATTTGTATAGATGGAGAACCTGGTGAAATTTCCTCTTCATCACAATGGTTAAAGCTGCAGGTGCCCTGCCCTCTTTTAAATCTGGTCACAGTATAGCTACAGTATAGCTCCTGGCAGCTTTAACTGTTGTGATGAAGAGGAAATTTCACCAGGTGCGACATGCATACAAATGACACCTGCTGAAATTCCTTTTTCTATGCAACTGTTAAAGATACAGGAGCCCTGTCCTCCTTTTCATATGGTCACCATATAGAAAACCAGCAAGGAGACTAGGAAAAAGAAGCAAGGGAAGGAGGTTAGGCAGATGTTGGGTGTGCCTGGCTTGAGACCTCGCAAAGCCGTAGCAAATGTAAGGTCCAAAATGCTTGGGTTTTTAAAACCATTCTTAGATGTATGTTCTCTCTCTCTCTCTCTCTCTCTCTCTCTCTCTCTCTCTCTCTCTCTCTCTCTCTCTCTTTGTGTGTGTGTTGTCGGTCTATATGTTTTTACACAAATGCTTTTTTGTACTTTGTGCAATGAATGTTAATATTTTTTTAATTTCTGTGAACTGCCCAGAGAGCTTTGGCTATGGGGCAGTATAGAAATATGATAAATGAAAACGAAAACCAACAATTCATAACAGTCCTGCTACCCACTACCATGGCAAGGAACAGGTCTCTCTGGACCTCCGAGGGGATCAACACACAAAGACATGTAGCCCCGATATTGCAGCTATGCGTGCAGGGTGGAAATTCCTTGAGCATCTGAGCCTGGTAACTAAGTTCCCAATGTGGTTGGGCAGCATCACTGGAATGGAAGTGGTCTAAATGCAGCAATGCTGGCTCCACAGAGGGTGAAGCTCTATCTGGGAAACAAGGGAGCACAGGAAGAGAGAAAGAAGTAGGGTGACCATATGAAAAGAAAGACAGGGCACCTGCAGCTTTAACTGTTGTGATGAAGAGGAAATTTCACCAGGTTCCCCATATATACAAAAGACACCTGCTGAAATTTCCTTTTCAATGCAACTGTTAAAGATAAAGGAGCCCTGTCCTCCTTTTCATATGGTCACCCTACACAATAAGGTCCTGTGATCACAATAAAAGTTTGGACTCAATGGTAATTATAGGCCAGGGAAACAAAGGAGATAATGTCTTTGAGCATGATTGTAGTGGGGTTATGATTGAAGTGGGATGGGCGAATTAGACACTACAAAGTCATACTTCCAAGAGACATCCTAGTAGAGTTGACCTTTTACAGTTGTATAGAAAACCACAGGTTGATATCCCTGCATCAGATACTATGAATAATGTGGAAGACTTCCAATTTCACTCTCAGTATGTTGGCTGACATGAATGATGCAGAAGCTGGATGGTGCTGGAGCTCTCTAGACAGGCTGAGCAGGAGGCATTGAAAGAATGATAAAGCAGCAACAAAGGACAATCAGGATCACACCCAGACACCAGGGAAAAGGCAGTAATGCTGCAAATGCCCCAGAGGTAACTATCAACCACTCCATATTTGAAGCTTCTGTAGGGTGACTATATGGAAAGGAGGACAGGGCTCCTGTATCTTTAACGGTTGCATAGAAAAGGGAATTTCAGCAGGTGTGATTTGTATGCATGCAGCACCTGGTGAAATTCCCTCTTCATCGCAATAGTTAAACTGCAGGAGCCCTGCCCTCTTTTGTATCTGGTCAAGTAAGCAGGGGGTGATCCTGGGGCTGGAGCGAGGAGGTTATCATGGAAGCCACATTGCACAGCTTCCTATGTGCCACGTGGCCAACCCCCTTCCCACTCCATAGTTCCCTGACTAGACAGGTGAAATCGCCTGTTCAGCCAAACGTACAGGGTGACTCTTCTCTTGCCACCCTGCAATGAATGGTTGTCAGCCTCAGAGGCTGATGACTATAGAAAAGGTGTACAAATATCAGAGGAGATCAGAGAAATTCTAAAGCAAACAGAGAAACCTTCTGAAGCCACATAGAAACCTTTTGAAGCGATAGAGAAACTTTTTGAAGTAATACTGCAAGCAAAAAAATAATAAAGCAGTACCTATCCTACCCTGTACTTGACTGAAGTAAGCGTCTTCCAAAAGCTCCTGAAAGCCAGTTAGAGGACAAAGACTGATGATCAAAACAAATACCAGATGGAAGACCAAGTGGCAACACTAACCCCAGAGCAGTATACCCTCCCCGCAGTGCAAGGTTGACATCTTCATTTCATTAGGTTAGTTATAGCTACTGGGTTTCCAGTCCATAAAACAGTAATTCCCAAATTGTGTTGGGATACAGTAGTAGGCCACAAGAGAAATGGTGTTATGCCATAAGAATAATCTCTAGCATCTTCAGTAAAAAGGATCTCAAATTCCAGGACTCCCCTCTGCCTGCAATCTTGGACTGCCAACTATCACGTGGGATAGACGGTAGCGGATTAGATGGCTCTACTTCTAATGCAGTATAAGTTAGGGTGACCATATGGAAAGGAGGACAGGGCTCTTGTATCTTTAACAATTGTGTAGAAAAGGGAATTTCAGCAGGGGTCATTTGTATGCAGACAGCACCTGTAGGAATTTCTTCTTAACAACAATTAAAGCTGCAGGAGCTATACTAGAGCGACCAGATACCAAAGAAGGCAGGACTGCTGCAGCTTTGTTGTGATGAAGAGGGAATTCCACCAAGGCAGGATCTACACTATTCATTACACCGTTGTTTAAGTGCATTGTTGCGTCCTCCCTTGCTACGTTACAAAATGCAACTTGAGCCCAGTCAATCGAAATACCTTTTCTTCTATCGTTTTACCCCGGCACACTCTTCTTTAGAACGTTCTTCATTATGCTCATACCGGTTCTGAAGTAAACCTCCTTCTTCCGGTGACTCTGAGCTAGACCTGCCGGGATAAGCTGGCAGGGAGGCGGGGCGACGCGTAGGGACGAGGGAAGCCCTGCAGCGTCTTAAAGGGGCCACGTGCACCCCGAAAGATAAGCGGTTTTTTAAAAAAATTAAGCCTCTGTCCCCTCTTTCACCGCCCTCCCTCCCCCTCCCCCTCGTGTAGAAAAGCCCTCACTTGTCCTAATCAGGAAGCAAAGACCATGGTCACGAGACATGACTTTGAAAGACGGCTTTGAAAACAACGAAAGGTTGGAGCACATTGTTAGTTTTAAAACGATTTTAACAGAAAGTGGAACGGTTTTAAAAGTCAGAAGAAACGTAACAACAGCAGCATCATATGACTGCTGACGTCATCTCTGCCAACTTGTTACGTTTCATCTAGACAAGTGTAGACGGTCTCCAGGTGATGTATGCATACAAATGACACCTGCTGAAATTCCCTTTTCTTCGCAACTGTTAAAGATACAAGAGCCCTGTCCTCCTTTTCAGATGGTCACTCCATATAAGTCATCTTGTTATGTCTACATAGAAGGTCTGCCAAGCAACCGGGATACTGCAGCAAATAATTCCAGGCCTTAAAGGTGTAATCCTATGCATGTTTAGATAGAAAAAAAGTCCTACAGCTCCTAGCATGTCCCAGCCAACAAAGGGCAGGCTGGAGCATGCTGAGAATTGTAAATTTATTATTTATTGATTACATTTTTGTACCGCCCAATAGCTGAAGCTCTCTGGGCGGTTCACATGCTCTATATTTATTCTCTCTCACTCTGCCATGGAAAACTGATGTTGCTTATATGGGTCCCGTATGGTCCCCATATAAGATCTGATCCAGGCACTGATCAGATCTATGCCTGCCTAGCTTCACTAATGTCTCAGCAGCGAGGGTTATTTACTGTGGGTTGGGGTGTGTGTGCCAAATCAGCCTTCATTGGAAGCAATCTCCTCGTCTGCTCTTTTCTCTGCTTGATTACACCAGCCTAGATAGATTACTTCACTAATAAAGCAGGCACCATTCCATTCTTCTCTGTTGATTGCAGAGAAGCTACATAACAGTGAGCTTGAAGGCCTTTGCATGTGTTCTATTATTAAACAAGCCTAGCTGCTTTGTTGTGATTTTGGCAGAGAACAAAACTGTCCCGGACATTCCTTCCCTCTCTTTTTCTCTTGCGGAAGATCCTACACTCTGGAATACATGTCACACAGGCAACAAAATATTTGCTGCACTTTGGTTTTTTTGCCTTCCGCACTGGGCTTCTCCACATGGAGCATTTATCCTGTGATTGAGATTGGTCACTCACAGATGTTTACGGGTCCTTTACATGACGTTGTCAGCCTCCAGCGCCTCTCCTATGTTTTCCGAGAATTTCCGCGGCTTAATTTTAAACTGAAATAACGAGAAGCTAACGAGAAGATCCACTGTGACTTGTATGTGAAAAGAAGAGATGGAGCTATATATACAGTCACTAGACGGCACTGTTCTTAATGAAACCTTTAGATCTCCTAGATAAACAGGAGAAAAGTGGGGTCGGGGGAGATAATAAAGGGCTGATCTTAACCTCGCAAAGAATCTGGAAGCAGAAGCCTATGCGGCAGGGTCTTGCTATTTACTGTGTAATCTGTACAGCACCATGTACATTGATGGTGCTATATAAATAAATAATAATAATAATAATAATAATAATAATAATAATAATAAGCCCTGGTAAAATCACAGGACCAAAAACCTCAGGGTGGAGAAGCTGACTGCATCCAAAGGGCTGGGAACCAGAATACATCAGGAAGCATCTGTTCCCGTAAGGGGGGTTCTTTTTGGTAACCCCCTTCCACATGACATGTGCTTGCATCAGCAGGTGAGATCCTACTCTTACTAACATGGCAGTCTGAAGCTAGGCTGTTACAAAGAGCAGGTTTTATTGCCAGTGGCACGGGAGCTTTGGATTTCTCTCCCAATGGTCAGTCTGGATTCCTCTTGACTTTCTGACATTCGCTTACAGTTTTTCTATTTCAAAAGGCCTTTGAGTGAGCTGCGGTTTTATCAGGTTTAGATTTGTTGCTGGATTATATTGCTGATCTTATGGTTGTTTTTACAGTGGATTTACAGGAAGATGTAATGGTTTCATTTGGCATGGACATTCTTTGACAATTTTAATGATTCGATTTATTCTGCGAGCTGTCTTGTCATGATATAGCCTCAAAGGTGTATAAATAAATAGCCCAAAGGGTGGATAGTAAATAAATAAATACATACGTCTAGAAATATACTACGTGGTGCAGCTATCCTCCTGATTGTAGCTGGGCTACTCCAGATGGACTGTGCTTGGTACTTTGCAAACTGAAAATATCTGTCATAACTAGTCACTGCTATTCCCCATTCTATACGCATGCACAAGCACACACGCACACATTTGAAAGAAAATCCCACGGGTATTAGTTTTCTTACTCCAACTGCTCCTGCTTGAAGCTGGTGTGCAAGAAAACTTCTGCTTGCTGCAGTCCAGTGTTACTTGTCTCTGATTTTCCGGGCTTCTCTACATTAAGGAAAAATCCCAGTCTTACCAGGGCTTCATCTTGCAGAGTCTTTGCAGGTTTACAGTGGGCGCAATATATGCACCCTCCCCCCACTCTTGTTTTTCCCTGGTTCCTTGGTGGGCACATTCCATATGTTTCATTTATACAGCCAGTACATAGTGCTGCAGGATTTCTAAAATAAGGCGCGATTCTTGAATTACTCCACCTCTTTCACAGCACTTTATGCCAATTTTTATTTGTTACTACATTTTTGGTGATTTTGAAAATGGCGGAATACACCCAAAACAACACGAGCGAGGCACCAATGATTGATGACGACGTGAAAAGGACCTACGAACTTCTGTGAGTGAACTACCATGAGCGCACAATAAATGCCACATGTAAAAATTCCCTCCATCACCACCTGCTATATTCAGAGTGGCTGAATGTGCTTTACTGTGTTAGGACCCAGGCGCAAAGCCAATGAAAAGCTACTGTTGTGCCATTTTGCCTGCCCTGCTGCCTTTACCATGTCTCTGAGGAAGCTGATAACTTGGCTTTTTACTATCAACTTGGAAATATGTTTAAAATTTCCATAGTGGGAGGGAAACATGGCTATATTTAGTATTATTCTAATAACTTTAAATATATCATTATACTTGATGTTTATTTTTCTTCCTTGTTTCAGTTATGCCAAGGGCAGGAGCCCCTAACAACCCACCCTAGTTATGCTACTGCCAAGGAATGGCAGTGTTGCCAACTTTAGATTTTAAAAATATCCCCTCCTTTGCCACTTCTTCTGCAGATGGGAGGGGGTCTAGGGTTGATCATCTTTTCGGTATTCAACGCTGCTTATCTGACAGAACATGATCAGATCAGGGGGCTGTCTATAAGTGTTTCGAAGCTCTGCAGTGACTGCAAATCAGTGCTGCATCAGTTATATGATGCAGCCTCAGATTTGCAGCTACTGTGGGACTTCTCCGCAAAGCTGCACTGTTAAAAAGTCAGGGATTTACCCCGACTTTTTCATTGGGAGTGAGGTCACCCTGGCTCTTCCACCGTCTGATCTCACTCCGTGGTTGATCCGGGGGGCATTCCAGGTGGATAGCAACCGGCGATTGGTCGCCAGAAGTGGGGAAGGGGGCGGTCCAGTACCTGGATGACTGCTGGAAACTCCATGCTGTATCCTGGCATGGGGATTACCTGATGCCACCCCACAGAAGTGGAACTGCAAGGTTTAGGGGGAACGTGGCACCAACTCAGTGCTGTGAAGGCAGGGCCCTGGAAAATAGAAGCTATTTGGCAATGAACCAGAAAAGAAAAGAACTGTCTAGCCTGTTTCTTTGTTGGTTGTTTTTGTTTCTGGGACAGTCGCCATAAAAGCTAGGAGCAGGGCTGTGTTGGTTTCAAGGGAGGCTGCATGCTGTGGCCTCTTTTTGCCTCTCTGCTGCTTGCATTTGAGCCTATGTCATCCGGAGGGATGAATTATCTCCGGCTCTGCTCCTGAATTTGGGGAAGTCCAGGAATGGCACAGGAGGTGCCAGGTTGCTCTTCCAATGGTCCCAGGGGAGTGCTGTTGGCCGAAGCCTCCAGCTTCTTGCCTGGTTCTAGCTGGGGCCTGCCATGCTGGCTCTCCCCCTGCTCTCTTCCTTATCAGATGAGTCTCCTCGAGGTAAGGCATGACACCTTACGAGAGGCATTTCAGCCTTCTAGATTGGAGGGGGTGGTTGCAGAAAAGCTGGGAACCTACCCAACAAATTGATGTTCATGGGAAAAGCAGTGGGGCCATCTTGGGAAACCTGGAGGGCCAAAGGTGGCCCTTGAGTAGGCTAGATTTGGCCACTGGGCCTTTAGTTCTGCACCCCAGCCTCTGCGAGTCAACACCCTTGATGAGCTGCTGTCTCTCTTCACTGGAAAGGTTCTCTCGATGTCAAAGAGGAGTTCTCAGATTCTAATTCTGCTCATGCAAAGGCCATGAGAGCTCCTAGGAGCCAGACTTGGCTTAAAATCTACCATCAAAGATGTTGGGTGGACATCTCATGGCACTTCCTGTTCCACGTCCTGTTTTGCCAACACCATGAAAATAATTGTCAAGAGAAGTTTCATTTCTATTTGTTCTCTTGCTACTCAAGTTTGGCAAGTGGTGGGTGATTTCTTGAGAGCCGATTACAATCAAAAGATGATGCTTCTATTGGTTTCTTTAGGACCACTTTTGCAGGGAAGTATGCAGTGGTGCAGCTAGGGCTGGAACATGGGGCCAACATCCAGGGCATCTCGAATGGCCACCGGGAGAGTGGCAAGAGAATTGGGCAACAAAACCAAACTCCACTTTATTCCTGTCATCATGCTGCTGATATGATTTCAGTGAGTTTAAAGTGCAAAACTGCACATCCGCAAAGTTGTTGTTTTTAAATCAGGGTTGCCAAATTGTTTTGTTGTCATTGTTCTAGCGTACCAGGAATATAGAAGCAGCTTTAAAGAATGGAATGGTGGTAGCAGGAGGCGGGAGAGACTTATGCCATAAACAAGGCCATCTAAAGCCCCCCTCGCCCCAAGATCATTAAGTCTTGGATCTAAAATTACCTAACTACACCACTGGAAGTGTGTGTGTTCATTGCATTCTCATTTGCAGGAATATCATGCGAACCTTTCAAGTTGGGAGATATGCATGACCAACCCTGTGCAAATGGAGGAGGGGGGGGAGTGTAATTAAAGTAAAATTCATTTGCTTCATAGTAAGATAAAAACAGGATTTTCGAGGAAAGTAATTGAATAGTTGGAGCTTGCATAAAGGGACAGAGAACACCTGGAACAGTGGACTGGGGGATTGTGATGCAGTGATATTGTTAATACTAAGCAGGTTTTAGGAGTGTGAGGAAAAGTGGTTATATGCTGTTATATGCTGTAGAATCTGCCTTCTCCAATCAAGTGCCCTGCAGATGTGTTGGATAACACATTTGGGGGCACAAGATTGGGGAAGGTTATTCTAGACTGCCCCCAGGAACCCTTAATCAACCCTTTTCTGTCCCTCAGATATACCGATTGGGTTCAGACGACACCATAACCCATGATGGGCTAAATATCATGTAATCCTTAAATAACCCATTGTGGATTATTTAACCCATTTTTAAAATCACGATGGGTTATTTGCCCAAAATAACCCACTCAGATAACCCACAATCTGCAGTAGGGGTTATTTAACCCAAAGTGGGTTACCATGTTGTCTGTCATAGAATCATAGAATCATAGAATAGCAGAGTTGGAAGGGGCCTACAAGGCCATCGAGTCCAACCGCCTGCTCAATGCAGGAATCCACCTAAAGCATCCCTGACAGATGGTTGTCCAGCTGCCTCTTGAAGGCCTCTAGTGTGGGAGAGCCCACAACCTCCCTAGGTAGCTGATTCCATTGTCACACTGCTCTAACAGTCAGGAAGTTTTTCCTGATGTCCAGCCGGAATCTGGCTTCCTTTAACTTGAGCCCGTTATTCCGTGTCCTGCACTCTGGGAGGATCGAGAAGAGATCCTGGCCCTCCTCTGTGTGACAACCTTTTAACTATTTGAAGACTGCTATCATGTCTCCCCTCAATCTTCTCTTCTCCAGGCTAAACATGCCCAGTTCTTTCAGTCTCTCTTCATAGGGCTTTGTTTCTAGACCTCTGATCATCCTCGTTGCCCTCTTCTGAACACGCTCCAGCTTGTCTGCGTCCTTCTTGAATTGTGGAGCCCAGAACTGGACGCAATACTCTAGATGAGGCCTAACCAGGGCCGAATAGAGAGGAACCAGTACCTCACGTGATTTGGAAGCTATACTTCTATTAATGCAGCCCAAAATAGCATTTGCCTTTCTTGCAGCCATATCGCACTGTTGGCTCATATTCAGCTTGTGATCTACAACAATTCCAAGATCTTTCTCGTTTGTAGTATTGCTGAGCCAAGTGTCCCCCATCTTGTAACTGTGCATTTGGTTTCTATTCCCTAAATGTAGAACTTGGCATTTATCCCTATTAAATTTCATCCTGTTGTTTTCAGCCCAGCACTCCAGCCTATCAAGATCACTTTGAAGTTTGTTTCTGTCTTCCAGGGTATTAGCTATCCCACCCAATTTTGTGTCATCTGCAAATTTGATCAGCGTTCCCTGCACCTCCTCGTCCAAATCATTAATAAAAATGTTGAAGAGCACTGGGCCCAGGACTGAGCCCTGCAGCACCCCACTCGTTGCCTCTCCCCAGTTTGAGAAGGTTCCATTGATAAGTACTCTTTGAGTCCGATTCTGTAGCCAACTGTGGATCCACCTAATAGTTGTTCCATCTAGCCCACTTTTAGCTAGTTTGTTAATCAGAATGTCATGTGGTACTTTGTCAAAAGCTTTGCTGAAGTCAAGATATATGACGTCCACAGCATTCCCACAGTCCACAAGGGAGGTTATCCTATCAAAAAATGAGATCAAATTAGTCTGACAGGATTTGTTCCTGACAAATCCATGTTGGCTTCTAGTAATCACTGCATTGATTTCAAGGTGTTTACAGATTGACTTCTTTATAATCTGCTCCAGAATTTTCCCAGGGATGGATGTCAGACTGACTGGTCTGTAGTTCCCAGGTTCCTCCTTTTTGCCCTTTTTGAAGATAGGGACAACGTTAGCCCTCCTCCAGTCATCCGGCACCTCACCCGTCTTCCATGATTTTGCAAAGATAATAGACAAAGGTTCTGAGAATTCTTCCGCTAGCTCCTTCATTACTCTTGGATGCAGTTCATCGGGCCCTGGAGATTTGAACTCATTCAAGGAAATTAGGTGTTCTTTGACCATTTGTTTATCAATCTCAAACTGCAATCCTGCCCCCTCAACTTCTGCTTCACTTTTTCCAGGGGGGTCATAGACCCGCTTTTGGGAGAAGACTGAGGCAAAGTAGGAATTGAGCACTTCAGCCTTTTCTTTGTCATCTGTTATCAATTTGCCATCCTCATTAAGCAGTTGAACCACCATTTCTTTCCTCTGTCTTTTACTACTCACGTATCTGAAGAAAGCCTTTTTATTGTTTTTAGCATCCCTCGCTAATCTCAGCTCATTCTGAGCTTTAGCCTTCCTGACGCCATTTCGGCACTTCTGCGCCACTTGTCTGTACTCTTCTTTTGTAGCCTGGCCTTCCTTCCACTTCCTATATGTATCCCTTTTTGTTTTCAGTTCATCAATAAGCTTTTTGTGGAGCCACATTGGTTTCCTCTGTTGTCTTCTATCTTTTCTCCTTGTTGGAATTGTTTGTAACTGTGCCTTTAAAATTTCATTTTTTAGATACTCCCACCCATCCTGCACTCCTTTTCTCTTTAGGCTCCCTTGCCACGGGACCTTACTTATTATAGTTCTGAGTTTATTAAAATCAGCTTTCCTAAAATCCAGAGTACGTGTATGGCTACGCTCGACTTTTGTCTCCTTCATAATCAAGAATTCAAGTATGACGTGGTCACTTTCCCCCAGAGTTCCCGTAACTGCCACTTTATCCACTAAGTCATCCCTATTGGTCAATAACAAGTCAAGGATTGCCGATCCTCTAGTTCCTTCCACCACTTTCTGTAGGAGAAAGTTATCACCCATACATGTCAGGAATTTCTTGGAAGGGCCGCTTTTGGCAGTAATGGTCTCCCAACAGATATCAGGGTAATTGAAGTCCCCCATCACTAGTACATCACACTTCCTTGAAACACTGGTAATTTGTTTCTCAAAAGTTTCGTCCTCATCTTCTCCTTGATTGGGTGGTCGGTAGTAGACTCCGATTATCATATTCTTTTTATTCCTAGCCCCATTTATTTTAATCCAGACGCTCTCGACGGGGCTCCCAATCTCATCCGCCTGTATTTCTGTGCAGGGATAGGTATTTTTAACATATAGTGCAACTCCACCTCCCTTTCTATTTCTTCTGTTCTTTTTGAACAAGTTATATCCTTCAATTGCTATATTCCAGTCATGGGAGTCATCCCACCAAGTTTCAGTTATACCTATCAAGTCGTATTTGCCTTCATGTAATAAGAGTTCAAGTTCATTCTGTTTGTTTCCCATGCTCTGGGCATTAGTATATAGACATCGAAGACCATGTGTTTTATAGTCTGGCTTTGTTCCTACCTTGTTGCAGACACTATTTTGGGACTCTGTTGGAGCTGTTCTCTGTACTGTGGTGCATTGGCCTTCATCCATTGTTGCCTCAAAATTTACGTCTCCCACCCCCGCAAGATTCAGTTTAAAGCCCTCCTGATGAAGTTCTTCATGCTGTGGCCGAACTCATTCTTTCCAGCCCTTGTGAGGTGCAACCCATCTCTTGCCAGCAGTCCATGTTCCAAGTAGCGTAGCCCGTGGTCCCAGAATCCAAAACTCTCACGACGGCACCACCTTCGAAGCCAGTCGTTCATCCGGAGTATTTTTCTTTCCCTTTCTAATCCTCTTCCAAGAACCGGGAGGATGGATGAGAAAACTACCTGGGCCCCAAAGTTCTTCAGTTTCCTTCCCAGAACTTCAAAGTCTGAAATGATTTCTTCGTAGCTCTGCTTGGCGACATCATTTGTTCCCACATGGATGAGAAGAAAGGGGTATGTGTCCGTTGTCTTTATGAGCTTCGGTAACCTTTCAGTCACATCTCTAATCTGTGCTCCAGGGAGACAGCACACCTGGCGAGTCCATGGATCTTCACGACATACTTGGGTTTCAATCCCACGCAGCAGGGAGTCTCCCACAACGACTACTCTTCTCTTCTTCTTGGTTGACCTACCTTCTGTCCCTTGGTCACTGTTGCATGGTGTCTCCTGTACTTACTCCTCTGCAAACTGTCCTTCAGTCTCATTCTCCAGAAGCTGAAAGCGGTTGCTTAACTCCAATGGCCCCACCGGTGCAGAACGCCCTCTAATTCCTCCTCTCCTAACTGTCACTCTTTTCCAAGGAGTTTCCTCTTCATTGGCTTTCCTCCCCTCAGCATACTCCACTTCGGCTTCAGCTGGCTGTTGTTCTTCAATCTCATGTGCTTCTTGTTGCTGTTGCAGTTCCACCGTTCGGTCTAAGAACTCCTCGACTTCTCTTATTCCTTGGAGGGTGGACACTCGCTGCTCAAGTCCCCTCACTTTTTCTTCCAAAAGTGCCACCAGCTTGCACTTGTTGCAGGTATACGCCATGTTGAGCTCAGGCAGAAACACGAACATTGCACACCCTTTGCAGGTCACCACCTCTAGGGACTCCTTTCCATCCATATTGTCGATTTCTGCTTTGGTTTTTTTCCTTTTTGATTATAGTAGAATTGCCTTTGCTTTGTTGTGTCCTCTCTGAAGGTACACAACTATATGAGTATGTCTTAAGGGAAAGTAATCTTTTGGGTTTTTTTTGCTTTTGTTTGGTGGTGGTTTTGTGGGGTTTTTTTCTCTTTATGTTTTTCTTTTTCCCCCCCCCCACCTCTTTTTTATTTTTATTTTTTATTATTTTTTTATTATTTTATTTATTTTTTAAGAGGCCTCCCCCTTGACCTCCCCTGCCGAACTCCCCCTGTAAAACTCCTGTTTGCTCTTCCTGTTAGCTCGCTCCCTGGGAATCTGGCTTACTTTTATAGCTCCTACTTGAGCTGGGCCAGCTGCTCTTCCCTGCTTCTGCTTAGCTCCAAGTCAGGAACCAGAATGTCGAGCCCTGTGGGTTAATTTGATCACCTATAGAGACATGCAGCAAGGCAGGATCATATAGATGCCACCACTCTATAAATCCTTGGAAGTTTTCACGATTGGGGACCACACTTCATAGGCAGCCTCCCCTCGTTGGGAGGCACTTAATCCACCATCAAAATCCTGCACAATTTCACCCAGGGGAGGGAAAATCCCAGGTGCACCAAAAAAAGGGTGGCACAAATAAACCTTTGGAAAATAAGCAAAAATAAAGGCAGCCAAATATGCCCATTTCCCTCTATAGCCTAAAGTGCAAAATTACACTGGTACGTTTTTGGGCAAACGTGAATTTCTGCAATTGTGAATTTCTGCAACATGTGCAAATGTAGCTGAAGACCAGAAGCTAGGGTGACCATGTGGAAAGGAGGACGGGGCTCCTGTATCTTTAACAGTTGCATAGAAAAGGGAATTTCAGCAGGTGTCCTTTGTATGCATGTAGCACCTGGTGAAATTCCCTCTTCATCACAACAATTAAAGTTGTAGGAGCTATACTAGAGTCACCAGCTACAAAAGAGGACAGGGCCTCTGCAGCTTTAACGGTTGTGATGAAGAGGGAATTTCAGAGTCTAGAACACTACTTGTCTTCACAGTGATTTGGTGAGTGTGGCGTAGTCCGTAGTGAATTCCAAAATCATTGCCAAATCAATCAAAACACTTTCTGGAGTCTCTTTATATGCAGTATTTTTATATTGTTCTCCCTTCATATTGGATTTATTTTGTATGTGAATGGCCTAAGGCCTAAGCATTAATAAATTACTTACATACTAAAAGGCAGGATCCACACTACTGCTTTATAGCATTATTGAAGTGCACTGACAACAGTTGGGGCCCATTGACACGTGCCATATACCACTATCATAGTGCAATATCCAGCTTGGTGTAGATGTTTCAATGGGCCCCAACAGTTGTCAGTGCACTTCAATACTGCTATAAAGCAGTAGTGTGGCTCCTGCCTTTTATATACCACTTTCATAGGGTGACCATATGAAAAGGAGGACAGGGCTCCTGTATCTTTAACAGTTGTATCGAAAAGGGAATTTCAGAAGGTGTCATTTGTATATATGGAGAACCTGGTGAAATTCCCTCTTCATCACAACAATTAAAGTTGCAGGAGCTATGACCAGCTACAAAAGAGGACAGGGCCTCTGCAGCTTTAACGGTTGTGATGAAGAGGGAATTTCAGAGTCTAGAACACTACTTGTCTTCACAGCAAGTTGATTTGGTGAGTGTGGCGTAGTCCGTAGTGAATTCCAAAATCATTGCCAAATCAATCAAAACACTTTCTGAAGTTTCTTTAACCCAATTTCTTCATCTAATGCACCATTGCTGTGGAACCCACTGCCACAAAATCTATTAGCTTAGCTATCAGAAAAGAAAAAAGAATTGGATAAATTCGTGAATGATTTTTTTTAAAAAAAATGCATTACCTTTCCTGGAGCTTGCAATATTATTAACCAGACAGCTGGACATCCACCTGTCAGGGATGCTTTAATGTGGATGCCTGCATCGAGCAGGGGATTGGACTCAATGGCCTTATAGGCCCCTTCCAACTCTACTATTCTATGTTTCTATGAACCATAATAGTGAAATGGAGGTAGCTTTAGCTATTTGGTGATATAGAAATGTGATAAATAAATAAAATAAAATTCTCATGTCGAGAGGCAGTTTTTTGGACTCTAGACTTGTAATTTTGCTTTGCACAGTGGTTTGCTTTCTTCGGCACTTAAAAAGATAATAAGTTGTTATTAATAATACCAAGTAGTGCAGGGTAAAATCAAAAGGAGTGGCTGACTAAGTGCTTTTCTGTGCAACATTTAGCTGGCTGCCCAGGCAATTCTTACTGTGCAAGATGCATGATTTTGGCTATAAAAAGAAACGGAATTATAGATCATTACTTTTCTCTGCTGCTTTTTTTTTTTAACTTCCATTTTCTTTTATATATCATGATTAAAGCAGAAGTAAAGTTAAATAGCTGTTATTTTCTCTCTCTTTTGCTGGTGTCCTTGAATATACTCTTCAGACACCCTTATTTACAAGCTGCTGGCTTGTTTCTCTCGCTCCCTGTTGTGTAGTTTGTTTTTAAATATAGAGCTCTTCTACATAAAGTGCAAAAGGAAAAGAAAAGAGATGGTCCACCTGTTCACCATGCTTCGGTCATTTCCACTGCTTTGGCCATCCGCAAATCTCTTATACTGATCATATAACGGTTGCGTCTCCGTCCCCCACGTTCTCGCATTTTATTCTCTTAACACCTCATTATTATTATTATTATTTATTTATATAGCACCATCAATGTACATGGTGCTGTACAGAGTAAAACAGTAAATAGCGAGACCCTGCCGCATAGGCTTACATTCTAATAAAACCATGATAAAACAATAAGGAGGGGGAAAGAAAGCAAACAGGCACAGGGTAGGGTAAACAGGCACTGGGTAGGGTAAAACTAACAGTATAAAGTCTTTTCTTGGGGAGAGGGATCAAAAACGCTCAAAATAGCTAGACATTTTGTTGTGGTAAAAATGTTTAATATTAAATACATCCAGGATTTAATATTAAACAATTTCCTCATACTTATTTATTTAAAAGGTGTTGCGTGTGTTTTAACCTGCCTTTCAGGGTGCATTGCCCTCACAAAGTGGTTTACAATATTACAAAAATATGAAACTGATAAAATATGCAAATGACAAGTAAACACAAATTCTCTCTCTCTGTCACACACACACACACACACACACACACACACACACACACACACGATTTTTAAGCCCCAAATCCAGACGGGAATAAATGTGTCTTCAGGGTTGTTGTTTTTAAAGACAGCAGTGATGGAGCCAAATGTATTTCCCTGGAGGGGGCATTCTAAAGGCGGCGCCCGCTGAAAGTAGTTCTACCTCCAGTACCACCAACCCAAAGGCTCTTGCTCAAGGGCCAGAGAGTGGAAATAACTTGAGACTTCTCAACGCCTGATCTCACTTTTTCTGTAAGGAAATAAAAAGCCCATTACTGAGCAAGGGAGATGTAATAGTGGAACTAGGATGGAGTGAACAGGATCACTTGTCCAAGGTGCAACCAGGTGGCTTGGACAAGGGTGCAAAATGGGGCACAGAATTTACTCTGAAGTAGGGTGACCATATGAAACGGAGGACAGAGCTCCTGTATCTTTAACAGTTGCATAGAAAAGGGAATTTCAGCAGGTGTCACTTGTATATATGGAGAACCTGGTGAAATTCCCTCTTCATCACAACAGTTAAAGGTGCAGGAGCTATACTAGAGTGACCAGATTTAAAGGAAGGCAGGGCACCTGCAGCTTTAACTGTTGTGATGAAGAGGAAATTTCCCCAGATTCCCCATATATGCATATGACACCTGCTGAAATTCCCTTTTCAATACAACTGTTAAAGATACGGGAGCCCTGTCCTCCTTTTTATATGGTCACCCTACTCTGAAGTACATCTTCAATCAGTGGGTCTAAGGCCCTTTTTACACATATTTGCACTTATGTGGCTGCTTCTTCCCCCATTATCATGCCCTCACCAGTTTGAGTATGTGTCAGAATCCAAGTGATTTGTCTTGAGAACAAGTTGGCATAATGTCATTCTTTTTCAGATTTAATTTTTATCCCTCTTTTCCATTAAAACAATCAGATCAGCTTGCAGTGAAAATATAATACATCGCACAAACCTTCCCCAGTCTGATGTCCTCCAGAGGTTCTGGACTTCAACTTCGAACAGTTGAAATCAGGAATTCTGGGAGTGTAGAGGACGCCCAGTTGGGGGAAGGCTGTACTAAATTCATTGAGTTGGCTCCGGTCATACTTAGAGTAAACCCTGAAATGATGTTGTAACTGGCTTAAGCCCCATTGATTTTAGTGGGTCTACTCTAAGTATGAGTAAGTCTGGATCCAACCGATCCTTTACAACGAAACAATGGCAGCAGTCAAAACGCCACGAATACTTAACATTTGTGTAGCGCTTCCCAGTGTCCAAAACAATTCATATGCATTACCTAGTTGTAGTTCTGCCAACAACCCTACAAGGTAAGTTGATATTATTGTCTTGCATGTTGCATATGGAGTAAGTGGGGTGACGGAGGCTGAGGATGAGTTTGTTTGGTTAAAGTCAAGTAGTCAGTGAGTTCATGGCAAGAGGTGAGATTCGAACCAGGGGCGCAGTAGTGAAGAGCCCCTCTGCTTTCCTCCATGCTGCTCTGAAACGCCTGCTTACCAGCAGGTTCCCCATTCATGCTGGGGTAGGGAGGATGGGGTGAGAAGCCCCATTTGTGTACATTCCCTGGTTACGGGGAACTGCGGGAAATGGTTCCTGTTCCCATTGTTGCGCAAAAATGGGACCAGAAACATTAAAAAAAAAAAAAACTCTGACCCTTTGGATGTGGGCTGGAGGACTGAGGGGAGTGAGGAGTAAGGGGAGAAAATAAACTACGGCCAGTATCTTATTCATCCGATTGTCTGTCAGGGCACAGTGAGCTACTGGAAAAATAAACTACTGTGCATAGCTGATAAGCCACTATTCATCCGTCTAGCTGGCAACATTAATTTTCCAGAATTACTTGGAGGGGCCAAGGGTTGAACCTGGGATCTTATGCATGCAAAATATGTGTTTTACTACGGAACAATGATCTCTCTCAAAATAACTTGTTGGGATGGAGTTAAGCACACACACACACCCTGTGCACTGCTGCTCAGATCAAAGTTGGAGGATCCCACATGGCTGCATTCGAGTAAAAATAAAAACCATCAAGACAAACTCTGTGCATCTCCCATGTCGCGTCTGGCTTGGCCCTTACTCTATATCATTCACTAGTCTCTAGCTTTAGTCCAGCCATCCCAAAGGGAAGTCAGATAGGGCTAGTGGTTAGCATGTCACTCGAAGTGCTGTAGGGTGCTATGGCCACAATTTCAGCGCAAGATTTGGAGCAGGGCTTTTCCAAGTAGGTCAAACTATAAAGCAAGTGGACCTCCCCCCCCCTTCCCAATATATTTCAGCAATACAGGCACTTAATTTTCCTCTGTGGCATAATGGGGAGAAAAATACTGCTGACGGTATTCAATATATGTGGGCTAGTCTTCTACAATATTATTGAAAGGGTCCACATACTCTCTCTGGGATCTAGTCTTAACAATGTAATCTTCGTAATGTAAACTTCATGAGATTGTTATCTGGCCACCTCACAGGCCTCCCCAACTTTCCTACGTGAAGCCTGGATTAGGCCCAGGGCCTTGCTGAGCTGGCCTGGAGGCGGGGTGACGGCGCGCTAACTTTAATGCGCGCCGCCCAGCCTCCTAGACGGCTGACGCGTAGGGACGACGGAAGCCCTGCAGTGTCGGCCATTTTTTTTGTTTTAAAGGGGCCACGTGCGCCCCGAAGACTGCGGACAAGGTAAGCGGGTTTTTTAAAAATTAAGCCCCCTGCCCCCTCTTTCCCTGCCCTCCCTCCCCCTCATCGCATTGTGCCAGCTCTCCCTCCCCTCGTCACGTTGTGCCAGCTCTCCCTCCCCCTCTCCCGTGTCGCCCCACGGGACCCCCCCCGGCCCGATGGGCACAGCGCTCAGCGCTGTGCCCAGTCCGTGGCTTTTTGCGGCTACTCGCAAAGCGAGTAGCCGCAAAAAGCCACGGAAGTCTCTAGATGTTCCGCAGCCCCGGCCTCAGGCCAGCGCGCCATAAGTGACTTCGCTTATGGCGCGTTAGAGGAGGCCTCAGTGCGGCCTAGGGCCAGATTCCCCTGTGCGCCATGTGGACGCACAGCAGGGAAACCGGCTCTCAAGGCGCGCTAAGGCCTCGTCTAGCAACGCCCCTAGTCTTTATAACAAGGCCTCTAGGCCTACCACAGTCCAACCAGCCCTGTCTCTCCCACTTGATAACTCTTAATGCAGTTACAATTCAGCAACAGAGTGAGTCAATCACATTCTCATTGCCACTGTTAATGTCCATGTTTCCCATTGATAATGGCTGGATGCAGCACTGCAGTAACTTCTTTACTTGTCAGTCATTCTGGTTGGTCGCCCACTTGCTTGTTCGGCCCTGAAAGACAGACAGCAGAAGCTCCCCATGATGTGAAACATGCACATCATGGGGAGACCAAGGGCATGTCTACACCAGCCCTATATCCCGGGATGGTTCCTGTGCATCCAAATGTCACACAGGGGATCCCAGCAGCAGGCAGGGATGATCCCTCCATTTTCCTGGGATAACCCTTAGGTGTAGAAAGGGCCCTAGGTTCAACTCTCCACTCAGCTCTGATGCACATTGGATGAGTTTGGGCCACTTACTGTATCTCTCAGCCTAAGCTACCTCACAGAGTTGTAAAAAGAAATAGGGGATATATGAGCAAAGGACGATGTCATGACAAAAAAATTTCTCCATGTTGGCGGTCAGTGCCTCTCCCCCAAACATCCACTTCCTAGGAATGGCTGTTCCATGTTATTCTTGTGCTTTGTGGGCTATAGAATCTTCTGCCATCCAGGTTTTGGTTTTGTTTATTCCAAAGATACGTACCGCAATTCTCTGGTGACAAAATGATGCCCAAAGGGGTGGACAACGCTTGTGAAACCGACAATATAAATCACACTAATGAAACAATTATAAAACCAATAATTCAATTTAAAGCCCAAGATAGGTTTGTCTGTTTTTTAAGGTTGAGAGCATGCTTGCTAGGGATTCTCTCTCTCTCTCTCTCTCTGGCAACTGTGTTTAATTAATATATAATTTAAAGTAATAATCTATACAACAGAACACAACAAATATGAAATCATGGCAAAGTATGTATCAACGTTTGTGTAGGGTGACCATATGAAAAAGAGGACAGGGCTCCTGTATCTTTAACAGTTGTATGGAAAAGGGAATTTCAGCAGGTGTCATTTGTATAGATGGAGAACCTGGGGAAATTTCCTCTTCATCACAACAGTTAAAGCTGCAGGTGCCCTGCCCTCCTTTAAATTTGGTGACTCTAGTATAGTTCCTGCACCTTTAACTGTGGTTGTGAAGAGGGAATTTCACCAGGTTCTCCATATATACAAATGACACCTGCTGAAATTCCCCTTTCTATGCAAGTGTTAAAGATACAGGAGCCCTGTCCTCCTTTTCATATGGTCACCCTACGTTTGTGGCCATATTTTTTCTAATGTGTATGTTTGTTTGTAATCTGTGTAAGAGAAAATAAATGAATGTCATTTGTTCTGAAATATAACCACTTGGTTTTCATTAGTTCTTAATTTAATATAGCTTGTATCTCCCTTGCCTCCATTATGGCTATGTATGTAACATAGCTTGCATGACCAGCTCTTAATCTTAGAGATACTAACTTCTTTCCACAATTTACCAAGAGAGATTTTTGACAACTATTAGCATGTGTTGTACCAAATCGTCATATTCATGGTTAACTTTATCTAGGATATAACCCAATAACAGTACTTCCAGAATCTCACCTGATGATAAGCCGCAAATCTTGAATCTCCATAGCAACCAGATGGCAGACTTGAAAACCCCCAGAGAACTATAAGGAGAATTTAGTTAAACCAGCTCCATATAGGAAATCAGTAACAATAAACAACCCATTAGACCAAAGCTAAAAATGGTTTCGTACATAATGGATTAAAAGCTTTTTATTGCTTCATTTCTTAGTATATCCTGGGTTTTGTTGTTGTTGATTTCCTTTTAAAGGGGGTAAGAGTGTTAATGCAGGCATCTAAAACCTCATCTAGCTGTTATTCCTTGTAGCATTTCCCCCCACCGTTTTTAACTTTGAATGTAGAAAAAGTAAGAGACCACAGTTTTTCAAGGCATCTCAACTTCTTTTTCCTCTTGGCCTTGAATGAAAATGTGTTTTAAAAACATTTATTTTAAGAACAAGTCACGAAATGGAGCTCTTTTATTACATTCTGGTAACAGCTATGAAATGTCAGTGCCATCAGGAAGAATCCATTTCAACAACCTTTACTTAAAGTAGCTCACCCTCCCCAATATTCTCTCTCTCTCTCTCTCTCTCTCTCTCTCTCTCTCTCTCTCTCTCTCTCTCTCTCTCTCTCTCACACACACACACACACACACACACACACACACACACACGAAGATCACTATTGCATTATTGATCAGTAAGCTGGCTTGTTAGTGGAGCAACAATTTATTTATTTGGTGATAGTTATGGGTTTTAGATGTGTAGATTAATATTAAATTTCATTAAGATTATTTCATCAATCAACATAAGCTTAAAATTATTAGACTACTCATGTGAAGGGAAGGCAGTGGGCAAACAGATTACCCAGTAGATTGCTATCACCATCCAAACCAGGCCCAAGCCAGGGGATACTCAGACTGTCAAGGACACACTTGGGGCACAGAAATAAGCATTCAAGATGACACCCTTTATTTCATGCCCCAAGCCCAAAATTCTAAACAGTAGCAAGAACAAAGCAGAAAGCTCTGAATTCAGTACTGAGTCTTTGTAGGCCAAAACACATGGAGCAGGCCCATGGGCACATTTGGGAATTTGAGAAAGTGCTGTGGACACTTCACAAAATGCCCAGTCATTGGATCACTGACCTTAGGCTATGTCTTATCCAGCCACATCTTTTGTTTCATATCTATTGGATACTGCAATGTGTCTTTAATAAGGGATTGTCTAATTCAGTTAAATTGCTGCTGGTTGCAATACAGCAAACGCTTTTTTAAACATACGTTTTGCCAATGCCCAATATTTGCTTCTTTTGTGGGGAAATTATTATACCAATAAATGTACTGATGTATACGTTTTTAAAAAGAATTTACCTGCTTTATACAAATTAAGAAATGGTCAGTGTAAATGAATTCTCTGTGCCCCTTTGACAGCTAAAATATAGATATTACAACATTGGAAGGATAAACACTCATCTCCTATAGTGCAATAGATTGAGGCTTTCAGTATTTGAACAGGTGGCATATAGATGCCACTGAATGGTAACTTATTTGGATATTTGGTCCACTTCTGTTTTCATTTCATTTC
Organism: Elgaria multicarinata webbii; assembly: GCF_023053635.1. Taxonomy (NCBI): domain Eukaryota; kingdom Metazoa; phylum Chordata; class Lepidosauria; order Squamata; family Anguidae; genus Elgaria; species Elgaria multicarinata. The sequence goes on along the minus strand of NC_086175.1, from coordinate 126,012,753 downwards.
AACAGTGAGGAATGATGGCAGTTGTAGGTCAAAACATTTGGAAGGCCCATCCCTACTCTAGATCATCAGGAGATTTTTATGATGCAAACTGAAAAATGTCCTCTGCAAATTAATTTTAAATTAACCTAATTTGCATTTGCCATTCAATTTTCTCCGGAAAACCCACATCACTGTGTGGAGCACAACTTTACCACTGGTGGTAGAAATGCAGGATTTACAAAATCAGGACCAGACAGAGAAGCCTCAGTTGCAAGTGGAAAAACAATCAGGTCAAGAGTAGAGAAGGGTGATCATATGAAAAGGAGGACAGGGCTTCTGTAGGGTGACCCTATGGAAAGGAGGGCAGGGCTCCTGTATCTTTAACAGTTGTGATGAAAAGGGAATACCATACAAATGACACCAGCTGAAATTAGGGTGACCATATGAAAAGGAGGACAGGGCTCCTGTATCTTTAACAGTTGCATAGAAAAGAGAATTTCAGCAGGTGTCCTTTGTATATATGGAGAACCTGCTGAAATTCTGTGTTCATCACAACAGTTAAAGCTGCAGGAGCTATACTAGAGTGACCAGATTTAAAAGAGGGCAGGGCACTTGCAGCTTTAACTGTTGTGATGAAGAGGAAATTTCATCAGGTTCCCCATATATACAAATGACATCTGCTGAAATCCTCTTTTCTATACAACTGTTAAAGATACAGGAGCCCTGCCCTCGTTTTCATATGGCCACCCTAGAAGCCATTTATGATTGAGTCTAAGAATACCAAAGTTGGAGATGATGCCCAGGCATTCAGGACAGTAAACATCACAAGCAGTGATGAAGACTCAAATATGGGTAGGTTCACTGAGACATAGGCCATAGCTAGACCTAAAGTTTATCCCTGGATCGTCCAGGGGTCAAACCTGTTCATCTAGGTGACACACAGGGGAACCAGTGCTCAGGCAGGGGCGAACCCTGGATGATCCCAGGATAAACCTTAGGTCTAGCTGTGGCCATAGAATCATAGAATAGTAGAGTTGGAAGGGGCCTATAAGGCCATCGAGTCCAACCCCCTGCTCAGTGCAGGAATCCACCCTAAAGCATCCCTGACAGATGGTTGTCCAGCTGCCTCTTGAAGGCCCCTAGTGTGGGAGAGACCACAACCTCCTTAGGTAACTGGTTCCATTGTTGTACTGCTCTAGCAGTCAGGAAGTTTTTCCTGATGTCCAGCCGGAATCTGGCTTCCTGTAACTTGAAGTGCAAAAGCAAGGAAAACCCCGTGGGGGAGTAAAAAATAGCCAAAGGCAAGGGTGGAACCAAGTAATCTTCAAACATAAATATTAGCAAAAGTTTTATTAAAGTGCCAAGGTGCCTACGCGTTTCGTCTAACAGCTTTCTGTAGACAACTTCACGAATGCTATAAAGCCCTGAGGAAGAACGCAACTGCGTTCGAAATGCGTAGGCACCTTAGCACTTTAACAAAACTTTTGCTAATATTTATATTTGAAGATTACTTGGTTCCACCCTTGCCTTTGGCTATTTTTTACTCTTCCTGTAACTTGAGCCCATTATTCTGTGTCCTGCACTCTGGGATGATGGAGAAGAGATCCTGGCCCTCCTCTGTGTGACAGCCTTTCAAGTATTTGAAGAGTGCTCTCATGTCTCCCCTCAATGGCTTACAAAATCAGGGAAAGAGAAATCAGTGATGATTCTGCCAGGCTTCAACAGAAAGGGTCCCTTCATTGGCTCTGCTGCTATTTGACTCCTCCTCCCTCTCAGAACTATCTCTATTCACCGCCTGGTCATTATGTAACTTTTCCCCTTCCTTTTCTTTTTTCTTTTCTTCCATTTCTTCTTTTCTTCCATTTCTTTTTTCTTTTGTCTCTTAGATAGCAAGCCACTAATACAAAACACAAACTGCCTTCAGAGCTTTGCAGGGTTCCTAAGAAGGATAGAGTATACAGTTGCAATTCTCTATCAATTGAAGACACTATTCATATACTGCTAGAATGCTCTTATGTATAATGATCTCAGAACCAAACACATTTATCCATTGTTAAGATCGTTCAAGGGAAGGTCATCCCTTGTTAAGACTTGTTTCCTATTGTCTGATGCTGAGAAGTATGTATCTTTAGAACTTCTAAATTCCTTGTCAATGCTCTACAAATATGTGCCACAAAGTCTAAAAGCTTTATGGAAAATCATTCAACACTTAATGGTTTGTTGGTGGAGTTTTAAATTGTGTCGTGTTTTATTCTGTGTTTGTGTATAATGGCAATTTGCTAAGTCACAGTAAAGAACAAGATGATGGACTTTGCTTTGCAGGAAAGCAGTGTATAAATGCAGTAAATAAATACTATGAAATAAGCTGCTTAAATCCTCTTTTTACCTCCACTTGCAGGGACTGGTGGAAGGCTGACAATAAGTGAGACCAGGATAGGCCAAGTTAGTTCCTGTCGTGCATTATTTCAGTTTGGCTAGGTAGAGTACGGCAGTAATCACCATTCAAGTCTACGAACAGGTAATAGTTGCATTTAGACTAGCCTGCATCTCATTTCATCCCTTGCTGCCTTTGTACTAAATAATCTTCATAGATTTCCACACAGATAAACATTTCCTCCTTCCAAAATTGCAGGTGGCTTGTTTGCTTTTCTGTAAGAACACAGAATTTTCCAAATTGCACCCATCCACATTCTAATACATTTGATGAAACAGGCTGAAACCCATAATTGGCAAGGGGGAAGAAGAGAAGAATAACAAGACAAAGACTGGGCTCTAGAATCAGGCGGTAGTCCGGGTGAAGTTATGGTAAAAAGAATTAATTTAGCAGAAGAGATGAGCAAGGTGTCTTTGATGAATGGATGCACAAGCACAATAGAGCAGAAATAAGCATTGAAAAGAACACTGGTGGTGAAAAGCATTAAAAAGAACTCTGGCTTGCACCTCTTCAATGATGTCATGCACTTCTGTGCAATCTTTCCCCCAAAATAGACAAGAACACTGAGTGACAAAGCATTAGATTGTGTAATTACCAGGAGGTTGCTCAGGCAGTGCTCCTCAATGTATCTTATGCCTATTTGCCACAGTAGTTCTGGAATAGATGGCTGTCTATGGCTACTAGTCATGATGGCTTTGTGGAACACCAGTTCCAGAGACAGTGGCCTCAGCTAGACCTACCGGTCTAGCGTGACGGAGGGGTGAAGATCTCATGATATTTTTATTGTGAGATCTCCCCCTCTGTTTACACGCAGTGTGCAACGACCTTAGAGGACGTTGCACCTGCCATTTTGTATTTTTTTAAAGAGGAAGGCACGCATGAGCACTCGTGCGCAAAAGGTAGGTGTTTTTTTTTTAAAAAAAAAATCTCCCCTCTCCCCACCCCACCTCTGATGAGTGCAGAGCTCCTGAGGAGCTCTGCACGGTCCCAAGACCATGGAAAAATCCCAAGACCATGGAAAAAGTGGGCCAAAAGTGTAGGGCCATATTTATTTTATTTATTTATTTATTTATTTATCATACTTATACCCCGCTCCTCAGCCAAAAAAGGCTCTCGGAGCGGCTTACACTTAGCAAAAAAGACAGTCCCTGCCCTCAGGCTTACAATCTAATAAAGACATGACACACAAGGAAAAGGAGTCAAGGAGGGAGGGAGGGAGGAGAGAGAAAGAAAGAGAGAGAGAGAGAGAGAGAGTCCAGCAGGAGCAGGCCCCGATGTTACTTCTGCCTGCTCCTGTCCCCTCGGTTCTTCTTCTTCCCCACAGGGCCAAGATGGCAGTTTGCCCTGTGGGGGGGGGGGAAGAGTCCAGCAGGAGCAGGCCCCGATGTTACTTCTACCTGCTCCTGTCCCCTCGGTCCTTCTTCTTCCCCACAGGGCCAAGATGGCAGTTTGCCCTGTGGGGTGGGGGAAGAGTCCAGCAGGAGCAGGCCCCGATGTTACTTCTGCCTGCTCCTGTCCCCTAGGTCCTTCTTCTTCCCCACAGGGCCAAGATGGCAGTTTGCCCTGTGGGGGGGGAAGAGTCCAGCAGGAGCAGGCCCCGATGTTACTTCTGCCTGCTCCTGTCCCCTCGGTCCTTCTTCTTCCCCACAGGGCCAAGATGGCAGTTTGCCCTGTGGGGGGGGAGGGGGAAGAGTCCAGCAGGAGCAGGCCCCGATGTTACTTCTGCCTGCTCCTGTCCCCTCGGTCCTTCTTCTTCCCCATCATCCCTCCCTGATCCCGGGATCCCCTGTGCATCATGTGAATGCACAGGGATGATCCCGGGGATTGCCCTGGGATAAAGCCCCGTCTAGCTATGGCCAGTAAGAGCCAGATGGATGGCTCCAAGTTCTATCCATCAAAAGACACTGTGCAGCATATTCTGTCTTTTCCTCCCTAACAGATTTTTTTGGGGTGGTGGTGGAAAAAGATGGAAAAAACAGTGGGAAAATGCAGGAGGTTTACAAGTGGAAGACATTGTTATCTGGAAACCCCGCCCTTCCCCATGAAATTTCATGCATCAAGGAGGACAATTGCACAATAAAAGCCTCATCTGGAAGCACCTTCAGTTGCTGGGGAACAATAATGGAGACTCATCATGATGGCTACATACTACCTCCAGAATCATAGAATCATAAAATAGTAGAGTTAGAAGGGGCAGTATTCGAGGCAGTAAGCCTGTGTGCACCAGTTGCTGTGGAACATGGGTGGGAGGGTGATGTTGTACCATGTCCTGCTTATTCATCCCTGGCCGATGGTTGGTTGGCCACTGTGTGAACAGAGTGCTGGACTAGATGGACCCTTGGTCTGATCCAGCATGGCACTTACGTTCTTATAACCTAACCCAGATAGTTCCTCAGATGTCAAAATTAGTTTTCAACTCATGGCATAGGTTGTCTGTTTATTGAATATCAGATATATGGTGTTGGTGGACCAACACAGAGGCTTTTTCTTACATGTTCAACAGTGTGAGATCTAAGGCAGAGCCAACCACCTAATAGTTTCATGTGTAAGGATTACTTTAAAACTATTGATGAAAATGATTTTTGTCCTCCCCATAACATCAGAGTTTACACTTGAATCCTAAACATGTCTTCTCAGAAGTCAGTGCCGCTGAGTTCACTAGGAGCTTTATCACACCAGCGTTATACTGTGAAATCACTGCGAATTGCATGCAAAGAACTCAAAAGTTTTCCACCTTATAATCTGGGGCCCGTCTACACTTGTCTAGATGAAACGTAACAAGTTGGCAGAGATGACGTCAGCAGTCACGTGATGCTGTTGTTGTTACGTTTCTTCTGACTTTTAAAACCGTTCCACTTTGTGTTAAAATCGTTTTAAAACTAACAATGTGCCCCAACCTTTCGTTGTTTTCAATGCCGTCTTTCAAAGTCATGTCTCGTGACCATGGTCTTTGCTTCCTGATTAGGACAAGTGAGCGCTTTTCTAGACGAGGGGAGGGAGAGCTGGCACAACGCGATGAGGGGGAGGGGGAGGGAGTGCGGTGAAAGAGGGGACAGAGGCTTAATTTTTTTAAAAAACTGCTTATCTTTCAGGGCGCACGTGGCCCCTTTAAGACGCTGCAGGGCTTCCCTCGTCCCTACGCGTCACCCCGCCTCCCTGCCGGCTTATCCCGGCAGGTCTAGCTCAGAGTCACCGGAAGAAGGAGGTTTACTTCAGAGCTGGTATGAGCATAATGAAGAACGTTCTAAAGAAGAGTGTGCCGGGGTAAAACGATAGAAGAAAAGGTATTTCGATTGACTGGGCTCAAGTTGCATTTTGTAACGTAGCAAGGGAGGACGCAACAATGCACTTAAACAACGGTGTAATGAATAGTGTAGATCCTGCCCTGCTTTGGTTGTGAAGTACTCCCATGCAGCCTGCCTTAATTGTGCAATAAAGCAAAAAGTTTCGCCATATTTAGCCCCTACTTTTTGAGCGTATCTTCCGAGCCACTGGTGGGATGCGGGAGCAGGATTTTAAAGAAATGCTTACATCTGCATAAGTTTTAAAGATAAAGACACCAAAATTGGCACAGTAATAGATATGAGGGAGAGCTTTAAGCATACCAAATTTGAATTGAATTGGGTCATCCGTTGATTTTTTAATGATTTTTTACATTCCCCCCCCCTTAAACTCACTTCCTGGTATGCCAAGGATCGCTGTCGCCCAGTAGCAAAAACAACAGCAACCGCAAAAGCTTAGCACTACGGGGATAATCCGAGGGAAGCAGGTATGTGAGATGAAGTTTTAGGGCTTCCTCCCAAGTGGTATAGGATTGCAAACTAATCTCATCTAAAAGGAGTTCAAGACAGCCAAACTAATCCTTTTCTGTTCCTCTGTCACTCTGATGAGATGATGTATTGTGGAGGGATTGTGGGGAGTGAACAGTATATTTTGTTTAAACACATTTTAAGGGGAAAAACACACACATTGATTCTTTGAAGGGCAGGATATTGACCAAAAGTTGAAAGTGCCAACACATGCTCTGGTTCTACATCTGCAACAAATAGTGCCCCTTTTGTTATCAATCGTGCTGCTATGTGAGATGTGTGTGAGAGAAAAATATTGGGCAGCCCTTGTATTTGGTAGTGATATAGAACAGCGTTCCCCATCCTGCTGTCCCAGCATTCCTGACCATGGGACATACTGACTTGCAATGGTGGAAGTTGTAGTCCAACACTTTTGGATGGCACCAGGTTGAGGAAGGGCTGCTCTAAACAAAAAAAGAGAAGTAGGTGGCCCTAAGTTGTTCGTTATCAGTTTTTCACAACCCCACAGTCACCTCTGTATATCCTATTCTCCATCCTGTCCTCATGGTTGATCTGCTTTGGGAGAATGAGAATTTCACTGACACTTTCTGCCTCCTTAGGGAGGATGTGGAGTTAAGGCTGGTGAGCCTTTGGTGCTTGGTTGAAAACTGTAGAGCCTTAACACTGTTTTGTAAACCATAGTCTTTTTGTTTAATGAATATAAGATGTATTTTGTGTATGTTCCATAAAGCACTGAAGTTATTGATTCTTTTTTGGAACGTTAATGAACAAAACAAATGATGGTTTATTAATAACATTTTAAAACAGTAGATAAGAAGTATTTGTGTATGTTCCATAAAGCACTGAAGTTATTGTTTCTTTTTTTATTATATGTAACACTGAATGCTAATGAACAAAATAAATGGTTATTTCTTAATAACACTTTAAAACAGTATATAAGATGTATTTTTGCATGCTCAATAAAGGCACTGAAATTATTGTTTCTTTTTTTATTATACCTGTCCTATTCTCAACTCCTCCCTCAACCTCTAACCCCAAAATAACAAACAACTCGTTCTTGCACTCTCTTGACACTAACCAAGTTTCTCCAATTCACTATGGCTACAGACACTATTTAAAACGCTTGTCACCTCATGATCTCCACCAATCAGTCACCAGCACACCATATTCCATTCACTCTCTCCCCACTCCCCTCTTAACTCACTGACTGTATTCACTCTATATAATCGACATTGATAACAGCACCATATATAATGCAGCGCAAGTTGCTATATCATAAGGTGTGGCGAGATGACTTTGTACCCACCTTGCAGCCCAGAACCTGCAGTAGGTGTTGTGGGGTGGTTTCAAAGCCGCCCCTGCTGAACCACATGCTGGGTTCTGATGGCATGGCAACCCATGCTGCATTATGGGTAATTACAGTAGAATAGTAGAGTTGGAAAGGGCCTACAAGGCCATCGAGTCCAACCCCCTGCTCAATGCAGGAATCCACCTTAAAGCATCCCTGACAGGTGGTTGTCCAGCTGCCTCTTGAATGCCTCTAGTGTAGGAGAGCCCACAACCTCCCTAGGTAACTGGTTCCATTGTTGTACTGCTCTAACAGGATGTTTTTCCTGATGTCCAGCCGGAACCTGGCTTCCTATAACTTGAGCCCGTTATTCCGTGTCCTGCAGTCTGGGAGGATCGAGAAGAGATCCTGGCCCAACTCTGTGTGACAACCTTTTAAGTATTTGAAGAGTGCTGTCATGTCTCCCCTCAATCTTCTCTTCTCCAGGCTAAACATGCCCAGTTCTTTCAGTCTCTCCTCATAGGGCTTTGTTTCCAGAGCCCTGATCGTCCTGGTTGCCCTCCTCTGAACACTCCTCTGAAAACATAGGAAACAAGATGTTGGATTAGATGGACCTTTGGTTGTACCCAGTAGAACTTTTCTTATATTCATAGAATATGCTACACACCACAGCAACACAGGGCAAAAGCAATACGGACTATGTTTTACACACAAATGCATTTAATGAAGCCCTATTATTGTATTTGATTTTTAGCAGTGTTGTGGCATGTATAGAAACTAAAACTTTATAGCTGAACCTCTTTTATAGCTTGTATCTCTTTCCCCCCCACAATGCATAAACTGTGGCACACATGTACATGGGTTAACATGAGCATTGGCTAAGTAATCTTCCTCCAAAAAATAAATAAAATCCATCAAATCTCTCTCAAAAAAATTCATATTCTCGTAACTGTGCTGTTTAATCCAAAGAGTACACCAGCAGGATATTCCACTATGAAAGTGGTATATAAAAGGCAGGAGCCACACTACTGCTTTATAGTGGTATTGAAGTGCACTGAGAACTGTTGGGGCCCATTGACACAGACCATATATACCGCTTTCCTACCACTTTCATAATGTTATTCCCTGCCTTGATCCAGAGGCAGATATTATTATTATTATTATTATTATTATTATTATTATTATTATTATTATTATTAAATCCTGCTTTGTGTAGATGTGTCCTGGGCCCCAACAGTTGTCAGTGCACTTCAGTACCACTATAAAGCAGTAGTGTAGATCCAGCAGTGCACTTCAATACCGCTATAAAGCAGTAGTGTGACTCCTACCTTTTGTATACCGCTTTCATAGTGGAATATCCTGCTTGGTGTAGGTGAACCCACAGTAACAATCAAGGACTGGGTTTTCTCTTACACGGTGGGATTTGGAGGACTCATCTGAGGCAGGACCTGAATTTTAAAGTATCCCTACCTATGTCACTTCTATACAGCTATAGACATCTGTGTTTGCTTAACCCACTCCCTATCCTATCAGTTCTTTGGTCAAAATTACACATACTGCCATTAAAAGAGAGAAGGAGAGAGAGAGAGAGAGAGAGAGAGAGAGAGAGAGAGAGAGAGAGAGAGAGAGAGAGCACATGATAATGTAGACTGTCAATGCATTTTGAAATTATTAGATGCCCGGAGGGAAGAAAGGAAAGGAAATCAAAACCATCCTTTGTAGGCACAGCTGTTATTTTCCACATGTCACAGTGCAACAAGCACAGGTTGGCTACGTGTCATTTAAATTGCGCTTGACCACACTTTAGAAAATCTTGTTGCTAATAGAAACTGTAACCCCACTAAATAGTGATGAAGGCATATAAACATTCTCACACTTCGCTTCCAGTATCTTAATAAACTTATACAGAAAGGGGAGGAAGTCTGTAACATGTTGCAGAAATGCAAAGACCCTTCAAGACCCAAATTCTAAACCAGCCCCCACCCCTAACACAGTGCACTGTAGAAGAGCTGTACTACAACTTCTATCATCGCCAGCCAGGGAACCAGGTTGAGGAAGGTTGTTTTAAGCCAGTCTCTCTTTAAAATAGCATAAACAAGTTACTCAAAATGTTAATCAATAGAAATGTTGGCTTCTGTCAATTTAATAAAAATTGTCAGCTCCATAACAGTGGTATTTAATATGGAGCAATCAAAACATTATGGGGTGGGTGGCATGGGTTGGTCAAAAGTTAAACCTTACTGGGCAAAGGCAATAGGATGAGTCCTGAAGCATTTTGGACATATCTGGAATACTGAGGGAGTGTCGTGGATGTTATTACAAAATGGCTGCCATGAGGAGTGGGGAGCTTGTCCATTCATAAAATGTCTGCCACGGCAGGAATGGCGAGTCACAAAACACTCATTCCCCAGAAGGCAAATTGGTGAGACTAAAAGGAAAATAACTTGCCAAGAACTTACGTACATGGCAGGAGTGGGATCTGAAACCAGTCATTTGAATCCAAATGAAGATGGTGCTGGATGGAAGCACTTCACTTTGCAACATGCCCGCCTCCCAGTTAATGTTTTTTAATTACAAGAAATCTTTAGAAATGAACTAAAAATTATGAGGGGCAGGGAGCCTAGCTGGCACTAAAAGAGATGAATGGGGACATATTGGTGAACACGGCCCCACATTGGAGACAAGGGCCCTTTTTACACCTAGGGATTATCCCAGGAAAATGGAGGGATCGTCCCTGCCTGCTCCCGGGATACCCTGTGGGTCATTTGCATGAACAGCGATGATCCCAGGATGATCCCAGGATACAGATGGCCCAGGTATTGTTTATAGGATTTTCTTGAGGAAATATCCACTCCTGTTTATATATATTGAAAGCCTCGTGTGGCGCAGAGTGGTAAAGCAGCAGTTTCTGCAGCTGAAACTCTCCCCATGGCCTGAGTTCGATCCCAGCGGAAGCTGGTTACAGGCAGCCGGCTCAGGTCGACTCAGCCTTCCATCCTCCCGAGGTCGGTAAAATGAGTACCCAGTTAGCTGGGGGAAAGGCAATCACGGCCGGGGAAGGCAACGGCAAACCACCCCGCTATAAGGCCTGCCAAGAAAACGTCAGCGAAAGGTGGCGTCCCTCCAAGAGTCAGTAATGACTCAGTGCTTGCACGAGAGGTTCCTTTTCTTTTTCCTTTTATATATATTAGAGGAGGAGAAGGAGAAGGAGGAGAGGAAGAGGAGGAAGAAGAAGAGCCAGTGTGGTGTAGTGGCTAAAGTGTTGGACTGGGAGTTGGGAGATCCGGGTTCTAGTCCCCACTCGGCCGCGGAAACCCACTGGGTGACTTTGGGCCAGTCACAGACTCTCAGCCCAACCTACCTCACAGGGTTGTTGTTGTGAGGATAAAAGAGGAGGAAGATTATGCTGCTTTGGGTTCCTTGGAGGAAAAAAGGCAGGATATAATGAAATAAATAAATAAATAATGAAGAAGAAGAAACGTATTTGTAGAAACCATGGGTTATTACAAGATGTTAAAACAAAGGAAGGTCATCACCTTTACAGTTAATGGAAATAGTGTTTTAAAACTTTGCTCTAATTTTCTGCAATTGCAAACAAGGCCACCCCTGCTTAGTAACAGGAGGATCATTATCAGGTAATTTTCTCAGATAATGTTCTACCAGACATTGTTTTTAACAGCATAGCAATGAATTCCTTTCTTGGGGATGAAAGATTCACAGAAAAACAGAGTGCAGGACATGGAATAACGGGCTCAAGTTAAAGGAAGCCAGATTCCAGCTGGACATCAGGAAAAACTTCCTGACTGTTAGAGCAGTACGACAATGGAATCAATTACCTAGGGAGGTTGTGGGCTCTCTCACACTGGAGGCCTTCAAGAGGCAACTGGACAACCATCTGTCAGGGATGCTGTAGGGTGGATTCCTGCATTGAGCAGGGGGTTGGACTCGATGGCCTTGTAGGCCCCTTCCAACTTTGCTATTCTATGATTCTATGATATAGTGGACAATATTCTCCATGTCTAGGGCTCCACAAATCCAACTTAGCATACTTTCCAACTGAACAGGCAGAAGACGTTGTTTGAAAGTGTAGCTCAGTGAAGGCTTGCCTCAAAGGAGAAAATGTCAGCATCTGAAGGTAGGTGGATAGACTTCTGGTGTCTTTTCCAAAAATCACAATACCATCTACTGAAACCTGAGAGCTGGATAATTCTTCTTTCGTGACTTGCATCCATTAGGTCAGTGGGCTTCAACTTCTGGGTGGTGACCCAAAAGTGGGTCACGAGATGAGTCCAGATGGGTTGTGGCAAAGCCTTTGCTGCCATGTTGGGCCATTGTGAAAGTGGGTCTCATGTTGCAGGTTAGGATTCTGAGGTAAGTCTTGGGTCTGGACCAGTTGAAGACCACTGCATTAAAAATACCCAATTCCAGAGTTTTGGTTTGAAAACCCGCTCCTGAAAGCAGTTAGTACACTGTCAGAGGATATTGGGCAAGTCTTTCATCTGCAACACTAACGACTTCATCCCATGGACCCATCTCCCTCGAATTATCCCCATAGCATAAAGCTGTTGTCGTTGCTGTTGTTAGCTAAATTACACCCCGGGGGGGGGGGCAGCGCTCCTAAGATCCTTTGCATACCAGGAAAGGGTTTAAGGGGGAGAAATGTAAAAAATCATTAAAAAATCAATGGATGACCCAATCTGATTCAAATTTGGTGTGCTTAAAGTCCTCCTTAATATCTATTACTGTGCAAATTTTGATGTCTTTGTCTTGAAAAATTACGCAGATGTAAGCATTTGTTTAACTTGTACTTTTTTGTTTGTTTATTCGTTCAGTCGTTTCCGGCTCTTCGTGACTTCATGGACCAGCCCACGCCAGAGCTTTCTGTCGGCTGTCGCCGCCCCTAGCTCCCACAAGGTCAAGTCTGTCACCTCCAGAATATCATCCATCCATCTTGACCTTGGTCGGCCCCTCTTCCCTTTGCCTTCCACTTTCCCTAGCATCAGCCTCTTCTCCAGGGTATCCTGTCTTCTCATTATGTGGCCAAAGTACTTCAGTTTTGCCTTTAATACCATTCCCTCAAGTGAGCAGTCTGGCTTTATTTCCTGGAGTATGGACTGGTTTGATCCTCTTGCTGTCCAAGGCACTCTCAGCATTTTCCCCTAAAACCACAGTTCAAAAGCATCTATCTTCCTTCGCTCAGCTTTCCTTATGGTCCAGCTCTCGCAGCCATAGGTTACTACGGGGAACACTATTGCTTTAACTATGCGCTCATGGCATCCTTGAGGTGCTCAAGCTCCAGCACCACGGCAAGGTAACGATCTCCTTTGCTGGAGAACTTGTACTTTAAACATATCAAATTATTCTCCTGCGCCCCCAGTGGCCGCTCGTAGAACAACAAAAGTTTTGCTCCTAGAGAGGTAGTAAAATAGGACGGTTCTTTTGGCTAAGAAGCACAATTAAAGCAGGATGCATGGGAGTACTTCTCAGTCAAAGCAGATTATAAGCTGGAAAACTTTGGAGTCCTTTGCACGCAATTCGCAGTTATTGCACAGTATAACCCTGGTGTGATGAAGCTATAAGTCAACTTTCTGTACTGTTTTGTTCTTGAAGCTAGGCTTTATTTGCTCTCTCAGCAAGGGAGGGTAAACCCACCTCAGTTCGAAGGACAGCAGCTGGGGTGTTTGGGGGTAGAGCTAAAATATATCTTAAAAAATAGTTTTGAATAATTTCCAGTTCCTCTAACCCATCCTTACCCCACATTTCCACACCACAGAGAAGTTGGTCTAACACTTTCCCTACAAATATTTTTGTGCTGGTGGTACCGAAAATACATCTTTCCCTTTCAAGAAAGATTAACAAACTTTCATAGAAATGTTAACTTTTATATTCTCTAAAACTCCTCAGTACTTTGTGCTTCCCGATTTGGGTGGACAATAGAAGGACCATATCATTCGCATACAAAAGAAAGGATATTTTGCCATCCCCTATAGAAAGAGGATAAAAGGAAGGAGTTGCTAAAGCCTCCATTACGTTTTTGATGTAAAAACTGAACAAGAAGGGCATTGGGTAAAGAACATAAGAAGAGCACTGCTGGATCAGACGAAGAGTCCATCTAGTCCATCACTCTGTTCACACAGTGGCCAACCAGCTGTCGACCAACACAGCAGGACACGGTGCAACAGCACTCTCCCACCCATGTTCCCCAGCAACTGGTGCACACAGGCTTCTGCCTCAAATACTGGTGATAGCACACAACCATCACTAACATTCAAAGCCCTAAATGGTTTGGGGCCAGGTTATCTGAAGGAACGCCTCCTCCCATATGTGCCTGCCCGGACCTTAACATCATCTACAGGGGTCCTTCTCCGTGAGCCCCTGCCAAAGGAAGTGAGGCAGGTGGCTACTAGGAGGAGGGCCTTCTCCGCTGTAGCACCCCGGCTGTGGAATGAGCTCTCCAGAGAGGTCCACCTGGCGCCTACACTGTACTCCTTCCGTCGCCAGTTGAAGACTTTTTTATTTTCTCAGCATTTTAACACTTAATTTAACTTAAATTTAAACTTTGCTGTTTTAATTCTATATTTTAACCTATATCAATTTTTGCTGTGTGGTGCTTTTTATATTGTATTTTGTATTCATGTTTTTAAATTGTTGGTTGTTTTCATGCTTTTCATGCTTTTAATTTTTGTGAACCGCCCAGAGAGCTTCAGCTATTGGGTGGTATAAAAATTAGGCATGTGATCTGCTCCGATTAGGAGCGGAGAAGCAGTAGCGGATTGGCCTGCTCTGCCTTACCCAGAGGCGGAGTAGAAGCGGGCCGCGGACCCCTAGAAGCAAGGCGAAGAGAAGCGACCATTTTTCGGAGCTCCTAGTTCAGGCGGAGCGCTCCGATCGCCATCTTGAAAACATTTCGCCATAGGATTGCATTGCGGGAAATAATCGCGGATAACTAAGTTTTTTTTGAAGCTATCGTTCTGGAAATTCTGGTGCACAGAGAGTCGTGGATGGGGGTCATTTTGAGACTACTCTCACCTCTCTGCGTGGTGCGGGTCGCGTGCTATATTTTTTAAAAAATCGGGTCAACAAACAGGGACAGCGCGGCTCAAACGGCGGTTTTCGGCGTTTCGCCCATAGGATTGCATTGCGGAAAAGAGTCGAGGATAACTGGGTTTTTTTTTAAGCTATCGTTCTGAAAATTCTTGTGCTTAGACAGTTGTGGATGGGGGTCATTTTGAGACTACTCTCAACTTTCTGCGTCCTGTGGTTCACGTGCTAGAATTTTTTAAAAATCGGGTCAACAAACGGTTTGGGGGTTTTTTGGGTTTTTTTTTGAAGCGATGACAGGCACATTCAACTCCCAATCCTGATGAGAATTGATCACCTCATGAAGCATCATCCTCCAATCCCAGCGTTTGAGGCGGGACTAAGCCAGAGTCACCCTGAGAGCTTTCTGCTTTGTGTCTCTTTGTGGGTTGGCGTTCGTGGAGAGAGGACTTAGTTAGTTAGTGCTGATGCTATGTTTGGACTTTGGAGATAGATTAGGATAGATTTAGCTTGGCGCGTGTGTGTTTGTTTGCTTCTTTCTGACTTTTAGCTTAGTTTGCCCTGTGTTTTTCCCTTACTTTGATTTAATATAAACTTTACTTTTAAATTTTGGAGTGTGTGTTTGTTTGGTTGGTTGGTTGTCCCCCCCCTTCCCTTTCTTAAAGCCTGACTGTGTTCCTTCTGCTTTTGTGAAAGCTTTCTTTTGAAAGCATACACACACTTCTTGTCCCATTTCCCTACATTTATTAGTAATATTCTTAAACATATTATTATATTCTTTTACATATTCTTAGTAGTATATTAGTATATTCTCATACATATTATTAGTAGTATTAATATTTTATTCTTCTTATACATATTAGTAGTAGTGTTTGGTTGGTTCTTTTCCCCCCTCCCCTCTCTTAAATCCTGATTGTGTTTCCTTCTATCTATATACAAAAAAATACCAAAAAATACCAAAAAAAAATTATTCTCTTTTTCTTCTCTGTGTAACTTGGACTGTGAGTGTGCTGCTTTTGTGAAGTGCAACAGGCAGCCACAGATTGAGCATTTTGTGGAAAGCATACACACACTTCTTGTCCCATTTCCCTACATTTAAACATATTATATTCTTATACATATTCTTAGTAGTATCTTATACATATTATTAGTAGTATTAATATTTTATTAGTCATCATGAGAAGAGGGAGCAGGCGTGCTGAAAGCAGCAAGGCTCAGGCTGGCACCAGTAAGCAGGCTGCCTCTCCTGCTGTGAAAATCAAACGGGCAACTCCTTGGCTGGCTGCTCCGCAACAGAAGCAGGACAAGCAGCAGGCAGAGCCACTCTCTTCTGCAACTTGTGCCCGGCATTCTCTTTTTGAGGGTGGGAGCAGCAGTGCCATTAGAGGAGGAGGAGGAGTATCCCCAACTCCTTCATTATCCTTTGAGCCTACGAGCCCGCTGATGGACCTAGACGAGGTCCTCAGCACAGTGGAGGGGGAGGAGGAGGAGGCGGTGGTCCTCCAGGATGTGGGGGCTGAGGAGGAGCAGCAGCAGGCCGAGGCTCTCTCCCCAGTCTCATCCCACACCTCTTCCGCTGCCACCCCTGTTTCTGAGGCAACACCAGAGAGCTCAGGCGGGCAATTGGTGGTGTCACCACGGAAGCGAAAGACAAGTATAGTGTGGGACCACTTTGAGGTGGGAGCGGATCCCCGCTTTGCTGTCTGTCGCCACTGCAAACTCACCCTAAGCAGGGGTTCATCGACAGGGCATTATGGAACCAGCAGCATGAAGATGCATCTTCAGAGGCAGCACCAGGCGATCTTGCTGGGGAAAGAGGCGGGCAAGGCGACTGGTTCCAGGGGAAAGCCAAAGGCTGCTGCTGGCACTGCCACTCTAAGCTCTCCATCTCCCATCCCCACAAGGGTTAGGCAGGCAACCCTGCAGGACATGGGGTGGGGGAAGTATGGACCCACAAGATGGCGTTTTCCAACGCCCACCCAGAGTGCTACTGTGGTGGGGCATCTGCCGGGACTGACTCCTCCCCAATACTAGATCTATGACATGTCACTCTGCCTGCCCCTCTGCTAGCCTGTCCTCCTCGGTGACCGACTCGCTGGGATGGTTTGCGTTTGCAATGCGTGACTAACTGCAGTGCTGGCTTAGAAACCAGCCATCCTTGCCTCACTTCCTTGTGCCCCCAGAAATGCCCGCAGCCTGCTTGCCTGCCTGCCTGCCTCCCCCAGGGTGCTGCTGTGGTGGGGCATCTGCCAGGACTGACTCCTCGCCTGCTCTGCCTGCCTCTCTGCCCGCCTGGTGCCTGGGAGATGGGCTTTGCGGTTCGTGCCCAGCACCCTCTGGCACGCTTGCTCCCAGTCGTCCTCCTCTGTGCCCCTCAATGCGTAACTGTTGGCTTAGAAAGAAACAACTAGCCATCTTTGCCTCACTTGCTCCTTGCACCCGCTTACGGGTTGGTTTGCTATGCGTTAGTGCTCAAGCCATCCTTGCGGCACTACAATGCATCCTGCCTGCCTGCCTGCCTGCCTGCCTTCCCTCCCTTCTCCCCTTCCCGCCTTGCAGGGATGGTGTATGTGTCTTGCTTTGACTCAGGGGAGAAGTCCTTCCTGCGCTCACTTAGACTTCATCAAGTTCAATAATCCCTTTTTCAAATGTGCAAGAAGATTTAGGGTTATCTCGTGGCATGTTGGGATTTCCTTGGAACTGGCCCCATTGAGCTGTCTGCATTGCAACTTTAAATCCCTGACATACTGGAGTGCCCGATTTTCAAAACTTCCCCTAACATCAGGGGATGATGGGATTGCCTTGAAACTTGGTGTCCATGGGAACACATGGGTAAGCTGTCATGGGACCAAAGGATAGGTTTCTAACGTGCAAATTGACGTAGTTGTAGAATGGGACTTGATTTGGGATGAGTTAAAAAGTTTAAGCCGCGCCAAAAATCAGGGGATGATGGGATTGCCTTGAGTCTGGGCGTCCATGTGTATACCCCCATGAGGTGTCATGGTGCCAAACGTGAGGTTTCTAACTTGAACAGAAAAAAGTTGTATACTTTTTTAGCTTTCAATGCAACCCTATGGGGGGGGGGGGGAAACGGAGCTCCGATCCGGATCCGGAGCTCCGAGTGGAGCGGAGCGGAAGTGAGCGGGGGCGGGGCGAAGCGGGCCGCTCCGAAAATGGCGGATCTGGAAATGAAGCTGAGCGGGGGGTCCGTGCACACCCCTAATAAAAATGTAATAAATAAATAAATAAATAAATCAGGGCTAGTAGCCATGGATAGCCTTCTCCTCCAGGAATTTATCCAACTCCGTTTTAAAGCCTTCCAAATTGGTGTCCATCACTACACGTTGTGGTAGTGAGTTCCATAATTTAACTACGCGCTGTGTGAAGAAGTACTTCCTTTTATTTGTCCTGGATCTCTCACCAAACAGCTTCGTGGGAAGTTCTTTCATTAAAAACAGAACTATTTTATCTATATTGGTGGGTTCTAGTTCAGTCCATAAACTACATTTCTTCACTAAATCAAAGGCAGGCAAAAGGTCCACAGATGCTGTGTAAAGATGTTTACTTGCTCCACTTGTGGATTTCTGGGTTAAATGTTGCAGAATAAAGTACTGAATTATTGTGCAAAAGCCTTTCCTAAATCCTGTTTGTTCAGGAGATATAATATGATTGTGTTCAGCCCAATCTTGCAATTTATTCAATAGATATCTGAATTAGATCTTATATCCAGCAAACTAATCAAACTGTAGTTCTTATTTATTTATTTATTGCATTTTATACTGCCCAATAGCCTAAGCTATTAATTTCTGTAAACCGCCCAGAGAGCCCTGGCTTTGGGGGCGGTACATAAGTGCAATAAATAAAATAAAATAAAATAAATAAATAAATAAATAAGCTCCCTGGTCTTGGTCTTTCCTGAAGCCAGGAAATACTATGCTGTTCTTCCATGCTGGTGACATCCAGCCTCTGACATTAATATTAGGGTGACCGTATGAAAAGGAGTACAGGGCTCCTGTATCTTTAACAGTTGTATTGAAAAGGGAATTTCTGCAGGTGTCATTTGTATATATGGAGAACCTGGTGAAATTCCCACTTCATCACAACAGTTAAAATTGCAGGAGCTATACTAGAGTGACCAGCTACAAAAGAGGACACCTTCTTCGGCCGGGTCGGAGGTAGGTGGGTGGCGGCGGTGGCAAGGACGCCTCTTCCTCGTCGCTTCTCCAGGCAAGTTACACGATCGCTTTGGGGGCGCATGGAAGCGGCCTCAGTACGACGTGTGGAATCCCCCCCTGGTGAAATTTCCTCTTCATCACACCAGTTAAAGCTGCAGGTGCCCTGCCCTCTTTTAAATCTGGTCACAGTATAGCTGCAGTATAGCTCCTACAGCTTTAACTGCTGTGATGAAGTGGGAATTTCACCAGGTTCTCCATTTATACAAATGACACCTGCAGAAATTCCCTTTTCTATGCAACTGTTAAAGATACAGGAGCCCTGTCCTCCTTTTCATATGGTCACCCTAATTAATATAGGAGAATAGTTTAGCAAGGATGAGATCCCACCAATCTGTGTTTGATTTGAGTAATCCTGGAAGGAGCATATCTTCACCTGGTATTTCCCCACTAGCTGTCTTGTTAGATCTTTGACCTCATTTGCTGTCAGAGGAGTCCGTTTGGGCAGATCTTGCAGCATTTGCCTGTTTCTAGGTCTATGCCCTCTTCAAATGTTCAAAAAATAGACTGAAAATGCTATACGTTTGTATGTTTCTTTCCTTCTGGCAAGTTCTTGAAGGTAAGAAAATTTTCTTACAAGCTAAGAAAATTAATTAAAAAGAGAAACAACCCAAAATAAATGCCAGTGCAGTGTAAAAATAATTACAAGCCAATAATAATAATAATAATACCAGAGTGCAAAAGCACACATCTGATTAAAACAAATGCTGGGAGATTTGGGCTAATTAAAAAGAGATAATCTTCACCTGGTACTAGAAAATCATCAAATTTAGCGGTGGCCCCCAAACTGTTATTATATATTTTCCCATTCTTCCCCCATTGATGACAAGAGCAGCATACAAAGTTTTCTTTCCTTCATTTTACACTTGCAAATAATAGGGGGGGGGGGAAGAGATGCATCAAAAGGTGAATCCTGATAATTAAGAAAATTACCAACCCTCCATAGCTCCCTAAATCTCAGCTTTCAGAATTCTCTATCAGGATTAAAATCACAACTGCATAGATTTTAACTGACTGGCAGTGACTCTCTAGAGTTTCAGGCAAGATTCTTTTCTAACCCTCCTTGGAGATGCCAGAGACCTTTAGAATAACACTCAGTTACGGCCCCTCCCAAGGACATGATGCCAGCCTTCTCCTCTGCCTGCAGCCTTCACCCACCCCTTTATATAGCACCAACAATGTACTTGGTGTTGTACAAAATATACAAATAAAACAGTGATACCCTGCCTAGAGGCTTACAATCTAAAATCACATTAAAACATGTGAAGGGGGGGAAGGCGTTCACAAAGCAGAAATAAGAGAATAATCATAGTAATAAGAATAGGAAGGAAACTAACATGTTTTGTTTCCTTCCTAGAAGGGAAAAGCAGCCATTCATTTATTAGCATAATCAGACCGGGGGATGGGGGGAATCGCGTTTCCCTACCGTCGCTTTCCTGTCCGACAATAGTGACAAGCAGCTTCCTCTTCCTTCCCAAGAGGAAGAAAGTGGAAGCAGCAACGGCCATGTGGCCCATTGAGTGGGTGCTTTTATCGCGCTGCTTTTGCTGCACACAGCAGGAAATGGCAGCAAGTTTTGCCTCAAAAAAACAACCACCGAATTTACCAGGTCTTATTTTGTCACGGAAAATAGAGTAAAAGGAGTAGGAGATGTGTGGGAGGCAGACAGCATCGTCGGAAGGACCCGCAAAAAAACGTGAGTGGCCAGTAAAACGCTCTTCTGATGACGCTTTCTTCAATCTGGTACCTTCCAGATATCTTTGACTACAGCTCTCAGAATTCCTGACCATTCTGAGGGAGAGCTGATTTACACGGTTGAAAGAAAAGCACCAATATAGTGGCAAAAGCTGACGCTCACTCCTGGCTTGGCCCCCTCTTGCAACTGGGCACAAGGTTACAATCTGCTGGTTATAAGGATGGGCACTTCATTGGTTTTTGTTGTTTATTCGTTCAGTCACTTCCGACTCTTCGTGACTTCATGGACCAGCCCACGCCAGAGCTTTCTGTCAGCTGTCACTGCCCCTAGCTCCCCCAAGGTCAAGTCTGTCACCTCCAGAATATCATCCCTCCATCTTGCCCTTGGTCGGCCCCTCTTCCTTTTGCCTTCCACTTTCCCTAGCATCAGCATCTTCTCCAGGGTGTCCTGTCTTCTCATTATGTGGCCAAAGTACTTCAGTTTTGCCTTTAGTATCATTCCCTCAAGTGAGCAGTCAGGCTTTATTTCCGGGAGTATGGACTGGTTTGATCTTCTTGCTGTCCAAGGCACTCTCAGAATTTTCCTCCAACACCACAGTTCAAAAGCATCTTTCTTCCTTCGCTCAGCTTTCCTTATGGTCCAGCTCTCGCAGCCATAGGTTACTACGGGGAATACCATTGCTTTAACTATGCTGGCCTTTGTTGTCAGTGTGGTGTCTCTGCTCTTAACTATTTTATCAAGATTTGTCATTGCTCTCCTCCCAAGAAGTAAACGTCTTCTGATTTCCTGGCTGCAGTCAGCGTCTGCAGTAATCTTTGCACCCAGAAATACAAAAGTCTGTCACTGCCTCCACGTTTTCTCCCTCTATTTGCCAGTTATAATCAAGCTGGTTGCCATAATCTTGGTTTTTTTGAGGTTTAACTGCAACCCAGCTTTTGCACTTTCTTCTTTCACCTTCATCATAAGGCTCCTCAGCTCCTCCTCGCTTTCAGCCATCAAAGTGGTGTCATCTGCATATCTGAGATTGTTAATGTTTCTTCCTGCGATTTTAACTCCAGCCTTGGATTCATTAAGCCCAGCACGTCGCATGATGTGTTCTGCTTACAAGTTGAATAGGTAAGGTGAGAGTATACAACCCTGCCGTACTCCTTTCCCAATCTTAAACCAGTCCGTTGTTCCGTGGTCTGTTCTTACCGTTGCTACTTGTTTGTTATACAGATTCCTCAGGAGGCAGACAAGATGACTTGGTATCCCCATACCACCAAGAACTTGCCACAGTTTGTTATGATCCACACAGTCAAAGGCTTTAGAATAGTCAATAAAACAGAAATAGATATTTTTCTGGAACTCCCTGGCTTTCTCCATTATCCAGCGGATATTGGCAATTTGGTCTCTAGTTCCTCTGCCTTTTCTAAACCCAGCTTGTACATCTGGCAATTCTCGCTCCACGAATTGCTGGAGTCTACCTTGCAGGATCTTGAGCATTACCTTGCTGGCATGTGAAATAAGTGCCACCGTCCGATAGTTTGAACATTCTTTAGTGTTTCCCTTTTTTGGTATGGGGATATAAGTTGATTTTTTCCAGTCCGATGGCCATTCTTGCGTTTTCCAAATTTGCTGGCATATGGCATGCATCACCTTGACAGCATCATCTTGCAATATTTTAAACAGTTCAGCTGGGATACCGTCATCTCCTACTGCCTTGTTATTAGCAATGCTTCTTAAGGCCCATTCAACCTCACTCTTCAGGATGTCTGGCACTAACTCACTGACCACACCATCTGAGCTATCCCCAATATTATTATCCTTCCTATACAGATCTTCCGTATATTCTTGCCACCTTTTCTTGATCTCTTCTGTTTCTGTTAGGTCCTTGCCATCTTTGTTTTTGATCATACCCATTTTTGCCTGGAATTTACCTCCGATGTTTCTAATTTTCTGGAAGGGGTCTCTTGTCCTTCCTATTCTATTGTCTTCTTCCACTTCCGCGCATTGCTTGTTTAAAAATAATTCCTTATCTCTTCTGGCTAACCTCTGGAATTTTGCATTTAATTGGGCATATCTCCCCCTATCACTGTTGCCTTTTGCTTTCCTTCTTTCTTGGGCTACTTCCAGTGTCTCAGCAGACAGCCATCTTGCCTTCTTGGTTTTCTTTTTCTTTGGGACGTTTTTTGTTGCTACCTCTTGGACAATGTTGTGAACTTCTGTCCATAGTTCTTCCGGGACCCTATCTACTAACTCTAGTCCCTTAAATCTATTCTTCACTTCCACTGCATATTCATTAGGAATATTAGTGAGCTCATATCTAACTGATCTGTGGGTCTTCCCTGTTCTCTTTAGTTTGATTCTAAATTGTGCAATAAGAAGTTCGTGATCTGAACTACAGTCAGCTCCAGGTCTTGTTTTTACCATCTGTATAGATGTCTGCCACCTTTGGCTGCAAAGGATGTAGTCAATCTGATTTCGGTGTCGGCCATCTGGTGAAGTCCATGTATAAAGCTGTCTTTTAGGTTGTTGGAAGAGAGTGTTTGTTATGCACAGTGAGATGTCCTGGCAGAATTCTATCATCCTATGTCCCGCTTCATTTTGTTCTCCTAGACCATGCTTACCTGTAATTCCAGATGTCATTTGACTACCCACCTTGGCGTTCCAGTCTCCTGTAACAAAAATATCATCTCTTTTTGGTGTATTATCCAGTAGGTGCTGCAGATCCTCATAGAACTGATCTACTTCTACTTCTTCAGCATCTGTGGTTGGGGCATATATTTGGATCACTGTGATGTTAAATGGCTTACCCTGAATTCGAATTGAGATCATTCTATCATTTTTTGGATTGTATCCAAGCACTGCTTTAGCCACTTTATTATTAATTATGAAGGCTACTCCATTTCTTCTGTGATCCTCTTGAACACCGTGTGGCTTTGGCATCACCTTGGGGAAAATGTGGTGGTTCAAGTATTATTTCCCTATTTGGCTTGAATGGTCTTATAGTTTCAGGCATCTAATTATTTATTACACAGATAAGAAGTTCAAGTTTTAATGCCTATCCTTTCTCCCCTCTTGGGAATGTTCCTTGTGACAGGTAAATCTATTGAAGTTCTCTGCCACATCCTGATGCAGAATCTTTGAAGCCTTCTGGATCACAATCTTTGATAAGAAATGCTTTAAGAAAAAAGAAAGAAAAGAACTACCAGTGGAATTGTTAGATAGAATCACTTCATTTGATGGATAAATTCTACTCCCATTGCCCCGTCTGGTGGCTTGCAAAGGTGCCAATAAAAATTCACTCTGAAATCATGACAACATTGTTCCTAAAGGACTTAGAATTTTGTCAGAAACCTTAATGCCAGTAGTAAAAACTTCTTTGGGTCCCCACTGATGTCAATCCTCATACTCTGCAAGCATTTATATTCCTTAGCAAAGTTAAATAGCCCAGAACTATGACCAACCAGATATTATTATTGCCTATTGATGTGAACTCTTTTTTCCTCTTTAGGTATTTTATTTATTTATTTATTTATTTATTTATTTATTTATTACATTTTTATACCGCCCAATAGCCGAAGCTCTCTGGGCGGTTCACAAAAATTAAAATCATCATAAAACAACCAACAAGTTAAAAATACAAATACAAAATACAATATAAAAAGCACAACCAGGATAAAACCACGCAGCAAAATTGATATAAGGTTAAAATACAGAGTTAAAACAGTATAATTTAAATTTAAGTTAAAATTAAGTGTTAAAATACTTAAAGTATTTTCTTTTTTAATGCTGGAGGTTCATTTTTTTATAATGAGTTATGCACTGCAAAGATATCTCCGAGAGCAGAGTTTTCTTTCTGACAGCACATCTTATATTTAAGAAGGCGTATAGCAGGCTTAAATTTTTAAAATTTTCATCTCATTGCAGCCGGCAAGAAAATGGAACAGTGAAATTTGGGCCATGCTTTCTTTCCCTGTTAATAAAAAAAACATGATGCTCGGGGGTTTGTTTATCCCTTATTTCAGATCCCACTTACCCTTCCTTTGATAAGGATGTAGCAATGTACAGATTTCTGTGATGTCATGTTATCATCAATGAAAAAGATACTGTGACTCCAATTTCAGTTTATATGACATTTGAGAAGGATACTCCAAAAGAGTCAAAACAGAACTCTGAAGTTAAAGACCAAGGGCTGCCCATTTAAACACATGAACAAAACTGTACATGTTCCCATGAGATATACATTTGCTGGAATATGATACAGCATTGCCCTGGGACACTGGGTCTGCCATTTTAATTTCCCACTATGCCATGGAGCGATGCTATACAAGAGGTATTGTGGGAAGTTTAAAATGGCAGCTTGTGGACCAAGGGCAGGAGTCAAAACAATGCCAGGCCTGAGCTTTATTTACCATTCTTTGGAGGAATGGTCTCAGTAGGCCTCAACCGTTGAATGTTTTTCATGCTGGCCTAATTTACAGCCTACCTGTTTCCATAATGACACCTTTCTCTGGTTACAACTTGGAAAGTGTTTCATCAGAATGGTAAAAAAGATCAGGAGGGGAAATTTTGCATACAGATCTTTTCTCACTCTCTCTTTTAAAATTAAAGAGATCCTGTTGTGGGAATATAAAAAATTATCAGCATGGTAGTGTCTCTGCTGTGGCACGCCAGCTGTGGAATGAGCTCCCTAAAGAGGTTCGCCTGGCACCTATACTATACTCTTTTAGACGCCAGATGAAGACCTTTTTCTTTTCTCAGCATTTTAACAGATAAGCAATTTAATTTTAACTTTGCTGTTTTAAATTTGTATTTTAAATCTGTATTAATTTCTGCATTGCTGCTTGATTTTATCCTCGTTGTGCCTTTATATTGTATTTCATATTATGCTTTTATACTTTGTTTTATATTTTGAATGGTTTTTATGGTTTTAATTTTTGTAAACCGTCCAGAGAGCTTCAGCTATTGGGTGTATAAAAATGCAATAAATAAATAGATAAATAAATAAATAATGTGATGTAAGAAAGAGCCAAACTCCATGTTACACTAATCACATAACTAAGGTTAGTTTTTTCCTTTGCTTTAGTGTAAGCTCTGGATTGCAATACCTGGCACAGCGCCTCTCCTAACATGAACCTACCCATATACCTCGCTCAACATCTAAGATCCTCCTCTGGGTGCCTACTCCAAGGGAGGCTCATAAGATGGCAACAGCAGAGAGGGGCTTCTCGATGGTGGCCCCCCAATTATGGAATGAACTCCCCGATGAGGCCTACCTGGTGCCAACATTGCTATCTTTTTAGCGCCAGATCAAGACTTTTCTCTTTCCCCAGGCATTTAGCAGCCTGTAATGAGTTTTAATCGATCCTGGATCTGTTTTTTAGATTTACCTGATTGCTCAAAGTTATTTTTAGTTGTATGTTGTCTCTGTGTATACTGTCTGTTGTGTTTTTTTTATGTTTTTAAATTTTTTAAATTGTTTTTAATCTTTGTAATCCTCCCAGAGCAACTATGGGGCAGTATAAAAATGTAAATACTACTACTACTATACAGAAAACCTTCAGAAACTGAGCCTACCAAAATACATCCACACCAACATCCAGAAAGCAGTCATAATTAAAATATGCTCAATTGTCAGGAAATTCCTGAATCTGTAAAAGACAGCATGACTTGGCAAAACCTGTCATGTCTGTCTAGAAAAACTGCCATGAGTGAGAGATGAAATTAATAATAATAATAATAATAATAATAATAATAATAATAATAATAGCATGCGCAGCCCGGATTAAGATCAGGATCACCACAGATCATGAGGGGAAGATTAAACCTTTTCCACCCCATCTTTGTTTTCCCTGAACCCCCCTCCCGGGGGGAGGGCATTAAAAAAAAATAGTCTCCATTGGCATCAGGGGGTCTGGGGAAAGCCTTCACTGCTACCTCACCACAAATCCTCCAGGCACAAAACAAAATTGTAACTAATGACTGCTGGTGAGTTAGAAAGAAAAGCTTTGGGGATCGCAAAGTTGAAATACAAAGTAAACCTCATAATTCCCAAAATCTTCAGCTTGGATTTTAATCCTCCCACCCTATTTACTTGGCTGCTGGTGGTATCTCCTCTCTCTCATGCTTGGTGTGCTGCTACAGAGCACACCGGGTGCAAGGCACCCCTGGGAAATATAGCTTTCCCAGGGGGCACTGCAATGTCAGTAGGCCATGGGAAAACTATATTTCTCAGGGACACTTGTGCACTGTGCAGTATCACACCAAATGCTGAAGTGGGGCAGAATGCCTTCTCTTTCTTCCTCCCATTTGCCACTAGAAAAGTTCCAGTAGCAGCCAGGCAAGTACGGTGGGTGCGGACCTGGATCACAGACAGAGGATGAATTGTTTCCCAGTTTTTCTGGAAGTAGCTGAGTGTATTTTTTACTCAATCCAATTAACCCGGGGCCGATCTACACCAAGCAGGATATAACACTTTTAAAACGATATGAAAACTGTATATGTAATGTGTCTTGGGCCTGAACAGTTGTCATAACCATTAAAAACCGTTATAAGCTATAGTGTAGACCCTGCCCAGGAGTGGGACTTGCCTATCACTATTTATTTATTTATTTATTACATTTCTATAACGTCCAATAGCCGGAGCTCTCTGGGCAGTTCACAAAAATTAAAACCATTCATAATATAAAACAACAGTATAAAACCATAATATAAAATACAATAAAAAAGCTCAACCAGATAAAAACAGCAGCAATGCAAAATTACAAATGTAAAACACCATGTTAAAATGTATTTATAGATTGTTAAAATGTTGGGAGAATAAAAAGGTCTTCACCTGGCATCTAAAAGCATATAATGTAGGTGCCAAGCGAACCTCCTTAGGGAGCTCATTCCACAGCCGGGGTGCCACAGCAGAGAAGGCCCTCCTCCTGGTAGCCACCTGCCTCACTTCCTTTGGCAGGGGCTCACGGAGAAGGACCCCTGAAGATGACCTTAGGGTCCGGGCAGGTACATATGGGAGGAGGCGTTCCTTCAGATAACCTGGCCCCAAGCCGTTTAGGGCTTTAAATGTTAATACCAGCACTTTGAATCGGGCCCGGACCTGGACTGGCAGCCAATGAAGCTGGAAAAGGACTGGCCTAATGTGGTTTCGTCGGCCAGTCCCTGTTAGTAAGCGTGCTGCCCTGTTTTGTACCAGTTGAAGTTTCCGGACCGTTTTCAAAGGCAGCCCCACGTATAACGCATTGCAGTAATCCAAACGAGAGGTTATCAGAGCATGGATAACTGTAGCTAGGCTATCTCTGTCCAGATAAGGGCGCAGCTGGTATATCAGCCTAAGTTGGTATATCAGCCAAAGGTGGTATATCAGCCAAAGGTGCTCTTTGCCACTGAGTTCACCTGTGCCTCAAGTGTCAGTTCTGGATCCAAGAGCACCCCCAAACTACGGACTCGATCCTTTAGGGGGAGTGCAACCCCGTCCAGGACAGGGCAAACATCGCCTCGCCGGACAGATGAACCACCCACTAACAGTACCTCTGTCTTGTCTGGATTGAGTTTCAGTTTATTAGCCCTCATCCAGTCCATTACCGTGCCCAGGCACTGGTTCAGAACAGCCACTGCCTCACCTGGGTTTGATGAAAAGGAAAGGTAGAGCTGGGTATCATCCGCATATTGATGACACCTCAGTCCACATCTCCGGATAACCTCCCCCAGCGGCTTCATGTATATGTTAAACAGCATAGGGGATAAGATAGAGCCCTGTGGAACCCCATGGCTTAGGAGCCACGGCACAGAGCAATAATCCCCCAGCACCACCTTCTGGAATCGGCCATCCAAGTAGGAGCGGAACCACTGCAACGCAGTACCTCCAACTCCCAGCTCAGACAACCTATCCAGAAGGATACCATGATCGATGGTATCGAAGGCCGCTGAGAGGTCCAGGAGAACCAACAGGGTCGCACTCCCCCTGTCTCTCTCCTGACAGAGGTCATCCCACAGGGCGACCAAGGCAGTTTCCATTCCAAAACCAGGCCTGAAACCCGATTGAAATGGATCTAGATAATCCGTTTCATTCAAGAGTGCCTGGAGTTGTCCTGCAACCACCCGCTCAAGCACCTTGCCCAGGAAAGGGATATTAGCCACCGGCCTGTAGTTGTTAACATCCTCCGGGTCCAGATTAGGCTTCTTCAGGAGTGGTCTAATTACCGCCTCTTTTAAAGAGGCCGGCACCACTCCCTCTCTCAAGGAGGCATTTACAACCTCCTGAACCCAGCCGGCGATCCCCTCCTTATTTGATGTAATGAGCCAAGAGGGGCAAGGGTCAAGCACACAGGTGGTCGACCGGACTTGGCCAAGCACCTTGTCCACATCCTCGGGCCTCACTAACTGAAACTCATCCAATAAAACTGAACCAGACGGCGCTCTAAACGCCTCTACTAGTGGAGCTGCATTAATC
Organism: Elgaria multicarinata webbii; assembly: GCF_023053635.1. Taxonomy (NCBI): domain Eukaryota; kingdom Metazoa; phylum Chordata; class Lepidosauria; order Squamata; family Anguidae; genus Elgaria; species Elgaria multicarinata. The sequence continues at coordinate 125,983,834 of NC_086175.1, read as the reverse complement.
AGACATGCTACTGTGCTGTGTCAAGAGAAAAGGTGATTATTTTAAAGCTTTTAACCTCTTGGTGTCCTTGAATGGCCTTGATAGCTGGTGGCTACTAGCTGTTGCTCATACCCTACTTGTTAGGCTGTGGAAGGAAGGAAACATTGGATTTTTCCACAAAGATCCAACACCAAGTTATTTTGGCTGGATTCTGTGCCTGCATTTTGCCTGGTTTTTTTTTAATGCATGCAGGAAAGCATGTCCGATACCAGTCGAAGCAGAAGGGCCCTTTTGTTGTTTATTCGTTCAGTCGTTTCCGACTCTTCGTGACTTCATGGACCAGCCCACGCCAGAGCTTTCTGTCGCCTGTTGCCACCCCCAGCTTCCCCAAGGTCAAGTCTGTCACCTCCAGAATATCATCCATCCATCTTGCCCTTGGTCGGCCCCTCTTCCTTTTGCCTTCCACTTTCCCTAGCATCAGCCTCTTCTCCAGGGTATCCTGTCTTCTCATTATGTGGCCAAAGTACTTCAGTTTTGCCTTTAATACCATTCCCTCAAGTGAGCAGTCTGGCTTTATTTCCTGGAGTATGGACTGGTTTTATCTTCTTGCAGTCCACGGCACTCTCAGAATTTTCCTCCAACACCACAGTTCAAAAGCATCTATCTTCCTTCGCTCAGCCTTCCTTATGGTCCAGCTCTCGCAGCCATAGGTTACTACGGGGAATACCATTGCTTAAATGTATTAAATACGGATGAAATACACTATATTCATTGGATAGGAGTACTGCTAATGTCCAACATGTATAAAGAAAGCTCTCTGCATGAGAGAAATCATTGTATTATGTTCATCATGAGAGGAGGAGAAGCTGTACTCTATTCATAGCACCTAACCCCACCCCCATATATCCAACTGTATTGAATGAGCTTCTGAAAAGGGAGCTATATTGATCTAAATAGGTGTTACTTTTCTCCTTCTGTAAGGTTAGATATGAATACAATATTGCTTTATATGCTGTGTCTCATCTCAGGATGTGCTGCACCTTAGTTTGCTCATACACTCATGTCAGAGCAAGGATGTGAACTTGGTCTCCACGGTTTCAAAAACTCACTCAGCCATAACAGACAGAAGGGGCGATGAGTCACCCCCTCTAATCCAACTGCAAGCATGATGTCGCACATGCAAAAATAAATCTAGACAACAAATCCTCGACTGCCAGATTGTTCCCAGGCCCAATTAAAAGATTTGGACAGGTGAGGGGTGAACAAAACAGACTGAGGCCTTAGCTAGACCAGCAGTTATCCCGGGCTGATACACGGGATCGCCCCTGTGTGTCCAGATGACGCACAGGGGATCCCGGGATAAGGGAGGGATCATCCCTCCCTGGCCCCGGGATAAAGCCTTACACTTGGGGCCCGGTTTTTCCCATGGTCTCGGGCTGAGCCTGAGACTGTGAGTGATTGGCCCGTTTCCGCGGCTTTTCCCATCTCCGCGCGATTACTCGCCGGGAGCTGCGCCCGTCAGGGCTGGGGGAGGAGCGGGGAAATCAATTAAAAAACCCACAAAAACCCTTACCTTTCCACTCCTGTGCTCGTGCGCAACTGGCCCTTTAAGATTTTTTTTAAAAAATGGCGCCTCTTTCCTTGAGCTCGTTGTGCCTTGTGTGTAAACAATGGCGAGATCTCATGTTATTCACAATGCGAGGTCTCCCCTCTTCTCCCCTGGATTTTCAGGTAGGTCTAGCAAAGGCCTGTGACCATCTCTAGGTCTCCCGTCCCCTCTCCCTTCCCTGAAGGCCTTCGCAATCCCAATAGGTAGGCCAGGTGGGGTGAATCTGGCCCGCAGGCCACGTGAGTAAGGCTTGTGGAATGGATTTGGCCCGTAGGTCGGAGGCTCTCCATCCCTGTTATAGATACAGATGCTTGAAGGTTGGTGTTAGACTCTCTCAGAAATCCAAGACCCCCCAGGAAGGTTCTGCTGAATTCACAGTCAAGCTATATCAAGCATGAGCAAGAACCTTCTGCATAGATCTCAATATGGTTTTGTGCATGTATTACCTCTACGTGTGTGGGTCCCACGGGGCTTAATCAGAATGAAACTTGCAAAGATGTAATTTGAACAAATATGTCTTTAGTAAGCATTAAATTACACAAACCATGCAACAGTTTCCCAATGCAAATAAATGCAGTCATTAGTTCTGAGTCCAAACAAAAATATGGCTTTCTCGCTTTCAACTTTTCAGTAGGCCAGTCCCAAAGTGTCTTTGGATTCAGGATACTTCAGTAGTCCCTTCTGTAAAATCCTTTAGTCCACAGGACAATCCACAAATTGTAGCTTATACACTGCAATGCAATGTTCAGCTTGGAAAAAAGGAGATAAGGGGAGACATGATAGAGGTGTACAAAATTATGCATGGTTCAGAGAATGTGGATGGGGAGACATTTCTCTCCCTCTCTCAAAATACTAGAACCCAGGGTCATCCCATGAAACTGATTGGTGGGAGGTTCAGGACAAATAAAAAGAAGTACTTCTTTACACAGCGCATAGTTAAATTACGGAACTCACTACCACAAGATGTGGTGATGGCCACCAATCTGGATGGCTTCAAAAGGGGGTTGGATAAATTCCTGGAGGAGAAGGCTATCAATGGCTACTAGCCCTGATGGTTGTGTGCTATCTCCAATATTCGAGGCAATAAGCTGATGTGCACCAGTTGCTGGGGAACATGGGTGGGAGGGTGCTGTTGCACCATGTCCTGCTTGTTCATCCCTGGCCGATGGCTGGTTGGCCATTGTGTGAACAGAGTGCTGAACTAGATGGACCCTTGGTCTGATCCAGCATGGTACTTCTTATGTTCTTAATGCAAAATATTAGCAATAATAACAACAACAAATATCAAAGATACAAAAATGATTCCCCCTCCCCTTGCCATTCTGCTGTACACAAATATCTGTACAGTTTACCTTATACAATTGGTTCTCCATCATTGAGCTTCCGAACAGAACAAACTGACTTTTATTTTTGTTTCTTCTCTTAGCCCTCCCACTTAGCCCTCCACCCAAGGAACTAAACCATCTGGTTTACACAGACATAATTTATTCTCTCTTCCAAGGAGAGATGGGCACAGACACTTCACACTTGAAGAAGCTTGTGTTAATCAAAGAAGGAAAGTTACTTTTACAAAAATATAAGGTCCTGTCACCACCACCACCAAACACCCCCAGAGTGATTAATACTGGTAAGTGAGATATAGGGAGAAGAAGGCCAACCTTATTTGGGGAGTTTCTATTGGGAGGAAGGCTGGTGTCTCCAATGTCAGCGAAGTGGTGAATCCTCTCTGGGTTTTAGTCACAACTCTAACGCTTCGCACCTTGGATAGTTCTTTTGACTGGTACTGACATTGGAGCCACCAGCCTCCACTGCGTACAGCATCTAAACCTGAACGACTTCAGGAGCCCGTCTACACTTGTCTAGATGAAACGTAACAAGTTGGCAGAGATGACGTCAGCAGTCACGTGATGCTGTTGTTGTTACGTTTCTTCTGACTTTTAAAACCGTTCCACTTTCTGTTAAAATCGTTTTAAAACTAACAATGTGCCCCAACCTTTCGTTGTTTTCAATGCCGTCTTTCAAAGTCATGTCTCGTGACCATGGTCTTTGCTTGCTGATTAGGACAAGTGAGAGGGAGAGCTGGCACAATGCGACGAGGGGGAGGGGGAGGGGGAGGGGGAGGGAGGGCGGTGAAAGAGGGGACAGAGGCTTAATTTTTTTAAAAAACCGCTTATCTTTCGGGGCGCATGTGGCCCCTTTAAGACGCTGCAGGGCTTCCCTCGTCCCTACGCGTCGCCCCGCCTCCCTGCCGGCTTATCCCGGCAGGTCTAGCTCAGAGTCACCGGAAGAAGGAGGTTTACTTCAGAGCCGGTATGAGCATAATGAAGAACGTTCTAAAGAAGAGTGTGCCGGGGTAAAACGATAGAAGAAAAGGTATTTCGATTGACTGGGCTCAAGTTGCATTTTGTAACGTAGCAAGGGAGGATGCAACAATGCACTTAAACAACGGTGTAATGAATAGTGTAGATCCTGCCCAGGTGTTCCAGCCCCACCAACTTCCTAAAGGCACTGACTTCTGCTTGTGGGTTCCTGGTCGACAGCTGGTTGGCCAGCGTGTGAACAGAGTGCTGGACTAGATGGACTCCTGGTCTGATCCAGCATCAGGGCTCTTCTGATGTTCTTACTGTGAGTAACCAGCTTTCTCCAAGAACATTGGCAATGCAGCAGCTGAAGGACCTCAGCCTTCCTGCCATCATTGGAGCTAGGAAATTGGTAAAGATTGCTACATAACCACTGGAATAATTCCTGCCACCTTTGGCAGCTCCAGGGTTGGGAAGAAGTCTGGAGATAATCCTGTTCACCAGAGGGCAGCAGCAATATCGCCACAGTGAGTGAAAATTTGGAACCCCGCTTCCCAGAATCCTTTTCAAACCACAGGGGCTCTGTGGCATACAAGTCAAAGGAAGATAGTGTGATACCATTTCTCTAGAGCAGCAAACTAACTGGATCCTCCACTCCTGCCCCACAGCCTCAAATGTACATTCTACAAGATATAAATGGAAACCCTTTATCATTCTGCTTCTTCCCAATTCCCCCTACTTATATTAGCCTTGCCGCTCCGCAGACATACCTCTTTCAAGAGCGTGTCATTAACGACAGGCATTACATTGTACTCCTACAAGGGATATGAAGTAAATGCAAGGGTATGGTTTTGATAGACTTGAAGCACACACTTATCTGCAGTTGTCATGCTTAAAATCAATGCCCTGTCGTCTGACGCTGGATCTGCGTCAAACAGTGACATTAAAAAGACCATGGAACAAAGCCTTAAGAAGCAAAACAGCCTGCTGCAGCTGGAAGTTATTATGATTCTCATAATAGCCATAACACAGAAATTGGCCCGGAGAGCAGTTCTCCAAGGTACAGTGGCCATCATGTTAATAGATACACACCAATCATATGCGGTGTGGAACTGAATGGGAGTGCTAAAGGTTCATTGGACACATATGAAAGTGGATATGGGTTTTTTTGGTGGGGGGAGGAGAGCTTATTTCTTTCTGAATAATATTGCACACAAAAAAAGAGGTGGTTTTAAGCTTTCACCCATAAATACAGTCTCCAGCTAGTTGATCCAAATATAGTTCCAAGAGGAGACCATAGAATGGCATCAACATTTGTAGGGCACGCTACAATGTTGCGTTATGCTCCTATTATCTGCGTCTGGTTTAGGATGTTTTTGGGTCACCCAGAAGCAATTGTCTCAGAATAGCACAGCCTCTGGCTTACTCAGGAGCTCGGAGCGGATTAAAATATGCATTGAATGAGTAGGGAAAGATGGAGGGTTTCTTATCATATATCCAGATTAATCACCCTGTGGTGTGCAAAGCGAATGTCATTAACGGGTCTGTTAACTGCACCCAAGCACACAATTGGATGTATATTCCAATGGCTCTACCGGCCAGGAAGAAGAGCAGTTTTCTAATACAGCAATCCAGAGTAGGTTTACTCAGAAATAAGTCCCACAGAGATAGGAACAGTATTGACGGAGGCCTAATCTACACCAAGCAGGATATTTCACTATGAAAGTGGTACATAAAAGGCAGGAGCCACACTACTGCTTTATAGTGGTACTGAAGTCCCCTGACAACTGTTGGGGCCCATTGACACATACTACATACCACTTTCGTACCGCTATGTCCTGCTTGGTGTAGCTTAGGCCTGAGAGTAGCTCTCCAGGACTTCAGGCAGGATTCTTTCTTAGCTCTAACAGGAGACTCTGGGAACTGAATCTGGTATCTTCTGCATGCAAAGAGAGTGTTCTACCACTGATCCATGCACCCCCTACTAAAACATCTGGGGTTTAGTTATGGGCAAGATTAATGGGGCCTACTCCTAGGCAAGTGTGTTTAGCATTGCAGCCTTCAAGGCATTGCCAATAATACATCTTTACATGTCCAGGGACAATCCAAGCCATTTTGGTGCTGGAAGAGGTAAGCCTAATGGGACCCCACCCACTCTGTACAGACAGTGCACACAATCCATTGAGAAGTTATCCTGTGGAAGCCTCATTGAAATGAATGGGATAGTGCAGGAACTCTGCCACACACAGCTGTATGCTAGCACAGGAGCAGGCAACTAAGAGACATATCTGTGCAGACGATTTGCTACTATTGCATGGCACAGCCCTATGCTGGCACTCTTATCTGTGTGGATAGTGTCAATAGATAGTTTAGTCACTAGATGTCACTGGACTTAGTTTTATCTCGGTGGAGTCAGGTATTTCCTGTCACTGTATTTCCTGTTTATAAGAGAGACAATAAAGTTCTTGTCTAACTTCCTGAAGCATGTGTTATTCAAGCGTCCCATGACTGTTATCTTCTCAGGGGGTGGTATTAATAGCATGGGGCCTTCAACACCATGGCCATCTTTACATTAAGAGGAAATTGTGTTGCTTACCCGGGACATTTGTGCTGCCTGATTTTTGGAACGACTGTTATGAGCTTAACTACATGGATGGAGAGGGGTGCCATGTAGTTTGAATTGAATACACACACACCCAATTCAGTTCCATTGACACAGTGCCATCTAGTGATGGAAGATCCCATATTTTTTCATAGAAGTGGTTGTTTTCATGACTGAATTTACAGCGGATGCCGTGGGAGACATCCTGGTAATTAATGACACTGTTTAAAAGACCCACAAACTTTTGTGAGTGGCCAATCACAAGCATGCAATACATGGCTCGTTTGGAGGAGCCCCACAGCTCCAAATCATATGGTTCTCCATGCTCCCCTCTGGATCAACATGTTATTGTCTTGGGAGCACTCCTTGCCCCATTACCGAGTCCGGGACAACCAGAACCACTATTGACATTGGCAATTCTATCAAAGACCCACCTGGGAGGATTCCAACTATCATCAAGTCGAATGCCTGTAAGAAGAGCTGTCTGATAGGACCAGCGCTGACCTTGTGACCCGGATGCTATTATCTGTTTCATTTCTCCTGGATTCAGTCTAAGGGTGGGTGTTTCCACGGAGAGGTTGCTTTTTGCCCCACTGCCAAGGTCAAAACCAGCCAGAAACCAAGTAGAGATCAGGCACTGGGTGAGGGTGGAGGCTGTCTGATTTAAGTGTGCAAAGCCATGAGGGACTGTAAGCAACTATATAGTAAGTCACCTTGCTCTAGGTTAACCACTGTGTGATTTATTTATTTTTAAACTGGTATCTAAATATTCTAAATAAATAACCTTGGAACTCCAGCCATGCATGACAGGAATTCCATTGGTACCGTACTACTGATACCACATTTGATCCAGTCAAAATAACCATAAATGTGTACAAGTAAGACTTCAATAAAATGTTGCAGTACAGAATGCACCTGTTCAGGATGACAACAGTCAGCAAGTTGTACCCTCTTCCAGGATATTCCCTAACCTTTGATCCACTCCCAGCCCATAGGCAATGTTCCGTGCCTACTGAGCATGCTCAGCCCTCATTAGGCTTTTTTTTTATATCCCCCCCCTCCTATTAGTTGTATTTGTTTGCTACTAAAGATGTTTTCTATCTCTGCAGCACATGTAGTTCCCACAAAGCTGCTCCGCCTCCTTCTTGTGCACTTGGAGGGTGCCATTTTGACTTACATACTTTGAAAACTGTGTTTGCTAATAGTATATATGATGGCGCTTTCAAGTTCAAAGAACTTCAGATGACCCTACCTATCCCAAAAAGTTTGGGGACCCATTATAATCCTTAAAACAGCCCTGCAAGGTAAGTAAGGCCATAGCTAGACCTAAGGCCTAAGCTAGACCTCAGTCTGAACTCATCCACACACACCCATCTTCACCATGGTAGAAAATAATACTAACTTGGGCCACAGCTAGACCTAAGGTTTATCCCTGGATCATCCAGGGGTCAAACCTGTTCATCTAGGTGACACATAGGGGATCCAATGCTCTGGCAGGGGTGAACCCTGGATGATCCCAGGATAAACCTTAGGTCTAGCTGTGGCCCAAGTTAGTATTATTTTCTACCATGGTGAAGATGGGTGTGTGTGGATGAGTTCAGACTGAGGCCCTTTCTACACCTGCCTTTTCCCCTGGATCATCCCTGTGTGTCCAAAAGATGCACAGGGGATCCCAGGAGCAGATAGGGATGATCCCTCCATTTTCCCGGGATAACCAAGACCTCAGTTATCCCAGTTTTACCCACGGTCCTTGGATGATCCCAAGGACCGTGGGTGGTGTGGGCGCCTGTCCCGACTTCTTCCCTCCTCCTAGCGAGTAGCGGGGGTCAGCGGAGGGGGGGGAGCAGGGTCGGGTTTTTTGTTTGTTTTGCCTTACATTTTGCTGTGCTCCGGCTCCTGGTTTCTTTGGTTTTTTAAAAATGGCGGATGCGATGGACGCGACATCCCTCTTCCTTTCCGGGATGTCGCACTTATGTTTAGACACCCAGAGTTATCCCGGAAGCAGGTAAGTCCAGGATCATCCCCCCTCCCCAAAGGCCCTTAGGTATAGAAAGGGCCTGAGAGTCTTTATTTTGCAAAAGATAGATTCAAACTGTAGACTTCCTGAATTCTAGCTCACTCCCTTAAAACTACAACAGCTTTTGTATGCAGGAAGCCACAGTCCAAGAGATCCAGGCTACAGTTTGAGGTTCTCTGCAGCTAAAGAGTTCCAAAGTAATTTCCAGACACCTGGGTAGGTTTTAGTTTAGTTCTCTTCTGGCATGCTATCACTACCTCTTTTCAATTTGCTTCTGTTGTATGGCATGGATCATTAGTGCATGGTAAGCTTTCATTTTTCTTTTTCATTTTTCCTTTACTTCTCCATCAGCATGGGTGAGTTGTAGTAATTAATTTTTAGAAAGGACCGAGTGTTAGATGCATTTTTCATACTATGAGTTTTTGTGCCACGTCACCTACTAGTCAACCGCTTATTAATGTAAAAATATGGTTCTGTTACCATCAGTTTCTGGGGAAATTAATGAGACACACTTTGTTGCACTTGGCAGTTTTCTAATCCCCTATATTTGCCAAAGCTGTAATGGAGGGGAGAAATACCAGCAAAGGAGCTCACTTTCATTTTCTTAAATCAAGTACATATTGTCTCATCTCTGCTCCTAGATGGACAATACTGACCCCCTGTATATAAGAACATAAGTGCCATGCTGCATGAGACCAAGGGTCCATCTAGTCCAGCACTCTGTTCACACAGTGGCCAACCAGCCATCGGTCAGGGATGAACAAGCAGGACATGCACAGTTACAAGATGGGGGATACTTGGCTCAGCAATACTACAAACGAGAAGGATCTTGGAATTGTTGTAGATCGCAAGCTGAATATGAGCCAACAGTGCGATAGGGCTGCAAGAAAGGCAAATGCTATTTTGGACTGCATTAATAGAAGTATATCTTCCAATTCACGTGAGGTACTGGTTCCTCTCTATTTGGCCCTGGTTAGGCCTCATCTAGAGTATTGTGTCCAGTTCTGGGCTCCACAATTCAAGAAGGACGCAGACAAGCTGGAGTGTGTTCAGAGGAGGGCAACCAGGATGATCAGGGGTCTGGAAACAAAGCCCTATGAAGAGAGACTGAAAGAACTGGGCATGTTTAGCCTGGAGAAGAGAAGATTGGGGGGAGACATGATAGCACTCTTCAAATACTTAAAAGGTTGTCACACAGAGGAGGGCCAGGATCTCTTCTCGATTCTCCCAGAGTGCAGGACACGGAATAACGGGCTCAAGTTAAAGGAAGCCAGATTCCGGCTGGACCTCAGGAAAAACTTCCTGACTGTTAGAGCAGTATGACAATGGAACCAGTTACCTAGGGAGGTTGTGGGCTCTCCCACACTAGAGGCCTTCAAGAGGCAGCTGGACAACCATCTGTCAGGGATGCTTTAGGGTGGATTCCTGCATTGATCAGGGGGTTGGACTCGATGGCTTTGTAGGCCCCTTCCAACTCTGCTATTCTACGATTCTACGATTCTATGACATGGTGCAACATCACCCTCCCATTGGCCTATCCAGTATGTTTTTAGGATGCTTTTAGGATGTTTTTAATCAGTATTTTATGTATTTTATGCTTATTTTTGTTCCCCACCTCTATCCAATTGGAGATGTGGGTAAGAAATGGATGATGATGATGATGATGATGATGATGATGATGTTCCCCAGCAACTGGTGCACACCAGTTTATTGCCTCGAATACTGGAGATAGCACATAACCATCAGGGCTAGTAGCCATTGATAGCCTTTGCCTCCAGGAATTTATCCAACCCCCTTTTGAAGCAATCCAGATTGGTGGCCATCACGACATCTTGTGGTAGTGAGTTCCATAGATCAACCTTCCCCATCCTAGTACCCTTGTGTTGGACAACAAAGCCCTTCATCTCCTGCCAGCATGGCCAGGCTGCTATACATCATCATGCAATGAAAAGAACACACTAACAATTGCTCTCCTTTTCAGTCTGCTTATGTATGAAATATTTTTGAAGTTTTGTATTAATATCTGGGAATAGAGTGTGTTGGGGACATTTTGTGAGTGGGTGAGTCTATTATAACCAAGAACTGTGAAGTCTCTATTTCATGGCATACAATGGAGCATTTATGCCAGCTGTTTGAACAGTATTTTAAATTCTAGTATTTTATTAGAATTATTTTTAGTTCTTTAAAATGTTTTTACGTTTTGTATATCTAAATGTTTATGTCGTATTTTATTTTGTGAATTGTTGTGAACCAGCTTTGGCTACTGAGCGATATTGAATTGAAATGAAATAAATAAATGTCCCAACAATACGCAGATAACACCCCACTCAACTTCTCTAGCCCAGAACTTTCTTCCTTCATCCAATTCCACATCTCTACAGCCTGCACATCTAAATAAGGGCACAACATTGATATGTGAATTCAGTGAATGGATCCTTAGTTCCCATGAACAGGAAGTTCAGATATTTTTTGTGAATTTCAATTTTGGGCGTGCGTGTGTATGTGTGTGCGTGTGGACATGCACATGGATGCATGCTCAATTTTTGGCGTCCAGATACCACACTTCTCTGTTCTATACCAAATATTTCCAGAAAGATATGCTTTTGTAATATTTTGAGCCTCTTTTGGTGGCATAGAGCAGAGACAGATGGTACAGTCCACACTGTTAAAACCATATTGGGAAACCATCGGTCTGCTTCAGTCAACATGGCTCACCATTGGAAATCCTGGCTGAAACTGATGGGAGTTGTAGTCTAATAATATCTGGAGGACCTCTGGTCAGCCTATAGTGCATTTAGTGCAATGAGGTCATTACAGTGCTGCACATTTGAAAACCTAGATGAGGATTTTGGTCAGAATCATAGAGTTGGAAAGGATCTCAGAGATCATATTGTCCAACCTCCTGCTCAGTGCAGGCTCTGCACTGCAGGATGCAGCAACAGTATCCCTGACAGACGGCCATCCAGCCTCTGCTTAAATACTTCCAGTGAAGAGAACCCACCATCTGTCTGTTGCACTGCTGAATAGCTCTCACTATTAGGAAATGTCTCCTGTTAAGCTGAAATCTACTTCTCTGCAATTCTAGTCCTGCGCTCTGGAGCAACAGAGAACAGGTCTTCTCCATCTTGTCCTACGGAGAACCACTGTCCATTTTACAGGACCTAATCCAAAGAACTCCCAGCTGCTGGGCTGAATTCTTGTGCTCCCTGCACACAGAAGAAAAAGGGTCACTTAAGTAGGACAAGAACATGAGAACAGCCATGCTGGATCAGACCAAGGGTCCATCTTGTCCAGCATTCTGTTCACACAGTGGCCAACCAGTGCCCATTGGAAACACACAAGCAGGATATTGGTGCAACGGCACCCTCCACCCATATTCCCCAGCAATTAGTATACACAAGCAGGCTGCCTCTAATACTGAAGGTAGTACATAGGCATCAGGACTAGTAGCCATTGATAGTCTTCTCCTTCAGGAATCTGTCCAACCCCCTTTTAAAGCCATCTAAATTGGATCTTGTGAGAGTGAATTCAGTTTAACTACATATATTTTAAATGGGGCTATTAGATTAGATCTTCCAGGGACAGCCAAAATACTAAAACATAATTTAGAGCCCCATATAAAGTGAAAATGCAGTGAATAAAAATGACTTTTTTAAAAGACAAGTGTTGCAATGGACAAGAAATTCACACGTAAAGAAGCTGTGTTCTTATTATTTCTATTGAACAACCATAAAACAATTCCCAGTGTAATTCTTTCCACCATATCCTCTCATAGACACGCAATTCTTTTGAGGTAAACTCAAAAAGTCCTATCTTGTCAGATGAAAGCAGATGAATGCAGAGCATGAAACAAATGAAAAGTCCTCCATGTCACCTCTACCACAAGCTCACCTGAAAAGGGTTCATTAACTTGAATGAGAAAACTGACCTTCCAAAATTCTGGAAAACACAGGGTGGAATATGAATTATGTGAAAGTTTCCTCAGAAAATGAGAGGGCAGAAAAGTCAAACAGTCTTCTTTAGCATGCACAAGTATTCTTGAAAAATTTTATGTGCAGAGAGAAACACCTCTTCAACTCCTAGAATATCAAATTTAACCGCCCCTGGAGGGGAAATCTTGAACTGGAGGAAGACAACAGGAATATGCCAGCCATACCTTCTGCTTACCAGCTTTGAAACAAGCCAGGTTGTTAAGCTACAGTTTAAAGTTGGTTTAATATCCTGGCTTCTTCCCAAGTTGGTAGCCATAGTTTCAGGGTTTGGGTGGTTTTAAGAAACTTTAATTAATTAGCCACTTCTTGGTTTGTTTCCTTGAAGGGAGAAGTAAAGAAGCTGCATTTGGAGGCAAAGTATTAAGCTGAGGTACAGTCATCCAAGCATGGCCAGAAACTGCTTTTGGGTGGTGATGGTGGTATTTTCAAAATAAGACCCTCTATTTCTTTTTCTGTCCCAGCATGCTTGGAACTTTTCTAATGGACTAATCTTTGTGGCTATTGGGGATTCTTTGTTTGTCTATCACAGGACGGAAATAGATGTAACTTCCAACAAAGTGCTTTAGACAAAAACAAAAGTCTTATTTTGAATTCTCTCTCCCCACCCCCTAGTTAGTAGGCAAATCCACCTACAACAATCCCCATGTATCTCTGCTTGTGCCAGCAACAGCCACTGAAGGCAGGGAAACACACAGCATGAGACGAAGGGTAAATGGACATATTACTGGGTATTTGAGGTGAGGTCAACATGGGTTGCAGTTTCAATGGCTTTTCGTCTAGTTTCACCCACAGATTCAGAGGAATTCAATACCTTACCTTTTTGGAATCTGCACTTATCTGCCAGATAACGTAGCCAAATTATTAGAATGTAAGCCTATGCGGCAGGGTCTTGCTATTTACTGTTTTACTCTGTATAGCACCATGTACATTGATGGTGCTATATAAAATAATAATAATAATAATAATAATAATAATAATAATAATAATAATAATCTGAAATGGCCCAATGAATAAATTTCAGCAATATATGTTCTGTGAATTTCAGGTTTTGATCTTTGTGGATGGACGCATGCTCAATTTTTGGTGTCCAGAGAAAATCAAATACCACACTTCTCTGCTCTGTACCAAATGTTTCGAGAAAGATATGTACCATTTTGAGCCTGTTTTCCTGACATAGAGCAGTGGCAGATGGAACAGACTACAGTGTTAAGACCATGCCAGCGCATCACCTGTCTGCTTCAGCCAACATGGCTCAACTATGCCCAAACTCACAAAAATATTGCTCCTGCAATATTCTTCCTGCTTTCTTGCTTTAGCACCGAGTACATCAGCCTCCCATGGAGAGATATCTTTAGGCTTATAAAAAGCAGTCCCTATGAAACTGGCACTTATGGGCAATGCACCAGAAGAATAACGGTGATTATTCAGGAAAATGAAATTAAGATATGCCATGGGATAGAACCAAGGAGAGGGGTGAAAGGGCATTAAATGTAAAGTAGCCATGTAAAATTCCTCTGGCATTTTAGGATGATGTCTGGTTAAAGCATTCACATATGCCCAAGAACATTATAGAGGTAATATAGAGGTAAATTCCCGAATATTATCTTAAGACGTAAGAACATAAGTGCCATGCTGGATCAGACTGATGGTCCATCTAGTCCAGCACTCTGGTCACACAGTGGCCAACCAGCTGTCAACCAGGGACAGAAAAGCAGGACATGGGTGCAACAGCGCCCTCCCACTCATGTTCCACAGCAACTGGTTCACACAGGCTTACTGCCTCAGATACTAGAGGTAGTGCATAACCATTAGGGCTAGTAGCCTTCTCCAGGAATTTATCCACCCCCCTTGCCTCTGCAGAGTTTCTAAATTAATAACCTATTTCCTTGCCAATATAACAGGGGGAAGGCCTGTCTCCCATGAATAAGGAGCTGAAAGAACCACAGACAGCTTAATTGAAAAGCCAGATATTTATGTCTCTCTAGTTAATCAATTCTTCTCTAGGGGAATACTGTAGTTTGATTGAACACCACACACATCACGCTGATTACTTCACACGGAGCACAAAACAGGTAACTGAAGGACAGGCAGAATGACCCTGCTAACAGTTTGTTTTTCTTTTGAACAGGCTGAAATCCATACCCCCTGCTCTGATGCTCTAAACCTCCTCTCCAAACTAGTTGTGAACTAGCAACTGTATCTTCCTTCTCAGGAACTTCCTGATTTTTTTTGAAACCTGTGTTTTGGTACCAAGAATTTATCTTCGTTTTGTTAAGTGTAGCAAAACATATATAAACACCCTGGCCATCCCAAGCTCCGAAGATGCAGTCCATACATAAATTTAAAAACTACCTAGTCAGCGTTGCTCTTCTAACCCAAAACATTGTTTCCCAATTGCTTCTCCTGAAATTGCTTTGAGGCCTGCTGGAGAAAAATCACAGGAGCCTGAATTAGCAGGTCTTTGGCTGGTGGGAAGCAATTTAGATCAGGAAAATTGTACTTGGAGTGAAGGACGTTTTTCAAAAATAGTCTTCTAGCACCACTGCTTTGTTAGAGCAGGGTGGGGTGGGGGAGCTGCAGCTGCTTTTTAATTAAAATTAAAATATCAGAAGATCCAATTACAGATTTTCTCACATTTTGGCCATTTCCCCCTAAGTCCATAAAAACCTGGATCAACCCACCATAGGTTAATTATTTGTTGATCCTCAACAGTTGAAAGAGAAAAAGAACCAATTTTCTTCTAGCTTTTAACAACTTTCCCACTTGTTCACCTGGAGGTGACCAGGCAAGTTACTATTTCTTCGATTCTGAGGGCGTTGCTAGACCTACCGGGTGTTCCGTCGTTGAGGAGCAGTGAAAGCGGATTTCCCCGTTCAGCCATGACGCCTCATGATCCACACCTTCCTTAGATTTGTGGCGGAAGTTTGCGCCGGTTGTGCTGCTGCTGCCTCGAGCACGGTTGCGCAGCCACACCGGCCTGATTTCCGTGGGGGTTTTTTTCGCTCGCCGAACGGTTTGCGCAAGTCAGAAAGACCACAAACAGCGTAGATCGCTTGCGCAGCCATCAGCGATGTCGCCGCGGCAACGGCGGCGGCAGTGCCAGCTGAAGTGCTGCTGCTGCTGCTGCTGCTGCTGCGTACCAGCCCCCTCAGGCACCAGCGAGTGCCGGTGTTGAGGGTCAACATTGATGCGGTCACTTCCTGATGAGGGTCGTGGCGGGTGTAATATGACCCGAGGTCAGTTGTCTGCATGGGCACTCTGTGCCTACATCTCCCATCATGCGTCTGAAGTGTCGGTGGCGATGACCGCCTCTGTGCCCTCCCCCCCATCCCACGGACCCAACCCACATCTGGGCGTAGGCATGGCAGCAGCCCAGAAACAGCTGTGCCTTCTTCTAGCCGTGTACCCACACCAACAGGCACACAGCCCTTCATGCCTGGACCGTCCCCCTCAGTCCCCGCTAGCCTTTACATCTTCAGCGCAGCGTACAGCACCGCCATTATGCGGCCGCGGTGGCTGCCCACCGCAAGGAGTCACCAACTTCCCATTACTGTGGGATGCCCGCCTTTCCGAAAAGTGACCCACGCAGAGGTTGAAGTAGAAAAAACAGGCGCACATCCCGCACCCATCCCCAGCCACTTTTCCGGTCCTCTGTTCCTGCGCAAACTGTCACTATGGGAATAAAAAAATAAAAGCCGCTCAGCTGCGCTGCCCCAGCTGCGGGCTGGGCACCAATGGCGGAGGCGGCTTGACCGAAGCCGCTGGCCACTCCCTTTAGCACACCTTTTCCTGCCCAGTGACCTCACATCCTCCCACACCTACTCCGAATTAGCGCGGGCCGGCAGGAAAAGGCGCACTAGAACTCACTTTTTTAAAGACGGGATAAAGAGGCTTCACCGCAGGATAACGACGGATCCTCGTGAACGTCATCTGGAAGCCTCGACACGACTGCGGAAGGTAACGTGCGCTACAGCCTCGTCTAGTAACGCCCTGAGACACACTTTCCCCCCCACATAAACATCTCTAAAAACGGGGTGCGTCTTAGAATCGCGGGTGCATTTATTATTTGTTAGAATCAAAGCTTTTTTTTTCTGTTGGTGGTACTGAAATTAGTGTGCGTCTTACAATCGATGGCGTCTTAGAATTGAAGAAATACGGTATTTAAAAAGATCTTAAGTTTATTTAAAAACTTGAAACCAGGTTGGCATCTTATGCAGCCTGTAGCTACATGAAGTACAGCCATACTTGCTTGTTAAAAGGGGTAAAGGCATCCAAACGTTCTCCTGACTCACCTCCCCCACATTTGCAATAGCCTCCCCACGACCATGTGCCAGGATGCGGTTGGAGGGCATATGCTGGAAATTGTAGGATGTTTTCTTCTGTCTAAGCATGTATAGGATTGCACTCTAAGGCCGTAGCTAGACCTAAGGTTTATCCCAGGATTGTCCTGGGGTCAAACCTGTTCATCTATGTGCCACACAGGGCATCCAGCGCTCAGGCAGAGACAAACCCGGGATGATCCTGGGATAAACCTTAGGTCTAGCTATGGCCTAAGTGAGTTTATTTCTTTAGTGATCTTGTATTGTTGTGTGTGTTGCTCTTTTTTTGTTGCCTGTAATTTTAACTTTATTTCAAAACAAAATAAAATTCCATGGAGCTCTTTCCAGACATCATTATTGGCTGGCTGGCTCAGTCTTAGCTGTGCAAAGTCTCCCTGGGAAATCCTCGGTGTCTACAGAAGCATTTCAGATTTTAGAGCTACCCAGCTCCTTCCTGCATTTTGTAGCCTTTTTAAGCACAGCAGATGCTACTAACGCTGGACCGGGCCTGCAGAATACTGCTAAAGGAGAATAATTTTTAGCTTGCTGATCCTATCTAAAATCCTACACACGTGCACACAGACACAGACACAGACACACACACAGACACACACACACACACACACACACACACACACACAGACACCTGCAAGTCTGGTCACTTCATCATTTATTTATTTATTTATTTATTCATTGCATTTATATCCAGCCTTTTTTCTTCCAAGGAGGCGACATACATAATCCTCCTCCTCTCCATTTTATCCTCACAACAACAGCCCTGTGAGGTGGGTTGGGCTGAGAGTCTGTGACTGGCCCAAAGTCACCCAGTGGGTTTCCATGGCTGAGTGGGATCTAGAACCCGGATCGCCCAACTCCCAGTCCAGCACTTTTAGCCACTACACTACACTGACTCTTTTAAAGAAATGTCCTGTGGAATCTGGAAAACCTCCTGCGTATACATCCTCTCCCTCTTTTAATGAAAGATCTCTGGCCAACTTGCAAAAACGAAGACAGGGAATTAAGAGCTAAAACGCATGGTGTGTCTTCAGCCGCTTCCACGGTCCTGTCCATGCAACCAAACAGAGTGAATGGAGGTGGGGTGGGGTGGGGGCAGGGAGTGGTGCTGCCACTCTCTTTTCCATGCTTTTCAGTTGAGTGAACAGAGAGCTTTGTAACATAAAAAAGCCCTAAACAAATTGGGACCAGGCTACCTTAGGGATTACTTTGCTCCTTATATCTCTGTCTGATTTCGGCAATCATCAGAGGAAGTGCTGACTCCAGGTTTTTGAGGTGCCTTGGGCAAGGCACCCCACTCCCTTGTCCACCTTGTCACCACCATTGTCACCTGCTGCTATTCCTCTTCCTCCTCAATCTTATCACTCGCTTGCCTGACAAGCAGAGAGTCAAAGGAGCAAGTAGACTGTGCCATCTGCTGCTGATCCTTCTCACACTCACCCTTGTCTGGGCCAGAACAACAGACAGGTGAATAAGTGGGCTGCAAAGGTGAACAGGAGTAGCAAATCTGGGTGTTTGTATGGCTCTTGTCAGCAGGACCATGCTGGGGTGTGGGACCTAGGCAAATGCCCAACCATGCCACCCTTGATGCTGGCCCTGATTAGAGGGAGCGTTGCTGAAGTTCTCCTCAGGAGCACTTGCAGCAGAATGTTTAGTAGGGCTGTGCATGGACCACCCCCAAACCGCTTTGTGGCCTGATCCAGAACTTTTGGATCAGGCCCGAACTGCTTCGGGTCGATCCGACCCTTCCCTGCTCCGCAGAGTGAGATCCGGAGGGCCAGATCGTGATTTTGCTCCCCCTTCCCCACTTACTTGCCTCTGCAGCGGACGGCAGAAGCAGGTAAGTGGAGAAGGGGGGGGACAAAATGGGGGCCAAATAAGCCCTCCTCCCCCCGCCCCTTACCTGGCTCCACTGCCATCGTTGCACGGACTACGCTGCCGCCAGGTAAGCCCCCCCCACTTACCTGTGTCTGGCGTGGTCTGGCACCAGCGTCAACTGAGGCCCCGGCCTCTGTTGAAGCCGGCGCTGGACTGCACCAGACACAGGTAAGCCCCCCTCCCCCCTGACCTGACTCCCCCGCCGTCGCCGCACGGACTGTGTCAGCAGTGGAGGAGGCAGGTAAGCCCCCCCCAACTTACCTGTGTCCAGCGCGGTCCGGCGCTGGCTTCAACTGAGGCCCAGGCTTCAGCACGGAAGAGGCCGTGGCCTGCTTCCAGCTTGAGGCCTGGGCTTCAGTTGAAGCCAGTGCTGGACCACGATGGAGGCAGGTAAGCCCCCCTCCCCCCCTTACTTGCGTCTGGAGCTCTGGATCGAGGTGAACCGCTTCACCTTAATCCGCAGCTCCCCCGACCTGATTCAGATCTGCCTTTGGTGGAGGCGTATCGGGTTGCTCTGCTCTGGATTCGGGGAACCGAAACAGAGCGGAACACAGCCCTAATGTTTAGTGTTGCAGCACCTACCCTGTGAAACGCTTTACCACCTGTCATTAGACACCCCCCCCCAGTTCTGCCATTCAGATGTCTTCTTAAGACCCATCTCTTCACACAGGCTTTCCTGTAGCACTCAGATCATAGTTGGCTAGTGTGACCCTATGGAAAGGAGGACAGGGCTCCTGTATCTTTAATAGTTGTACAGAAAAGGCAATTTCAGGAGGTGTCATTTGTAGGCATGCAGCACCTGGTGAAATTCCCTCTTCATCACAATAGTTAAAGCTGCAGGAGCTATACTAAAGTGAGCAGATACAAAAGAAAGGAGGGCTCCTGCAGCTTTAACTGTTGTGACGAAGAGGGGATTTGTATTCAACTGTTCAAGATACAGGAACCCTGTCCTCCTTTCCATATGGTCGCCCCATAGTTGGCTGTGCTGTTTACTGATCAAAATGATGATGATGATCTTACAGTTATACTTTACTGTTGTTTTGATGATACATTTTGATCATCATCAGACAAGCATTTTGCAGCACACTCGTTACTGGGCCCTCAAGGATTTCCACAGGCCCTTTTTACGATGTCGGCTGCCTTCTACGTGTCTCCCATTCCTTCTGGTTGTTTCCCTGCTGTGTGCAGGGATAGCAGCGCGATAAAAATGCCTACTGATTGGGCCACGTGGTCTTTGTTTACTTCTTCTTTCCCCCGTGTGAAGGAAGAGGAAGCCGCTCGTCCGTATTGTGGTACAGTAGCACTAGGCAAAGCGACAGGAGGGAAACGCAATTTCCTCTCTATCTGAAGCTCTTTATGTTCAATACTTTGATACCTCTTCAGATATTGTTAGTTGCATCATTGTGCCAGAACCCCTCTTAGCACTGTTATCTCCAATGGATAATGTAAGAGGCAATTTGCCACACTGTGAAGTAATCCTGTTTTTGTTGCTAGCAAAGCGCCTAGAAACAGTACAACGTTCGAAAACAGGTGCCAGTTGCATGATGCAAGGGTGGTTCACCAATATCTGGAAAATTGCACTTTCAGAGAAACTAACCCACGACAGCAGAGTTCTGAGAGGGGTGGCCAAACACAACCACTTCATGGAAATCTGGTTTCCCTGCCTTGCATTTATCAACACAGGGATGGTGGGTCTATAAGCCCCCAACCACCCAAACATCATTCGGGAGGGATCTAATTAAATGAGCGGTGCTGTAAGGACATTCTACTGTTTATGAAATTAAAGTAAGAATGGGAACAGTTTCTTTTCTTTTCTTTTTTTTTGGTTTGGATAGTTTACGGTTATTGTATTTGTTGACTATATTTGTTGACTATAAACTCGTTGTACAAAGCACAATAATTAAATAAAAGAAAGTTTAAAAAAGAAAAGGTAAGAAAAGAAAGCAGTTATATACATTTGAGTAATAAAAGAAAGATGTGTCCACAGGGGTAGCTGGGTTAGGTCTGTTTGCAGCATAAACAGCAAAGACTCTTGTGGCATCTTAAATCAGGCATGGGTGAAACCTGCCCTGCGCGTGGGCTCGCGTGGCAGTTTTGGTGGCTCTCGCTGTGTTCCCCTGCTGCCAAAAGTTGTGGCAGTTTTGCAGGCAAAGAAGGCACAAGAGGAGTGCACAAAAGGAGTGATTGCTGGCAAGCAGGATTGTGCTCTTGGAAGCCTCCTGGGATTGTGTTACTCCTTGAAAACAGACGGGAGAGTGATGTTGCATTCATGTCACTGCATGTAGGTTTCCAATCGACAACTGTGTGAACAGAACGCTGTCCATTAGCTTCATCCCACGTACCTGTTTCCCTCGAATTATCCCCTACAGTGCTAAGCTGTTGTTGTTGTTGTTGCTTAAATCACACCCCGGGCAGCGCCGCTCCTAAGATCCTTTGCATATCGGGAAAGGGGTTTAAGGGGGGAAATGTAAAAAAATCAACGGATGACCCAATCCGATTCAAATTTGGTATGCTTAAAGCTCTCCTTAATATCTATTACTGTGCCAATTTTGATGTCTTTATCTTTAAAACTTACGCAGATGTAAGCATTTGTTTAATTTTTCTTTAAACATATCAAATCCTGCTCTTGCACCCCCAGTGGCCGCTCGGAAAACAACAAATGATTTGCTCCAAAACTAGTAGCAAAATAGCACAAGTCTTTTGCATTTATAGCACAATTAAAGCAGGATGCATGGGAGTACTTCACAGTCAAAGCAGATTATAAGCTGGAAAATTCAGAGTACTTCACAATAAAAGCAGATTATAAGCTGGAAAACTTCAGAGCCGCAATTCGCACAGATTGCACAGTATAACACTGGTGTGATAAAGCTCCTAGATGGACCCTTCTTATGATCTTAAGGGCCACACTCTCCACATACCTTGTTTGCCTGCAAAATCACTGCAGTTTTAGCTGCCACTGGGGAGGGGTGCAGCCCCCAGTATGTTCAGGCCCACAATACCAGGGGTTGCCCATCCCTGCCTTTATTTATTTATTACAATTCTATACCGCCCAATTGCCGGAGCTCTCTGGCCGGTTCACAAAAATTAAAAACATTCAAAGTATAAAACAACAGTATAAAACCATAGTATAAAATACAATATAAAACCTCAACCAGATAAAAACAGCAGCAATGCAAAATTACAAATTTAAAACACCAAGTTAAAATTTATTTATAGACTGTTAAAATGCTGGGAGAATAAAAAGGTCTTCACCTGGCGTCTAAAAGCATATAATGTAGGTGCCAAGCGAACCTCCTTAGGGAGCTCATTCCACAGCTGGTGCCACAGCAGAGAAGGCCCTCCTCCTGGTAGCCACCTGCCTCACTTCCTTTGGCAGGGGCTCACGGAGAAGGACCCCCTGAGGATGACCGTAGGGTCCAGGCAGGTACATACGGGAGGAGGCGTTCCTTCAGATAGCCTGGCCCCAAGCCATTTAGGGCTTTAAATGTTAATACCAGCACTTTGAATCGGGCCCGGACCTGGACTGGCAGCGAATGAAGCTGGAAAAGGACTGGCGTGATGAGGTCTTGTCGGCCAGTCCCTGTTAGTAAGCGTGCTGCCCTGTTTTGTACCAGTTGAAGTTTCCAGACTGTTTTCAAAGGCAGCCCCACGTATAACGCATTGCAGTAATCCAAACGAGAGATTATCAGAGCATGGATAACTGTAGCTAGGCTATCTCTGTCCAGATAAGGGCGCAGTTGGTATATCAGCCTAAGCTGGTAAAAGGTGCTCTTTGCCACTGAGTTCACCTGTGCCTCAGGTGACATTTCTGGATCCAAGAGCACCCCAAAACTACGGACCCGATCCTTTAGGGAGAGTGAAACCCCGTCCAGGACAGGGCAAACATCGCCTCGCCAGAGAGATGAACCACCCGCTAACAGTACCTCCGTCTTGTCTGGATTGAGTTTCAGTCTATTATCCCTCATCCAGTCCATTACCGTGCCCAGGCACTGGTTCAGATTAACAAATATGTTCTGGAATAACCTTTTGTGGACGCCGTACTCTTCCCCAGAGCTTTGGAAGGCATATGAACAGGGCACTCAACTACTTGGAAGATCCAGCCTCTGAGATGAAAATCCTTCCCCGTTTATTTCTGCCATGGGATGGTGATCTATGGCTGCTCAGAAAAAGCCACACTGCAGATGCTCAGAAGCGAGACCCTACTTTTATTCTTCACGTTTTTTTTCTTGAGCTTTTGCACTCCACATAGGTTCTAAGCCTTGGTATAAAGTATTCACCTGCAAGGAGGTTTCAGAAGGGTTTCAGGTTTGCTCCTGAAGCCACTCTGATCCATCACAAACATCTATGGAGCACGGGCTGGGACCTGCCCTGTTCTTGGCAACCAGCACAGCAGAAGGAGAGCAGGTGGATTGGGACCCTGGCTATGTACTCTGCAAGGCTGGCTGGCTTAATTCATAGTGCAACAAAGTGACAAGATTCAAAGGCTGGCTGATTTTGTGCCTTCCCTTGTTTCCCTGAATGACAAACTTCACATGTCAATTTTCTCAGCTATGAAAAAGGTACCAGAGCCCAGTGTTACTTTTATTCTGAGGATGCTGGAACAGAGATTTTATTTGTAAACAGCTTTTTAGAAATAAAATTCTTTGTTCCAGCATACTGAACATGGACCCCATTTTGGGGTCTATTTTGGATGCTCTCCCCCTTTTGTGCACCTTTGTTTTTACTTTTATTCTGGCCGTCCCAGATGTCAAAAGCTCAGAGCTCCAGGAAAAGCTAATGCCAAACTGAGCCTCTATTGCACCACTCACATCATTCCAAACACATGCCAGGTAAACTTCGAGGGCTCCCAACTTTTCAACCCACTCCTACAGCTGTGCCTACAATTGAGGTCTGATCTGTAGCAAGTATCAGGTTGTAATGTTTTATCTTCATGCACAAAAAGGATGTGCAGAGGTTTCCTGGTATTTTCTGCAGTTCAAGCTCCTGTTGAAAGCATCAGACCATTCCTTCCCTGCTCCAGCGACTGGCAACCCAAACAGCCTTTTTCATGCTCTGATCTCCTCTTCATAAGAAGATCAGATGAAAAGGAAGTCGGCTGTAGCCATGCAAAAGTCTGAATTTTGGCAGCCATGCCTCATTGCATCACAGCATTGCAGGTTTGAGAGAAAAGTTGCATTGACCGAAATTCCCTTTTGCACGCAAACTATTAGGGAACTTCACACAGTCATAGTTACGTGAAGAGAGTGGAAGTAAAGACCTACATGTGAACAAGAGGAAGCTTCCTTCCGGGGACAGCTGCACGTGGGAATATAATAATAATAATAATAATAATAATAATAATAATAATAATAATAATAATAATACCCGCCTCTCCCTCTGGATCAAGGTGGGGTACAACACAAATACCATAAAATACATATAATTAAAACATTTAAATAATACAGTATTAAAAACAGCACATTATTAAAAAGGCATCTTAAAATTAAACTGGGTAAGCCTGCCAGAAGAGATCAGTCTTAAATTCTAGAAGACTGCTAAGTTGACAAATCTCTCCCAGCAACCCATTCCACAAACTGAGAGCAGCAGAAAAAAGGTCCTCAGGGTAATGGTTGTCAGCCTTGTTTTTGTTGGCTGGAGTAAATTCTTCCCAGAGGATCTGAGTGTGCGGGGCGGATTATACGGGAGAAGGTGATCCCACAGGTAGCCTGGACCCAAACCGTGTAGGGCTTTAAAGGTGATAACCAACACTTTATACTTTGCCCGGAAACTAATTGGCAGCCAGTGAAGAGATTTTAAAACTGGTGTAATCAACATGTGTAGCTCTTTCTCATGGGTGGTTGAACAAAGGTACAGGAAGCATATACACATGCCAACAATATGTCAACACATGTATACAATATGTCAACAACTCCTACAAAAGCAACAAGGAGAATTAGGATGTAGAAGCAGGAATGTTGCAGCTCGCCTTATGAAGGTGAAACAAATCTGTATTTGTGGAAGATTCACTCTCTCATACACCCCCAACAGATACAAAAGCCCAGATGTCTTTTGCAAATCAGTCACCCTGCAGAGAAGATCCCCTTTTAGTGCTGCTGTATCATGGTAAATTAATACGTGCAGAAAGCTGCCATCATGTGAACACCTTGCTTCAGGGTGATTCGCTCCAGAAACTACTACTTTGAAAAGCTTGCCAGGGAGTCCCAGAGGAAAAGCTTGAAGGCCAACACATGGATTGTCCATCTGCCAGAAGTCTGAAAAAGGGGGCATTGCTACCAATCAGAGAGAATAAATGAATTAGCCTCCCCATCACCACCTCCAATAGACTTTGATATTAATAAAATTGTTATGGGCATCTGTAATGAGTAGCTTTCACTAAAAAACAAAAAACCCACCTTAATTGTGTGTGTATTTTAAATAGCCAAAAGTAGATAATCCTTGTATAAGGTTAAACGTTGGACACCTTTTTCCTAATTAGGGCCCAAGAGATCTCAAGCTGAGTAAAAGAAAATCTGTAATGTATTCGGAAAAATGTGCTAATAATTCTACTAGCGTCACTGGCTAGCCATAAAAAAAAAAAGAGCTACCTTATTTGTTCCACTCCAGAAGGTAATGCTCAACTCTCCTGGCCCATGGACTACTATGGACTACCACTACGAAGTACCCATCACTGGGCAAAACAGACCTTATTTCTGCAAAAGCATGAATATGATCGCACTGATAATGATAATAATGATTGCTTTTCATCCATAAAAATAATATCAAAGTGCTATCCTAAAAATAACAACTTGCAATGCTATCCTGCAAAACGGTTTTTGCGGAGGGGGGTTGGAAGGGTGGGATAGAAATCTTTAAAATTCAGAAATAAACCCATCAGACTGTTTTGCTGAAGGTTGTGTAGAAACAGACACAGAGGCAAATAAAGGGACCCGCGCCTGCCACTGCCTGCAGCATACAGAGACCCCTCCGCTCCAGTGGAGGCTGGTGGCTCCGATGTGAGTGGGGTGTGAATCCATTCCGGATTAGAACTCTAAATGAGCTATCCAAGGTTCTGAACCCGGTGCCAAACCCTATCACCAAAATGGGCTCGGCACCTTAGCTAGTTCCTTTAGGCTGCCGACTGGTTCTGACTGAAACCCAGAGCAGATTCACCGTCCCACGGACATGGGAGCCGTCAGCCTCCGCTGCTCCGCTCACCTGTCTCCACCTGCCAGCCAGAGATGCCCACATACCCCGGGCCACTCACCTCGCACCGCCGAGGAAGGCAACAGGAGGAGGAGCAGGAACAGCAGCAAGTGTGGCGGGAGCTCCCGGGCAGTCCCCTCCTTGCCCGTCCCTTTCAGCATGGTCCTCCCTGTACTGAACCAAGGGGCTGCTGAGAGAAGAGATACCCCCGCCGCTCCTCACAGGACGAGCGAGCAAACGCGGCACCGGGCTGCGCTCTCGCCCGGCACCGGGCTGCTGGCTCCACTCGCTCAGCCGGGATGACGCGCTTGGCCCAAACTCTCCGCGGCGCCTTGGGCTTTGGCGGCGGCTGGAGACCAAGCGGGGTTCAGCCGCGGGGCGCGTCCGGGCGGCGCCGGGTCAGGAAGACGCGGGGCGAAGCCTTTTCCCGCCGCCGCTCCATGCTCGGCTGCGGCGCGCGCGGGCGGGCGGGCGGGTGAGCGGGCGGCTCCCTCCCCGGCTGCCCACTTTGTGGAGACTTCGCTCTTTTCCCGCCCTGACGCCTTAATTGGGGAAAGGAGGAGGGGTCTTGGAGGGAGAGAAGGGGCGGCCTTGGGCCCTCGCGGCCACTTGCCGCTGCTGCTGCTGCTGCTGCTACAGTGCTCCACGCGCCCGAGATGAAGGGGCTGGAGCAACTCCTTTATGAGGGAAGGTTACAACAGCTGGGATTGTTTGGGTTAGCAAGAAGGCGGGAGAGGCGAGGCGTGGCAGACGTGTACAAAATTATGCACGGTGTGGAGAAAGTGGATAAGGAGACATTGTTTGGTGGGAGATTCAGGACAAATAAAAGGAAGGACTTCTTCACACAGTGCATAGTTGAACTGTGGAATTCACTTCCACAAGACGTGGCGATGGACACCCCTTTTGGATGGCTTTAAAAGTTGTTGTTTATTCGTTCAGTCGCTTCCGACTCTTCGTGACTTCATGGACCAGCCCACGCCAGAGCTTTCTGTCGGCCGTTGCCACCCCCAGCTCCCCCAAGGTCAAGTCTGTCACCTCCAGAATATCATCCCTCCATCTTGCCCTTGGTCGGCCCCTCTTCCTTTTGCCTTCCACTTTCCCTAGCATCAGCCTCTTCTCCAGGGTATCCTGTCTTCTCATTATGTGGCCAAAGTCCTTCAGTTCTGCCTTTAATACCATTCCCTCAAGTGAGCAGCCTGGCTTTATTTCCTGGAGTATGGACTGGTTTGATCTTCTTGCAGTCCAAGGCGCTCTCAGAATTTCCCTCCAACACCACAGTTCAAAAGCGTTTATCTTCCTTCGCTCAGCTTTCCTTTTGGTCCAGCTCTCTCAGCCATAGGTTACTACGGGGAATACCATTGCTTTAACTATGCGGACCTTTGTTGTCAGTGTGGTGTCTCTGCTCTTAACTATTTTATCAAGATTTGTCATTGCTCTCCTCCCAAGAAGTAAACGATTTCCTGGCTGCAGTCAGCGTCTGCAGTAATCTTTGCACCCAGGGGGTTAGATAAATCCCTGGCGGAGAAGGCTATCCATGGCTACTAGTGCTGATGTCGATAGTAGCAGAGGCAGTATGCCTATGTGGACACCAGTTGCTGGGGAACATGGGCGGGAGGGTGCTGTTGCACTCACGTACTGCTTGTGGGTTCCAGGTCAGCAGCTGGTTAGTTACTGTGTGAACAGAGTGTTGGACTAGAAGGACTCTTGGTCTGATCCAGCAGGTCTCTTCTTAAGTTCTTATGATGTACTGCAATCATGGGTGATCAGGTACAAACTCCAAAAAAGACATCCCAGTGATCAAAAAGAGCAAAGAGCTACAACCTTAAGTAAAATTCCAAAATCCTTTATTAGGCCAACACCCCACCCCACCCCAAATGTGTAAACTTTCGAGATATCCAGATCTCTTCATCAGGCAATAAGTTATAAAGGGTTCCATTTTTCCCCCAACAGACACTCTGCATACTGTGAAAAATATCTGTGTTGGATGGAGTTGATAACTCCAGTAAAAGCTACTGGTCTGGAGATGTGGGGGGGGGGGGGAAATGAGGGGAGGGAGATTTTTTTCCCCTCTTAAAAAATCATTGGGTGGGGAATTGAAAACAACAACAAAATGCCCTATTTTTTCTGTTGTCCCCTTCCCCAGACCTGCACATCACTATGGTGGTCACTGTCTACTTTGAGACCTATATAGGAGGCAAGAATTAGATCAAAACCGTTTCTACATACTTGAAAGTAAACAAGAAATCATTCCAAATGGAAGGCACACTTATAATAAACTTTTTGAAACCAGAAAGGGAAGGGTGAGGTGGGATTCCTGAGAGAGGGTTTTCCAAAATCCAATAATAAATAAAATCTGAGTACCAAAACCAATAAGTCCTTGTCTGTGGCGGCATCAATGGTGGGCATAGTTCGGACACCTGCAGAGGGCTCACATCCCAGCAGGGGCTGCTCCTTCTCTTCCCCTTTGCAACCTGCTTGCTTACCTTCATCTTATTCTGGTCCAGACAACGATGGTGGAGAAGCGAAGCAGTAGATCATAGAATCATAGAATAGCAGAGTTGGAAGGGGCCTACAAGGCCATCGAGTCCAACCCCCTGCTCAATGCAGGAATCCACCCTAAAGCATCCCTGACAGTTGGTTGTCCAGCTGCCTCTTGAAGGCCTCTAGTGTGGGAGAGCCCACAACCTCCCTAGGTAACTGGTTCCATTGTCATACTGCTCTAACAGTCAGGAAGTTTTTCCTGATGTCCAGCTGGAATCTGGCTTCCTTTAACTTGAGTCCGTTATTCTGTGTCCTGCACTCTGGGAGGATCGAGAAGAGATCCTGGCCCTCCTCTGTGTGACAACCTTTTAAGTATTTGAAGAGTGCTCTCATGTCTCCCCTCAATCTTCTCTTCTCCAGGCTAAACCTGCCCAGTTCTTTCAGTCTCTCTTCATAGGGCTTTGTTTCCAGATGTCTTAGCCTACTTGCTCACTGGCTCTCTGCCTATCAAGGAATCAAGTGATGTCAAGGAAAAGAAAGAGGAGGAGGAGCAAGCACAGCTATCAGCAATGGCCATGACGAGGTAGATTTACTGAGGGAGGGGGGCCCATTGAAGGAGCCTTGTCCAAGGACCCTCAAAAACCTGCAGCCACCATTTTCTTGTTTGGCACAATTGTTCCTCTGAACCAATGGCTGCTTCTTTCTTATCCCTGGATTAGTCACATGGCTCATCCCACCCAATGAGGGATTACACAGTGGGCCTGTTCAGATAACAGCTAAGCCATGGTTAGGATGCTAACGTTTTTGCAGCAAATGGTTAGTGAGTGTGTTTAAACCATGGTTAAATAGCCACCATGGTTAGGAATGGTTCACAAGACACACTGACTCATGGTTCACATGACACGCTAAGCCATAATATTTAGTTCAAAATGCTTAATCACCGTGGCTTAGCATGTCATCTGAACAGGGTCAGTGAGACATTACACTGCTACACAATCAGGTTTGGTTCTGTGATAATGTCACCAAGGGCACTGTTTCTATCCTGTACTTCAGATAGTGGTGGAATATGGAGCAGGTACTTTCCTCCAGATCTCTATGGGTGAGTAGAGTTGTATGGCAGCCTTTCTACATGAGGCATTTATTGTGCCTTGTGATTCCTCTTTTACGATAGCTTGTGGGACCTTTACACAACATCATCTTCCTCCAGGGCCTCTCCTGTGCCTTGCAACCATTTAGGTGGGTTTTTCCCCCCCCTAATGAGAAAATTCTAGTATTATTTGTGAATGGCAAAATAAAGCCTGGTGTAATTGCCCAATATCACAGTGCGACCTAGTGCCTGCGTAGTGGAACATAAGGAAAGGCAGGAAAAGAAAAATCCTGGGGAAAAACACATGTAAAGTAGTATCCTGCAAAGAATATGGAAACAGAAGCCTTGGTAAAGTGGCGGGTTAAAACCCTCATGTAGAAAACACTCCAGTGCCAAATATCACAAAACGTTTATTGCCTACAGCAATATAACAGTAACCAAGTGCAAAAACTTGTGAGGTGCTCAAAATGGCTTCCGTTCTCCAGTAGCTGCCTTTGTCTGCCTGGTTCCCATGCAAAATTAATCAGCGGTGGCATCAGCAAATGCTCAGCAATCTCATAGAATTACAGTTAAGCAACTTCACCCCAACAAACTTCTTACTACGCACCAAGGTGGGAATTCACATTATAGATGTTATTGTCAGTCTTTGTTAAGATCTCATTTGTTGCTACTCGGCCACGACCCAACCTTATTGCTTCAGGGATACAACACAGGAGGAAGGAAAATGGAACATCATCAATTCACCAGCATGGAACGGGAAATGTTGCTGTTCGCCAAAGCAGACAGATAAATTGAGAAATGCAAAACTCTTGTAAGATGTGGTTGATCGAACAGCCTATGTGGGGTGGAAAAATAAATATTCCACAAGACAACACCTGCTCATGTGACCTGCAAAGCATGGCTCAAATCAAACAAACCATATCAAGGTTCAGGTATTTCTGCTGCTTATTGTTCCCTCTATTTTCAATGCTCAGGCTGTGAATGACATTGTTGATGTAGCCAAACGGCCACACACAAGCACATATGGCGGTATCAGCAGCTTCAGGGGAGTCCCAAGGTGTGTAGAAATATTTTTTTAAAAAAGTAGGGAGAAATTTTAAGTGGGGAGGAACCCATATAGCCCAATGAGGCCTAAGTTTGTTCAGAAGCCAATGAATATTTTGCTGTTTGTGGACTAGAGGGAGGGAAGAACTGATAAAAAGGTATATCTGTGTATTTCACACTGCAGCAATTTGTTGCAAACTTCCCTTGTGTTACTAAAAAGACTTGCTCTGGAATAGAGTTGGGACTTATACATCATGCAAAAAAGAGAAAAAGCACCACTAAAAAAAAAGAAGACATCAATTTGCATAACATTTGCATACACAGGTGCACATTTAGAAATAATAATGATTGTTTAAGCAGAGACACAAGAAATCACATATCTTACCACAGTGGTGAAGACTGAGCTTGTGCCTGCTCTGTTTGCAGCCCAAGTGCTAACTGTGGAGCGGCAACTTCACAGCCTCTCCTGGCTTTCACTCCTCACAGTTATTTATCTTTAAACCAGACATGGGTCTCATCTACACCGAGCAAGATATTCCACTATGAAAGTGGTATATAAAAGGCAGGAGCCACACTACTGCTTTATAGCAGTATTGAAGTACACTGACAACTGTTGGGGCCCATTGCCATGTACCATATACCACTTTCATACTGCTTTCATAGTGCTATATCCTGCTTGGTGTAGATGTGTCAGTGGGCCCCAACAGTTGTCAGTGCAATTCAGTACCATTATAAAGCAGTAGTGTGGCTCCTGCCTTTTATATACTGCTTTCATACCGCTTTCATAGTGCAATATCCTGCCTTGCCCCCTCAAGTATATATTTTAGGGTGACCATATGGAAAGGAGGACAGGGCTGCTGTATCTTTAACAGTTGTATAGAAAAGGGAATTTCAGCAGTTGGTGAAATTCCATCTTCATCATGACAGTTAAAAGCTGCAGGAGCCCTGTCCTCTTTTGTATCTGGCCACTCTGGTGTAGCTCCTGCAGCTTTAACTGTTGTGATGAAGAGGGGATTTTACCAGGTGCTGCATGCATACAAATAGCACCTGCTGAAATTCTCTTTTCAATGCAACTGTTAAAGATACAGGAGCCTTGTCCTCCTTTCCATATGGTCACCCTAATATATTTAACCCAAAGAACAAATACCCACTTGGCTTTTATGAAATTGGCAGGATGGGCTATTGCAGAATAATAATAAAATAGAGTGACCATATGAAAAGGAGGACAGGGCTCCTGTATCTTTAACAGTTGTATTGAAAAGGGAATTTCAGCAGGTGTCATTTGTATATATAAAAAACCTGGTGAAATTCCCTCTTTATCACAATGGTTAAAGCTGCAGGTGCCCTGCCCTCTTTTAAATCTGGTCACTCTAGTATAGCTCCTGCACCTTTAACTGTTGTGATGAAGACGGAATTTCATCAGGTTCTCCATATATACAAATGACACTTCCCATTTCTATACAACTGTTAAAGATACAGGAGCCCTGTTCTCCTTTTCATATGGTCACCCTAAATAAAATGATAGCCTGGTTCAGAGGACACTCTGGGCTTTTGTGGTTAGCTTAACCATGTTCAACTGTGGTTAACGCTAACCACATGCAGAATGCTTGCAGATGACACTTTTAACCATTTTGTGGTGAAGTTTTCCTTAACCACATGTTAACCACAAAGTGGTTAGTGGAGCACCTGATTCCTCCAAGTGATCCACGCTGTATCCCAGCAGCCCTAGTGCTAGGAGTCCTAGGCAGTTACGGCCATCATTTTAGTGCAGGCACCAATGAAATCAGCAATTATATACATGCATCACTCCATTCAGTGAGCGGTTCCTTTGCTTTCTGCATCGCTATCAGGGCCGGTGCCTGACTATTTTGCGCCCTAGGCAAGGTGAGCTACTTTCACCCAACCCCACCCCCCAAAAATGCCAATTTTGATTTTTAAGAACAGATGTTTCCTGGAAAAAATACGAAGCACAAAACTTGAAACTGCAAAATTTATTTTAAAGTGCAAGAAATACGTCATGCCAATTATAATAAACAAATTGGAAAGGAACGTCTATGGGTCTAAAATGCATTATTTGATAGGAATATCACCTCCAAATCATCTCCCCCCAACTCGCACGCACGCAGGCACACACTCAGCATCACTCACTCCAAACAAACACACGCATGAACACATGCATTCACTCAAAGACCCCATGCACCCCATTCACCCGTACATTCTCTCTCTGTGTGTGTCTCTCTCTTCCAGGCGTGTTCCAGAAGTCCGAATGTGGAGCCGCCCCACCCCAGTATCCCTGGCTTCGCTTCAGCTGGGTGGGTGCAGGGCGCCATCTTGCCCACCCAGGCCCAGCTGAATCCTTGGGCTGGGTGTCTCACAGCCAACGCGCGTGAGTGCTGCGCTGTGCCCTGCGCCCCTCTTAGCTTGGCGCTCTAGGCAGCTGCCTGAGTGGCCTCTATGGTAGCACCGGCCCTGATCGCTATGCCTGCTATACCTCTACAGTCATCACAGGGGAGGTGGAAGCCTTCCGGGAAATCTGCGCTAGCTG
Source organism: Elgaria multicarinata webbii (assembly GCF_023053635.1). NCBI lineage: Eukaryota > Metazoa > Chordata > Lepidosauria > Squamata > Anguidae > Elgaria > Elgaria multicarinata. The sequence goes on along the minus strand of NC_086175.1, from coordinate 125,950,784 downwards.
CATCATCAGGCAGCGCTGCCACAGTCATCAGAAGCTGAGGGGCGTAGTGGTGCTTCAACGAGGTAGGAGAAACGGATGCTTCGTATGGGGAAATTGCAAGTGGGGATTTAAAAAGCTCTACTGTAAGCACACTCCACTAAGAAGAGCAAATTTCGCTCCCAAAAACTAATGCGAAACACAAAATGGCAGCTGCAGCCAGCGTATCAATTAGCAGTCCAGAGCAGCCATAGAGCCCACTGGCTAGAGTGGCCCTGCCTAGTTAGGCAACTTTGTAGTGGAAGCTCTATGCCTTAACCATTTAACCATGACCCCTAAGCCACAGACACATGTCAGACAACACTTTTAGCCATGATTAGTGCTGCTAATCATGCTGCACATCATGGTTAGTGAGCCTAACCACAGTGTGGTTAATGGGGAAGATGGTTAGGGAAAACGTGTGTCAGATGACACCGTTAACCACGATTAAGCATTCTGTTAACCATTTTGTGGTTAAGCAGCATGGTTTAGCACAAAGCTTTCCAAACTGTGTGTTGTGACACATTAGTGTGTCAGCTGCAGTGTGTAGGTGTGTCACGCGAACGTAACGAGAAACTTCTAAGTCTATGTGAAATAAGCAATACCAACTTGCATGCATTTTTACGTACCAAAGGTGCAGATTAGTATGGTGCACTAGTATATTCCCCTTCTGTCGTATCCGTGTATGCACACCACGGTCAAGGGATCATACAGGTACTGCGCATGCGCAGTATGCATAATCGGGTCGAAACAGCTGATTCCGCGTCACTTTCGGTGACGCGGCTGCTCCTGAAGTGAAGCATTTGAGAAATTCCATGGTCCAGTTTGATAGACCACCGTCTCAACTGCCGCTCGATCGCAGCTCGACAAAATTGGTTCAATGTGAAAAGTCTTGGAAATGTATGTTATTATCTTGCAAATCATATATATTTAAAAATATAAATGAAAGGTTTTCATGATATATGTTGTGTCCCCATACATTTCGTTATTACAATTTATGTATGTGTCCGTATCTCTTATAAGGGGCTAGTTTAACCTCCGGTTTGCTAGTAAAACTGAATTACTGTGTCGCAAAATGATGCATGTCTAAAAAGTGTGTCACCAACATGAAAAAATTGGAAAGCTCTGGTTTAGCGTGTCGTCTGAACTGGGCCATATACAGCATACACCGTATGGAACAGAGGCTTTAGCAGTGTATAATAGTGGTGTATGTGTACGCCTGTGTGTAGGATGGGGTGGGGTATTTCGGGGGTAAGACAGTAATAGATCTTTGATGCCCTATCATGCCAAGTCCTGATGCTTGGTCCAATGTACAACCTTGCCAAATACATCCTGGAAAATGGCACATCCGTGCACCACTTGCGAATGGCCATGTCTACTGCAACACTATTTACAAAACCATTGCAAGTCTCCTTGTATACACAGCATATATATGCATACCTATATGACACTGCAAACGCAGCCAATACTTGACATTCATCCATGCTAACCATGCTAACCACAATTGCGGTGTTGCAGAAAAGGTTCTGCTGGATTCCCCCCTCCCCACCACCCCCGGCTTGGCCTTGTGTCAGCACGATGAGAGGGTAAAATTCTGGCTGGACCTGTGTTATGTCTGAATCATACCCTAAGTATGTGGTCTGCCGGCTGAAGATTTAACTTCCCAAATACAACACTTTCAACATCAACAGTCCCTTTCTTCCTGAAAATGTCTTGCTTGATTCCCACAAGAGAATGTAATTGGCGAAGTGCTCCTGACAGCTGAAAAACATAATCTTTCCAGATGAGTGCTCAACAACATATATGGAGCGTCTTCCAGTGCTGCACGAAGAGATACTAAGAGCTAAAAAGACAAAGGCAACGATTCAGTTGTTGTGACCATAGGTATCTATAGATGTTTTCTTTTATGGATGCAATTACAGTTTCCACCAGATTTCTTTGTTTTTGCTGCTTTGACATCTCCCCCACCTCGCTTTTTTTCTTTTTTTCTTTCTTTCTTTCTTTTTTTTTTTTTACTATAAGCCTTTTTCCTTTGGGTCCCCACTTTCAATTTTCAGGTGAGAATGAGCATTTTTGGTGGAGGGGAAAGCCATCTCCCAAAACAGTTCAACTGGGAGCTCATCTACACCAAGCAGGATATTCCATTATTATTATTATTATTATTATTATTATTATTATTATTATTATTATTATTTGCATTTCTATACCGCCCAATAGCCGAAGCTCTCTGGGCAGTTTACAAAAATTGATGCTAAATACTTTACCTAAAATGATATTTAAATACCACAATGTATTCCTCTGATTTTTCCAATTAGACTGAAAACTAATAAGTATAGATAGGACCTTGGAAAAATATACTAATAAATATAGTAGAGTCCTTAATGTAATTAAAGCTGTAGTCTAATGTTCCCACATTTTATGTTCAGTACTTATTACTCTAAGCCTGATGCTCAACTCTTGAAAGATTTGCTCATAAAGAATGAAGATCCTGTTTAACATCTCCATGTTTGTGAATTGTTAAGTGTAACAACTTCTAATATGCTTACTATGAAAGTGGTATTTGTGGGGCCCAAGGAAATGAGGATTGCCTCATTATTTGCTCTTCTGTTCTTTATATTCTGAACCAAGAACTAAATTTCTGGAATCTATTTTGTATCAATTACATTCCAATACCATTTCAGAAAAAAATTTCTATCTCCTGTCTGACACTAGGGTAACCCACAAGATATCTCTTTTCGCCGTGGCAGCAATGAAAATTCGGGCAAGATTTATTACTGAGATCGCAGTTGACTGTTTTGGAGATGTTCTTATCTAACTACAGTATTATTATTTTGTATATATAATTTATGTTTTAATTGTATTGAATTTTATCCATTCATTATGTAAGATTTATATGTGATTATATGCAGTATTTTTATATTGTTCTCCCTTCATATTGGATTTATTTTGTATGCGAACGGCCTAAGGCCTAAGCATTAATAAATTACTTACTTACTAAAAGGCAGGATCCACACTACTGCTTTATAGCATTATTGAAGTGCACTGACAACTGTTGGGGCCCATTGACACATGCCATATACCACTATCATAGTGCAATATCCAGCTTGGTGTAGATGTGTCAATGGGCCCCAACAGTTGTCAGTGCACTCCAATACCACTATAAAGCAGTAGTGAAGATCCTGCAGTGCACTTCAATACTGCTATAAAGCAGTAGTGTGGCTCCTGCCTTTTATATACCACTTTCATAGGGTGACCATATGAATAGGAGGACAGGGCTCCTGTATCTTTAACAGTTGTATCGAAAAGTTAATTTCAGAAGGTGTCATTTGTATATATGGAGAACCTGGTGAAATTCCCTCTTCATCACAACAGTTAAAGCTGCAGGAGCTCCGCCCTCTTAAATCCAGTCACAGTATAGCTGCAGTATAGCTCCTGCAGCTTGAACTGTTGTGATGAAGAGGAAAATTCACCAGGTGCAACATGCATACAAATGACACCTGCTGAAATTCCCTTTTCTATGCAACTGTTAAAGATGCCCTGTCCTCCTTTTCATATGGTCACCCTAGCTTTCATACCGCTTTCATAGTGGAATATCCTGCTTGGTGTAGATGAGCCCTGGGTGAAAAAATAATCTTTTAAAAGTAAAAAAATCCTGTTTGGTGCAATAATTCCCACCCACAGTGGTGGTCATCTCACCCAATGAGGGATAACGTGTTAATTTATCTTATTTATTTGCAATATTTAAATACCTTTCATATCTTAAATAGATTCTGGAGCGGTGAACATAGAAATAAAACAGTAAAGGGGTTTTTAAAAGAATGAAAACAGCATATTAAAATTGTTAATTTTAAAATGGAATACCAATTTTAAAAAAACGTAACGAGAAGATGACATCGCAGCACTATGGAATCAATCCAGTGTGGTTACGTGTTACTGAAATTAAGAGCAAATGACAGTGAGGGTCATTTAAACAAATAACTGAACATTTTCACACCCACACCAAAAAGTTAGGCATTTTTCAGCAATGCTGAAAAGCAATGAAATTTTTTAGCCTGTCTCTGATTCCATTACACATTCCTGGAAGTTGATCGTCATTCACATTGTGCTGAGTCAGAAAAGAATATACACAGAAAGATTATTTGGGAACAGGTAGAGAGAGATACAGGGCCATTAGAAAACAAAATGTACCTTTCATTAGAATGTCCACCCACATATGCAGCAAATATACTTATGGCAATCTATAGAAGAATGCTTTACAAAAGGAACAGTAGAACGAAGTCTCCAGAATGGGTTTCAAACTGGGTACATAAATACACACGCCATGTTTTTGTCATTTAAAAAAAACCAAGCTAATAGACAAGCCTGGCAACTGCACGTGGTATATAGGGACAGGTATTGGGGCCCCAGTATCCCTTAAAGGCCAAGCATCTGCTGATGTCTTCCCCCTATGACCCCTATAGTCTAGAACAAGCCCCAGAGCTATAGATCCCCTGCGCCAGGCAGCCTTTTTCCTACCCACAATGACCTCAGTATTCCAGCAAAAACACCATAAATGTGGGTTGTAGGTAGGGCAACCCATGCCTATAATTTGTGTGGAAAATGGTGCTAAGCAATACAGCCATGGGGGTGGAAAACTCAGGGCTTCTCTCTACATGAGGTTTTTATCCTGAGATCAAGATTGGTTGTTCATGGAAGTTTGCAGATCTTTTACATGATGTCGTCAACCTCTAAGGTCTCTCCCATGCTTTGTGACCATTTCTGTGGCTTTATTCATAATGGGGATAATGAGCTATTTAAAAATAGTGATTTGAATCTCAACGTGTAATTACAGAGGTGCACACTATATCAGCAGCTGTACCACACCACCATCTTCTAGTGTATAATGAAACATACAGAACTTGCAGATAAAGGAAATCACAGTGGTGGTGGGGAAGTGCATTTAATCCCGCAAAGAATTCAGAAACAGAAACCCTGGTGAAGTTGCAGGATACAAACCCTGGTGTAGAGAAGCCCTCTGTGTGGGGATGTTTGTTCAATTTCCAATTGAAATAAAGCTTGGACATCCATGAAACTGCATATGCTCACATTCATCCCTTGTTAACTTTTCCCATAGTTCCCATCTCTTTGTTTATAACCTTCACATCACATTTCTCAGTCTGTTTGGTGAATCATCTTTTGGGTTGCAAATGCCATGGGGCAGGAGCCAAAGGGCCTCTTCCTGTGACCATATGAAAAGAAGGACAGGGCTCCTGTATCTTTAACAGTTGTACTGAAAAGGGAATTTCAGCAGGGGTCCTTTGTATGCATGCAGCACCTGGTGAAATTCCCTCTTTGTCACAACAGTTAAAGCTGCAGGAGCTATACTAGAGTGACCAGATACAAAAGAGGGCAGGGCTCCTGCAACTTTAAGTGATGTGATGAAAAGAGTTTCACCAGGTGCTGTACGCATACAAATGATACCAGCTGATATAGCCTTTTCTATACAACTCTTAAAGATATAGGAGCCCTGTCCTCCTTTCCATATGGTCACCCTGAATTCTGGGGTGATTTGCAGCAGAAAAGCTACCCAAGCACAACATGTTTTTAAAAACAAACAGACAGACATCCCCTTCTCTTTAGGTTTTCTTGGGCAGAATTCGGCCTCCATGGCTGCACTTTTATTTAAAAAGAGGTGGTGGGGGGGAATAGTTTAGAAGAAATATAACACAAGACTGGGGCCACAGCTAGACCTAAGGTTTATCCTGGGATCATCCAGGGTTTGCCCCTGCCTGAGCACTGGATCCCCTGTGTGTCACCTAGATGAACAGGTTTGACCTCTGGACGATCCAGGGATAAAGCTTAGGTCTAGCTATGGCCATAGTCTTGTGTGCAGTTTGCCCTGCTAAACATGAACACTATCGGCTGTAACTATATGCTGTGTAGGCATAATGACTACAAGAGGGTAAAAGCAGGGGAAGCTAAAGAACCTCGTTTAGGCCATTGTGTATCTTCCGCGAAGTACGCAAGCAGTACAAAATGATGTTTCTCCTCAGGGATGCACTCTTGCTTGAACATCAACAAATCCATTATCCTTCCTTTGACATGAATAATGCAGAAATTAAAGTTTTGCTGAAGGCCACTCTCCTTCTGATTAGGTTTCTGTTGGAGCCTTGGGTACGATCTAGCCGATACCGCAAACAATTCATATGCACACCAAAGTCCTGGTTGAGGTTCTCATTTGACTTCTACACAAAATGAGCAAAGCTTTATAAGAATCTTAAAAATAAACAAATCCCACCCTTCTTCCAAGCAGCCCACATAGCTTTCACCCAACTACTGTATCCTCACATCAATCCTATGAGGTAGATTAGGTTGAGAGGTAATAACTTGCCCAAGTACGGAGGTTGATTAGATATTCTCGTTTATAACAAACAGTATAGTATTTCAAATGCTGCCTGGCTTGATGTCTGGTCTACTGTAAGTCTGGTACCAGGCACACTGGTAAGAGGGACCCAGTTTTTTCTATGGAGTAGAAGCTGATGGGCTGGAGGTACCAGTGGGCCTGTTCAGACAACATGCTAACCCATGATGGTTAAGTGTTTTGAACTAGCCATGACAGCTTAGAGTGTCATGTATAGGGTGTTTTTCCTAACCATGGTGGCTACATAACCATATTTTAAGCACCCTCATTAGGTTAGCAGCCATGGATTAGTGTTTTGTCTTTCAGGCACTTGTGGTTAACACCGTGGTTAACCAAGCACTGCGATAGAGCTGCCATTGTAGGTATGAAAAATCTTGTGTAAAATCTATGCGGTTCGCCATTTCTGTAAAAGACGTTTTACGCAAAATAATGAGCTGCCATTTTTGTGCATAATGGCGGCTCGCTAAGGGAACGTGTCTAATCCTTCCCCCCCCCCCCCAAGCTAAATTCCCCTCCTGAAGTGGCTGTTATCTCTACAGGATTATGGGGATTGCAGGTTAACCCCATAAGTCAGAAGAAGAGAGTAGAAAATTATAAGCAAACGTAGTTATATGCACTTAAGCTTTATTCCAGATGAACTGTGGACTAATATGATCAGAGGCTGATATTCAGAAGGGAGAATAAAAGATAAAAAGGCAATTACAAGGAAAAAAAACTTTTCTAGATTTGTCCCTTCAGAGATTGTAAGAAAATTGGATAGCGACTCTTCTTATTATATGCCACAGGGAGACAAGTTTATAAGTGGGAAAATTAACTGTGAATCATGTCTTGTATTTCAGTAAAAAGGGTCTATCTTCTTTTGATGAAATCCACCCCACCCCCGGCCTCTTTATAAAGTTATCCCCTTTTTCTTTTTAAGCGCTTATTAAAGTGAAATGTTTTGAAGTTTGTTGCCTTTAATCTCTTATATCTTGCACAAAATCCCTGCTCTTGTCGTCTGCCAGCATCACTGTTCTTGGTACCAGCTCACAGGTTGGCATTCAAAAGTCAGTTTCCCGGAGAAGGAAAGAAACTTGCTATATATTTTATGTATTTTATGCTTGCTGTTCTTCCCTGCCTTGATCCAATCGGAGAAGCGGGTAAGAAATAAATTATTATTATTATTATTATTATTATTATTATTATTATTATTATTATTATTTTAACTGGCTTTGTTCTAAATGTACCTTGTCTTGTTCACACTTGTATGATACTCTGGGAAGAAAACCCTCAGTAGAGGTCATGAGGTTCATCACTCAAGGCTGATATCCCACATCGCTATTGGGGCTTTCTGCTTCTGGAGTCTTTGGCCGTTTCTACACCCAAGGATTATCCCAGGAAAATGGAAGGATCGTCCGTGCCTGCTCCCGGGATCCCCTGTGTGTTATTTGCATGCACAGGGATGATCCCGGGACGATCCTGGTGGAAAAGCCACGTTAGAAATGGCCTTTGTGAGATTAAGATCATTTCCTTTACATGGGTGGACACCTGGGGCCCTTTCACACACCGTAGTGAAGGCGTGTGCATGCGCCCCAACTACGGCCCCAAAACGATAGTGTGTACTACAGCCTGAAGAGACGGAGGCGGCGGCGGCTGGGTAATCCGGGCGCGTCCTTGCCGCCACCGCCTCCCAGCCGGCCTCCTGCTGCCGGGATAAGAGCGACCCGGGTCGGAGAGCTCGGCTTCCGTTTCCGCCGAGCTCTCTGACCTGGGTCGCTCTTACCCCGGCAGCAGGAGGCCGGCTGGGAGGCGGCGGCGGCAAGGACGCGCCCGGATTACCCAGCCGCCGCCGCCTCCGTCTCTTCAGGCTGTAGAACACACTATCATTTTGGGGGCGTAGTTGGGGCGCATGCATGCGCCTTCACTACGGCGTGTGGAACGGCCCGTGGTTTGCAATCTGCAAGTTCCATATATTTCTATATTTTAATTTTACAGCCACTAGATGGCGCTGTGACTATAGCACTATGTTGTCACTTCACACAGCTGGTAGATCGGAATAATGCCCGTTATCATGTTATCGCTGATCTTTTTGAAAGCAGGATAAAGGTCATCAATCACGAGAGGGCCCTAGAGGTTGACAACATTGTGTAAAGGACCGTCAAACTTCCATGAGCAGCCAATCTTGATCGCACAATATAAGGCCCATGTAGAGAAACTCTATGTCTTCTCTGCAAGTTAATTTGCTTCTGCTCCAGGTATCACAGATTCATAGAGTTCCCAATCCAGCACTCTTTGGGTCCTCAGATGACCACTCCCCCTTCCCCTGGTTCCACCCTTCAACCATCAATTGTTTAGTAGTCTTCTGGCTTTTGTGCAGGTTTTAGTAGTCTTCTGGCTTTTGTGCAGGTTTTCTACCATTCTTTTTTTTTAAAAAAAATAATATAATTTTATTTTTCTACAATACTTAAACATACACATTACATCCTTTCATAAAGAAAAACAACAACAACATACTACATAATATTGAAACATTGAATACATAATATCTTATCTAAATACATAATCAAAATTAACATAGAAGTGCACCCCCCACCTCGGGATTTCATTCCTGATTCCAGAATCTCATACTTTCTTCTGCTGGTGGTTTCCCACTTCCTTTAGAAAACACAAATATTAGGAACTGTTTCCAAATTCCTTCAAAATCATTTGATTTAGCTATACCTCTTCTCCATTTAATATTACTTGTCAATTTATCATTAATAGCTATATCCCATACCTCTTTATACCATTCTTCAATAGAATATTCCCCTTGAGTCTTCCAGTTCCTAGCTACAATCAATCTTGCTGCAGTCAACAAATTCATTATCAGTTCCTTAATTTCCTTTTTACATTTAAAATCTTCTTCAAATAGTGACAGCAATGCAACTTTTGGTGTTCGTTCTATCTTCATTTCCACAATTTCTTCAATCTCCAAAAACACCATCTTCCACAATTTTTGAACATAGTTACATTCCCACCACATATGCAAATACGTTCCTTTAACCCCACAACCTCTCCAACAATTTTCTGATTGCTGATTGTTTATCTTATTCAATCTAACCGGAGTTAGGTACCACCTCCATACAATTTTAAAATAATTCTCTTTTATTCTTACTGCCATATTTCTCAACGCTCTTTGTTTCCATAATCCCTCCCAACCCTGTTGTCCTATTTGTACCTTCAAATCTGTCTCCCAAACCATTTTACCCGAATTATCCACCGTCCCTTTCTTCACCAATATTCTACATATTTCACTCATCAACCCTTTTAACACTGTTCTTTTCTCCCTTTCATTTTCTTTCTTAATTATTAATTCCTCAAACTTTGTTAATTCTCTACAATCTCCATTATCTCTTACCCACTTTTTAGTCCACTGTTCTAATTGCCTATAATTTAACCAAGTTAATTTTTTATCCTTAAGAACTTCTTCCATATCCTCTCTTATGTTCATTCCTCTTAACCATTCCCTTAATTTCATTTTATTTTTTTCTATTAAAACTTTACTTAATCTACTCTTTAATTCCTCCGGGAAATTCTTCAACATTATTACCGGTGTCAAAGGAGAGCTGCTTGGAAGCAGCTCCCCTTTATATTTACTCCAAATTTCCCAGTGAGACCTCAGAAGCGGGTTATTTATACTTTCCACCCATTTTTTTTTCCTTCCATAAAAAATACATTCTCCAAATTAGTCTCTATATTACTTGTAGTTTTATCTTCCATCCAATCTAATTCCCCTAATCCTATAATTGCCTCCACAATATGTCTTAATCTATTAGCTACATAGTATAATTTAATATTCGGGAGACCCAATCCTCCCTTTTTTTGGCTCAAATACCATTTACTTTTATTTACCCTTGCTTTCTTATTACCATTACAAGAATTATTTATAATCCTTTGCCAACTTTTTAACTCTAATTCTGAAATTTTTATTGGTAGCATCCTAAACACAAAATTAATCTTTGCTAAAATCTTCATTTTTATTAATGCTATTCTTCCAAACCAAGATAAATTTAATCTTTTATATTTCTCCAATTTTGCTAAAATCTCTTTTTTTAACACATTTAAATTCTCTTTCTCTAAACTCTCTAACTTCTGCGTAATTTTTATTCCCAAATATCTAATCTGATTCTTAACTCTCAATTCTCTTCCCTTTTCTTCCCAATCCTTCTCTTCCTTTTTAGTATAATTAAACAACATCATTTCTGATTTAGACCAATTTATTCTTAACTCCGTGATATCCTCAAATTCTCTCAGTTGCTGTTTAATTCTCCCCATCTTCTCTATTGGATTTTTTTATCGTCAACAACGTGTCATCTGCAAACATATTCAATTTGATTTCTTTCATACTACCTATTCCTTCAATCTCCTCATCTTCTCGTATTGCATTCGCCAATAATTCCATTACCATTACAAATAGGACTGGTGAGAGCGGACATCCTTGCCTTGTCCCTCTGGCTAGTCGTATCTTATCTGTCACACCATCATTCACTACCACTACGGCTGTATTTTGAGAGTATAACTGTTCTATTATCGCTTTAAATTTATTTCCAAACCCCATTTTATTTAAAACCATATTTAAAGCTTGCCAGCTCAAACAATCAAAAGCCTTAAAAATATCCAGTGCCAGAATTCCCGCTTTAACCCTAGACTTATTTATCACCTGTATTACATTTAATACTCTTCCCACTAAATTAGACATCTGTCTACCTACTACAAATCCACATTGGTCCTCCCCTATATATTCCTCTATAAATTTATTCAACCGCCTTGCTAAAATAGTTGAAAAAATCTTAGCATCTTGGTTTATTAATGAAATAGGTCTATATGAATCAGGGACAGTCAAATCTTTATCTGGTTTTGGTATTAAAATTATTAATGAATGTTCCCATGATTCTGGTGTTCTTTCCTCTTCCAATATGGAATTATACAAATTCAATAATTTTGGTACTAAAATTCTTTTAAAAGGTTTTCTACCATTCTAAAACATTGAAATGCCTTTTCTGAGGCTTAGTTACTTGCAGTAAGGGCTTTAAGTTCATATATGCTGGTATTTGGGGCATTTGGGTGTCACCTCTTTTACCCACAAGCCCTCCTATTGCCTGGGACGAAAAAGGCCTGCTATATGTAATCCCTGCTATATGTAATTGGTTCAATTACCGGACTGCTCTTACTGTCAAGTCATTTCTCCGAATGTTCGACTGAAACCTACCTTCTGTGCTTGGGAAAGTTGTGGTATGAAATGTCTGGTGCAAAGAAGCCCTTAGTCTCATCAGCTTGCCTTCTGGGAAATGAGTGTTTTGTAACTTGCGATGCCTATCATGGCAACCACTTTATGAACAGGAAAACTCCACTGCAGTGGAAACCATTTTGTGAGATTGCCCACAACAAAAAACGTTGAGGATCCCTAAGCTAGGAGGTTAAGGCAGGTGTCAGAGTCAAGGAACAAACCAGAACCAGGAAGTCTACTGTTGCCCAGGCAAAATCCCAGTGCAAACAGGAAGCCTTTTATTGATCTTCTTGCTCAGTCCAGGAGTGCTCTGGGACCAGCCTGGGTGGGAAGGGCCATTCCAGAGAACATTTGACTGTCCAGGAAAATGCTTCAAACTACAGTTCTCATGGCTCCCCAGACTTATTCATTTACTTAGACCCATTCCCCATGGCCACGCTCCTGGGCCCAACTGTGGATTTTGGTGGTGCAGTGATGGTGAGGACCTCACTGATGGTGGTGGGAATCTCAGGCTGGAGGAGGCTCAGGCTAACTCATATCCTGGCCTTCCCAATCTCTTCCCCTCCCTGCCCTTCAGAATGCCTCCTATCCTCCTTCTCCAATGTTGCTTTTCCGATCCTGGAGAAGCAGCTGGAGCAGTTCTTTCCATGCCAGCTTCAAAGGGGAAGGGTCAAGGAGTCCAACTCCCCCTTCCAAAGTGGTGCAGTGCTGTCTCCGACTTCGGAGGGGTTCCCGAGCCATTCTCTGGCCTTTCTGACATTTGCTCATGGATGATAGGATTGCACCCTAAAAGATCTACTATGGGTTTTGGGCGCCACCATGCTCAATGCAGAGGGGTTCTGGAGATGCAGGTTCTTAACAGTGTGTTAAGAGTGACTGCATCTATGTCACTGTTTCTGATCTACCACTTCTGGGGATCTTTCAGGAATCATATTCTTTACTCAGCACTCCCTCCACAAACACACAGAGGCTCAGTTCACACAACACGTTCCTCTACATAGTGTGAAAACTCCACTCAACAGTTGAGTTTATAGGGGGTGCTCCCCACACGACATGTTCTAACTCCACCGTTGTGTGACTGTGGGCTCCCGTGGAGTTGAGTAAAAGTCGACGCGACGTTTGATTGGCAGTTCCTCTATCCTCTCTCCTCCCCCAGTCCTCCCAATAGTATCCCATCAGCCATTATTGCAAAACAAACAAACAAAAAAAACCCAATCCCAGTGGCTCTCCAAGAGCGGCACTCGGTCCTTTCGCTGCTCTTGCCAGAGAACTCTGTAACCAGTGGGAAAAGTCAACTCAATGCAACAGGAAACTCCACGGAGCCCTCAGGACAACACGCAACACAACGGTTGTGCAGGAACTCTCCTCTGCACAGCGTGGATATTCAGCATGGAGTGTTTCTAAAAAAACCACCCTCCACCATGGGGAGACAACACATTTCTCAATGGTGGTGAAAAAACTCCACGGTTGGAGTTCTAAAACCACTGTTGAGAAACGTGTTGTCTGAACTGAGCCATACAAAGATGTCTTTATCCAAGCACTGTCTAGAATGCTGTCCGTCGGCATTTCTACACCTGCCCAAAAATGCGGGCTGGTCACAGCTGAGTCCCTGTGCATCCAAATAACGCACAGGGACTCCTGGGAGAAAGGAGGGATGATCATGGGTTTTCCCAGGGATAAGTACTCCTTGGGAAAATCTGATTCTTCTTGCAGTCTTGGGATCGTTCTGAGACTGTGGGATGTGTGGCCGCCCGTCTTGGCTTCTTCCCTCCTCCCCGTGAGTAGCGGGGAGCAGTAGAGGGAAGAAACTGGGACAGGAGGAATCGGAGGTCGGGGCTTTTTTTAAAAAAAATAAAACCTCACTGTTTGTTGGAGTGCAAGTGTGCTCAGTTCCTTTAAAAACTAACTAAATAAAAGATGGCATGCGCAACACCCTCCTTCCTCTTGGGATGTCGTGCCTGCATGTGGAGTAAAGGGAGGATCTCACGATCAGGATATCACGAGATCCTCCCCCCTCCCTCCCTCTACACCGGGCTGGTGTAGAAATGGCCCATAACAGAATTCCACATGCTAGGTTATGGCAGCCCACACCATAAGGTGTCTCATTTCTTTTCTCTATCTGGCAGCAGGGAAGCATAGCGTGCAAATACTGTTTTAGAGGACGTGTTCCTCTCTCCACACAGCAAGCTGACGTCCCCATCTGCTGACGTGATCGGCGTTCTTCATCCCTTCTGCTAATAAATGATGGAGAAAGGAAGCAGGTGTCTTTCACAGCTAGAGCTTTCAGCAGGCACAACGCCGTCAGAAGCAGAACAACAGGGCTGGCTTCCTTCCCTACCATATCGGAAGTTTAAAATGAGGGTTCAGTCATGTTACTGTCTCTGCAGTGCAGTAATTGCAAGAGAAAAGTTATCCTTCTAGATGAAATGCCTTTTTGAACCTCTGGTAGCAAATTCCTCTTACAGGTCGTAGATATTCAAACAAGAATTTCTTGTTCTTCACCTACATTTGACAGGAGATTTGATCTGCAGCAAGCTGAGAAATAGTGTTCTCCAAGCACACTGACTGTGAAATTTCCTCTCTCTCAGATATAGGATGATAAGGCTCAGATGCTACCTTCTTTTTAATTCCATTCCTTCCTTCCTTTTCCCTAAAGGTTTGGCCAATACTGCTATATAGCTGAAAGCTTCAAACATTGCACTTAACTACTTTGAACTGGTAGGAGTTTAAGTAGAGCTACGTAATAATTCATCCAGCTGCCAGTCGGGCCTCCTATAACTTTTATATGTCATAGCTATTCTGTTTGATACTCTAATATAGTTTTCCTAACATTGTTTTCCAATAGGCTCATCTACACCAAGCAGGATATTCCACTATGAAAGTGGTATGTAAGCGGTATATAAAAGGCAGGAGCCACACTCCTGCTTTATAGGGGTACTGAAGTGCACTGACAACTGCTGGGGCCCATTGATACATCTACACCAAGCAGGATATAACACTTTGAAAGTGATGATTTCCTAAAATATGATTTCCAAGCTGATCGCACGTCTGCCTGCTTGTCAAAACTTGCCCCCTGGTATGCTAAATTGCCTATGCATACTCCTTACCCTCAATATTTAAATAGTATAACTAATTCTAAGTGGAGATATGCATTTACAGCTCTTCGGTGCCAGTCAATGAACTCAGCAGTGATTCAGGGACGCTACCAACGGATCCCCTTGGAGGAAAGAGTTTGCCCATGTGGATCTAATATAGTTGAAGATTTAACTCACTACCTGCTTGTCTGCCCAATTTATGAAGGTGTAAGAATAGCTTTGTTTAAAGACCTAGGTCTTATACCTAATAGGTCTCATTCTTACTTGATTAAATTTTTATTGGGGGATACCACTCCATCCATTTCTGAAAAAGTAGCCTGTTTTGTTCAGGTTTTAAGTTGCAACTGAATAGAGTCTACTGAACGATGCTTTTGGACGATTTTAGTCTTGTAATGTAATCTTATATATTTGTAATATATTTGATTATTCTGTTTTATTTGATTATATATATATATATATATATATATGTTTGTAATGGCTTTGGCTACACAAATAAACTTTCTTTACTTTACTTTACTTTGAAAGTGGTATGAAAGCAGTATATGGTCTGTGTCAATGGGCCCCAACAGTTGTCAGTGCACTTCAATACCGCTACAAAGCTGTAGTGTGGCTCCTGCCTTTATATACCGCTTTCATACCACTTTCATAGTGGAATATCCTGCTTGTGTAGATGAGCCCTAAGTGTAGGCGTCTGTATGTCACAGGATACGACGCTCAGCCAGAAAGAGCACATACAAGGAAAGTGCACATGTATGTTGTAGCAGCACGTGCTATGTGATCGATTTACAACTTCAAACAGGAACGACAAAATTCCAGTAGACACCCATGGATGTTTCATGAGGCAATGTTCAGGACAACATGGGAGATCTTTGCTGGTCCCAGACGCTGCAACCTCCCCTTCTGGATTTGGGCCTGAAAGACCAAGGAAAAGTTTTTCCTCCTAAACCTTCTCCTCATGTCTCATACTGTCAATGATGTTACACTTATATTTGATTCCTCGCTCTCCTTTATTCCTCATATTGAGGCAGTAGCTAAATCCTGTCTTTTTTCCTGTATAATATTGCCAGGATTCGATCATTTTTGTCTGTCTCTTCTGCCAAGACTCTTGTTCATGCATTGGTTATTTCTCGGTTGGACTACTGCAAACTTCTTCTCACTGGCCTTCCTTCTTCTCACATCAGTTGGATGGTTTCTGTTCACCACTCTGCTGCTAAGATCATCTTCTTGGCTCGCCGCTCCGACCATGTTACTCCACTTCTGAAATCTCTTCATTGGCTTCCAATTCACCTCAGAATCCAATACAAACATCTCCTGTTGACCTACAAAGCTTTTCACTGTCTAGCTCCTTCCTATCTTTCCTCTCTCATCTCACACTATTGCCCTGCTCAAGCTCTTCACTCCTCTAATGCCATGTTTCTCACCTGCCCAAGGGTCTCTACTTCCCTTGCTCGGCTTCGTCCATTTTCTTCTGCTGCCCCTTACGCCTGGAACGCTCTTCCAGAACATTTGAGAACTACAAGTTCAATCGCAGCTTTTAAAGCTCAGCTAAAAACTTTTCTTTTTTGTAAAGCTTTTAAAATTTGATTTTGATCTGACTTTTATACTGTTAGTTTTACTCTTCCCTGTGCCTGTTTGGTGCATTCTCTTCCCCTTCTTATTGTTTTATTATGATTTTATTAGAATGTAAGCCTACGCGGCAGGGTCTTGCTATTTTATTGTTTTACTCTGTACAGCACCATGTACATTGATGGTGCTATATAAATAAATAAATAAATAAATAATAATAATAAGGTGAATTGTTAGAAAGCAATTTTTTTGACATTGCATAATGTCGTCACCGATCATAGGGCACAACAGTTAAGGCATCAGCCTTAGCTTCCAGTTTCCTGGTTTTATGGAGCTTGAGCGAACATGAGAGAACCTTAATGCAGGTCTTCAATCAGCAGGCTTTTAAAATAACTGAATATGCCATTCTTTGTTCCCACTGCATTTGCCTCTGCCCACACTGGAATGCATCCGCCTAAGTCTCTCCAAAATTTAATCTAGGCCTTGAACAGAAAGAAGTTCCTCACCCTTAACTTTAAGGCAAGATAATACAGGCCTTTTGGTGAGAGTAAAAAAGAGAATCCACATCTTTGATCTATCCTGAAATGGCCACGCCAAGATGTAAGCACATGGTTTTCAGCTCAGTCCCACAAACAGTGGTGCAGCTAAGCAATTCTAGTCCATGGATTTAATAGCCTTACACATGAACACGCACACACCCTTCAGAGTTTGTCTTTAAAAATGTGTATGACTCAACTGCCACAAAGCGGTGCTTGGCCCAGATATTCATCCCTCACATCTCCAGGTAGGGCTTGAAACGTTCCTACCTGAAACACTAGAGAGCCGTGGCTGCCAGTCAATGCCAGCAATACTGGGCAAGGTGAGAGCCGGAGTGGTGTAGTGGCTAAAGAGTCTGACTGGGAGTCGAGAGATCTGGGTTCTAGTCCCCACTCGGCCATGGAAACCCACTGGGTGACTTTGGGCCAGTCATAGAATCATAGAATAGCAGAGTTGGAAGGGGCCTACAAGGCCATCGAGTCCAACCCCCTGCTCATTGCAGGAATCCACCCTAAAGCATCCCTGACAGATGGCTGTCCAGCTGCCTCTTGAAGGCCTCTAGTGTGGGAGAGCCCACAACCTCCCTAGGTAACTGATTCCATTGTCGTACTGCTCTAACAGTCAGGAAGTTTTTCCTGATGTCCAACTGGAATCTGGCTTCCTTTAACTTGAGCCTGTTATTCCGTGTCCTGCACTCTGGGAGGATCGAGAAAAGATCCTGGCCCTCCTCTGTGTGACAACCTTTTAAGTATTTGAAGAGTGCTATCATGTCTCCCCTCAATCTTCTCTTCTCCAGGCTAAACCTGCCCAGTTCTTTCAGTCTCTCTTTATAGGGCTTTGTTTCCAGACCCCTGATCATCCTGGTTGCCCTCCTCTGAACATGCTCCAGAAGAGAAGGTCCTCTGGGTAATACCTGTCAGCCTAGTTTTGGCTGGCTGAAGGAAATTCTTCCCATAGGACCTGAGTGTGCAAGGCGGATTGTATGGGAGAAGGCGATCCCGCAGGTAGCCTGGACCCAAACCGTGTAGGGCTTTAAAGGTGATAACTAACACTTTATACTTCTGGAAATTAATTC
Organism: Elgaria multicarinata webbii; assembly: GCF_023053635.1. Lineage (NCBI taxonomy): Eukaryota > Metazoa > Chordata > Lepidosauria > Squamata > Anguidae > Elgaria > Elgaria multicarinata. The sequence continues at coordinate 125,932,851 of NC_086175.1, read as the reverse complement.
AATTTTGAAATGATCTCCTTGATGACACCCACCTGGTATATTTTCAGCACCATGTCAAGATTTTTCTCTTTTCCCAGTCATTTAGCAATATGCAATGAGCTTCACTGATCCCATATCTGTTTTTAGGTTTGACTGACAGCTTAATTTTTTTTATAGTTGTTTATATGTTTTTGTGTATGCTGCATGTGTTCATAGTTTTAAATGTTGTATATTGTTTTTAATTGTTTTAATCTTATGTAAACCGCCCAGAGAGCTTTGGCTATGGGGCGTTATAGAAATATAATAAAAATAATAAATAATTAAGGGGGGAAGTTGAGATGGAAAAGTTGTAATAATAATAATAATAATAATAATAATAATAATAATATATCATATTTTTTCCTCTCTCTCTCAGACGCAATCACAGTCCTCTGGTTTGAGTCACACACCCTCAATTTAATATGTTTACTCTTTGTCACTGCAGAGATGAAATTGGAACAAAAAATAAAAAAGCAAAACGCCCCACACACAGTTACGCTGCCATTCAATGTAACATAATTACAGTTGTTTATAATTAACATTTGGGTTGAAACCATTGGAAAATGGCAATGACAATTGGCCCGTAGCTGTCTCCCCCACACAAAATCACACTGACTTTTAGGAAGGGGATTGCCTACGTCCTGTTATTTCATCCAAGTTATAGCTTGAATTTCTCTCCTCCTCTGATCAATAGTTATAGAGCAATCAATCAAAACCTCTGTTACCAGGCCAACAGTTGTTCTACGAAGTAGGCTGAGCAGGTGTCCTACTTTACAATCCTCTATTTGAAGAGCTGTCAGTGGTCAGTCCTCAATTTGATGGTGTCCTCTATTTCATGCCCAGTCCTCACTATGGTGAAATGTGTTGGATTTCTGTTTAAATGACAGTAATTATTTCTAAGTTTGCATTTATACATATCGGTATGTGCAAAGTTTATGCAAATTGGTGTCCTCTTTTACCCTTTCCTTGGTGATGCGTTTCCTCTTTTTTAGTGGCCACTCTCCTATGCAGGCGTCAATGTGTAGGGCAGGCCAGAATGCCACAAGTAACTTGAGCAATTGCTTTGGGCAACGGTGCTTATAGGTGCATCAATGATGCTGTGTGTTATCTGAGAGGTGAGTGCCAGAATCCTTTGCAGTACCACAGAAGATCCTGGGGAGAAAACTGTTGGAGAGCACAGGTGCTTGATGCCACAAAATGCTTTGGGAAGGCCTTGTCAAGATAACCACAGTAACATTGATTCAGTGCTTGTTTTGAGTGTTCTAAGTGCTTCACAGACATTAATTCAGTAATTCTAGAAAACTCTGCACAGTACGTCAGTATTCTTATCACAATGCTGAGAGACAGTGGTCGCCTTACAGTCCCTGCTGAGGACACCCCATGACTGAGGTGTCACTAGCTGTTCTTGGTACACACAGATAAGAACTTAAGAAGAGCTATGCTGAATCACACCAAAGGCCTATCTCGACCAGAATTCTGCTTGCATAGTTGCCAACCAGATAAGAAAGTCCACAAGTAGCACATGAACACGATTATAGCACCTTCCTGCTCATACATCCCATAAACTGGTATATATAGGCACATTCCCTCTGATCTTGGAGGAAATATGTAGCTATCATAACCAGTAGACATTGGGCTAATCTACACCAAGCAGGATATTGCACTATGAAAACAGTATAAAAGGCAGGAGCCACACTACTGCTTTATAGCGGTATTGAAGTGCACCACAGGATCTTCACTACTGGTTTATAGTGGTACTGAAGTGCACTGACAATTGTTGGGGCCCTTTGACACATCTACACCAAGCAGGATATAACACTATGAAAGCGGTATGAAAGCGGTATATGGTCTGTGTCAATGGGCCCCAACAGTTGTCAGTGCACTTCAATACTACTATAAAACAGTAGTGTGGCTCCTGCCTTTTATATACCACTTTCATACTGCGTTCATAGTGCAATATCCTGCTTGGTATAGATTAGGCTGTGGACAACCTTATCCTCCATGAATCTGCATAATCCCCTTTCAAAGCCATCCAAGTCAGTTGCCATCACTACATCTTCTGATAGTGAATTCCATAGTTTAACTACATGTGGGAAAGTCCTTCCTTTTATCTGTCCTGAATTTCCCATCACTCAGCTCCATTGGATGACCCCAGGTTCTAGTATTATGAGTATTATGCTCTACATCATGCATAACTCTATATCCCTCTACCACATCTTCTCATACAGATTTTTTTTTCTAAACTAAAAAGCCTCAAGCATTGTTACATCTCCCAATAAGGGAGTTGCTCCAGGCCCTTGATTATTTTGGTTGTCCCTCTGCACATTTTCTAGCCCTACAATATCTTTTTTGAGGTGCTGTGATCAGAATTGTTTATTGTATTCCAGGTGTGGTCGCATCATAGATTTGTATAAGGGCATTATGATATTGACAGTTTGATTTTTGATTTTGAATGATCTTCAACATGGAATTTGCCTTTTTTGAAGAGTTGCACACTGGGGGCCTTCCTAGATGAGGGTTTAGCCCAGTGCAAGGCCCGGGCTCCCTGCTGTGTGTGTAGATGATGCAGAGGGGATCCCGGGGTCAGGCCAGGCTAAAACCTCCCTTGACCCGGGATAACCGGATCCGCTTGTGGCCTGGTTTTTCTGCAGCCCTGGGCTGAGGCCAGGGCTGCGGAAGGTCTAACTAGTTCTGTGGCTTTTCCTGGCTGCTTGCTTACTCGCGAGTAGCCGGGAGAAGCCACGCACTGGGCACAGTGCTCCATAGGAGCACTGTGCCCATTGGGCTGGGGGGGGGGGAGATCACGGATGGGGGGGCAGAGGGGGCATCAGACATGGTGAGCGGGGGAGCGAGCAGGGGGGGTGGACAGGTGAGCGGGGGGGGTGGACATGGCGAGCGGGGGGGGTGGAGGACAGGCGAGCGGGGGGGTGGACATGGCGAGCAGGGGTGGACATGGCGAGCGGGGGGATGGATGGAAAAGCGAGGGGGGCGAGCGGATGGGCGAGCGGGGGGCATCAGACATTGTGGGGGGAAATCGGGGGCAGGAGAGAGCAGGGAACCCTTTAAAAAAAAGACTTACCTTATCGTTGGTGTGCTCCTGCGCACATAGCACCTTTAAGTTTTTTCAAAAATGGTCGACGCCACGGGGCTTTCCCTTACCCCGTCGCGTCTCGTGTAGAAAGGGGCGACAGCCCGAGCTAGCTGCAGCGCGGCCTCGCTTCTTCTCCTCACCGGATTAACAGGTAGGTCTAGCAAGGCCCTGGGTAAATGTTAAGCCAAACCTGGTCAGTCCTCTGCTCTAGAACGTCTCCTTATGTGGCTAACAAGTGAGAAAGCACATGTCTCCTTTTATCTGGCTCCATGAAATATGACACTTCTAAGATTGCCCTTGTTTGCCATGACCACAGAACTGATGACAGAATCATAGAATTGATTCATAAGGATCATCTAGTCCAACCATCTGCAATGTGCAGGACAACTAATTAAACCATCCATTAAGGTGGCTGTCTTCTTAAAAACCTCCAGAGATGGAGAACCTCTTCTTAAAAACCTCCAGAGATGGAGAACCTCTTCTTAAAAACCTCCAGAGATGGAGAACCTCTTCTTAAAAACCTCCAGAGATGGAGAACCTCTTCTTAAAAACCTCCAGAGATGGAGAACCTCTTCTTAAAAACCTCCAGAGATGGAGAACCTCTTCTTAAAAACCTCCAGAGATGGAGAACCTTTTTTTAAAAACCTCCAGAGATGGAGAACCCACAACCTCCATAGGTAGACTGTCCCATTGTTGTACAGATCTTACCATCAGGAAGTTTTTCCTTATATTTAATTGGAACCTAGGTAGCTGTAACTTATACCCATTATTTTTGGTCCTAATTTCTGTGGCCATGGAAAACAGTTCTTGACCATCTTTCCTGTGGCGTCCTTTAGGAGAAATCTTATTAAATCAATTCCTTGTCATGATTCTAATCTCAGAGAATGACAGCCATTTCCAGCCCACTATAATCCTTCCTCTGATAATTCATTTTATGTCTTTTATCTCTGGGTCTTGTTATCTTTGATGTAAGAGGCTGACTGATGCTTCAGGTGAGAATTGAGGCCAATGAAAATTGCCACCATTTTTTCGTTTAGTTTTACCGGCTCTGTTCCTGTGCTTTCGACACCAGCCAGAGCTGCAGAAATGGAGCAGGCAAAGTTTCTTCCAGCAAGGCAATCAGTGAGAAAATGCTTCCTCACTACATTTCTCTGTACAGTGTGAGATTATTTCTTCATTTGAAATGTTACTAATTATGTGTAAGATTGGGGTTATAAAAGTTTGTTGGCATAGCTTAGAGAAAGAAGCTTTTCGGGGCATAGCATGGGTTTGAATGGGTGTACAAGTGATAAGGGTAATGCTTTAATATTAAATGGGCATTTATTTATTTATTTATTACATTTTTATACTGCCCAATAGCTGGAGCTCTCTGGGCGGGTCACAAAAATTAAAAACATTCAAAGTATAAAACAACAGTATAAAACCATCATATAAAATACAATATAAAAGCTCAACCAGATAAAAACAGCAGCAATGCAAAATTACAAATTTAAAACACCAAGTTAAAATTTATTTATAGACTGTTAAAATGCTGGGAGAATAGAAAGGTCTTCTTTACCTGGCGTCTAAAAGCATATAATGTAGGTGCCAAGCGAACCTCCTTAGAGAGCTCATTCCACAGCCGGGGTGCCACAGCAGAGAAGGCCCTCCTCCTGGTAGCCACCTCCCTCACTTCCTTTGGCAGGGGCTCGCAGAGAAGGACCCCTGAGGATGACCTTAGGGTCCGGGCAGGTACATATGGGAGGAGGCGTTCCTTCAGATAACCTGGCTCCAAGCCGTTTAGGGCTTTGAATGTCAATACCAGCACTTTGAATCTACCCAGACCTGGACTGGCAGCCAATGAAGCTGGATAAGGACTGGCGTGATGTGGTCTCGTCGGCCAGTCCCTGTTAGTAAGCGTGCTGCCCTGTTTTGTACCAGTTGAAGTTTCCGGACCATTTTCAAAGGCAGCCCCACATATAACGCATTGCAGTAATCCAAACGAGAGGTTATCAGAGCATGGATAACTGTAGCTAGGCTATCTCTGTCCAGATAAGGGTGCAGTTTGTATATCAACCTAAGCTGATAAAAGCATACACACATAGAACACTGTATCAGGGTTTGGATGCTTTAGTTCCGATAAGGCCTGATAGAAAATGATTTGGAAATAAGACTTGATATTGTTCAAAGACATTACTCATGGGGACTTGCAACTTGGTATTGCTCAAAAGACATTGGTCATAAGAACTCGTGACATGTACTAACTGTAACTATGGGAAGGGTCCAGGCTAAAGGACAGGTGAGGTTGTATCTAAGAATAGTGAAATAAGACCCAGACAACCACAAGAACAGGGAACTTGACCTTTCATTGTCATAAACAAATACGTCGGAAAGGGGAGGAGGTTTTCAGGAGAGGATGGTCTAAATTAATGGCTTGGACCAATAGATTTAGCCATTTCAGAATAAAATAATATGTATTAGGAGGGAGGTCTTTGTCTTTGAAAAGAGTATTTAAGGTTGGATACACAAGACAAAGGGCATGGCTAGACGGGGCGATATCCTGTGGATTGCCCTGGGATCATCCCTGTGTGTCCACATGCCGCACAGGGGATCCAGGGAGCAGGGAGGGATGATCCCTCCCTTGTCCCGGGATATCACCCTACCTTTCTATCTCGATTTTTCCTGTGGTCCTGGGATGATCCCGAGATCATGGGACGTGTGGCCCGCTGTTGCGGTTTTGTCCCGACTCTTCACAAGTAACCCTGAGGAGCCGGGTCCTGGACAGGAGCTCTGTGCCCATCAGGGGTGGGGTGGGGGGAGCGGGAGGTGTTGTTTTTTTAAAAAAATTACTTACTTTTTCGAAGAAGCACTCGAGCACTCACCTTGAGTAAAAAAAATAAATCCAAAATGGCGGGCGCAACGTTCTACGTCTTCCTGGGATGCTGCACGCCGCATGTAGACTGAGGGGAACAATCTCATGATCATCATACCACGAGAACATCCCCTTCCACCCCCACCCCCCATCTAGCCATGCCCAAAGATGCAAGGTTTGGTCTTGCCTGGGAGAGATGGGAGTCCTTCTATGAAAAGGAGCTCCTTCACAGAGTCAGTATGAGGGGTGTGATTGTCTGTGTTTATCTATCTTTGTCTGGTTCTCCAGAAATCTGCTAGATTTGTGAGTATGTTCTTTTAATTTGCTTTGCTGAATGGAGGTTTGTGTGTCTGTCCTTAACTTTCTTAAACTGTTTTAATAAATGTTTTAAAGTTTTTATTTATTTATTTATTGCATTTTTATACCGCCCAATAGCCGAAGCTCCCTGGGTGGTTCACAAAAATTAAAACCATTCAAAGTGGGATGACCTCTGTCGGGAGAGAGACAGGGGGAGTGCGACCCTGTTGGTTCTCCTGGACCTCTCAGCGGCCTTCGATACCATCGATCATGGTATCCTTCTGGATAGGTTGTCTGAGCTGGGAGTTGGAGGTACTGCGTTGCAGTGGTTCCGCTCCTATTTGGATGGCCGATTCCAGAAGGTGCTGCTGGGGGATTATTGCTCTGTGCCGTGGCTCCTAAGCCATGGGGTTCCGCAGGGCTCTATTTTATCCCCTATGCTGTTTAACATATACATGAAGCCGCTGGGGGAGGTTATCCGGAGATGTGGACTGAGGTGTCATCAATATGCGGATGATACCCAGCTCTACCTTTCCTTTTCATCAAACCCAGGTGAGGCAGTGGCTGTTCTGAACCAGTGCCTGGGCACGGTAATGGACTGGATGAGGGCTAATAAAATGAAACTCAGTCCAGACAAGACGGAGGTATTGTTAGCGGGTGGTTCATCTGTCCGGTGAGGTGATGTTTGCCCTGTCCTGGACGGGGTTGCACTCCCCCTGAAGGATCGGGTCCGTGGTTTGGGGGTGCTCTTGGATCCAGAACTGTCACTTGAGGCACAGGTGAACTCAGTGGCAAAGAGCACCTTTTATCAGCTTAGGCTGATATACCAACTGCGCCCGTATCTGGACAGAGATAGCCTAGCTACAGTTATCCATGCTCTGATAACCTCTCGTTTGGATTACTGCAATGCGTTATACGTGGGGCTGCCTTTGAAAATGGTCCGGAAACTTCAACTGGTACAAAACAGGGCAGCACGCTTACTAACAGGGACTGGCCGACGAAACCACATTACGCCAGTCCTTTTCCAGCTTCATTGGCTGCCAGTCCAGGTCCGGGCCCGATTCAAAGTGCTGGTATTAACATTTAAAGCCCTAAATGGCTTGGGGCCAGGCTATCTGAAGGAACGCCTCCTCCCGTATGTACCTGCCTGGACCCTACTGTCATCCTCAGGGGGTCCTTCTCCGTGAGCCCCTGCCAAAGGAAGTGAGGCAGGTGGCTACCAGGAGGAGGGCCTTCTCTGCTGTGGCACCAGCTGTGGAATGAGCTCCCTAAGGAGGTTCGCTTGGCACCTACATTATATGCTTTTAGACGCCAGGTGAAGACCTTTTTATTCTCCCAGCATTTTAACAGTCTATAAATAAATTTTAACTTGGTGTTTTAAATTTGTAATTTTGCATTGCTGCTGTTTTTATCTGGTTGAGCTTTTATATTGTATTTTATATTATGGTTTTATACTGCTGTTTTATACTTTGAATGTTTTTAATTTTTGTGACCCGCCCAGAGAGCTCCAGCTATTGGGTGGTATAGAAATGTAATAAATAATAAATAAATAAATAAGTATAAAACAAACAGTATAAAAACGTGATATAAAATACAATATAAAAGCACATCCAGGATAAAATCTGCAGCAGTGCAGAAATACAAATTTAAAACAGCAAAGTTAAAATTAAATTTATAGACTGTTAAAATGCTGAGAGAATAAAAAGGTCTTCTGAAAGAATATAGTGTAGGTGCCAGGCGAACCTCCTTAGGGAGCTCATTCCACAGCTGGGGTGCCACAGCAGAGAAGGCCCTCCTCCTGGTAGCCACCTGCCTCACTTCCTTTGGCAGGGGCTCACGGAGAAGGACCCCTGAGGATGACCTTAGGGTCCAGGCAGGTACATATGGGAGGAGGCGTTCCTTCAGATAGCCTGGCCCCAAGCCGTTTAGGGCTTTGAGTGTTAATACAAGCACTTTGAATCGGGCCGCCCTCCTCCTCCTCCTCCTCCTCCTCCTCCTCCTCTTCTTCTTCTTCTTCTTCTTCTTCCCGGTCTTTTTAGATCTTTGTAGACATTTTAAGCCATTTAAGCAAACTCTTAGGCTGCTTCTGAGAAGCACTATTTATCAGAATATCTTGTGTAGTTGTTCTCTCATTTTTCTCTCTTAATAGTTGTTTAGTGGAAAGAAAGAAAAAAACCAGAAGTGGTGTGTGTGGGGGCGGGGGGAATATAGGAGGTATACAAGTTGAAGAAAATTCTGTGACTGAGGGAGGGAGATTAGATAATGAAAACTTCATCTGGATGCACACTTAGGACAAAATGCTACGCACGTTCAGACAGAAGGAAGTCCTGCAACTCCCAACAGGATTGCACACTTAGGCCTTAGCTAGACCTCCCGGTTAGCCCGCGACGGAGGAGGGAAGATTTTGCATTGTGTTTATTGTGAGACTCCTCCTCTGTTTACATGTGACACGCAATGACCTCAGAGGGAGAGGTGTCGCGACTGCCATTTTTAAAAAACTTAAAGGGGCAGCAGTGCACGAACGCTCGTTTGCAAACGGTAAGTATTTTTAAAATTTAAATTACTTTCCCCGCTCCCCCCTCCCTACCCCCGATGGGCACAGAGCCGGGTCAACCCATGGCACCCAGCCACACGTTCCGCGGTCTCGGGAAAACTGGGGCCAAAGTGGAGGACGAGATCCCGGGCCAAGGGAGGGAACATCCCTCCCTGATCCTGGGAACCTCTGTGCGTCATGTGGACAATTATTATTATTATTATTATTATTATTTATTTATTTATTTATATAGCACCATCAATGTACATGGTGCTGTACAGAGTAAAACAGTAAATAGCAGGACCCTGCCGCATAGGCTTACAATCTAATAAAATCCTAGTAAAACAATAAGGAGGGGAAGAGAATGCCAACAGGTACAGGGTAGGGTAAGCAGGCACAGGGTAGGGTAAAACTAACAGTAGAAAGTAACAGTAGAAGTCTGCACAACATCAAGTTTTAAAAGCTTTAGGAAAAAGAAAAGTTTTTAGTTGAGCTTTAAAAGCTGCGGTTGAACTTGTAGTTCTCAAATGTTCTGGAAGAGCGTTCCAGGCGTAAGGGGCAGCAGACGAAAATGGACGAAGCCGAGCAAGGGAAGTAGAGGCCCTTGGGCAGGCGAGAAACATGGCATCAGAGGAGCGAAGAGCACGAGCGGGGCAATAGTGTGAGATGAGAGAGGAGAGATAGGAAGGAGCTAGACCGTGAAAAGCTTTGCTGGGATAAAGCCCGTCTAACTATGGCCTTAGTTTCTTTTTAGTTAATAAAGCAATTTAACATGTCCTGCAAGCAAGAAAAACAGGTTCAGTACAAAAATTCAGTCATATATTATAATAAAGAAAAAAGATTGCCAATGATCGCCTCCTGTTTGTCATTCCAAATTTTTTTTTAAGCTATTTCCATTCCTCTCCAAATGTATTGTTAGCACACAGTCCCTGGTGGAGTCAAATATTCTGGCTCTGTTTGCTTAATGGCCAGATCCCAGGATTTATTACACCCCCTCAGTCTTCGGATCTGCTTTCTTTCTCATTATTTGGCACAAATAATTCTGGCTGCAACTATTACATGAAACAGTAACATTTCATTGTCCTTGGAAACTTGCCATTCTAAGTTTTCTCTTATATATGGTTATTAATTGATTGTCTGTGCTTTACCTGTTGCTGTGTGCTATTTTACTGATATTTGTATTGAAAAATGATATTGTTTACACCTGTGTTTTCGCTGTCTTCACAGAAGCTGTGCTTGAAGCTATGGCACATAAATTTAACAATTAATATATCAGCTTCACCAGTTCTATTTTTTTTAAGGCCAAAATCCCCATTTATTCACAAGGTGCTTTCAAATGTGTCTTTTAGCATGCAGCCATCCTGCCTTTTCCCTGGAGGTGAGGTGCGGGGCAAAGGATGTTCTCTTCCAGTTGTCCTCTTCCTGTGTTTTTTTTTTAATGGAAATTATTTGGTATTGTCGTCTCCTGTTAAAAAGGCCGTTAGCAGAGAAAAAACAAAAGGCAGAAAAGAATGAGCATTTACCAGTCCCACAAGCACACAAGGCTAAACAAAACAAGGGGAGAGAGGCCACACCCCTCTTTTAGATAAAAATACTCACAATTTCTTGCATGAAAATGTGGGCAAAACATATAGTTCAAACAGAGTTTGTTCAGTCCATTTCTTTGTGTTCTACAAATTCACAGGAGAGAGAGAGAGAGAGAGATCAGACATAAGGGCTCCCAGCATTGAAGGCGGAAGCAGGAAACCACACTGTAAGCTATAGAGTTCGTAAGGCTAGCTATGCCCGAATTCCCATGAACTAACTGCATCACTGCCCCCTTCCAGTAACTGACAGACAGGGTTCTAGTATTCCCAGGTTTTCCCATGGCTTCACGCACCATTTTTCGTTCCTCAACATGTCCATGAAGGAGGAAAAGATGGAATCGCCTAGAGAGCTTTGGACATGGAGCAGTAGAAAATAATAGAATCATAGAATAGTAGAGTTGGAAGGGGTCTATAAGGCCATCAAGTCCAACCCCCAGCTCAGTGCAGGAATCCATCTTAAAACATCCCTGACAGATGCTTGTCCATCTGCCTCTTGAATGGCTCTAGTGTGGGAGAGCCCACAACCTCCCGAGGTAACTGATTCCATTGTCGTACTGCTCTAACAGTCAGGAAGGTTTTCCTGATGTCCAGCTGGAATCTGGCTTCCTGTAACTTGAGCCCATGATTCCGTGTCCTGCACTCTGGGAGGACCGAGAAGAGATCCTGGCCCTCCTCTATGTGACATCCTTTCAAGTACTTGAAGAAGGCTATCCTGTCTCCCTTCAGCCTTCTCTTCTCCAGGCTAAACCTGCCCAGTTCTTTCAGTCTCTCCTCATAGGGCTTTCTTTCCAGACACCTGATCATCCTGGTTGCCCTCCTCCGAACATGTGCTCCAGCTTGTCTGCATCCTTCTTGAAGTGTGGTGCCCAGAACTGGACATAGTACTCAAGATGAGACTTGTGCTGAATAGAGGGGAGCCAGTATCTCACACAATCTCTCAGCCAGGGCCGGCCCTACCATTAGGCAGAGAGATGTGGTCACCTCAGGCGGCAGATTTTGGGAGGAGGCAGCAAGGTGCTGGAGGTGAGAGCTGTGGGCCAAGCAGTCTGCCTTGCGCCCCCTATGCTTGTTTGCTGCCTTCAGGTGGAGTAGAGGATGCTGTCCCATTGCCAGTGTTGAAGACAGACTCAACTGCAGTCCAGTTGGCTTTTGACCTTGAAATAGGAGAGGGAGCCATCTTGTTCTTCACCTCAGACAGCAAAATGTCTTTGGCTGGCCTTGCTCACAGCCTAACAGCTTCACAGAGTTGCTGTGGGAATAAAATGTGGGGCTAAAACTCCTGGCGTGCCCCCATGAGTTCCTTGGACAATGGGCAGGTGACAATGAAGTGGGGAGCAGCATTGCTGAAAGGGTACATGGGGATGATTCGGGCCATCCATCTCTCGGTGACTGCAACCCACGTGGCGCCAAGGTATTTTAAACTGCCTAGTTCTTCTTTTAAGTCCTTTTCTTTTGGAGAGAGCAACCTCTGCAGGTGATAGAGCACTTTGAACAATAGGAATCGCACTTCTTACCATTCTTGTCTTTTATTATGACCACATAATACTCCCCCCCTTCCAAGTTCTCTGGTTTTACCCCCACAAGAAAGCAGCCCTTTCTGCCTCCAAGTGGATAACTGGCCAAGAACATCAAAGGTAGCATTGCACCTCCTAATTCTTAATTCATGTTCTATGCTCCACCGGCTAGGAGGCCTCTTTCAAGAGCTGGACGGCCGTTTGATTGTTGTGTGCTAATTACCTTTCTCGGCTGCTCATAGACTGCTGTGCTCACTTTGCCTTTACTTCTTTCTAAAGTGGAGCTCATTAAAATGGCCTACATGGCTTCTTTCCTTTTTTCCTTCCTTGGTCCTTTAAATTACAGTTTGGGCTTCAGGTGCAGTGGCTGAGCTATGTATGTGCCAAAAGCAATTACGTCAGAAGCAGCACAGAGAATGCAATACAGCTTCTGAGCCTGCCAGTCTCCTTAGTTAAAAGACTAGTATTGATTGGGTCATTTTTGGACTACTTCCAGCAGTAGGCTTACAGCATGTATACACTAGGGTGACCCTATGAAAAGGAGGACAGGGCTCCTCTATCTTTAACAGTTGTATTGAAAAAAGAATTTCAGCAGGTGTCATTTGTATATATGGAGAACCTGGTGAAATTCCCTCTTCATCACAACAGTTAAAGCTGCAGGTGCCCTGCCCTCTTTTAAATCTGGCCACAGTATAGCTGCAGTATAGCTCCTGGCAGCTTTATTGTATCTTATATTATGGTTTTATACTGTTGTTTTATACTTTGAATGTTTTTAATTTTTGTGAACCGCCCAGAGAGCTCCGGCTATTGGGCGGTAGAGAAATGCAATAAAAAAATAAAAAAATAAATTCCCTCTTCATCGCAACAGTTAAAGCTGCAGGAGCATACAAAAGAGGGCAGGGCTCCTGCAGCTTTAGCTGCTGTGGTGAAGAAGGAATTTCACCAGGGGCTGCATGCATACAAAGGACACCTGCTGAAATTCCCTTTTCTTTGCAATTGTTAAAGATACAAGAGCCCTGTCCTCCTTTCCATAGGGTCACCTTATTCGTGTGTCCTTTTGTAACTGTTAGCTGGAAGGATCTTGGGGTGGCCGGATGTCTTTCCCTGAGGACTTCAGCGCTTCTCTCTGATGTGCTGCCCTTTGCATGGGCTGATTTCCACTCGATGTGGCGAACGTGTAGCAAAAGGGCTGTGTGAACCAGCTCCTGGCGTTGCACCCAAACACACAGTCAGGATCAGCAAAGACCTGTTTGTACGAGGGGTGTTCTCGTTGCCATTTCTTTGGCCTGGGCTCCTTGTATCCTTCAGCTCTTCCTCCACCTCCTGGTTTGCCCGAACCCCCAGCACGCAATTTCATCACAAAAGAAGATCTGCCTGTCATTTACACAGGAGAGCAAATTTGGATCAGGGGCATTTTAAATTCCACAGGCACATTTCTCTGAAACGCTGAACTTCAGACTCTGTTTGCTTAGCATTAGGAATGGACAGTGTTTGAATTTCACACATTCATTTCCATTCTTATGCGCCAAGGCCTTGCTATTTAAATGAAATTCCCATTGTCATCATGAAACACCTTCTCCAGCCTTCACTCTGTGCACTTCTAGCATAGGGTGGCTGTATGGAAAGGAGGACATGGCTGCTGTATCCTTAACAGTTGTATTGAAAAGGGAATTTAAGCAGATGTCATTTGTATGCATGCAGCACCTGGTGAAATCCCCTTTTCATCACACCAGTTAAAATTGCAGGTGCCCTGCCCTCTTTTGTATCTGGTCACTCTAGTAAAGCTCCAGCAGCAACTGTTGTGATGAAGAGGGAATTTCACTAGGTGCTGCATGCATACAAATGACACCTGCTGAAATTCCCTTTTCTATACAACTGTTAAAGACACAGAAGCCCTGTCCTCCTTTCCATATGGTCACCCTACCAGCCATATGAAAGTTTTCTCCTGCTAGTTCTTGGATCAATCAGAGTTTGCTAGTTAAACCTGTCTTCTGCTGGCCAATATTGCCATCTGGTGGACATCTGAATTATTGCGAGGAATTGAATTCCAACCTTCACTAGATTTCAGAGAAAAGAATGAAAGTACCTAATGGCTGAGGAAGAGGAGAAACAAAATGGTACATTAAGTGCAATTACATATAACTTTGCTGCCGCCGTTTTGCAAAAGCTCTTCTAAACCACTTTAATCTCTCTTACAGACTATTCTTGGAATCATAGAATCATGGAATAGTAGAGTTGGAAGGGGCCTATGAGGCCATCGAGTCCAACCCCCTGCTCAATGCAGGAATCCACCTTAAAGCATCCCTGACAGGTGGTTGTCCATTTGGACGCACAGGGATGACCTAGAGATGACCCCGGGATATATACATGGTGTAGACATGGCCATAGACTTCAGTAAAGGCAGACCAAATATTCAAATATAAGCCCATTTGTAAATGGCGCCTATATAACACTCCTTCAAATGCTGCTAGTGTCGTTAGGTCTTCAATCCATGGCATTATAGGCAGTGAGCTTTTATCTTTATTTATTGTAGTAGACTAAAATAAAATTGTGGTCCCAAATATAATGTGCTCTCATCCATCCTAATGATCATTTAATGCTCGTGCACACTCATAAAAAAAAAAAAATAGCCAGGATCTTTCCTGCAGGCCAGATTCCACCAGAGTTATACAAAATACCAGTTTTTGATATTGCTTAGAGAGAGAGAGTCCCTGAAGAATTTCGCTGCAGTATCGAAGATTGTGTGGGTTTCTTCTGCCCCCAAAACTGAAGGCTTAATTTGTGGCCTTCCAGGTGTTTTGACCTGCAGCTCCCATGATCCCTCACCGTTGCCTATGCTGGCTAAGGCTGATGGTGTTTGAAGGCCAAAATATCTGGAGGACTACAAGTTGCCCACCCCTGGCCCAGTGAGTGCCCTCGATATGTGTGATGAACTCCTGTGCCTGACCTTTTGAGGAGTTCTAGTCCTGCTCTCTGGAGCAACAGAAAACAGGTCTTCTCCATCTTGTCCTACGGAGAACCACTGTCCATTTTACAGGACCTAATCCAAAGAACTCCCAGCTGCTGGGCTGAATTCTTGTGCTCCCTGGACACAGAGGAAAAAGGGTCACTTAAGTAGGACAAGAACATGAGAACAGCCATGCTGGATCAGACCAAGGGTCCATCTTGTCCAGCGTTCTGTTCACACAGTGGCCAACCAGTGCCCATGGGAAACACACAAGCAGGATATTGGTGCAACGGCACCCTCCACCCATATTCCCCAGCAATTAGTATACACAGGCAGGCTGCCTCTAATACTGAAGGTAGTACATAGGCATCAAGACTAGTAGTTCTTCCAGAATCTGTCCAAACCCCTTTTAAAGCCATATCAATTGGTGGCCACCCCTACATCTTGTGGGAGTGAATTCCATAGTTTAACTACATATATTTTAAATGGGGCTATTAGATTAGATTTTCCAGAGACAGCCAAGATGATGTCGCTGCTACTATGGAAAAAGTCCTGGAGTGGAACTGCCTCTCTCCGGCACTCTCTCGCCGTTACATCACTCCTTATCGCATGCTCTTTTGATAAAATCCAATTTATTTATTCAACCTATTTCTGTCCCATTGTTCCATTATTTAGTCGGGAGGCTAACATGGAAAACCAACAACCTAAAACTACAAATCGAAGATGTAATAGATTAAAATAAAATTGTGGTCCCCAATGCAACGTGCTTTCATCCATCCTAATTATAATTTCATGCCCGTGCGCACTCGTTTTTTTAATGCAGCTAAGATCTTTCCTGCAGGCCAGTTCTACCGGAGTTCTCAGTTTTGTATATTGCAAAGAGAGAGAGAGAGAGAGAGAGAGAGAGAGAGAGAGAGAGAGAGAGAGTCCCTGAAGCATTTCATTGAAGATTTTGATTTGTTTGTGTGGCCGCCAAATTCTTATGTTCTTACAAACAAAGCGTCTCAACCGGCAGAAAGCCTCAGAAGTAGCTTTGTAGTGGCTTTTTCCAGTGTTGTAGGCAGTGCTTGGCTTTTGTTATGGATATTCTCTGCTGATTATATGGAGATTGCTTTTCTATGGAGATTCTCTGCTGATTCATGGCGGTCTTTCAATCAACTGGTCACCCAGGGTCCTTGGTTTTTCTTCTGTTAACCGGGGGTTAATTGGAATTTTTGCAAGCCACAAGCCCCTTTCTGAGAGTGTGCATGAAAGTGATTTTCACAGGGTGGGTGGGGGAACGCGAGAACATCTTCTTGATGACTTTTTTGTTGCTGTTGTAATTGCTTTGCTAAACGACACAACCAGATGTTAATTTCTTTTTTTCGGTTAGGGCCCCAGAAAAGAAATGGCTCTCCAGACGAAAAAGTTTGCCTGTTCTCGTTTTCTCGTTCTCTGTCAAAAAGATGTCTTCTTTGGATATCCAGGGCAACTTTTTCTCCCTCTCTGTAATAATGCTAGACTTTGTGCAATAATGCTAGACTACTGTAATAATGCTAGACAGGGGAAGAGATCCTATTGAGGACAGACAGGATCAAGTATTTCTTAACTCAATATATCATTAATCATTAATCAATCGATCAATCAATCATTAATCAACACTCACCAAGGATTTAGTGTTAGCCACTAGCTTAGGGCCAAAGCAGGCATTATTTTAAATTTGTATCTAGAAAGTACGTTTCTAATTTTTATTTTTATTTTACTGTACATTAGGCGCATGGGGTGCAATTGGAACTTAAAAGCTCCTCTACCCCACCCCACCCTGGCTAGGCTCTTGATGTAGAGGTCTTTTACCCTGGAGTAAAAATGGGCTAGATGCAGATTGAGGGCTCTTTTGCATGGAGTTTATGTAGTGCAATCAAGATTGTTTACTCACTGAATTTTGCTGATTGTTTTCATGACATCGTCATCCTCCAGTGCCTCTCCCATCATTTTTTTTAGCTTTATTCCACCACGCTTTAACTTGCTGAACATGCAATAATGAATGGAATGGCAGAATATTGTTGTGGTGTTACAGTGCCATCTGCTGGCTGTATAAATGGAACATATAGAATTTCCTCGCAAAGGAAACTGTCAAAAAAGAGGGGGAAGAAAGGGGGGAGGCACATGTTACAAGGTAGCTTCTGTGAGCAGTACTGACTCCATTTTGAAGCGACCCAAAACCCCACCTACAGACTGAGAGCATTCACAGAAGGCCTAGATCAAGTAATCATTTCCTGATAGACTTCTTCAAATGCATTCCCCAGAGACAAAGGTACCAGTAAAACTAAGCAGAATATGAATGCTGGATGGCAAAAGTCCTACCTGGTCATACACATGCTAATGAAGCCCTGTTGCTGAACTCCAGGCTGCATCAAGTACAGCCATCATCCCAAATCACCCTCTTTTGTTCCCATAGCAAGTAGATCTTTAGATAAGATCACACACACAAAAAACCTCAAGTTATGGGGAAGAAAAAAGCTCTCTCTCTCTCTAAACTGGAGAAAACACAGGGCATACTACATATTCCAGCTTGCGAGTGCTTTGCCTGGCTGTATTCTTTTCCTCTTCACCTAAGACCAAGAGTTGCAACGCTCCCCAGTTCTGGTCTACAGGAAAGGGGTGCAGCGCAAGGAAAAGTATACTGCCTTTAAAGATTCCCTCTACTCTTTCCCCTGCTGTCTCTGTGTGTATGCTCTTAAGTCTCAAAAAGTCTATTTTTCAGTCTTGAAACTGCTTTTAAGCTTCTACTTGCTCAGCTAATTTCCCCAAAACTAGCTTGTGCCTTTGTATTTGTTTCAACTTCAATAAATGTGCCATTGTGGCGTTATCCCCTTCAGTGCTGTAAGTTTCTTGAGTAAGAATCGCCTTACTTAGCCACAGGCTCTATTGCCAAGGTCAAAAGATTCCTTATAAGCGGGTGTAAGTCTTATTAGAACGTGTGCAAGTTTGTACACGGGTCTAATGAGAGCACATCACATAACACACATGTATTATGCCCATCGTCATCCCAGGACGACTTTGCAAGAAGAAAACCTGGTAAGGATGCGGGATTTTTGTAGAGAAGCCCTTAGATGCTAGATGCGGATCATATTTTCCCACAATGCCCTGGAAAATGGCTGCTGGCTGGTGGGGCCCCAGATCCTTGCTTCTTACTTCACCATTGGGTCTTGCCCATTGAGGTGAGAGGGGCAAACCAGAGGGCACTTAGCTGAGTCCCTCTGCTTCCAGCTCTGTAGCCAGCCCTGCTCAGAGATGCTGATCCTGAACAGAGCCAAGATTTCCAACTGATGCAGGAGAGAAGGCACACAAGGGTTAAGCAGCCACAGAGTGGAAGTCCTGGGAGTCCTCGCCTAGAGGATACTGACGACTTTTGCTGAGGCAAATAAAGACATAAAAAGTGCTGTCAATTTTTCAGCAGAAACAGGAGGAGGAGGAGGAGGAGGAGAAGGAGAAGGAGAAGGAGAAGGAGAAGGAGAAGAAGAAGAAGAAGAAGAAGAAGAAGAAGAAGAAGAAGAAGAAGAAGAAGAAGAAGAAGAAGAAGAAGAAGAAGAAGAAGAAGTTGTTTTCTTCCAGTTTTCTTGCTGGAAGACAGAAAGGGGGAGGGAACGTTCCCCCACTTTGTTTATAGCTCCTAGGAAGAGCAAAGTTATACAAGCCTGTTTGTATTTCTCTATTGGGAGTGTGTTGCAGACACACCACTGCGAAATAAGGGAGCCGCCCGCTCACGTGCGTCAGAGCCGAGGCCTGAACCCTTTGCGAACATCTTGTCAAAATAAAGAAACCAAACTCTCCTGCTGTGCAGAGCCATGTGTGGCCCTGCCTCTCCTGTTTGAGCTCATCCTTGTGGATCCTGTCTATATCTAGACATGACTGCCGTTACACTGACATCCTGCCCTGATTCAGAGTGGCTCAAGCTAGCTTGAGTCCTGGGGCACATCCCGACACTGACCAGATCCCAAATGGCTTCACTTCAGCGAGGGTGGGGCATCAGGGGGCTCCCTTAATAATAACAACACCCCCCTCCAAGCACTGGAGGGTGGTGACTCCGGTGTCAGCGGGACAGTGAATCTGCTCTGAGTTTCAACCAGAACCAGTCAGAACTCTGCAGAGTACCTTGGATAACTCCTTGATTCTGGCTGAAACCCTGGAGAGCTATTGCTGCCAGTCAGTGTTGACAATCCTGGGCTAGATGGACCAGTGGTCCGTAGGTCAGCTCGCTATCATCCTGTCAAATTAGGGTGACCATATGGAAAGGAGGACTGGGCTCCTGTATCTTTAACTGTAGGGTGACCATATGGAAAGGAGGACTGGGCTCCTATAGCTTTAACTATAGGGTGACCATATGGAAAGGAGGACTGGGCTCCTGTATCTTTAACTGTTGGGTGACCATATGGAAAGGAGGACTGGGCTCCTGTATCTTTAACTGTAGTGTGACCATATGGAAAGGAGAACTGGGCTCCTGTATCTTTAACTGAAGTGTGACCATATGGTAAGGAGGACTGGGCTCCTGTATCTTTAACTGTAGGGTGACTATATGGTAAGGAGAACTGGGCTCCTGTATCTTTAACTGTAGGGTGACCATATGGAAAGGAGGACAGGGCTCCTGTATCTTTAACAGTTGCAGAGAAAAGGGAATTTCAGCAGGTGCCATTTGTATGCATGCAGCACCTGGTGAAATTCCCTCTTCATCACAACAGTTAAAGCTGCAGGAGCTATACTAGAGTGACCAGATTTAAAAGAGGGCAGGGCACCTGCAGCTTTAACTGTTGTGATGAAGAGGAAATTTCATCAGTTTTCCATATATACAAATGACACCTGCAGAAATTCCCTTTTCAATACAACTGTTTAAGATACAGGAGCCCTGTCCTCCTTTTCATAGGGTCACCCTATATTTTCACCTCCATCTGTTGAAGATGTAGTCCAGGCCTCAATCTATCTAACATTTAGGAACAATTATGAAAGCTACCACTAGATGTCACTAATTTCTTGTTTAATCATAAAATCAATGGGTGTATTTAATTCTAGCAAATTAAAAATAAAAATAAGAAGGCCCTGTTGTCCTTTTAACAGCTGGAGGAAATCCAGGAAGATGTTGCGTTGTCTCATTCTACCCAGAAGTTTGGGTGCTACTCAGCTTCACACCAGTTCACACGTGGTCGTATATCCACTTGGGCATCTCATACAACTGAATGTGTGAATGTGTCTCCAATTAAAAGCATTGTGTTTAGGTTGATCGATTGGACCAATGGACCTCCACCAACTTTTGGCTCCAGCAGGAACAGGTGGGATTCACCACGCTGGGAACTGCAATGACACAGCTATGCAGTATATGCCGATCCACGGGCCACAGGTTGGAAAAGTGTCAAACTGTTTCAGAATGTGCAATTATTTTTCAGTACATTTATGTATGGCTCATGGATCACAGCTGTGTCTACTCCTACATGCACCTGCCAGTGAGCGTCATACCACCATGTGAGATTCAAAGGGCAAGTATCTGGGAGACATTGACTTTTCAGTGGTGGCACCACGATTGTGGAACACTGTCCACAATCATTGGAGTGATGGTGTGGAGAAAGTGGATAGCGAGACATTTTCCTCCCTCTCTCTCTTGTAATACTAGAACCTGGGGCCATCCCATGAAGCTGATTGGTGGGAGATTACGGGCAGAGGAAAGGAAGTATTTGCTACCACAAGATGTAGTGATAGCTTTGGATGGCTTTAAAAAGGGGTTAGACAAATTCCTGGAGGAGAAGGCTATCAGTGGCTACTAGTCATGATGTATACATGCTACCTCCAATATCAAAGGCCAGTAAGACTATATACACTAGTTGCTGGGAAACATTGGCAGGGCAGTGCTGTTGCACCCGTGTTCTGCTTGTGGGTTCCTGGTCAAGAGCTAGTTGGCCACTGTATGAACAGAGTGCTGGACTAGGTGGACCCTTGGTGTGATCCAGCAGGGCTCTTCTGGTGTTCTTGAAGAGGCCCTTCTCTTTTTGCCTCCAGGCATTTGTTAAAACCCCTTTCATAGAATCATAGAATCATAGAATAGCAGAGTTGGAAGGGGCCTACAAGGCCATCGAGTCCAACCCCCTGCTCAATGCAGGAATCCACCCTAAAGCATCCCTGACAGATGCTTGTCCAGCTGCCTCTTGAAGGCCTCTAGTGTGGTTTCACCAGGCAACTGATTCCATTGTCGTACTGCTCTAAAAGTCAGGAAGTTTTTCCTGATGTCCAGCTGGAATCTGGCTTCCTTTAACTTGAGCCCGTTATTCCGTGTCCTGCACTCTGGGAGAATCGAGAAGAGATCCTGGCCCTCCTCTGTGTGACAACCTTTTAAGTATTTGAAGAGTGCTATCATGTCTCCCCTCAATCTTCTCTTCTCCAGGCTAAACATGCCCAGTTCTTTCAGTCTCTCTTCATAGGGCTTTGTTTCTAGACCTCTGATCATCCTGGTCGCCCTCTTCTGAACACACTCCAGCTTGTCTGCGTCCTTCTTGAATTGTGGAGCCCAGAACTGGACACAATACTCTAGATGAGGCCTAACCAGGGTCGAATAGAGAGGAACCAGTACCTCACGTGATTTGGAAGCTATACTTCTATTAATGCAGCCCAAAATAGCATTGGCCTTTCTTGCAGCCCTATCGCACTGTTGGCTCATATTCAGCACATTCTTATTTAGGCTAACCTGCTTTTAATAGTGTTTGATTTTACTGTCAACTTGTGATGATTTTTTATGGTATGATGTAGTCCCCACACACTCTGTTGCATGGGGACTCAGGAGATCTGAGTTCTAATCGCCTTTTGGCCATGGAAGCTCACTGGGTGACTTTGGGCCAATCACTGCCTCTCAGCCTAACCCACCTCACAGGGATGTTGTGAGGATAAAGTGGTGAGGGGGAGGACCATGTGAGCAGCCTTGAGTTCCTTACAAGAGGGGGGAAGGTGGGATATTTATGTAATAATTGAAATAATTTTAAAACATAACCTTTTCTGGCATTTTATTTATGTGATTCATATCATCTTTCTACCAAGAAAAATGACCCTCAAGGTGGCTTTTTTTTTCAAGCTTACCAACACAACTGCTTTTATTTTATTTTTAGAAAGGAAGGAAGGGCTAGAGAGGGTCAAGTCAACACTGTTTGCTAAGGGAGTGCAAGCTGGTCTTCCCCCAGGCAAAATTTGAATGCTGTAGCAGCCCCCAATAAATGCATCCTTCAAAAACGTGGCATGCTGTGCTCGATCTACTTGGCAGCATTAATACAAATGCAGATTTACAAATTAATTTCAGGAAGGATGCATCTCTTCCTTAGAATAAACTGTAGGAAATGGGAGTAACAGTCAGGAAATTAGCTAAAGGCTAATATAGAGATGGCCAGGCTGTCTCTTAGCAGGCGTTGGCTGAACACAATCTCTTCTTCCTCTTGGGTTTGGATGTGAAATGGTATAAGCTAGTGTGTGTGTCCGTCCAACCTATTGTTGAACTCCTATCAATCAATGTTTTGATGAGGCCAGATGCTTAGGTGGCACATTGGCCAGGAATCAAAAGCTGGACTTCACTTGTATGATTTCAATAGGGAATGGATATACCGACACTACAATAATGTTAAATCCATTTCAACCCTGCGTAAGCAGCTCCCAACCAAAGGACTCTGGAGTATGTTGCACGGCAAATGGATGAGGGATAAACTATATGAGCAACTCATGAGCTGGGTTCACACAACATTTTAACCCACACTTGGTGGTTGAGTGTGGTTTGTTGTTGAATCATGGGTTGTTTGTTCTCCGAACCCAACACATGGATTAGGGTGTTGTCCAAACCCAGAACATTTTCTGCAACATTTTCTGTTGACCATGCAGTGTGGTTTATTTTTCTCAAACAAGCTATCTCGAGAATCCATGGTTTGCTACTGGCTCGTTTAGGGTGGTTAACAAGCCACACCGTATGAGTAACAAGCCACCTTGTGGAAAATGCACTGCGTTCAGAGAACACGATAACCCATGGTTCAACAACAACCCATGATTCAACCACTGGTGTGAACCCATCTAGAGTCGCTTGGGTGTGGGAAAGGCAGATTTCTTCTTCTTGTCTCTTTTCTCGCTCATAACGGGCTTTGCCAGGTCATGCTGTCTTTTACTGATTCAGGAATTTCCTGACTATTGAGCATGTTTTAAGTATGACTGCTTTCTGGATGTCGGTGTGGATGTATTTTGGTAGGCCGTTTATGAAGGTTTTTCTGTATGGTTTTCTGATGTGATGCCGGTGACTTCCTGTTGCCATAGTTCTTTAACATCCATGACCAGTGGGATATATTTTTCTTCTCCTCTTCCTTTCCTACATTTTTGTCATTAGCTATTGCTATGTCAATGTTGTCGCTGTTACCACGTTGGAGTTGCCAGGTTTACAGGGTCATCATAAGGATGCACATGATGACGAATGGGAAGGGATTTGAACACTCATCACTCCCCAATTATAAATTTACTATATATTATGATGGTGGGAGAGAACCCATGACCACATGACACATTTTAATAAAACAAAAATTTATTTTGATACAAAAATTAAATAGCAAAGTTTTGGTTTTGTGGGCTTTTTTTTTCTTTTTTTTGTACAATGATAAATTAGACATTTACAATAGACGTAGATACTCTTTTGTACAATCACCGACAAAGGGGTGGGGAATCAATCAGTGTCCATTTACCATAAGTAGTTTTGGGGATCAGCATTATCGTCCTTAACATAAGTAACATAAAATATGTACCTACGTGTCAAAGGGTATTTTAAAAAATCTGCAATTATTATTATGGTTGTAACGAAAAGTGAGAAGTAGAGGGAATCACTCTGGAAAAGAAGATGGTTTTATAAAATAAACAAAATGGACCAAGGGTAAAGGTGCTTCAATCATTGTTACTTCACTTTGGACATTGGATCAGCCACATTTTTTTAAAAAAAGAACATGAATGCAAGTTATTACTCCAAAATCTGGCCATTTGCCTTACTTTTGGCTCTACAGTCCTGGCTCTCATCTACATATGCGCTAAACATCAGCTGCAGCCAGCATGATCAGTGGCCAGGAATAGTTGGCATCCAAAACATCTGGAGGGCACCATGTTGGGGAAAGCTGAGTTGGATGGTTCCCATCTTGCACGCTGGCAGGTATGTCTGCACTGAGTGCTCACCTGTGTGGCCACCTCCTCGGCCACAGGATGCACTTGTGCAAATGACACTTGGGTTGAGATGTGGCACAAAGATGCTTTGAAAACGGATGCTTTAAATGTGACACAGTTCATGGTATGCCCCATGCACATACAGGCTTTGTGTGGTCTCCAGAGCCAGGATCATCTAAGCTGGCCCCCAGAGCCAAGAGAAGGGACCACTCTCCCCAGGGAACAGCACATGCAAAATAAAAGCAAGGTGGGGTAGCATCTAAAAGTGTGCTCTCACTAGCACTATTTGACGCAGAGCTAGCGTCAACCGACGCTTGTGCAATGCCAATAGTGCAACGAGGAAAAGCAGTGATTTGCCCGGTTGCGCTAGTTACGTTGCGGACGTGTTGGCTTATACCGCAATGCAATTGTGCTACTGGGAGCACACCCCTGAAGCCTTCTCATAGAATTGTCGTGCCGTGCTCTTATTCCACAGCTGGGACCTTTGTATCCTGTGAGTTCGTTCTGTTTGCAGGTACGTCCTTTCCCCCTCCAGCCTCAACACGGTGGGGCTCCTAATGAATGGCTCATCTAGAAAGGCCGGCTGAGCCACAAAAAGCAGGCAAAGCAGCTGTGGGTCAGGAATAGTTAAGGCATGGCCATGGGGTCTTGTACCTTTTAGCTAAGGAACAAGACCCCACGGCCGCGGCTTAACTATTCCTGCCACCGTGCATATTCCTACAGGGGCCTGGTCACCAGCAGAGCTCAATCCAGGAAGAAATGGATGTGGCCAACTAGACGCACCATGGTTGTGTGAATCGGCTCTCACCCCCCGAAATTTCCTTGAAAGCACCCGAGGAGCTGAACTTGTACATTTGCAGTGTGTTATCGGGCCCTTGCCGTGGATTTCCCCACGCTTCAGAGGAACTCGTCAGTTTCTGCAAGTGGGAGCAACACAAAATCCTCCTTTGCCCTGGGGAGACAGTGGCATTGAGCACAGGGTTGTGGGCGACATGGTGCCATCGCTGCAAATAAGGGAACCTGGAAGGAATCTTTAGCTCTTATGCAGAAACTCTGGGGTTGCCAATAAAGTGGGCAGGGAGGGGGGAGAGAGGGAGAAATCCCTGCAGAATATTGTGAGCCAAGAAGCACTGGTGTCTTTTAAAAGACAAATGCAACGAAGAGGCGATACCCTTAACCCAACACATTATAAATGAAAACAAGGAAGTTAAGGAAACAGGTAAAAATGCAGCTTTATATACTAAAATATGTTAAAAATAACATACACAGAGCATTTCACAAGTACAATAATACAACAAGATAATCAGAATGCTAGACAAAAAATGCTCAGTAAACGTGGTATCCAGCATCATCATGGTTGTGAGCAGTGGCTTTTTGGAATACCTTCCATGGGCTTCCTTTGAATATTTGGACTCCTACCTTATATTGTGGGGAGTGACATCTGATTTTGTTTACTGTTTGGAACTTTTAAGTCAGCCCCAAGAGAAAATAGCCCACGGTACTAATCAGCTTGGCAAAATAGCCACTGAGGAAGACCAAGGGTCGAAACGCGTCTGGCCAATTGGATCAAGTTTACTGAGCATTTTTTGTCTAGCATTCCGATTATCTTCTTGTATTATTGTACTTGTGAAATGCTCTGTGTATGCTATTTTTGACATTATATTTTAATATACAGAACTGTGTTTTTTACCTGTTTCCTTAACTTCCTTGTTTTCATTTATTTCGACTTTTAAAAGACATACAGAAGCTCTGTCCTTCCTATGTACAGATGTGGTGGACAAATAAAGACATTCAGAAGAGGCATTTGAATCTACTCTTTGGAAGGGGGGGCAGGAATGCTGCCCAGCCTTTGACTCTTGTCGAGGCAAACTGGACCCCAAAGGGAGATGGCCCACACAGTGGCGTCCTAAAGCTCTGCCCTTCAGTGCTGAAACGAAAGCATAAGCAGCAGAGGAAAGGCTGTTTAGCGCATGGATTGTAGGCACGCACGAGGAGCACTCTTGCCATACACAGAGAGCACCGCCCCTGCACACCAGATGCCAAAGATCAAGTGAGGGCTGAAAATAGGTGATGTGGGTTGTGAGCACATACTGCGGAAAATGCCATGCTCTCCTGCTCCTGAACATATGGCCCACACACAGAGAATGTAAGTTACGCTATTAAGGAAATTGTGTGAATCCTCTGAAGGCAACTGGGCATACTTACAGGACCTATTAAAAGTCTATTCTCTTATAAACAGCTAAATGACTTATGCTTACAACCAAGACGTTTATGGCCATCGAATTCCCTCTGGCCATGGTAGGGCAAAGATCCTCCAAACCTCTCTTTTTACCCTGAAAACAGCATTATTCGTCAAGTAGTAGCTACGTTGATTCTCTCTGGATCCTTTAAAAAGGGCAAGTGGGTGGGAGAGGAACGGTTGCCATTTTAGCGAAAGATAACAAAACAAAAATAATACACTCACATTCTTAGACTGATAAAGAGACCGGGAAAAAAGGCGCTCTGGTTTTGGTTCCACGCTATCTCAGGGCTGGTGAATGTCCTTTTAATTTTAACTGACAAGCAACTGATGCAAGTGATCTGGGCGAAGGCAAAGCTGCCAAGGAACGCAACATTTCAGTTCACCCAGACTGGCGTCAACCCAGATGCAATCACACAGAGTGAAATATATTAAGCCTTAATTGCTTAATGCAATGGGTCTCCGGGGAAGGCCAGATTAGCTTACTTGGAGGGAGGGAGGGAGGGAGTGGGGGGCAGTAGAGGAGAGAAACAAAACAAAACAGGCTCTGAATAAGCCAATTGTCAGAAATGAACCTCCACTCGCTTTTCCTTATTAGCCACATGCTGCAGACGGAAGGAGGACTATAAAAATAATAAAAAAGGGGAACTTTCTCAGACGGTAGGCTGGGGAATACCTAGCAGGGGGAGGAGTCTGGATAATAGCAGAGTCACATATCACTAAAGAACGGAGACTTGGGAGGGTGCGAGAGAAGAGATGGTGGCTCCGATTTCGGTGGGGTGGTGAATCTGTTCCAGGTTTCAATCCGAATTCTATAGGAGCTACTTCAAGGCGCAATGGAGTCTGAACTCTAAAGGAGCTATCCAGGGTCCAACGCAGTCCGGACTCTAGAGTTTGGACTGAAACCCAGAGCAGATTCACTGCCCCACAGACATCAGAGCCACCAGCCTCCACTGCTGTGAGCAAAGGTTATGTTTCCGTTTCTTCTTCGCATAAGAGGAGGATGGGTGCCATCAGCTGGGAAACTCTGTTATACAAAACCCCTCTGAAACCAGGCAGCATTTTTACAGCAGATGACACCATACAAATCCCATTCCGACCAACCGCAAAATCCCCGCTTTCGTGAACGGATGGGATGTCAAGCTCTCAAAACTCAATTGACCCATTCCGAACAGCAGCGGGCTACATACAGCCCTGGCAGGCAGTAGGTGAGGAATGGCAGGGCCAATGCTAACCCATGTTTAAAACCAATCCCCGCATGTAGAAAATTAGCACAACATGGAGAAAGAACCTCCCTGATATCGTAGGTGATGCTTTTCATTTTGTTTTTACCTGCAGGTGGAATTGGGGTGTATGATGTTGTTCTTGACCATACAAAACAGAGCTCTGTGGTGCCCCCCCCCCGATTTGTCTTGGGGGCCCATTTTGGAGCCTCCGAAATGGCCTCAATTTGACTCGAGATGCTTCAGGGCTTAGTCGCCTCACTTCAGTACCGAAGCGAGGTTTGCCTCCCCTCACCACCACCGCTGGGAGCAGGTCAGCCTTTGCAGGTTTCTGGGTGGAATGCTGACCGGGAGTCCTTGGACTCCCTGCTTGACACCCTCCATGGCATACTTGGAGCCGCTGCCTCACCAGGACTTACTTTTGCCATGCGTCTTCCTCCCATATCAGCTATGATTTGAAGGTATGATGGGGGCTGTCTCTTTTTCATAGACTGCAGAGACCATAAAGGACCATTTCCCTAGTTTGTAACCACAGATCTATGAAAAAGAGAGAGACCCCATCTTTCCTTCAAATCATGGCTCTAAGGGAGGAAGATGCAAGGCAAAGATAAGTCCTGGAAGTGGCAGCAGTGGGTTCAGGGGTTGACCCGGGAGGGAGGGGAGGTGTCCAGTGTGCCCAATGGACTCACAGTTGGCCTCTTGCCAACTTTCCCAGGCAGGTGGTTGGGGGGAGCGGCACACTATGCCCTGAGGCACCCCAAGGTCTTCGGAGCTGATCTGCTTCCCCTTGGGCTGACCCAGTTCAGCCTCGTATTCAGGATGAGGCAGGCCAAATCAGCCCACATTGGCTCAGATACAGGGCTTCGGCCCGAGGCAGTGCACAGCCTTAATACAAAATATGCTATCTCCTCATTGAGTGACCAGATCCAAAAAGAGGGCAGGGCTCCTGCAGCTTTAACCATTGTGATGAAAACAGTATTTCATAGAATCATAGAATCATAGAATAGCAGAGTTGGAAGGGGCCTACAAGGCCATCGAGTCCAACCCCCTGCTCAATGCAGGAATCCACCCTAAAGCATCCTTGACAGATGGTTGTCCAGCTGCCTCTTGAATGCCTCTAGTGTGGGAGAGCCCACAACCTCCCTAGGTAGCTGATTCCATTGTCGCACTGCTCTAACAGTCAGGAAGTTTTTCCTGATGTCCAGCCGGGTGCTGCGTACAACTGTTAAAGATACAGGAGCCCTGCCCTCCTTTCCATACGGTCACCCTAGGGTCTACCCTTCAGCGCAGTCTCCACGGAGTGAGGATCCTCTGCAAGTTTTTTGTAGCAAAGGAAGGCGATGTTTTGAGTTTCATGAGCTTTCTCAAGCCACTGGCTTTATAGCAAGGGTGTAGAACTTCAGGCCTGGGCCCCCCAATCCGACCTGCATGGGTTAATAGCTCTGTCCTTTCCACCAGCGCCCTTTCTCTCTCAACCACCAATCCTTTGATGACTTTGTGCAGGTCTCCCCCTTTCTAAATGCCTTTCCTAAGGCCTAGTTATTTGCAAGTAAGCCATTTAAGCTAAAAATAGGCGGGTGTCTTTGGTGTTTTAGCCCCGCCCCTTTGGCCCCACCCACCACTAGAATGCGGTCCCCCCAAGAGCGTCTCTGAAATGGAATGCAGTCCTGGGGTCCCCCACGCCTGCTTTATAGTCTAAGCCAGTCTTCCAGATGTTCTAGCCTTCTATTAGCATTAGCCTCAGCTAACATGGCTGGTAGCCAGGAATGCTGGGAACTGTGGTCCGAAATATCTGGAAGGCAGCAGTTTGGGGAAGGGTGACCTAAGTTGTAAGAACTTCTACGCACAGACAGGCTTTGTGTGTGATTTAGATAATACCAAACCTTTGTAGGATCCTACACCGAAGAGTTTTTATATACCCAAAGATCTGTCTTGATTCTCCGAAGCTACATCCCCTCCAACTGCCCAATCTGGCTACTACGGACTTTTTCCAAATACCCAGTACACCACCTAAAATTATCTCCAGCTGTGTTAATAGAAGAATTGTCTAGGTTCTCTCTACTTCTGTTTTCCAAGGAATCTGTGTGTTTCACCTAAGGAGGGAAACAGATCTAGGTAAAAGCTGCTCCCGCCCCCCCACCGGAGAAGTGGGGATCAACCATTGCTGGTTTGTTTCTTCATCTTGAAAATCCTAGGGAGGGTCCTAGGCAGAGCCTGAAAACCACACTTAGTAGAGCACCTAATTTGAACATCAGCTACCTCCTCTCACATTCCACCTTCAGAATGTGATGAAACGCAGACTCCGTGGCTTCAACGTAAGCCAGCTTCCCTCCGCCTCCTTGGCTTTGCTTTCCGTTTCGCCTGACAAAGAGTTCTACGGAACCCAGAAGCTTGCACACTATTCAGCAACATTTGGGTGAGCCTAATCCAAAGGACTGCTTTGGAACCAACACCAAACGCAAGCTTCCAACCATCCAAGGCGGCAGACCTTTCGAGGAACAAGAACATACACACCTTGCCTCCAGATCTCCTGAAGTCAACAGCCCTGACTGTTCAGAAGACCTGGCCTGGACACCAGTAGAGAGATTTGCCCTTGGAATTCTTTCCTTCACTCTTTTAGAAGACACAGCTAAAAATATGACTTGGAAGCAGAGTGAGAAGAAGGGGGGGGGGAGTTATTAGGAGGTGCAAAGTTCCATGATTCCCAAAGACCCACAGATGCTGTTTTCTGGTAGATGTCCAACAGTTTCTGATTTTTGTTTTCACAGCTTTTTGAAGCCACTGCAGGCGCTTGTGTTCCCTCCTTCCCCCTCTCCCCAGAAACTCTGTTCTACTGTAAATCACAAATTTATTCAGTTTCTAAAAGCCTCCGCCCCAATCCCCAAATTCTACAAAAACAGAAAGATGTACAGTTCCTTTCTCCAGCACGGAAGCCATTACGGCGTTCCTGCTTCAGACGTGTTGACATGCAACCAATTCTTCTCGGAGGTGGGGGCGGGGGGGGAGAGGAGAAGAGAAGACATGAGGCCCGCCTGCTCCTGGCTTTTGTTCACACCACTGTCTCATTCCCTTTCCCGGGCTTCACCCAGCCGTCAGCCCTTTTCTCGTCCCTTTTCACCCTCCCCGAATTCACCAGCCTGTTGGAGCACCTCTGCCAAGTGTGCAGCGTTTTGGCAGACCAGATCCACATGCCCGACGTGATGCCCACCAGCAAGGACATGAAAATCTTGAGCATTTCCACGGCCATGTTGGAGTCATCGGCCGAGTAGCGGAAGATCGTCCAGTTGGAGATTTCGTAGAAGTAGCAAGCGATGACGCAGGTGGCCGGGACGGTGTAGAGCACCGAAAAGACGCCGATTTTCACCATCAGCCGCTCCAACTTGTCCGTTTTGGTCCCGTCCTTCTGAAGGTTGGACCGGATTTTAAATAAGGCCACCAGGCCGGCGGCGATGAACAGGGTTCCGATAACCAAATAGGTGAAAAGGGGAGCCACCACAAAGCCCGTCAGCGCATCCAGATTCTGGTTGCCGACGTAGCACAGTCCGGTCAGCTCATCAGCATCCACCAGCCGCATAATCAAGATGACAATGGTCTTGACTGCCGGGATGGCCCAGGCGGCGATGTGGAAATACGAGCTGTGCATCTCAATGGCCTCGTGACCCCATTTGAGCCCGGCTGCCAGAAACCACGTCAGCGTCAGGATCACCCACCAGATGGAGCTCGCCATGCCGAAAAAGTACAGCAGCAAGAAAATTATAGCACATCCTGTGTTCTTGAGGCCCTCTTGGATGAGGACAGGTTCTGCCGCCTCTTCAAAATCGCAGGAAATCCTCTCCCGGCCCACGGTCAGCCGGACAATATAAGCAATGCTATAAATATTGTAGCACATGCTCAGGAAGATAATGGGGCGCTCGGGGTAGGAAAAGCGAGAGGAATCTATCAGAAAGGTGAGGACTGTGAAGGCGGTGGAAACGAAGCAAAGGCTGGCCCACACGGCCATCCAGGTGTCCGCAAACGCCTTGGCCTGCCGGCTATAGAGGCCGGCATCGTAGCCGCACTTGAGGACGCAGCTCAGGCTCCGTTTGACCCAGATGTATTGGTCTGAGTTCGATCCGATGGTGTGGCATTCCTCTCCGGGATGCAAGGGGGTCTTGCTGTGAAAGGGAACCTCCTCGTCTCCCGGGCCCTCCATGCACATGTGGTTGTGGTCGTTCTGCGGTGGGAACTTGCTGCAGTTCAAACTTTCCGGCCAGGAGAAGCCAAATTCTTTGAGGACCGGCTCGCACCGCCTTTTCACGGAGAGGCACATGCCGCCACAGGGGCCGATGGGGATGTTAATCTTCTCTGTGCACATGGGGACAGAGACCGAACACAGGAAAAACTGGGAGAGAAAGAGGACAAAGACAACGTAAGCCTGAGCACGCACAAACCCATGCTCTCTATAACACAGCCTTTCCCCAACCTGGTGCCCTCATTGGCCACGCTGGCTGGAGAGAATAGGAAATGTAGACGGATCTAGAGGGCACCAGGCTAATCCATTAACAGACAACAGTATATGGGAAACAAGCTTGGGACTAAGTGGGCTCTCGCTTATTTGCCATTTCAATAAGTTAAAGAATTAAGGAACACTTGCAAAGCCCTGTGTATATAAAAAGCAAAGATAGCAGCATTGGTCCAGGAGAAACCCTCACCCCCGAAACCAACAGTTGGCCAATACTTTAATCAGGACCGAGCAAAACGTCACAAAGAGTGCAAGGTTTCGGGTAGGCCAGAACTGTTCATCAGGCTAGTTGGATGAAGTGTTCTGGAGACCTCAAAAGCTTGCACATGCTTTTATGACATCTTGGTTGGTCCTAATACAGGCATTGCCCTCTGCGTAGGTTTGCCCAGAGCAGCTTCAGCCAAGACCGTACCCAGATTAACATCCAACTATAAATGACAAAACAAAACAGGACGTTATTGAAGATTGAAGAAAAGAGATTTTCAAAAGTATACATTCAAAACAGAAAATACAGCACAGGAGAAGAAATTCAGCGTACACTGCCCAGCTTCACTCCACCCATATTACTGGTGGGAGATTCAGGACAAATAAAAGGAAGGACTTCTTCACACAGCGCATAGTTAAATTATGGAACTCACTGCCACAAGATGTAGTGATGGCCACCAATCTGGATGGCTTTAAAAGGGGGTTGAATAAATTCCTGGAGGCGAAGGCTTTCAATGGCTACTAGCCCTGATGGTTGTGTGCTATCTCCAGTATTCGAGGCAATAAGCCCATGTGCACCAGTTGCTGGGGAACATGGGCAGGAGGGTGCTGTTGCACCATGTCCTGCTTGTTCATCCCTGGCTGATAGCTGGTAAGCCACTGTGTGAACAGAGTGCTGGACTAGATGGACCCTTGGTCTGATCCAGCATCAGGGCAGTTCTTACGTTCTTAGGTAGCATCATCCCTTTAAATCCTTTCATGATTCAGTTCTCATGATCATCTATATATGCAATGAATCAAGTGATAAAGTTTTTTCTGTACTGAGTTCACCCCTGTGTGTCTGTTTGTGTGTAAATATGTGTGTGCAAACCTGCCTTTATGAAATTAGCATGGCCAGCAGAAGAATTTGGACTGACTTCCCCACTGACATGCATTTCTTCTATATGCAGGGAGTTATTTTTCCTCTGTTTAGACGCAAGCACACAACATAAGGAGCATTCAAAACGCAAGCGCTCAGAATGCAACCTGAAATGGTAGGGTACAGGGAAAGTTTACTGTTTGACTCTGCTGAAGGGGAAGAGCTTAGGGTATTGGGTGGTATAAAAATGCAATAAATAAATAAGTGGGGAGTGCCTTTGAACCTACTGCAAGAATGAACTGCTTTGCTATGAAGACTGTCCACTTAACCTGGATAAATTTTTGAATAGTTTTATGCTGGCACCAAAAGTAAATGGGATTGATTTAGAGCCAGAGATATGCAGGACCGTTATTATTAACACTTGGTGCCAATAGAGTCTGAGGCACCGAACAGGTCTTTCAAACAACCCAGCTCTTCCCACAATCCTATAGATATTCACTCAGCACCAAAACTTTCAAAACACTAAACAAATTAAGAAACTAGATTTGGTATGGCAAGAAATCAATCAACAGAGTGATTTACAGGGCCTATTTAGACAACACACTAAGCCATGGTTACGTCGTTAATCCTTTTGCGGCGAATGGTTAGTGAGTGTGTTTAAAGCATTGTTATGAAGCCACCATGGTTAGGAATGATTCACATGACATGCTAAGTCATGGATCACACAACATGCTAGGCCATAATGTTTAACTCAAAGTACTTCACCACCGTGGCTTAATGTGTCATCTGAACAGGGTCATGGTTTTATTACTCCCATTTTACAGGCAGGAACTGAGGCAGAGAACAGTGATTTGCCCGAGCCCATAGAATGAGTCCAAGGGCAGAAATTCACATTTGAACCCAAGCATCTCACATTTAAGCTGAGCTCCCAGTCCCAGAATCACAACGCAGTTACAATCTGGTCTCTTCTTCAAACCACTCAAGACAACACCAGCAGTCCAGTTAAGAAGCATTAAAAACAAAACACAGCCATATAAACAGCCATTCATTTTAGTCGCCAGTGACCAGTAAAGAAGCTTGCTAGATGACTAGGCAGGTATGTTTTAAAGTTTTATCATTCTTTGTGGCAGCAAATTGAACTGGGCTAGTATTTATTTTTTATTTATTTATTATTGCATTTATATCCCGCCTTTTTTCCGCCAAGGAACCCAAAGTGGCGTACATAATCATAGAATAGCAGAGTTGGAAGGGGCCTACAAGGCCATCGAGTCCAACCCCCTGCTCAATGCAGGAATCCACCCTAAAGCATCCCTGACAGATGGTTGTCCAGCTGCCTCTTGAAGGCCTCTAGTGTGGGAGAGCCCACAACCTCCCTAGGTAACTGGTTCCATTGTCGTACTGTTCTAACAGTCAGGAAGTTTTTCCTGATGTCCAGCTGGAATCTGGCTTCCTCTCCACTTTAAGTTAAAAAGTAATACATAAATAAATAAAAATAAATTATCCTCACAACAACAACCCTGTGAGGTGGTTTGGGCGAGAGTCTGTGACTGGCCCAAAGTCACCCGGGGGGCTTCCATGGCCAAGTGGGGACTAGAACCCGGATCTCCCGACTCCCAGTCCAACACTTTAGCCACTACACCACACTGGCTAGTAAAAACATTTGTGGGCTAGTTCCTTGTCTGAAAGTATTTGCAAGGCTACTTTAATTTTTTTAAAGGGAGAATTTATTTGCCATCATCGAAACTTGAAAGCTGCACACTTGCCCATTACTTTTGTACATTCTGTTTTTGTGCTTCAAGGAGCCAACAGGAAGATTCTCTCTTCACTGGTGTGAAAATAACTGGAATACTTAAGACATAGCTGTTTCTCGTTTTGTTTATTAACTCCGATCCAGAGCATACTCTCCGGTGTGAGCTGCCGTCCAAATTCCACAGCTGCCAGAGAGAACATACACTCGGACAGGGGTAACCTGCCAATTTTTTTAAAAAAGGTTTTGGGTTCATTGCTCCAAGCCAACTGCTTTCAACTTCATGTGTAAATTAACCTCAAGCGAGAGGGAGGGGAGAAGTCAGAGAAAGAAAGGGGGGGTGGAGAGAGAGATAAAGAGAAGTGGAAAGATCTTTTGAATATTGTGTTTCAGCAGTGCAAGCAATCCAGCCCTTCCTGGACCGAAATGTTATTGTAACTTGGTTTCTTATCTGCAGATTCACACCTGATGGAAAAGTTCCGGGGACGTTCCTTCTTACGCGCGTCTGTGTTTAGCCTTTCAGCTTACTCTCAAGATTAAGAAAAGTGTGGTGTAGTAGTAGTTTTACAATTAGATTGGACTGTTTTTACTTTTAATACCGTAAGCTGCTCTGGGTGCAATGGGAGGAGAGGAGCACAATGACAATATTAGTATTATTTGTGAGACCAGGGGGGCATCTACACTACTGCTTTAAAGCGCTTTATAACAGTTTTGACAACTGGTGGGGCCCAGGACACACTGCATATACAGTTTTCAAAATGTTTTCAAAGTGCTTTAAAGCGCTTTAAAAGCAGTAGTGTAGATCCCCCCCCCCCCCAAGGCTGGTGAGACCCAGGTTCGAATCTTCATTCTGGCATGAAGCTCACCGACCTTAGGCCTGTCACCCACTCTCAGCCTAACCTACTACGCAGGGTTGTTGTAAGGATAAAATAAGGGGGGAGGATTTTTCATTTATTTGTTTACAAAGTTCATAAACTACTCTACATCTAAACCATTCCCTGAGCAGGAAAGAGTGAGGAAAAATAAATACATAAAGTATCATTACAGAAAAGGATATGAATATTTAAAATTTAATTATACCAATAAAACAACGGCAGATTTTATTCCTACTTTTGTTAATTGTGATGTACACCTCTTTGAACACCTTGGAGGAAAGGCAGGGTAATTAAGTCTTGATTTAAACACACACAGAGGTAGGTGCCACAGTATGAAATAGCAGCACCAAAGCATACAAGGGCTTTATTCTTGAGTAGGAACCTGACTCTGTTCTCCATCTGTACTGGGTGACTCTTCTGGACACTGAAGGTCCATTCAGCCTCCAATCTGCTGTTTCAACTAGATGAGACTGACTAACACACACACACACACACACACACACACACACACACACACAGAGTTTGCCAGTTTTAGATTCCTCACTCCACAGTTCGGCAATACCTCTCTTAGGACCACAAAACTGTGCAAGCTTTTGAGTTCTCCAGAACTCTTCATCAGGCTAGGTGGTACAAAAAGCAGGGAAAGAAAGAAACCCAAAAAATCTAGCCAGGTGTTAATTTTGGGACTTCGTTTCTTCCTCATCCCCTCCTTTGTGTAGCACCTAGCCTGATGAAGAATTCTGGAGAACTCAAAAGCTTACACAGTTGTGTGGAATTTGGGGTATTGCCCAACTATGGATTTCTCTCTGGCTTTCTCATGGACCAGCTTGGCTTCCTTTTGTTTTGTTTTTTATGTGCTTTGGAGAAGACTCCTCACTGAATCAGCACACCTGATCCCCCCAAAGCCGACTGTCTGGAAACACCCAAGAATGGATTAGGTTCTCCTTCCTTCCCATAAATGCGTTGAGAAAGGCGGGGTGGGGTGGTGGTGGTATGGCTGGCTATATGCTTTGGCAATGTGAATAGATCAGCAGGGCAGGTTACAGGGCTGGCTGGCTACATGCTTTGGAGATGACCCCAGTGTGCATAGAAAGTCATAAGAAAAAAGGACCTCTAAGCATGTGCAGAAGGAACTGCCCCAATTAACCCGACCTAGGGCTCCCTGCTTACATGGCACGATTTCCAAGCCTCCTTGAATCACAGCTAGAGCTTAATACGTGAGAAGGGAATACCGAACTCCCGCCTCGCCTGGAACACTCTGACCTCCCTGGGCATTTAGCGGCTGATCGCGGGTTCACAACGGTTAGAGAAAGGCACTCCGCACATGCCCCGAGACCATCTTTATTACTATTTCACGAAGACTGCAATCCTAAGAGCACGTTCACTAAGGACCAAGCCTCGTCGAAGTCAACCGGGCTTACTTCTGAGTAAACGTGCTTGGGCTTGCTGCGTTCACGCAGGACTCTCCGCCCGTGGCGAGATCTCCGCCTTCTCGAAATCAAACCCTATATCCGAGCCACTAAACCCGCGCGAAGAAGTATTTTCAGCCGGTGGTCGCTGCCGCGCGCTCTTCTGACTTTTC
This sequence comes from Elgaria multicarinata webbii, assembly GCF_023053635.1. NCBI lineage: Eukaryota > Metazoa > Chordata > Lepidosauria > Squamata > Anguidae > Elgaria > Elgaria multicarinata. Next base: position 125,895,598 of record NC_086175.1, on the reverse strand, counting down.
CGCCGAGTTCAACGGGGCTTCCTCCGAGGCCCCGGTGCTCAGGACTACAGTCCTCCGAAGTGCACGGGTCTCAGCTTCCCCAAGGAAACGTCCGGAGGGCTTGTAAGCGCCGCGCGCCCTAAGAGAAAGCAAAGGCGCTATACAAACCCTCGGGGCACCTTCTGCGGAGTTTGGAGGTGGGGTGGGGGTGGGAATAGGGTGCCTCCTATAGGAAATTCTGCGGGGAAATACTCGGGGGGGGGGCTGGTGGGAGGAGAGCGAAGGGCCAAGATGGGGGGGGGGCAGCGGCGGCGGCGGCACCCACCTGCAGCTGGCTGGAGCAGCCGTACTGGATGAGGGGCGTGAAGGTGGTGAGCTGCAGCTCGGCGTCCGCTTGCGAGTCGTGCCCGATCAAGTTGGGCATCTTGGTGACGTTGTAGCCCAGGTTCTGGCACATGGAGATGCGGATGGCATCGCAGCGGCGTTCCTCGTCGTCGAAGCCCCGCGCGCCTTTCGCCAGCAACAAGAGCAGCAGCAGGCAGAGCCGGGCAGCGGAGTCCCCCGGTCCCGGGGCCATCGCCCAGCGGGCTGCCCGGCACTCCCCACGCCGCCGCCGGGCTCCAGCCCAGCCGGAGCAAGAGCGAGAAAGCGGGCGGAGGCGCCACCCCTTCCCCGCGCGCTAAAGAGCCGATGGAACCCGGGCCGGCGCTGCCTGCCTGCCTGCCTACCCCGTGCGCTCTCGGAGCGCGCGTCTGGCTCGGCCGCCGGCGCAGCGCGGTGTGACACCAGGCGAGGAGGCCCCCGCCAGGCGAGAGGGGGGCGCCGACGCGACCCCTGGCGAAGGCACAGAAGGGGCGGGGCGGCAACCTGCCTAGGGGAGGGGCGCCGTCGCCTCGGGCCGCCCCTGCCCAGAGCCACAACAGCGCCGGCCGGCTAAGCCGCCGCCGCTACTCCGCCAGGCCCAGCCTGGCGCTTGGAGACGGAGGGAAATTTGGGCAGAAGGCCGGCGCGGCCTTAGAGGCTGCGATCCTCCCAGACACGCTTTCTTGGAAGCAAGCCAGGCCCCGTGGAGTTCAGTGGGGCTTCTGGGGCGGCTGCGGAGTGAATAAAAGTGCCCAGGATAGGCGGCAACGCTTACGCAGAGCTACACGCAGGGCTAAGCCCCACCCAACATGCTGATACTTACTTCTGAGTAAACATACAGAGGGTTGCGTTTTTTAAAAATAAATAAAAGTGGGGGGGCGGACGTTGTTAGGTACTTCAACCCATTTGGAAACAAGGTCCCTATCAAACAAAAGTGCGTACAATTTGGATATGTTCATTTATATCCGTATACGCGCATTTAGAAATGATGGCTAGGATTGATTTAAATGTCACAGGTGGCCAAGCCAGCCAATTAACTCCTCAACCAAATCGTTTCCACTCAAACAAATTACTCTAATGAGTTGGCACCCTGCTGCAGAACATCCCAATCCAAAGTAAAATGAAGTTTTTCTTTTCTAGATTTCATTACCATAAACGGGTGAGATTTGGGAGGGACGGGGGTTACTGTTCCAGTGAGTGGGAGGGAAAGAACCCCACTCCGTCGCTGCAAGCCCCCCCTTGCAAATCCCTCCCTGCATGGCAGTTAAGGTGAGAAAAGAATCCATGGGCGTTGTTAGAACTAGACCTACGTGGCCTGAGCCCTGAATCTATTTCTCATGGCCCTCTGGATTAGGGTGACCATATGAAAAGGAGGACAGGAGGGATTCTTCACGTCGTACTGAGGGCGCTTCTATGCGCCCCCCAAAGCAATTGTGTAGCTTGCCTTTCGAAGAGACGAGGAAGAGGCGTCCTTGCCGCCGCCGCCTCACCCACCTACCTCCTCGCCGGCCGGGTTGGAGAGCTCGGCGGAAGAAGGCGCAAGGAGGTAGGTGGGTGGCGGCGGTGGCAAGGACGCCTCTTCCTCGTCTCTTCGAAAGGCAAGCTACACGATCGCTCTGGGGCCGCACTGGGGGCACATGGAAGCACCCTCAGTACGACGTGTAGAATCCCTCTAGGGCTCCTGTATCTTTAACAGTTGTATAGAAAAGGGAATTTCAGCAGGTGTCATTTGTATATATGGGGAACCTGGTGAAATTTCCTCTTCATCACAACAGTTAAAGTTGCAGGAGCCCTGCCCTCTTTTAAATCTGGTCACTCTAGTATAGCTCCTGCAGCTTTAACTGTTGTGATGAAGAGGAAATTTCCCCAGGTTCTCCATATATAAGAGCCTTGTGTGGCGCAGAGTGGTAAGTGGCAATTACTGCAGCTAAAACTCTCCCCACGGCCTGAGTTCGATCCCAGTGGAAAATGGTTCTCAGGCAGCCGGCTCAGGTCAACTCAGCCTTCCATCCTTCCGAGGTCGGTAAAATGAGGACCCAGCTAGCTGGGGGAAAGGTAACCACGACTGGGGAAGGCAATAGCAAACCACCCCGCTACAAAGTCTGCCAAGAAAACGTCAGCAAAAGCAGGCGTCCCTCTAGGAGTCAGTAATGACTCAAGTGCTTTGCACGAGAGGTTCCTTTCCTTTCCTTCTCCATATATACAAATGACACCTGCTGAAATTCCTTTTCTATGCAACTGTTAAAGATACAGGAACCCTGTCCTCCTTTTCATATGGTCACCCTACTCTGATCCCATAGAACTACGTGTTCCCCCCACTCAGCTTGATTGACATATGGGGGGGGGGAATTTTCAAGGGGTGTGGTTGCAGCTGGAGAGAGAAGGATTTACCTGCCTTCCCCATACAGTAATGCCCCCTTTGCCACCCAGCATGGGAATGAAACTTAACAATACCCATTTCTCTGGATGCCAATAGGGGATTTTGCCTAAGCTTAGCTGCTGTGCAGGGTGGGGTGGGGGTATTTGCAGTTGGAGAGGGCAGGGGATTAGCCTCCCTTGCCTGTACACTGTGACCCCTCCAAATCCACCTCCCCATGGCAATTAAGCATAGGGGAAAATAAACCTACCAATGGAAAGACTGGGCCCAGATCTTTTAAGTGCCTAGCAACGCCCTTGCCTGCAGCCCTAAACATGTTTACTCGCAGGTCAGTGTGCATGGGATTGCAGCCAAATAAATGTACGACCCAGTCTTCATGTCCTTGAGAGGGTTCTACCAATTAACAGCGGCCTAAAAATAAATTTAAAAATAAATAAATGTTGAGCTTTAAGAGCACAGAAAGAGGGTCAGCACAAGACATTTTGCTACCTAATGCCAAGGCCTTGATATGGTGCCCGTACGCCTTCTATTCCATGTACAAAAAGCTACCCAAACTGGCAGGAGAATCTGAACTTCAGCACAGGCAATGGGACGTGGTTTCCCCCACCCACCGCACTTAAGAACAGCCGGCTAGTTTAAGACCGGGGCAGGGAACCTTTTGGGCCCATGGGCCCATTTGGCAATTTCATAGAATCATAGAATAGCAGAGTTGGAAGGGGCCTACAAGGCCATCGAGTCCAACCCCCTGCTCAATGCAGGAATCCACCCTAAAGCATCCCTGACAGATGGTTGTCCAGCTGCCTCTTGAATGCCTCCAGTGTGGGAGAGCCCACAACCTCCCTAGGTAACTGATTCCATTGTCGTACTGCTCTAACAGTCAGGAAGTTTTTCCTGATGTCCAGCTGGAATCTGGCTTCCTTTAACTTGAGCCTGTTATTCTGTGTCCTGCACTCTGGGAGGATCGAGAAGAGATCCTGGCCCTCCTCTGTGTGACAACCTTTTAAGTATTTGAAGAGTGCTATCATGTCTCCCCTCAATCTTCTCTTCTCCAGGCTAAACATGCCCAGTTCTTTCAGTCTCTCTTCATAGGGCTTTGTTTCCAGACCCCTGATCATCCTGGTTGCCCTCCTCTGAACATGCTCCAGCTTGTCTGCATCCTTCGTGAATTGTGGAGCCCAGAACTGGACTCCAGTTCTGGGGTTGAGAAAACTGTCCTGGGTACCACCACCAAGTGGCTGCCATAGGAAGTATGGCTAGTCACAAAGGACAAGTAACCTGCTCTAAAGCTATTCCTGCAGAATCCTATGTGAGTTTACTCAGAAGTCAATCCCATTGCGTTCAATAGGGTTTATTTCCTGCGAAGCATGTGCATGAATTGAAGCCTAACAGTGCAATCTTAGGCAAGCCTATTCAGAAGCCAGTCCCGATGAGTTCAATAGGATATTACATCAAATTAACGGTGTGCTACAATGTCTTTTTTTTTTTTTTTTTTTGCTGCAACAGCCTAATACGGCTACCCTTCCCCAACCTGTGGCCCTCCACCTCTTTTTACCTACAATTCCCTTCAACGTTGGCTATGTCAGCTTGGGCTGGTGGGAGTTGTAGGCCAAAACATCTGAAGGGCCAGCACTTGCCCACCTCTGCCTTATGTGCTCAGCATGTGTAGCATTAAAGAATTGCTTTTCTTCTCCCACTTTCACACCCGGTTGACCAGGCACAAAAACTACACCTGCTGAAATTCTCTCTTCTACACAGCTATTAAAGGCGCAAGAGCCCTATTCCAGTGGAGGCTGGTGGCTCCAATGTTTTGCTATCCAAGGTGCTGGACCCTGTCCTCCAAATAGTTCCTGCATCTTGGGTAGCTCCTTTAGAGTTCTGGCTGGTTCTGACTGAAACCCAGAATGATCCACAGCCCCACCAATATTGGAGCCACCAGCCTCCACTGTCTTTCCTAGATAAGATTCCTCTACAGCCTAGATAAGACAGCCTGTTCTAATTATATTGCACCTTGTGTCTGATAAGACCCAATACAAAAGAGCCATTGCTTTTTCCTTCAAGATAATGTATGTAGAACTATGGTTTTACACTGGTTGGGAAACTAATAACCCTTTTGTGTAAAATTAATGGGAGGTAATCCACACAATTAAACTAGGTGGAGACAGAGGATAAACGGATATGTTGAGATATTCTGCTGAATCCCCAGGTGCCCAGCTGGAATCCCTCTGTTTCACAATCAGGCTGCTTTGATATGGAGGTAGAGATGTTTTGGACCACAATGCCCATAAACCCCAACCATTGACCATGCTGTCTGGGGCTGATGGGACTTGTAGTCTGACACATCTGGAGGGCATCAGGTTGGGAGAGGCTGAGTTACAGCATACACAGGACGGCTTGTGGTGAGTTGTGCTCCCTGAGAGGCCTTTAGGCAATGGTGCAAGCCAGCTGTTTCACTGGCCTGTGTTGAAATTGTCAACCCAGTGTGCGGCTGCTGTAAAAAAAAAAAAAAGGCAGACTCCATGTTAGGGATAATTAGAAAAGGATCTGAGAATAAAGCTGCGAATATCATACCACCTTTATACAAATCTATGGTGCGACCACACTTGGAATACTGTGTGCAGTTCTGGTCACGGCAGCTAAAACAGGACATTGTAGAGCTGGAAAAAGTGCAGGAAAGGGCAACTAAACTGATCAAGGGACTGGAGTATCTCCCCTATGAGGGAAGCTTTCAGCAGCTGGGGTTGCTTAGCTTGGAAAAAGGAGGGGAAGGGGAGACCTGACAGAAGTATACAAAATTATGCATGGTATGGAGAATGTGGATAGGGAGTCATTTCCCCCCACCTCTCTCAAAATATTAGAACCCAGGGGGGTCATCCTGTGAAATGGATTGGTGGGAGATCCAGGACAAATAAAAGGAAGGGCTTCATCATACAGCGCATAGTTAAATTATGGAACTCACTACCACAAGATGTGGTGATGGCCACCAATCTGGATGGCTTCAAAAGGGGGTTGGATATATTCCTGGAGGAAAAGGCTATCAATGGCTACTAGCCCTGATGGTTGTGTGCTATCTCTAGTATTTGAGGCAATAAGCCTGTGTGCACCAGTTGCTGGGGAACATGGGTGGGAGGGTCCCCGGCCGACGGCTGGTTGGCCACTGTGTGAACAGAGAGCTGGACTAGATGGACCCTTGGTCTGATCCAGCATCAGGGCACTTCTTACGTTATGTTTTAAATCACAGAACACATATGAAAAGGAGGACAGGGCTCCTATTATTATTATTATTATAATAATGCACCATCAGTGTACATGGTGCTGTACAGAGTAAAACAATAAAATAGCAAAACCCTGCCACATAGGCTTACATTCTAATAAAATCATAATAAAACAATAAGGAGGGGAAGAGAATGCACCAAACAGGCACAGGGTAGAGTAAAACTAACAGTATAAAAGTCAGAACAAAATCAAGTTTTAAAAGCTTTAGAAAAAAGAAACTTTTTTAGCTGAGCTTTAAAAACTGCGATTGAACTTGTAGTTCGCAAGTGTTCTGGAAGAGCGTTCCAGGTATAAGGGGCAGCAGAATACTAGAAAATGGAGTCATCTCATGAAGCTGATTAGTGGGAGATTCAGAACAGATAAAAGAAAGGACTTCTTCACTCAGCACATAGTGAATTCGCCAGCACAAGATATAGTGACGGCCACCAATTTGGATGGCTTGAAAAGGGGGTTGGATAAATTCCTGGAGGAGAAGGCACTCCATGGCTACTAGTCCTCTTAGCTACGTACTACCTCAGGAGGAGTAAGGCTGTTTACACCAGTTACTGGGGAGCATGGGTGGGAGGGTACTATTGCACCCATGTCCTGCTTGTGGGTTCCTGGGCAACAGCAGATTGGCCACCCTGTGAACAGAACGTTGGACTTGTGGGTCCCTCAGTCTGATGCAGCATGGATCTTCTTATGTTCTCATGTTCTTCAAGTTAGGCAGACGTGGAATATTTGACAGTGCAAAGTGGTTTTGCCTAGTAACAATGTAGGTTACGTATGCAAGCTTCCATCCATCTATCAATCTAACCAAAGGTACATGATTAAACACCAATTTAATAATGCATTCATGTGCTAGCCCTGAAATGGGCCTTAAGTATGATGCAATCACCAGTACAGGTGTAAGACTAAGAGCTAAATGATTCAAACTTTCAGTGTGCCAGTTTGCTAGATCAATTCCATTTGTGCCTGATGGACCAGTAAAATATTGGGACCATGCCACTGAAACCCATCTTGGTCTTTTGGATTCCAGGATTCCACCTCCTTCTTGGAGCATGGCAAACCTCAGTTTTCCATGGCTGCCCAGGGCCAGGCATCCTATATAGACCTAGTCGCCTCCGTTGGCTCTCATAGAAGCATAGAATAGCAGAGTTGGAAGGGACCTACAAGGCCATCGAGTCCAACCCCCTGCTCAATGCAGGAATCCACCCTAAAGCATCCCCGACAGATGCTTGTCCAGCTGCCTCTTGAATGCCTCTAGTGTGGGAGAGACCACAACCTCCCTAGGTAACTGATTCCATTGTCGTACTGCTCTAACAGTCAGGAAGTTTTTCCTGATGTCCAGCTGGAATCTGGCTTCCTTTAATTTGAGCCCGCTATTCCGTGTCCTGCACTCTGAGAGGATCGAGAAGAGATCCTGGCCCTCCTCTGTGTGACAACCTTTTAAGTAATTGAAGAGTGCTATCATGCCTCCCCTCAATCTTCTCTTCTCCAGGCTAAACATGCCCAGTTCTTTCAGTCTCTCTTCATAGGGCTTTGTTTCCAGACCCCTGATCATCCTGGTTGCCCTCCTCTGAACACGCTCCAGCTTGTCTGCGTCCTTCTTGAATTGTGGAGCCCAGAACTGGACGCAGTACTCTAGATGAGGCCTAACCAGGGCCGAATAGAGAGGAACCAGTACCTCACGTGATTTGGAAGCTATACTTCTCTTAATGCAGCCCAAAATAGCATTTGCCTTTCTTGCAGCCATATCGCACTGTTGGCTCATATTCAGCTTGCGATCTACAACAATTCCAAGATCCTTCTCGTTTGTAGTATTGCTGAGCCAAATATCCCCCACCTTGTAACTGTGCCTTTGGTTTCTATTTCCTAAATGTAGAACTTGGCATTTATCCCTATTAAATTTCATTCTGTTGTTTTCAGCCCAGCACTCCAGCCTATCAAGATCACTTTGAACTTTCTTTCTGTCTTCCAGGGTATTAGCTATCACACCCAATTTTGTGTCATCTGCAAATTTGATAAGCGTTCCCTGAACCTCCTCATCCAAATCATTAATATAATCTAGATAGAAATGCCAATAGGCACGTAGTGATGTTATCTCGAAGTCGAGCCATGTTCTGGGGAGGAAGGTTGTCAAGGTTCATTGGTTCCATGGCTTTCCAGTGAAAGACACAAAGGCCAGGAATACTAAGCTTGCCACAGGCTAGGCATGTATGGTGCCAGGACCTTGGAGAAGGTAGGAACAATGGGAATTTGAGCCCTTGGTTTTTACAATATTTAGACGAAAGGAACCATGTCCCTGGGTGAAATTAATAATGAAAGAATACCACTTTTGACATACTGGGGGGTCCTTTGTCCAAATCTAATCAGACCACCATAGCTGACTATCATACTTACCAGTACTTATGCAAACATTGTGTGAGTCTGTGACTTTCTGCCTGGGATGTATTCATGCCTGTCTCCTAATTAATGCCTAGGGTGACCCTATGAAAAGGAAGTCAGGCCTCCTGTATCTTTAACAGTTGTATTGAAAAGGGAATTTCACCTGGTGAAATTCCCTCTTCATCACAACAGTAAAAGCTGCAGGAACTATACTAGAGTGACCAGATACAAAAGAGGGCAGGGCTCTTACAGCTGTAACTATTTAACCATTGCATTAATCTGATTTACTCCCAGGTGTGGACAGGATCGCAGCCTAACTCTCAGTACTTCATTTTAATTGCAGATTGACATTGGGGTTTGCTTTGTCATTAAAGGCCATGTTGCATGAAAAGTTACTCCCAAACTGGCCGTTTGTGTGAGTGTGTGCCCTGCTGCTAATATTTGCACAAGGAAAGGACAAAGTCTATACAACATCCTGTGATCTATCATTAGGGTGACCATATGAAAAGGAGGACAGGGCTCCTGTACCTTTAACTGTAATGTAGAAAAGGGAATTTCAGCAGGTGTCAATTGAAGTGGGTGAAACTCTCTCTTCATCAACACAGTTAAAGCTGCAGAAGCCCTGCCCTCTTTTGTATCTGGCCACTCTACTATAGCTAGTGTAGCTTTAACTGTTGTGATGAAGAGGGAATTTCACCCACTTCAATTGACACCTGCTGCAATTCCCTTTTCTACATTACTGTTAAAGATACAGGAGCCCTGTCCTCCTTTTCATATGGTCACCCTATATCACTGCTCTCACCACACTGACAACAAAAGTCCGCATAGTTAAAGCAATGGTATTCCCCGTAGTAACCTATGGCTGCGAGAGCTGGACCATAAGGAAAGCTGAGCGAAGGAAGATAGATGCTTTTGAACTGTGGTGTTGGAGGAAAATTCTGAGAGTGCCTTGGACTGCAAGAAGATCAAACCAGTCCAGACTCCAGGAAATAAAGCCAGACTGCTCACTTGAGGGAATGGTATTAAAGGCAAAACTGAAGAACTTTGGCCACATAATGAGAAGACAGGATACCCTGGAGAAGAGGCTGATGCTAGGGAAAGTGGAAGGCAAAAGGAAGAGGGGCCGACCAAGGGCAAGATGGATGGATGATATTCTGGAGGGGACAGACTTGACCATGGGAGAGCTGGGGGTGGCAACGGCTGACAGAAAGCTCTGGCGTGGGCTGGTCCATGAAGTCACGAAGAGCCGGAAACGACTGAACGAATAAACAACAACAACATCAGAGATGTGCAAATTTATGCATAGGTGATCAGGCTCAGATTGTTGTATTGCTGCTCTGTCTTTTATTGATTGATTGATTGATTGCATTTATATCCCAGCTTTTTTCCTCCTTATGGAACTGAAGGTGGCATATCCTCCTCCTCTCCATTTTATCCTCAGAACAACAACCCTGTGAGGTAGGTTGGGCTGAGAGTCTGTGACTGGCCCAAAGTCACCCAGTGGGTTTCCATGGCTGAGTGGGGACTAGAACCTGGATCTCACGACTCCCAGTCTGACACTTTAGCCACTACACCACACTGGCTCTTTGTGCTTGTTGCTCTCATTTCTCCTTCTTAACTACTGGATCTTAACCTGGGGCAATCTGCCGTCCTCTGCAGGAGTGGTGTTTGTGAATGCTGCAGATTGGGTCCATAGCCCCACCTCCAAGAGGGGACCCAAAATGCACGCAGCTGTAGCCCTGCTCAGGCCTTCACCTGAATACGAGAGGGTTTAAAGTGGGTAGAAGGCTGGGATTGGCCAAGCCATCCCGCCACCTTCGTCTCCGGGTGCGTTGCCTCACCCCCTCAGTTCAATATTCCCAATCATACAGAGAGTTCTACTTATATTCAAGCAAACATAAGTAGAAATCCCTTTCAAACTAGGTCTAGATGTACAGAGATGCAGGACGTGGGGCCAGCGTGGAGGGCTTCAACCCTCTATCCAGTTTAAGCCCACATGTGTTCTGGCAAATACCTGAACAGGGCTTGTGTTGATCCATTATATATATGAAACCGCAAAGAGCAGCAGTACATAAGATAATGCCCAATGTATTAGGATCAGCTGTGAGTCATAAAATAGTGAGCTCACAATGACATTGTAATGGTTGGCTAGAAATGTCCGGCATCAGGAAATTTGGTTATTTTTTGGTTCGATGGAGTTCTGCAGTGTGTATGACTCAATTTGTGTCTGTGAGCTTCCCCCTAAACTCCCGGAACTATTTTTTTGCGCATTTTTGGAAGGTTCTGCAATTTGTGCAAACTATGGCTGAATTTGCGTAAACTGCACAAATTCGGCTCTGATTTGTGCAAATTGCTCAAAACTGCAGAACCTTTCCTCCACCCAAATGTGCAAAACTCCTGGAAAATCCACAAACTGGCCTGACTCGCTGCAGATTGACTCAGGTGCCACAGTGAAAACTGAACCAAAGTCCAGAGGTCTGAGCCCAGGAGAACTTGTTGAACCCCATCCTGCAAGTGGGTTTCTCCAACATCCTTATGTTTAACATATTGGACTTTGGCTGAAGGGATCTGAGATTTCATGAGAAAGGGAAAGAGAGAGAGACCAGCTCAAGATTTTGAGAAACACAAGGGCAACAAGGATGATCAGGGGTCTGGAAAGAAAGCCCCGTAAGGAGAGACTGAAAGAACTGGGCTTGTTTAGCCTGGAGAAGAGAAAACTCAGGGGAGACATGTTAGCACTCTTCAAATACTTGAAAAGTTGTCACACAGAGGAGGGCCAGGATCTTTTCTCGATCATCCCAGAGTGCAGGACACGGATTAATGGGCTCAAGTTACAGGAAGCCCGATTCCGGCTGGACATCAGGAAAAACTTCCTGATTGTTAGAGTAGTATGACAATGGAACCAATGTCCTAGGGAGGTCGTGGACACTCCCACACTAGAGGCCTTCAAGAGGCAGCTGGACAGCCATCTCTCGGGGATGCTTTAAGGTGGATCCCTGCATTGAGAAGGGGGTTGGACTCAATGGCCTCATAGCCCCCTTCCAACTTTACTATTCTATGCTTCTATGATCTCAAAATCAACAAACCAGGAGGTTAGCCTCTTAGACCACACTACTTCAAAATATTTTACATTACAGTAGGGATTGCTGGGACAATCCATCCCCCACCCCAGCTACTTTGAGAATTGCATCTAAGCTCAGAGGGAACTGGGCAGTGGAGGCTGGTGGCTCCAATGTCAGCGGGGCTGTGAATCCACTCTGGGGTTCAGTCAGAACACTAAAGAAACTATCCAAGGTGCAAAGAACCTTGGATAGCTGCTTTAGTGTTTTGAATGGTTCTGGCTGAAACCCGGAGCGGATTCATAGCCCCACTGACATCGGAGCTACCAGCCTCTACTGGAACAGGAAGTTCTAAGAGGTGGGGGTGGCAGATGATGTCAGCATCCCTGCTAATCCAAATGCCAGGGTCCTTCAAACCCTGTGAGTCCTGGCTCCACTAATCCCCACCCTCCACCACCCTTTTTGGAAAGCTTGCATAAAATAGGGTGACCGTATGAGGACGGGGCTCCTGTATCTTTAACAGTTATGTGGAAAAGGGAATTTCAGCAGGTGTCATTTGTATGCGTGCAACACCTGGTGAAATCCCCTCTTCATCACAACAGTGAAAGCTGCAGGAGCCCTGCCCTCTTTTGTATCTGGTCACTCTACTATGGCTAGTGAAGCTTTCACTATTGAGATAAAGAGGGGATTTCACCAGGTGCTGCATGCATACAAAGGACACCTGATGAAATTCCCTTTTCCACACAACTGTTAAAGATACAGGAGCCCTGTCCTCCTTTCCATATGGTCACCCTAGCATAAAATATAAAAATATCCTGCAGGCAGTTCGTGTTTTCAAATGGGGGTCGGAGAAAAGTAGCAAACTAAAGCAGTGATCTCAGCTGGAAAGGACAGCAAATACTTCATGCATATATTAACAGGGGTCCCGTAATACAGATAAGCACATGCATAATTGGTTCTTTAAATAGATCAAAGTAGGAAAATGCAAGGAGGGTGAGGCTTTGCTGCTGAGTATCAATGGCAAGAAAATGTCCTGCTCACAGCCGCCCGCGGCACTTTTAACGAACATGGGCTCCTGCTGTAATATCAGGAAGATCACAGATAAGAGCCCAACGGCTCTGCTTGAATAACAGAGCTGGACACGGACACTGATTGATTACTGCTTATAAATATCATCTTAAATCCTTTACTCTCCCTCTGTGCCAGTGTCGGCATTTGTATCTAATCTACAGATAGAGACGTACACACATCTACCCCTTAATTATTTTTATACAATTTAGTACAGTACGTGATGAATCCAGGGGGCACAGGAGCACAAGAGAACAATTTTTATTATCTTCGTAACCCATAATAGAAACGTTCACATTCTTCCTTCCCCCTCTACTCAGTAACTGGCCTTCATTCATTCATGTTTTGTTTTTTAAAAAATAAAATTCTAGGTATTCAAAATCCTAGTTTTCAAATGCTGGTCATAATGGCAATTCTATTTTTGTTTTGCATTAAATCCAGGGCCAATTCTGATACAGCTTATCCTCATTGGCGGAGCTTTGGAATGATTCCCTGTCGAAGCAGCATGTATATGGTGGACATCCGTAAGAACTTTGTTGGAAAGGTCCATGCATGGTAGCCTGCTTGGCAGATTTTACTGGCCAAAGTGTATCGGTCATTTGCCAGCAAAGTGAGATCCCTGCCCTGGCTACTGGGAGCTATTCAGCCTGATTAGTTCTCATTCTCAGTGGTCTAGTTTGCACATAATGACAAACCAAATTATGAGTTGAATGTGGTTTTTCATTGAATTGTGGGTTGCTGTTGACTCATGGTTTGTTTTTGTGTACAAACGCTGCATGATGGGTAATTAACCATGAATAACCCAGGAAGAGAACCTATGTTTTGTTGTTGGTTTGTGAACTTTGGGATGTTTGTGGTTAATAACTCATAGTTAAATCATAGTGCAGGGGTCACATGTAACAACCCACAATTTAGTGACAACCCATGATTCAACCCATGCTCAACCTGTACTCTGGTTTGCTGTTATGTGTGACCCAGGTCTATGGATTTTTATCCACAAACAATCCAGGAAGAGAAACCATGGTTTGGGTTTTGAATTCTGGGTTGTTTGTGGTTAATAACTCATAGTTAAACCATAGTGCAGGGATAGCACATAACGACAACCCAAGATTCAGCAACAACCCACGATTCAATGACAACCCATACTCAATCTGTATTTTGAGTTGTTATTGCACACAAACCAGGTCATTGTGTAGGGCAGCCTTCAATGTCTTTGCCCAGCTTTGTCAGGGCCGGCCTATCCATGAAGCAGGAAGTAGATTTCATTTTGCTAAAGACTTCAAAATATATTAAGTTGTTTGTTCGTTCAGTCGCTTCCGACTCTTCAACAGGACTTTCTCTCATGGATAGGGTCCAGGTTATCTGAAAGACCGTATTCTCCCTTATGAGCCTGCCCGTGCTTTGAGATCTTCTGGAGAAGCCCTTCTTTCAGTCCCACCATCTTCACAGGCGTGCTTGGTGGGAACATGGGAGAGGGCCTTCTTGGTGGCTGCTCCAGTGCTTTGAAACTCTCTTCCCAGGGAAGCTAGACTGGCTCCCTCCTTGATGGGCTTTTGGAAGCAGGCAAAAACTTGTTTGTTCCAGCAGGCCTTTGGAGAATAATCTGGTCCTCCATCTATGTTTTTTTTTTTTTTTTGCACATTTCTTTTCCTAGGTTTAAAATGTATACGTTTTAAATGTTGTAAGGCCACCTTGAGGCCCAGTTTTGAGCAAAAGGCGGGATACTACTGTGGCGTTACACCCCACAAGTCAATTCCAAATGTATGTCTGCAGTGTGTAAGTCTGTGGTTTGTAGAATGTTGGCCTGAGTGGGCGGAGTTAGAATGTCTTGGGAGAGGGGAGGAGTGATATATAAGGGAATGACTGAGGGGATTGAGAGTTCTTGTGCTTGTTCTTTTTCAGGAAAACTTTTCAGGGAGACTTGTTAGGGACTCTTAGAGTCTGTAGTGCTCTCTGTATTTATGGTACTTAAGTTCTGGGAAATTTGAGAGTCAGTGTAGTGAGTGGTGTCTTTAGAGTGTGGTGTGCACGTAGTGGATGTTTATTAATCAATACTGAGAATAAAGAAAGTTCAAGAGTGATTGTGTGAGAGAAAGGAAAGCGCGTATGTGAGTGAGTGACAGGATTGAATGAAAGGTTTACAAAAAAGGTTTTTAAATGTTGTTATTTGAAACAAAGCTTACGAACGTTTAAAAATAAATTTTAATTGTTTTGTTTTTAAAACTACCACAAAAATCTCACGTGTCTGTTTGGCATTTATCATCTTAAGTTTACACATATAACACCCATTCTGACAATCATTCACCTAAGCAGATATAACTCACAGCACATTATTATATATATTAAAATCCATTCTCCATTTTAAACCCCTTTCTCCACATAGTTTAGAGGAAGGTGGGTTTTATCCCTTGCCTCAGGCGTATCAAGAGGTGGTGTTTGGCTTGAGCAGGGAGTAGCCTCGGCCGGGTCTGGTGTTCAGAGCCTGTGTCGCCCCATAAAAAGTGGTGGCAGACGTGAGGTCTGGTGTTCAGAGCCTGTGTCGTGGCAACTACTACTACTACTACTACTAATAATAATAATAATAAGGGTGGCCAGGTGTCCTACTTTACAGAGAACAGTCCTCTGTTTGAAAGGGTCCTCTATTTTAAGGGCTATCTAGTTGAACAGAGCAGGCATGCAGATATTCAGGTTGTTAAGATCACTGACCCCCCTCTATATATTGCATTTCTATTTAAATGATATTTATTTCTAAATTCGCATCTCTCTATATATAAGTGCATGCAAATTTTATGCAAACAGGTGTCCTCATTTCTAGTGATGCATTTTCTCTTTTTCAGTGATGCATAAATGAGGCTACCTATAGAAATAAGTGGAGAAATTTACGATTTTAGCATAGTTAAGATTTGGCTGGATGCAACTTTCATCTAAAGAAGGTGGATTTGGTTTTCCAGATCTTTCTTTATATCATCAGTCTTATCCATTGACTTGTACTGAATTTTGGTCTTTCCCGTTTACTTTGGATCTTCTGCCTTGGTCAGTTTTGGAAACTTCTTCTCTTGTTCCTCCCACAGTTTCTACGATTAGAAATGCATCACTCTTTGATCCATTTCCTCGTGCTAGATTGACTTAATGGGGATCTAAGAATTAGGAAGAGAATGTTTTTGTGGCAGACAAAAGGAAATTTCCCTGCCCCCAGCCAGCATGTCCATGCTTGCTGGGGCTGATGGGAGTTGCAGTCCAATGCATCTGGAGGACACCAGGTTCGGGGAGGCTGCCCTGTGCCTTTGAACAGCAGACTAAGGGCTTATCTACACCAAGCAGGATATTCCACTATGAAAGTGGTATATAAAAGGCAGGAGCCACACTACTGCTTTATAGCGGTATTGAAGTGCCCTGACAACTGTTGGGGGCCATTGACACGTACCATATGCCGCTATCATACCGCTTTCATAGTACAATATCCAGCTTGTTGTAGATGTGTCAATGGGCCCCAACAGTTGTCAGTGCACTTCAGTACCACTATAAAGCAGAAGTGAAGATCCTGCAGTGCACTTTAATACCGCTATAAAACAGTAGTGTGGCTCCTGCCTTTTATATATCACTTTCATCATCATCATATATTTATTTGTTACCTGCCTCTCCCTCTGGATCGAGGCGGGGTACAACACAAATACAAACGCAATAAAATACATACAACTAATTAAAACATTAAAACATACCTTTTTCATAGTGGAATATCCTGCTTGGTGTAGATGAGCCCCAAGCCAAAATGAATTGAAACTTCTTTCAATTGTTTTTTAAATGGATGCTGTTGTTTTTATGTTTTTGATGGTTTTAAATTGTGTATATTTTTTTAATGTTCACTGTTTTTAACTTTTGTAAACCGCCCAGAGAGCTTCGGCTATGGGGTGATATATA
The DNA here is from genome assembly GCF_023053635.1 of Elgaria multicarinata webbii. Classification (NCBI taxonomy): domain Eukaryota; kingdom Metazoa; phylum Chordata; class Lepidosauria; order Squamata; family Anguidae; genus Elgaria; species Elgaria multicarinata. The sequence goes on along the minus strand of NC_086175.1, from coordinate 125,879,194 downwards.
AATGTAATAAATAAATAAATAAATAAATTCTTTCACAACTTACTTCCAATTAGGGTGGTGAAGGGCTGGCGTAGGAGCAGGGCTGGACAAAAGAAAGTGGCAATCTTGCACAATTTCCCATTACACTAGGGGTAGAAGCATCTTGTTGCTCTCCAGATATCTTTGGACTGCAAATCCCATCAGCTCCTGCCAGCACATCCCATCTAGTCCCCATTACAAGACAATTTGTTGTTCATAATTTCTGCAGACATTCTTGCAAGTCTGTATGCAATATTTTAACTGTTTTATACTATTTAAATCTATGCACAGGCCTTATTTGCAATGTGCCTTTATTTATTTATTTATTTATTTATTTAAAATATTTATATCCCGCCCTATATCACTAAGATCTCCGGGTGGCATACAGATAAAAACATACAGTATAAAACAATAAATAAACACAGTTAAAGATAAATTAAACCATAATCCAAGTTAAAACAATATATAATTTAAAAGCAATAGATGCAGTTAAAACAGTTAAAACAATGTGCCAGTGAGTTTAACCATCAAAGGCTTTGTTAAAAAGCCATGTTTTTACTTGGCGTCGAAATGCAATCAATGTTGGCACCAATCGGGCCTCCAAGGGGAGGGCATTCCACTGTCGGGGTGCCACCACAGAGAAAGCCCTCTCCCTTGTCCCATCATAACGTGTATGTTGCATTGGTGGGATGTGGAGAAGGGCTCCTCCAACAGATCTATGGTCTCGGGCAGGCATATATAAAGAGAGGCGCTCTCTCAAGTATCAAGGTCCCAAGCCGTTTAGGGCTTTAAACGTCATTACCATAATGACTTCAAACGTCATTATGAACCTTTTATGTGAAATTATGTTATTGCTTACATGTATGCATGGGCCATGCTTGCAATGTGCTTTTTTAATTGAAAAATGTTTTCCTTTTGTGTTGTCTCATACTTGCATATATATATATATATATATATATATATATATATATATATGTGTGTGTGTGTGTGTGTGTGTGTGTGTGTGTGTGTGTGTGTGTGTTTTGTTACATATATTAGAAGGCCTAATAAAAAGGAAGAGGGCTTTTCAGCAATAAATCCGTTTATAGCATCCTGAGATTATTTTCTATTATTGTGTTTGTCTTGGATGCCCACCTGCCTTGCACCCCAGCATAGGCAATGGCAAGGGATTATGGGAGTTGCACAAGTTGCCCTGTCTTGCACTAAACAGTGCAAGGAGCACACAAAAACCTGCTTACAGTATTTCCGGTAATATCCTTCTTCCTCAAACAGCATATTTTCATCTGTAAAAGTTTGAGCAAAAGGGGTTCTGTTCCCGCCCGCCTCAATCCCCGTCCACTATTTCATTTTGGTTTTAATGGCATCTCTGCAGGATTTTTCAGCTGAAGAAGGAATGGCCTTCCGGATACTTTTGTATTTTAAAGTGTGCTGGAATGGAGATCTTCCCACCTTGAGGCCCAGAACGCGAGCAAGCTTTGTGGGGAGGAAGTGATTTAATGCTTTTGCTATGCAGATAATGACCCACACAGGAGATGCTTTCTGGCAGAATCAGCTGGTGCATGATGGAGAAGTCATTGCCCTTCAACTCTGAAAGCAACCGCCTGGAGACTGCGTCTGGGCTGGGAGAAGCAAGCCTTCATTCCCACAGCTGAAGGAGGTTGAAACTGGATTGTGATACATAGATTCACAGGCTCCTCCATAACCTTGCCAATTTTTTTTTACCATCCCCATTGCTTTAGCAGACCCTTGATCTGTAGACATCAGCAAGTGGCCTAGTTCAGTGGAGGCTGGTGGCTCCAATGTCAGTGGGGTGGTGAATCCGCTCCATTTTTTAGTCAGAACCCTAAAGGAATTATCCAAAGTGCAAAGCACTCTGAACTTGGCCATCCACCGCCACCCTAAATTTGTCTAAGGGCCATAGGCTTGCTCTCCCCATCTACCTTTTGTCTGATTTTTTTTTTACTGTGTCCACGTTATGTGGCATATCACTACTTGTGGGGCTAGCCCAGCCTTCTTCAACCTGGTGCCCTCCAAATGTTTTAGACTATAATCCACAGGATTCCTGGCCATTAGCTAGCTGGTGCTGAAAGACGTCCAAGTTCAAAACATTGAGAGGACCCCATGTTGTAGAAGCCTGAATCAAGGGGGTAAGTTAGGGTGACCATATGAAAAAGAGGACAGGGCTCCTGTATCTTTAACAGTTGCATAGAAAAGGAATTTCAGCAAGTATCATTTGTATATATGGAGAACCTGGTGAAATTCCCTCCATCACAGCAGTTAAAGCTGCAGGAGCTATACTAGAGTGACCAGATTTAAAAGAGGGCAGGGCACCTGCAGCTTTAACTGGTGTGATGAAGGGGGAATTTCCCCAGGTTCCCCATATATACAAATGTCACCTGCTGAAATTTCCTTTTCAATACAACTGTTAAAGATACAGGAGCCCTGTCCTCCTTTTCATATGGTCACCCTAGGTTTCATACATTTTCACTTCTGCTTTTGCATTGGCTAATGTGAGTCCGGGACTCAGCTGAAGTAGAGCTGACCATTTTGTATTGTTTATCTTGCTCCTTATAAACCCTTGTTTTATTGCTCATAGTTAAATTTATTTATTTATTTATTACATTTATATCTTGCCTTTTTTCCTCCAAGGAACCCAAGGCAATGTACATAATCCTCTTCCTCTCCATGTTATCCTCACAACAACCCTGTGAGGTAGGTTGGTCTGAGTCTGTGACCGGCCCAAAGTCCCCCAGTGAGCTTCATGGCCGAGTGGGGACTAGAACTTGGATCTCCCGAATCCCAGTCCAACACCTTAGCCACTACACCACACTGGCTAAAATAGGCACTTAACCTGGTACCCAAATATGTTGCACTATAACCACTATCATCCCCAGCCAGCTTGGGGAAGGCTGAGCATCATTCCCCCCGCTACGCTAATGGCAGCCTTAAAGGGGAAAGCATGTCATTCCAGGACACTATAGAAAATTACAGAAAATCTAACCTGACATCCAGCATAGAACAAAAACCAGGACAAATCCAGGGAAATCCTGACAGTTGGTCAACCTAAATGCTCCTGCTGTTTCCCCTTGGCTCCTGGTATCTCCTGTTGAATTTTGCACTTTCATATATAATGTTTTGAGTCCCTATAAAATGGTTATCAAAAGCTTCTTTCACTTTCTTATAATCTTTGTGGTCTTCTGCAGTGAGTGGTAAACTATAGAGAACATGTACGGCATTCCGCTTGGCAAGACTGAGAGCATTCACTTGGTACTCTTGTGGTTTTATTATCAGACTAGAAAGCATCTTACATCTCTCAAACCTCTAGCTACTTGAATTTTGGAAAAAAAAATGTTTTTGAAGTTGAGCCACTTCTTCTTCTTCTTCTTCTTCTTCTTCTTCTTCTTCTTCTTCTTCTTCTTCTTCTTCTTCTATTTATTTATTTGTATCCTGCCTTTTGCCCAAGGCGGCCTTACAAAGTTTAAAACATACATGGGGGCAGGGAACAAAACCATAAACGTTTAAAATACACAAAATTATAAGACATTAACATAGATGGAGGGCCAGATTATTCTCCAAAGGCCTGCTGGAACAAAAAAGTTTTAACCTGCTTCCGAAATCCCATCAAGGAGGGAGCCAGCCTAGCTTCCCAGGGAAGAGAGTTCCAGCGCGCTAGAGCAGCCACTGAGAAGGCCCTTTCCCATGTTCCCACCAAGCATGCCTGTGAAGATGGTGGGACTGAAAGAAGGGCTTCAGTCTTACTTATTCTTACTTATGTCGTAAGATCCATAGCTTTGCAAAAATGTGTCTTCTAATTCTCACTTGGCTCTATGATTATTCCATGGTCTCTCTCCCTTTGCCTTTCCTCACTAGGAGCATTTTAAAAAGACCACATTTCACTTTTGTAGGGGTTCCTCCCTCCTCTCTTCCCCACACCCACCATCCTGATTTTAAAACTTTACTTTTTTGTACCTCTTTCTTTTAGTTTTCCACTCACCTTTCTCGCAGCCAATTCTCCTTTGCGTATGAGAAAAAGGCCAGCAGCAATGTTGAAGTAGAAATTGAAGTGATCCTCCCTGAGGAGTTAGCTCCTCCTTTATTGAAGCCTCCACCTTTCCTTCCTATTCTCCTTTGTAACCCACAAAGAACCATAACACGTCACAACACTGTTTTTGTTCTGGCTATTTTGAAAATACCTCATAATTATTGTATCGGAGTTGTCAACGCAGATCAAACTCTCACCTTTACTCTCCCTTCAGTTTTGTGTGTGGTAAGTTCAGTTTCTAGGCTTCATCCATAAGGCCAATTTATTTGTTTATAGCAATAGTCATACAGTGTAGAGGAAAAAATGAATTGACTAGGGTTACTAAATCTTTTAATAGTTAGTACTTTTAGAGAGTATTGTATTGTGCCCCGGGCACTTGCGAGAGCCATTGATCATGCAAGGGGCTTTAGCACTTCTAAAAGCTTTTCTACATGAGCAATTTTTGTGTAGCCGTGATTCTTTACTCATGGTTGCTTATGGATTCCTCCAATTTCACTTTTGTTTTTGAGAGCACTTTCCCAGGAAAACGGGGCATTATTTCTGATGCCGAAAGAAAAGGTACTTTCCTACTTGTGTATTTGCGCTATTCTGCTATAGCACAGTGCCACCTAGAGGTTATGTAGATGAAAAGCAGGGGGAAAAAAGCTCTGTGTAGCACTCAGATCTCAATTCTGCAATGAAACCAAAAGCAGATACAGCAATGAATAGCCTTGTGCAGAAAAGCTCTAAAAAGAACCTGAAATGAGGGTAAATGCTTGTTTTCAGAACGGGGCAAGTTAGCGGAACTCTCAGAAGGGAGTTCTGCTGACCTCTCCTGATCCAGAAATTACTATTTCTGCTCATTTCTGGGTTTATTTTTTAATAGCGCAAAAGCCCTGTAGAGCAAGGGGTGGATCTCATGCACCCAGTGGAACCAGGAGAGGCAGAACAGCCCTGATGGAAACTGCCTTGTGTCTTTAAAACGACTCCTTCAAATTGTTGCATTACAAACAAGCACATCTTTGGGCCTGCAATACTGGAAGGAAGGCAGTGGGGTTTCAGAGCAACATCCCGATACATTCAAAAGCTTGCATAAGGAGTCAAAAGGGCTGAGCTGGTTAGTTTTGCCACCACTGTTCAAGGAGAGTGTGAAGTGATCCAACTAGGATCCCTCCCCACAGAGGAGTTTTATGTGCACTAATATATAGATGTGTACGAAGGGCCACCTCCTCATGTTTGCCAAACATATGGCTGGTGAGGTCTTTGGCTGGTGGACATGTCAGTAGCATATGGAGTTCACTCACATTGCTCCTCCACTCTGTCCCCACACGCTTCAAATGCATGAAAGGGTTCATTTATGGCAGGGCTCCTGAAACTTTTTGGGTTGCTGGTCACATTTGGAATTTTCGGAGAGTGTCATGGGTGCTTTCACAAAATGGCTGCTCGGGGAGAGGGGGAAGTGCTTGCCCATTCATAAAATGTCTGCCACAGAGGGCATGATTGTTAAAAAAAAAAAGCATTTCCCAGAAGGCAAATTGGTGAGACTAAAAGAAAATTAACTTGCCCGAGAAACTAAGTACAAGGTAGAGGTGGGGAACTGAGCTCCAAAATACAAGGCCACTATTTTGAATCCCAATACAGTTGGTGCTGGAGGGCAGCCCTTCACTTTTTTTAGTATGTCAACATCTTAAAAAGCAAACAAAATCTTAAAAACAAATAAATTAGGAGAGACAGAGAGCATGGCAGTTGCTGATACAAATGTCTGCATGCACACTGGTGATCACGGGCACCATATTGGAGACCCCAGATATATGGGATAAAGCATATTAATTCTAGGATAGTGGGGGGACAACAGAGGAATGAAATATGGCATGAATATAAACTGCTTAGAGATTTGACTATATTAAATGGTGTACAATAGGGCTGTGCAAAGACCCACCCACAACCCATTTCAGAGGCTGATTCGGAGCTTCCAAATTGGCCCCAATTCACCTCGACCCGCTTTGGACCTGGTCTGACCTGCTTTAGACTCTGGATCTGAAGTAATATTTGGATATCTGAACCGGGCCAGATGTTGTGGTTTACCATTAGTTAGGCCAACGGTGTTGTGGTTTACCATGCATTAGCAGATTTTCTGGATTGGGCCGAAGTGGTCTGAAACACTTTGGACCCAATCCGACCCACTTTGGACTGCTTTGGTTTGGGATTTATGACTAATAAATAATAATAAATACAAATCTTATTTTGAAAATGCTCACCCACCCCACCCTACCCCCACAATGATAAAAATGGTTACCTTTTTAATGGTCCTACTCCTGTAATAGTCTGACACTTAGAAATTAAACAGGTAAAGATTTTCCTGGCATAAAGATAAGAGGCAGAAAAGATTTCTCCTGCTTAGTTTCTGCATGTCAGGCTGGTAAAAAACATGGGAGCAGAGCTGGTTAAAAAAAAAAAGGAGCAACAAAACACAAAAAGCAGTTGTATTTAATGACATCACATGAGAATATCCTAGATCTTTTTTTCTGCCTGAGCCTACGTCTGTGATTAATAAAACATGACACAGCTGGAAGATGTCTTTAAAAACTGCACTAACAGGAGACATAATATTACTCATAACTTTTACTTGCTTTATTTCTATTGTTTGATTTTTTTTTAAAAAAATCCCATGATTGATCTCCCCACCCCACCCCATTTTTTAAAAAAACAACAACTCAATAATGATAAAACATTATTCCCTTGCAAATTACTTTCTGGTTCAATTATGGTCATCGATCTCCCCAAACAGCTTGGTTTTATAATTTGAATTCTGGCAGTCTGTGTGAAGCTATGCCTTGTTTGGGTGGAAATTTCATTCTGAAATACCAGATGAGTCTAGAAGTTTTGAAATATTAGACTGATTATGTTCAGGATGTTATTCCACTTTGAAAAGTTAGATTTCGATGTTGTGGTATGTGCAGAAAAGAGTCCCTAGTTTACTAAGGGATTTTGACACACATCTGTTTCGTCTTGGGTTAAATAACTAAGAAGTACAGTATTGTGGGCATGACTTGTAGACAAAGTTAGACTTATAACCCCACTGATGTCAATGGGAGACATTAAGCATATACTTTATTTATTTATTTATTTATTTCATTTCATTTCTATACCACCCAATAACCATAGCTCTCTCTGGGCAGTTCACAAAACCAGAAGCACAGCATAAAATAGACTATGAAAGCTTAAAACCACAATGCAAAAGTACAACCAGAATAAAACTGAGCATTAATGCAGAGATTTAAAATACAGATTTAAAATCGTAGAGTTAAAAGACTAGGATAGCAAACTGCTAAAATACTGGGAAAATAAAAAGGTCTTCACCTGGTGCCTGAAAGAGTACAACACAGGTGCCAGGTGAACCTCTCTAGGGAACTCATTCCACAGCTGGGGTGCTGCAGCAGAAAAGGCCCTGTACTTGGAAATCAATGGGATTTCCAAGAAATATTTTGGCTGGATCTTGCCCATCAGTTGTGGAGTTAGATCAATAATACTGAATCTCCAATCTCATTAACCTAGGGTTGCCCCCCGAAAAATTTACGGCACTATTCTAAAACCATTAACAGTAGAAAATAAGTTAGTGAAAATTTCCCTTGATCTGGATAGAAGTGACATCACAAGCTTAACATCCTTTTTCCTTTCCTTTCACCGTGTGTGTGTGTTTGTGTGTGTGTGTGTGTTTGTGTGTATGACAGCATAGATGCAGGGCTGATAATCCCGTGTCAATTTAACCAACCAGGTTCTATGCCCAAGAGGTGTGAAATGTTTCCCAGGAGAATGGAATAACACCTGCTTGTGTTAGCAGAATGAGAGCTTCTAGTCTTTCCGTATGAGTTAATATAAACCATGCTCCAACTGAGCATAACACACGAATTTCCATGCCTTCGTTGCAAAGATGCATTTAAAGAGCTTCCTTTAAATTCACAGGTACGCTCCGGTCAATGTAATGAAACAAAGCCGCCTTTAAGCCTGTGTAACCGGCTTATTCAGCTGGGTTTTATGGCTGCTCTGCATCACTAGAGCAGTGCAAAGCACCTGGAGCACAGCAGTGAGCGGTTTTACTGTTCTTTCCCCTGAGGTTTACTCACATGCAGCCTACGAAGGCGCTGCTAGGGAAGAACCTTTGTGTCAAGGGGTCCCGGTGTCCATGCAGTTCAATTTAGCACTTCAATTGATCACAGCTTTGGGGCTGATGAACAGTGGCAGACCAGTGGAGCTTATCCAGAGGGTTGATGTTTTGGACAACTCACGAACAGCCTGGTGGCCTTCATATTACAAATGAAACACCTGTAGAGACCCAAATGGAGTTGAGTATGGAAGCCATCCTGGAATAGCTGTCTATAAATGCCTTTTGGAATGTAATCAAGTAGATGTTCAGAATGTTAGAGAGGAATGGAAAAGGGAGTTGGAGTACTCTGCATAGCCTAATCGATAGAAAGTTGCCTTTCTTGGCTGTAAGAAAGGCAAATGTTATTTTGGGCTGCATTAATAGAAGTATAGCTTCCAAATCACGTGAGGTACTGGTTCCTCTCTATTTGGCCCTGGTATGGCCTCATCTAGAGTATTGCGTCCAGTTCTGGGCACCACACTTTAAGAAGGACGCTGCCAACCTGGAGCATGTTCAGAGGACCAAGATGATCAGGGGTCTGGAAACGAAGCCCTGTGAAGAGAGACTGAAAGAACTGGGCATGTTTAGCCTGGAGAAGAGAAGATTGAGGGGAAACATGATAGCACTCTTCAAATACTTAAAAGGCTGTCACACAGAGGAGTGCCAGGATCTGTTCTCGATCCCCCCAGAGTGCAGGTCACGGAATAATGGGCTCAAGTTACAGGAAGCCAGATTCCGGCTGGACATCAGAAAAAACTTCCTGACTGTTAGAGCAGTACGACAATGGAATCAGTTACCTAGGGAGGTTGTGGTCTCTCCCACACTAGAGGCCTTCAAGAGGCAGCTGGACAACCATCTGTCAAGGATGCTTTAAGGTGGATTCCTGCATTGAGCAGGGGGTTGGACTCGACTATTCTATGATTCTATGATTCTAGCTTCCATATGTTTCTGGAGATTTAAAATTGAGGCAAATTCTGTATAAAGAAATGATGTTTTGCATATATTGGGCACCACAGAGGCTTGTTAAGAAGCTGGCTAGCTCTGGTAGATGCTGGCGATGTAATGTGGACAATTCCTCGATGAGGCGCATGATGTGAGCAAGTCCTGTAGTAGCTTCCTTTTGTTTGGAAATCACTGCCCATATAAATTTTGTTTTTGAAAAAAAATGCGGTAATAGCGGAAGTCCTTGTGATGTGAGGATTAACAGACGGACAGCAAAAGTGGATACTGAGAGCTCATTACAGTTGCAAAGGGATTGGAAGGGAGAAACAGCCACCACCTATCATTTAAATGGTCTGAAGATTTTACTGCTCTTGCTGTATTTTCTACAGTACAAAGCTTTGGAATTCTGACTGGATCTGGCTGGAACCCGGAGTGGATTTATCCCCCCACTGACATCGGAGCCACCAGCCTCCACTGCACCAGAATTTTTTTCTCAATAATTCCTGATTATTTGCCATGCTGGCTGGGGCTGATGGGAGTTGGAGTCCAACCACATCTGTGTGTGTGTCTCAGGTTCCCCAGACCTGTATTATACCCTGATTTCATTAGGTTCTAGTGGTGTTTCCAGGGAAAAATTGAAGCATCCAGCATGGCTTTCTGAGTTCTTTTAACGCTTAACATCTTAACAGAAAAAAGTGTCAACATTATGTTGTTGTCATTTGTGTTGACACATGTCAGAATTCTGAATAATCTCTTATTTTGAAGAGAGCTTTATTTATATCAGTTGACTCTCAAAACATTTGGTAAGCCTGCCCAGGAGAATGGTGAATAATGCCGGTGGTGTACGTGAATTTTAATGTTTGTTTTTAATATTTCTCACAGGAATGTTTAACTCCTCTGGGAGAAGCTTTGCAGCCAAAATAATATGGGAAGTGGTAACCTAGGTCCTATATGGTGGTCTCTGCCAGATACTCAGTTCCTTAGTTACTTTGGCCCCATAAACACATCTCTGGGGTATTTTTTTTTCCTAAGGAAGCCTGGGAAAGTTGTGCATACAAACAACTGAGAGACTGGGATTTGTACACTGAGGTTTGTCCAGGACATAAAATATGTTATTTATTAGCCAAAGCTAAGTTCTCACCGTGGGGGTAAAAAAGAATATCTGAGTTTGGGCTATACCACTTCAGATTGCAGGTGGGACCCCACTTGATAGAACGCTTCTCCACACCAACAAAATAAAATAAATTCATGTAAAAAACTAGATGGATTCCCCCCCGCCCCAGCGTTTCCTCTGTCATCTAGTTTTTGATATACCACATGGAACTAGGCATGTACAGATTTTATTAAATTTGTTCCATCTGTGTTTGATGGATTGTCAGGCATATTTTATTCCATTGTCCGCTCATTGACTAAATTGTTTTTTTTTAAAAGAGTTGTACCAGAATTTTTTTTCCACTTGCACAAATGAGAATTTGCAGTAATCCCTCCCAAGAGTACAAAACTGGTCCGCAACGTCCACGGAATCCGCACAACCAGGAAAAAGCTGGTCCACTGTGGAATTAGCATGTTGGATTCATAGAAATCCCAATTCATTTGAAATAGTGTTGTGTTGAATCCTGTCCCCTGTTTTTTGGAACTTTTTCTCTTCTTGTAAAAGAGGGAATGTTTTTTCTTCCTCTTTCACAGAGACAGGGAGTATTTCCTCCTTGGGAAGTGTCCAGAGAGGTCCGCCTGGCGCCTACACTGTACTCCTTTCATTGCCAGCTGAACACCTTTTTATTATCTCAGTATTTTAACACTTAATTTAAATTTAAATTTAAATTTTACTGTTCTAACTCTGTATTTTAATCTTATATCAATTTTGCTGCATGGTTTTATCCTGGTTGTGCTTTTTATACTATATTTTGTATTTGTGCTTTTAACTTGTTGGTTGTTTTATTATGGTTTTAATTTTTGTGAACTGCCCAGAGAGCTTCAGCTATTAGGCGGTATAAAAATGTAATAAATAAATAAATAAATAAATAAATAAAGGTGGCAGCATTTTCACTTACCTTTTTAAAGTTACACACACACACACACATACACATACACACACACACACACACACACACACACACACACACACTACACTTGGAGGAACCTAGCAGTTCTTCCTGAATTGTTATTGAAGACCATGTGACCTCACCCTCTCCAATAGGCATTCAGGAGGAACTCCTGGGCTCCTGCAAGTGCCAGGAGTGTTTTTTTTAAAAAAATAAATAAATAACAAAAATAGAAAGAAGGCTCCTCAAAAATGCCTACACTGAAAAAGATATGTGGAAACCTTCTTCGAAATTCTCACCTCCTCCAGCCTCTTTTGCCAGAGTTTTCGTTCCTCCCCCACGAAATGCTGAAAATGGAATGATCAAATTTTTTGGCACAGCACTAATTTGAAATTAGAGCAAGCGCCAGATAAAATTAGACTAAGGACCGGATGCAGCTCTAGGGCTGCGGGTTAGGAACATAGGAAGCTGCCTTACCCTTGGTCCAGCTAGCCCAGTATTGTCAACACTGACTGGCCGGTAGGGAGTTTTTCCTGCCCTACCTGGAAATGCCAGGGATTGAACTTGGGACTTTCTGCATGCAAAGCAGTGCTCTACCACTGAGCTATATCACCTCCAGGTTGCTCACTCCTGGAATTAAGCAAGCGTCTTAATATGGAAGAAATAGGAGCACCACCGCTTACATTGCTTCAAAACTGTCTCCATATAGTCTCTTATGTCCTTCCCCCAGCAACCCCCTGAGTGAGGAGGGAGAAAGAGAGAGTCAAGAAAGGAGATGTCAGATGGATGTGTCCACCATGATGGCTGCATCTTTCTGGAAGTAGGGGGTGAGGTGGGGAAAGACTCTTGCCCAGTATTAGATTACCCATGTTGATGTTAACTACACTGAAGCCATTGCGTGAGAAAACCAGGACCCCATGCAATGCTTTAATTTTGCAACCGTTCTGCAAAACCTTTTTGGCTTTTCATGGGCCTTTGTGTACCTATAAATGGAAGTGGTGCAGCAGCAGTGTCTGCATTCAGGGAGCCCTTGAGCAAAATTTCAGTCTCTCCTCTGAAGTTCCTCCAAACTATAGCATTAAGCGCCGAGGAACTTTCACTTGGTTGGAAAGCAGTTTTTATGGCATGTGACTCTCTATATGTTGTTTGTTCTCTTCTCTAACTTTTAAAAGTAGAATACGATCTCAAAATACCCTTGTGTCTACTGATATTTCAAGGTATGGGAATTAACTGGAGCCATTCCCATTTTCCAGATGTCATTTTTCCAAAATAAATAACGGGTGAATTGTTATTCACAGCAATATCCTGTAGTTTTGCAGAAAACTGGAGTTTCTCCAAGGATAAATGTGTATCCTTTCTTACAAAGATATTGTGAGGGCTTCTCTCTCTCTCTCAATTAATCATAACTTTTCCACTTTTGAAAACTGGGAAAATACTTTGCTCCCATAGCCCACAATGATTGAATATTAAGAAACAATCCAAAGGACTAAATAATTCATTATATATCTGCCTCCTCCACCCCTTTCCTACATAACAGAAGAAACTATCAAGTGTAAGATCTTGTTCAGAGATAATGGAGCACTTCTTCATACAAATGGGCAACTGACCCCATAGAATTCATTACTATGAGATGTTCCAAGCATCCAAATTTCAGAAGAAAAAAAGAATAAAACACTGAGGAAACATAAAACGTCACAGAGGCCATATGTTGACCCATATTCTGCCCCACAGACATTGTTTTGATTTATTGATTATCACAATGCAGGGCTCCATTATCTGGCATTACACCATCTCTTAGCTCTAGGGTTTAGTGACAATGACATTACTGGCATCATCATCATCATTAGGGCTGTGCTCCGCTCTGTTTTGGGTCATAGAAGCGGGAGCGGAGCGGCCCGATTGGCGGAGCCGAATCAGGTCGGGGGAGCTGCGGATCGAGACGAAGCGGATCGAGACAAGCAGATTGCTTTGCCTCAATCTGGAGCTCTAAACACAAGTAAGTGTGGGGGGTGGGGGCTTACCTGGCGGTGCCAGCGGTGCAGTCCGTGCGGCAATGGTAGTGGAGCCAAGTAAGGTGGCAGGAGGGAGGGGGCTTATGTGCCTCTGGTGCAGTCTGGAGCCAGCTTCAACTGAGTCAGAACTCTAAGGGAGCTATCCAAGGTGCTGGAGCCTATCTGCCAAATGGGTTCAGCACCTTGGATAGCTCTGTTAGATCAATATTCTTTTCACCCAAGGACGAGATCCAAACAGCCCTTAAGCACGACTCCACCATTCCAGCGACAGAGGGTTCAAAAGCGCTTTATTGATTAGTAATCAAGGCCTGGTCTCTTCAAAGGGAGCAATCAGACAAAAGACATAGGGAATATGGTACAGTATTAAAGCTTTCAAGGGGCAGGGCCCAGTAGCAGCATTAACCAATCAGAACATAACACTGGGGCATAGCTAACTTCCCTTGCTCGGCTTCGTCCATTTTCTTCTGCTGCCCCTTACGCTTGGAACGCTCTTGCAGAACATTTGAGAACTACAAGTTCAATCGCAGCTTTTAAAGCTCAGCTAAAAACTTTTCTTTTTCCTAAAGCTTTTAAAACTTGATGTTGTGTGGACTTTATACTGTTAGTTTTACCCTACCCTGTGCCTGCTTACCCTACCCTGTGCCTGTTGGCATTCTCTTCCCCTCCTTATTGTTTTACTATGACTTTATTAGATTGTAAGCCTATGCGGCAGGGCCTTGCTATTTACTGTTTTACTCTGTACAGCACCATGTACATTGATGGTGCTATATAAATAAATAATAATAATAATAATAATGCTAAACAGTCCTGTAAACAATACCTTTGGCCTGACAGTAAGTTATAGAAGTTAACTTCGACACAGACAGCTGGAGCCGGAGCTCTTGTTTATATTAGTAATCAAGGATGCAAGGACGCACACAAGGAGACATTCTCATACAGGGCATTATGACATTTTGCTTGGTGTGCAATGGAGATTTTATAGTTTCCTGTTAAAAATGGAGGTGGTTATGCTAACAGCTCCTTTAGAATTCTGCCTTTTTCTGACTGAAACCCAGAATGGATTCACAGCCCCACTGAAATCTGAGCCACCAGCCTCCACTGTTAAGCCAGTGGGGACAGAAATAGCGAACTTAGAAGCTTGGAGGGATGGAGAAACAACAAGGCAGAAGGGAGAGAAAGAGCAAGGCTAGAAAGGGAGAGAAAGAAGACTACCCTAATATTTCACAAGGTTTTTATGAAAAAAAATTTTTATGAAGGGAGCGCAATTGAAGAGCTTTGTGGGCACTATTGGAGGTTCCTGTGGGCACCATGAGTGAAAGACATCCCCCACTCCTACCATGTGATTGGACACATGTAGACACCCACCACCATTCATTCATACACACGCACACACACACACCATTCATACATATACATTCTAGACAGTGCAGTGTGAAGGAGTGATCTTCCCTCACCTACTGCACTGCTCAGCTCAGCTCAGTGAAACCATTAGGAATAAATAGCTAAGCAATATAATGGTGTCTTGGGCTGCATTAACAGATCATAGTGTCCAGTTCACAGGAAGTAATAGTTCTGCTCTATTCTGTGTTAGTCAGGCTACGTTTGAAGTACTGTGTCCAGTTCTGGGTGCCCCCATTTAAGAAGGAAATTGACAAGACGAGACCACATCACGCTAGTCCTTTTCCAGCTTCATTGGCTGCCAGTCCAGGTACGGGCCCGATTCAAAGTGCTGATATTAACATTTAAAGCCCTAAACAGCTTGAGGCCATGCTATCTGAAGAAACGCCTCCTCCCGTATGTACCTGCCTTCGTCCCGTATGTACCTGCCTATCTTCAGAGGTCCTTCTCTGTGAGCCCCTGCCAAAGGAAGTGAGGCAAGTGGCTACCAGGAGGAGGGCCTTCTCTGCTGTGGCACCCCGGCTGTGGAATGAGCTCCCTAAGGAGGTTCGCTTGGCACCTACATTATATACTTTTAGACACCAGGTGAAGACCTTTTTATTCTCCCAGCATTTTAACAGTCTATAAAAATTTTTAACTTGGTGTTTTAAATTTGTAATTTTGCATTGCTGCTGTTTTGATCTGGTTGAGCTTTCATATTGTATTTTATATTATGGTTTTATACTGTTGTTTTATACTTTGAATGTTTTTAATTTTTGTGAACCGCCCAGAGAGCTCCAGCTATTGGGCGGTATAGAAATGTAATAAATAAATAAATAAAGTTGGAGCGTGTTCAGAGAAGAGCAACCAGGATGGTGAGGGGTCTGGAATCAAAGTCCTACGAGGAACAGTTGAACGAGCTGGGTATATTTGGCACGGAGAATAAAAGATTAAAGGGAAATATGATAGTGGTTTTCAAATGTCTGAAAGACTGTCATGTAGAAGATGGAGGAGATATGTCTTATGTTGCTCCAAAGGACAGGGCTAGAACCAATGGGTAGCTAGATAGATAAATTTTATGATTATTGATCAGACCTTACATGCAGATCTACAATACTTACACACAACATGTATAATTGGCCTGCTGGAGGAGATTCGTAAACTTAACTCTCTGAATTTAAGACAGCTTTAAAGACTAGCCTTTTCCAGCAGGCCTGCCCAGATGAATGTGAAACCAAGAATTTGATTTGTTGTACTAATGTTGTTCCATGCTTTGATCCAAAGGAAGATGCGGGTAAGAAATAAATTGAAGATGATGATGATGATGATGATGATGATGATGAAACTCAACCACCCCCCTGGTAACATGACCCCCAGAATATCACAGCACCTGGCCTTCTTATCTGTAATATGAGAGTCCTGATCAGATACTTACCTGGCAGGGGAGACATCACGTTCATAAACCAATGGGTGGAAATTGCAGGGAAGCAGATTTTGGCTACATATTAGGAGAAAGTTCCTAACTGAGAAAGCTGTTCAGCAGTTCAACAGGCTGGCTTAGGAGGTGGTGGTGGGTTCTCCTTCACTGGAGGTATTTATGTAGAGGCTGTCAGGGGTGCTGTTGCTGCATCCTGCAATGTGGAGTCTGCATTGAGCAGGGAGGTGGCCTAGACAATCTCTGAGGTGTCTTCCAACTCTATGATTCTAAGGAGGCCTAATGAATTTATTGTAGACTAGAACCCACTTCATGAGATTTTTAAAATTTACACTGAGGACATTTGCATTCGTTAAATAGTGCTGCTCTGTTATTGTAGCAATGATTGATTTTGCTATGCATTGCTGTTCCCATTGCTACTGTAATCTGCACTGAGCTCAAATTTTATGGAAAGGTGGCTGCAAGAAAGGCAAATGCTATTTTGGGCTGCATTAATCGAAGTATAGCTTCCAAATCACGTGAGGTACTGGTTCCTCTCTATTTGGCCCTGGTTAGGCCTCATCTAGAGTATTGCGTCGAGTTTTGGGCTCCACAATTCAAGAAGGACGCAGACAAGCTGGAGCGTGTTCAGAGGAGAGCAACCAGGATGATCAGGGGTTTGGAAACAAAGCCCTATGAAGAGAGACTGAAAGAACTGGGCATGTTTAGCCTGGAGAAGAGAAGATGGAGGGGAGGCATGATAGCACTCTTCAAATACTTAAAAGGTTGTCACACAGAGGAGGGCCAGGATCTCTTCTCGATCCTCCCAGAGTGCAGGACACGGAATAACGGGCTCAAGTTAAAGGAAGCCAGATTCCAGATAGTCATCAGGAAAAACTTCCTGACTGTTAGAACAGTACGACAATGGAACCAATGAACTAGGGAGGTTGTAGGCTTTCCCATACTAGAGGCCTTCAAGAGGCAGCTGGACAACCATCTGTCAGGTATGCTTTAAGGTGGGTTCCTGCATTGAGGAGGGGGTTGGACTCGATGGCCTTATAAGCCCCTTCCAACTCTACTATTCTATGATTCTATCCTCCTTCTCCTCACCACTTCTGTTGTCTGGGCCAAGCAAGAGGCAGGTAAAGAAGCAGGTTGCAATGGAGAACAGGAGGACCAGTGGGGCCTGAGCCAGGTGCCTGGCCATGCCAATTCTTGAGGTCCGCTCTGTTCAAAGCATGCACCAGTACAGGCGAGCAACTCCAATGCCTGCAGCTTCTGAAGGCTGACTGCTTACTGAAATTACTTATTGGCCAGGCTCATTTCATGACATTAGGTAACTATTATTATTATTATTATTATTATTATTATTATTATTATTATTAATTTATATATATAGCACCATCAATGTACATGGTGCTGTACAGAGTAAAACAGTAAATAGCAAGACTCTGCCGCATAGGCTTACAATCTAATAAAATCATAGTAAAACAATAAGGAGGGGAAGACAATGCAAACAGGCACAGGGTAGGGTAAGCAGGCACAGGGTAGGGTAAAACTAACAGTATAAAGTCTGCACAACATCAAGTTTTAAAAGCTTTAGGAAAAAGAAAAGTTTTTAGTTGAGCTTTAAAAGCTGCGATTGAACTTGTAGTTCTCAAATGTTCTGGAAGAGCGTTCCAGGCGTAAGGGGCAGCAGAAGAAAATGGACGGAGCCGAGCAAGGGAAGTAGAGGTCCTTGGGCAGGCGAGAAACATGGCATCAGAGGAGCGAAGAGCATGAGCGGGGCAATAGTGTGAGATGAGAGAGGAGAGATAGGAAGGAGCTAGACCGTGAAAAGCTTTGAAGGTTAATACGAAATTCCTCCATGTGCACCACCAGCAGAGGCTGGGACATAAGGTTCAAGGTGATAGATTACAGTTAGTTGAGCGCTCTGCCAAGTCCAGTGGAGGCTGGTGGCTCCAATTTCAGTGGGGCTGTGCATCCATCCTGGGTTTCAGTCAGACCCAGCCAGAACTCCAAAGGAGCTATCCAAGGTGCTGAACCCTATCCTTAAAATGAGCTCCGCTTTCTTCCTAGAGCAATTACTGTTCTGCATTTTTTCACACTACCACCCCAGTGAATTATTTCCCAAACTGGCAGGGCGTAGAGGGGAGCAAAAGAGCAAAGCTAGAAGCTGAGGGGCGGCGATGTGTGTGTGTGTGAGAGAGAGAGAAACAACAAGGTTAAGAGCAGTGAAAGGCCGGTGGCTCTGATTTCATTGGGGCTGTGAATCCATTCTGGGTTTCACTCAGAACCAGCAGAACTTTAAAGGAGCTGTCCGAGGTGCTGAACACGATCCCGCCAAAGGGGATCAGCACTTTGGAGAGCTCCTTTAGAGTTCTGGCTGGTTCTGACTAAAACCCAGAATGGATGCACAAATAAACCGGAATCGAAGCCACCAGCCTCCACCGGCCAAGGCAATGTTTATTATCTGCCCACGCGTCCTTGGGTATCACCGCTCCAGAGTCATCTCCGCTGCTGAGGCTTGCCCCATGCACGCTTTTTGCCCAGGCGGAGACTCTCTTTGCAGCCCAGCATCAACATAAGAAAAGCCCTGATGCTGGATGAGACCCAGGGCCCATCTAATCCAGCACAGCGGCCAACCAGAGGCCAACCAACCAGTACACGGTGCAACAGCACCCCTCCCACCCATGATTTTGTGAACCGCCCAGAAAGCTCTGGCTATTGGGCGGTATAGAGTAAGAGATATGCAGATGACACCACTTTGATGGCTGAAAGCGAGGAGGAGCCTTACGACAAAGGTGAAAGAAGAAAGTGCAAAAGCTGGGTTGCAGTTAAGCCTCAAAAAAACCAAGATTATGGCAACCAGCTTGATTGATAACTGGCAAATAGAGGGAGAAAATGTGGAGGCAGTGACAGACTTTGTATTTCTGGGTGCAAAGATTACTGCAGCTGCTGACTGCAGCCAGGAAATCAGAAGACGTTTACTTCTTGGGAGGAGAGCAATGACAAATCTTGATAAAATAGTTAAGAGCAGAGACACCACACTGACAACAAAGGCCAACATAGTTAAAGCAATGGTATTCCCCGTAGTAACCTATGGCTGCGAGAGCTGGACCATAAGGAAGGCTGAGCGAAGGAAGATAGATGCTTTTGAACTGTGGTGTTGGAGGAAAATTCTGAGAGTGCCTTGGACTGCAAGAAGATCAAACCAGTCCATACTCCAGGAAATAAAGCCAGACTGCTCACTTGAGGGAATGGTAGTAAAGGCAAAACTGAAGTACTTTGGCCACATGATGAGAAGACAGGAGACCCTGGAGAAGATGCTGATGCTAGGGAAAGTGGAAGGCAAAAGGAAGAGGGGCCGACCAAGGGCAAGATGGATGGATGATATTCTGGAGGTGACAGACTTGACCTTGGGGGAGCTGGGGGTGGCAACGGCCGACAGAAAGCTCTGGCGTGGGCTGGTCCATGAAGTCACGAAGAGTCGGAAGCGACTGAACGAATAGACAATAACAACAATTTGGTGGCCGTGGCTGCATCTTGTGGTAGTGAATGGCAGAGTTTAACTCTGCGCTTGTGTGCAGATAATTCCAGCCGGGCTGAGGTTTCTTGGCAGTGACAGCCCGGAGGGGGCGGGCGGTTGGTGCGGGCAAAGCGCTCGTGCTGCTGCTCGCGCCAACCCCTCCTTTCCTCCCTCTCTCCCTCCCTCCTCCCCCTCTGCCCGCTCCATGGCCCTGGTGAGACCCGCCTCTGGATTGGCTGACGCGGCTCACGCGAGCCGGAGCCGGCAAAAGGCGGCGGCGGAGACAGAAGGCGGAAAAAAAGGGGGAGGAGGTTGGCCGCGAGTAACCTCGGCGGCTCGAGCCGCCCCGCGCGACCTTTCTCCTGCATTGGCCGTGACGTGCGGCGCCTCCTCCCCCTCCGCCGCCTCCGTCTCCCGGCCCTATTTCTCCCCCACTGGCTCGCTCCGCCCTCCACCCCCCACGGCTGCATCCGCTGGGCCAAGATGGCGGCGCTGAGCAAATCCATCCCCCACAACTGCTACGAGGTGGGGCACACCTGGCACCCCCACTGCGGCCGGGCCTTCGTGCACATCACCCAGGGGGCGCTGGGGGAGTCGCTCCGCATCTACGGGACCCTTTACCTGGTGAGAGGCCCTCGGGTGGGGGGCGGCAGAGAAGGGCTGAGAGAAGAAGGGTGGCACCCAGGGAAGGGTGAGAGGGCAGGGGGTGGGCGAGGATGCCAGGGTGGGGGTGGGGTAAGTGGGAGGGGGTGGGGGTGGGGGGAGGACTGGTGAAGGGGAGGCTTTATGGAAGGAGGGGAGGGTGAGGGCGAAAGGATGCTATTTGGAGGCAGGAGGGGGTTAAATGGACCCCCCCCCAGGGGAAAGGGGTGGATGTGAAGGACTGGTGAAGGGGAGGCTTTTTTGGAAGGAGGAGAAGGTGAGGATGAAAGGATGCTATTTGGGGGCAGGAAGGGGTTAAATGGACCCCCAGTGGAAGGGGAGGGTGTGAAGGACTGGTGAAGGGGAGGCTTTTTGGAAGGAGGAGAAGGTGAGGGTGAAAGGATGCTATTTGGGGGCAGGAGGGGGTTAAATGGACCCCCCCAGGGGAAAGGGGTGGATGTGAAGGACTGGTAAAGGGGAGGCTTTTTGGAAGGATAACAAGGTGAGGGTGAAAGGATGCTATTTGGGGGCAGGAAGGGGTTAAATGGACCCCCAGTGGAAGGGGAGGGTGTGAAGGACTGTAAAGGGGAGGCTTTTTTGGAAGGAGGAGAAGGTGAGGGTGAAAGGATGCTATTTGGGGGCAGGAGGGGGTTAAATGGACCCCCAGTGGAAGGGGAGGGTGTGAAGGACTGGTGAAGGGGAGGCTTTTTGGAAGGATAACAAGGTGAGGGTGAAAGGATGCTATTTGGGGGCAGGAAGGGGTTAAATGGACCCCCCCAGGGGAAAGGGGTGGATGTGAAGGACTGGTAAAGGGGAGGCTTTTTGGAAGGATAACAAGGTGAGGATGAAAGGATGCTATTTGGGGGCAGGAAGGGGTTAAATGGACCCCCAGTGGAAAGGGAGGGTGTGAAGGACTGGTAAAGGGGAGGCTTTTTTGGAAGGAGTAGAAGGTGAGGGTGAAAGGATGCTATTTGGGGGCAGGAGGGGGTTAAATGGACCCCCAGTGGAAGGGGAGGGTGTGAAGGACTGGTGAAGGGGAGGCTTTTTGGAAGGATAACAAGGTGAGGGTGAAAGGATGCTATTTGGGGGCAGGAGGGGGTTAAATGGACCCCCCCAGGGGAAAGGGGTGGATGTGAAGGACTGGTGAAGGGGAGGCTTTTTTGGAAGGAGTAGAAGGTGAGGGTGAAAGGATGCTATTTGGGGGCAGGAAGGGGTTAAATGGACCCCCAGTGGAAGGGGAGGGTGTGAAGGACTGGTAAAGGGGAGGCTTTTTTGGAAGGAGGAGAAGGTGAGGGTGAAAGGATGCTATTTGGGGGCAGGAGGGGGTTAAATGGACCCCCCCAGGGGAAAGGGGTGGATGTGAAGGACTGGTAAAGGGGAGGCTTTTTTGGAAGGAGGAGAAGGTGAGGATGAAAGGATGCTATTTGGGGGCAGGAAGGGGTTAAATGGACCCCCAGTGGAAGGGGAGGGTGTGAAGGACTGGTGAAGGGGAGGCTTTTTGGAAGGATAACAAAGTGAGGATGAAAGGATGCTATTTGGGGGCAGGAAGGGGTTAAATGGACCCCCAGTGGAAAGGGAGGGTGTGAAGGACTGGTAAAGGGGAGGCTTTTTTGGAAGGAGTAGAAGGTGAGGGTGAAAGGATGCTATTTGGGGCAGGAGGGGGTTAAATGGACCCCCCAGGGGAAAGGGGTGGATGTGAAGGACTGGTAAAGGGGAGGCTTTTGGGAGGATAACAAGGTGAGGATGAAAGGATACTATTTGGGGGCAGAAGGGGGTTAAATGGAACCCCCCCAGGAGAAGAAGGTGGGTGTGAAGGACAGGTGAAGGGGAGGCTTTATGGAAGGAGGGGAAGGTGAGGGCGAAAGGATGCTATTTGGGGGCAGAAGGGGGTTAAATGGACCCCCCCCCCGGGAAAGGGGGTGGGTGTGAAGGACTGGTAAAGGGGAGGCTTTTTTGGAAGGATAACAAGGTGAGGGTGAAAGGATGCTATTGGCGTGGTGCAGGTGATAGACTTCCAGAGGGTTGGGGAGGAGGAAGGAGGGGATACTGGCCATAGGAGAGATGGGAGAAGAGGATGAGAAGTATGGAAGTAATTAGAATGGTAAATGTGCTGTATCAGATGCTTTCAGTTCATATGTGCCCAGTTATTCCCAAGTATATAACAAAAGGCTGTGAGGCAAGAGGTTATATATGAAGAGCTTGCGTTAGGGCTGATGAGTTCTGGGGGGTACACTGGTTGTAGGAGAGCAGGGCGGGGGGGGGGGGTATAGAATGGCCAGTGTATCCCAACTATCATGCCAGATTTCTATACCTCTAATTGCCCTGGTTTCACTCTCAGAGCAGTGAATATCACTGCTGACTTTCCTTTCTTTTCACTGTCCTGAATCTTTCTGTTCTTTAGCCATTCCCCACACCCAAAACTATGTACACTTTCTCCCCTTTCCTCACATCCTTTTGCTATCAAACATACCCTGTGTGTTCCCACTACTACTGCAGCTGGATATGATAGCAATAGGCTGTGTATTTTTACTTCTCACTCAGCTGTTGAAAAGATGGGAGATGTGGAAGGGGTGGGGGAAGTGGCAAGTGTCAGTGCACTGCAACAGTGCAGGAATCCACACCTGTGTTGGCAATTTGGGCGTTGCAAAGTCTATGTATAAATTAATGCATGTTTTTGTGGATTAGTGTACTTGCTTGCTTAGGGTGCTATTTGATTTGTACTGATTAGCTTTTATTCTATATTGTTGTTCTATAAGCTCCAACTTCCAGTTAATCTTTGTCTCGATGGATGTTGAAAGTGCAGTTTCAAGTGGAAAGGGCACATGTGACATAATGGTTAAAAGTGTGAGTTGGGAAACACAGGGCATGTCTACACCAGGGGAGGGGAGGGGGAGAATCTCACGATATGCTGATTGTGAGATCCTCCCCCTTAGTCCACACATGGCGTGCGACATCCAGGGAGGAAGGAGAACGTTGTGTCTGCCTTTTTTTTTTTTTTTAAAAAAAAAAGACAGGACCTGGAGCGCACCTGTGCTCCAGCACAAAAGTCATCCCAAGACTGCGGGAAAAATCAGGCTAAAAACCATCCCAGTAATCCTGGGGAAATGGAGGGATCATCCCTCCCTGCCCCTGGGATCCCCTGTGCGTCATGTGGACACACAGGGATGATCCCGGGGCGATCCCCTGGATAAGGCATCGTATGGACATGTCCACAGAGAACATAGGAAGCTGCCTTATACCAGGTCCGACTACTAGTCTATCTATCCCAGTATTGCTTAAGTTATTTTATATTTATTTATTTATTACATTTTTATACTGCCCATCAGCTGAAGCTCTCTGGGCAGTGCACAATTAAAAACCATAAAATACAAGTATAAATTTAAAACATTAAAAGTTTAAAAGGCAATATAAAACCAGCTACAATAAAGATCGGGGAAAGCCTGTGAAAAAAGGTATGTCTTCAGGAGTCGTTTAAAAGATATTGTTTTCTGCCTCCTGAATCGCACTAGGGAGGGTCCTCCAGAGGGTGGGTCCTGCCATAGACAAGGCCCGCTGCCGAGGTTCTTCATGGCGGCATTCCGTTCATCTCAGAATGGCCAGTAGGACCTCCTCTGAGGATCGTAGTTGTTGTTCGGGTCAAGGGAAGGTGGTCTGCTAGGTATCCTGGTCCCAAGTTGTTTAGGGCTTTGTAGGATAACAACATAACTGTGTTTGACTGGCAGCAGCTCACCAGGGTTTCAGATTGAGATCTTTTGACAACTACCTGCTTCAGTTGGACCCCCCCCCCCACAGGGCTAACTGCCATCTTCACCCTGTGGGGAAGAAGATGCGAGGGAGACTGGAGCAGGCAGGCACCATCAGAGCCTGCTTCAGTTGGACCCCTCCCATACAGGGCTAACATCTTCACCTTGTGGGGAAGAAGTGGCTGTTGGTTTGCCCCTCCATTGGGAGATGAGAGGACGGAGCAGGGCCTTCCCATCAGCCTAAGCAGTCTCATTAATTTATTTTTATATTCTCCCTCTTCTCTCCCCATACACTTTTCCTTGTGTGTCATGTCTTTTTTAGAATGTAAGCCTCAGGGTAGGGACTGTCCTCTTTATTGATACATTGTGAGGCGCTCCGAGAGCCTTTTGGCTGAGGTGCGGGATAAAAATACTCTAAATAAATAAATAAATAAATAAATACCTGGTCATTTTAGCTGGAGATGCCAGAAATGGATTCTGGGAAATTCTGCATGCAAAACATAATGTTCTCTATCCCTGAGTTTATGGCTCCTCCCCAATTCAAAATTGCTGTCCCCAATTCAAATCTTTAACAGAATTAGGATGCAATCTGTACACAGAGGATACCAATTATCCAATGCAGGGCGGAAGGCATGACAGAGATGATCTTCATCTCCCTGACTTCCCACCCTGTATTTTTCAAAAGCATTAGTGCTTCAGATGGGGAGGGAAGGAGGCTGAGGAGGCTCAGGATAGCTCATATCCTGGGCTTTCTGGTTTCCTCCCTCCCTGCCTACTAAACACCCCCTCTGAGGTTGCTTCTCAACCTTGAAGGGCAGCCGGAAGAGTTCTTCCCGCACCACTGCGATGGGGAGGGGGAAGAGAGGGGGTCAGATCTTCGACTCTTCCGAGGTGGGAACGCTGTCTCCAATCTCGGAGGGGTAAATCCCCAGTTTCTTATGGTCCCTCAGACAATAACTAGAAACCATAGGATTCCTCCTTCTGTTTGTGGCCAACGAGTTGTGTGTGTTTGCTATTATATGCACCATGGTGTATTTTATAGAAGATCCAAGATTCAGTTACCAACATGGATGAAAGGTGCCAAGGTGGGGACTTGAAGGACCAACCTACATTCAAAGTTACCAATATGCACTGTTGGTCTAGATGGGCCATTTGGCCTATGTTTTGCATGTCGTATTGTGCGTCCTTGTAAATATGTAGTCATTTCTGAGTACATGTTGTAATACATTCATACTAAGTCTTTTGTATGTACAGGGTAGATTTGCTAACACTTTTGATCTTGTGCAAATATTTAATTTGCTTGTAAAGAGCTGTTCTGTTTTGAAATAAACCAAGCTTGAAGGGAGCATATATCAAGTACAGAATGAAATGTACTTAAGCCATTGCAATCAATAGGCTCAGGTTGTAATTCTGTACACGACTACCTGGTTGTATGTCCCATTAAACTCAGTGGGACATTGTTGAGGCTTGGATTGTGACCAGATTTTGAAGAAAACCAGCTTGTTGCTTCATTTTCTGAAGAATATGAAGAGCTAGGACATGCCTATGCAACATAAGGCCAAAGGCTGATTGTAACCCATTTCCTGACTCTGTGTGATTCTCTGGAGGAGTTCAAAATTACATATACATTGTAGTCCCTTTTTATCTCTTTGCGGGAACATTTAAGGCCAAACAACATTTATCAAAAGTGGAGGCAGGGATGGAAAAATGTTTGCATCCATATATCTGTATTCCTCCACCTCCTCCTCCTTAGATTCGGAAGTGCATAGTAGAGTTGGCACCACTCTTTCTGTTGCAGACAGTCATGTTGCACAGCCAGCCTGCATCTGAGATTCCTTTAGTGTGCATCTGAGATTCCTTACTGGGAGAAAAGGCAAAAATGAGTGAGCATGGAGTAGTAGTTAGAATGTAGGACTGGGAGTCGGGAGATTCGAATTCTAGTCCCACTTAGTCATGGAAGTTCACTGGGTGACTTTGGGCCAATCACAGATTCTCAGCCCAACCTACTTCACAGGGATGTTGATGGGGGAAGAAAGGAGGAGGATTATGTATGCCGCCTTGGGTTTCTTAAGGAGGAAATATCATGGGATATAAATGGAATAAATAAATAAATAAAATAGGGTGGAGATATTTGTGGAAACAGAGAGGGAGACTGGGATGGGAGATGCTCCAACCTCTTCATCATTTTATTTGTATAAGAGCAGTATGTTATTTGCTGTTTTAGTCTCAATTCCTTTCCTAATTGTGCTTCATATGGGATTACCTTTTTCACAACAGCCTCACACTTGTTCAATATTTTCATCAAATTGTAAACCACAACCTCAAGAACTTTTTCTTGTCACTCACCGCTAGCTCAGCATCAGTGTATACATAGGGTGACCATATGAAAAGGAGGACAGGGCTCTTGTACCTTTAACAGTTGGATAGAAAAGGAGATTTCAGCAGGTGTCATTTGTATTCATGCAGCACCTGGTGAAATTCCTTCTTCACAACAGTTAAAGCTGCAGGAGCTATACTAGAGTGACAAGATACTAAGGAGGTCAGGGCTCCTGCAGCTTTAACTGTTGTGATTAAGAGGGGGATTTCACCAGGTGCTGCATGCATACAAATGACACCTGCTGAAATTCCCTTTTCTATACAACTGCTAAAGATATAGGAGTCCCCTTCTCCTTTTCATATGGTCACCTTACATAAAGTTGGGATCTTTGCCACCAATGTCCCTTTTGTTTGTCTCATTTGGGCAACATTTCTGGTTTCTGAAGGAAGCCCTCTTTTCTCTAATAGCTTCCTTGACACTGTTCATTAACCATGCTGGTGGTGACCTCTTGGACTTGGTGCTATCTTTCCTAACCTGTAGTATCCATTGTAGCTGAACTTCTGTTATTGTGATGTTAAGTAACCTCCAAGCATTTTGATGGGATGCAACCCTCTTGAGAGAAGTCCAGAGAAAGAAGAGTATGCACAATGGGGTGGTAAGATGCAGAGTGCTGTGGGGTAGAACTACTTGTGAAGCTTTTTCATTTAAATTTTGCAAAGTGGGAGGATGCCAATTGGGTAGAGAGACTTATGCAACTGGACCGGCTGAGAAGGTTGAAATATTTTAAAATACCTTATTCTGTGCCAGGGGATCACCCCACAGAGAAGTGGCTGTCCTGTGTTCGTGTGTGTATTTTTGTGTCTAGCTGGCCTTTTATGAGTGTCTGGCTGGCCTTTTTTTCTTTTTATGTTTGAATGAAGGCATTTCTAGAACTCAAAGTAAAGCTGCTGAGAAAACTTTAACCTCAATCCAGATTTGTTCATTGGAACTCTGACCCCTCATTCAAAGTGTTCTGCTTTTTGGATCCTGCAAGCCAGGAGTTTAAAATTCTTTTCTTATTTCCATAATCTGAGAAATGCAGGATCAGAGATAGTTCAGGAATTTTATGGGTGATATTTTGGATGTTTTTTTTGTTTTTTTTGTATATGGTAACAACAGTTCTTGAGGGTTATTTTTGTTCGTATACTAAAAAGAATTTTTAAATGTAAATATTCCAGTCAGTGTTAAAGTTTACTTCACCTTGACATGCTTACATGACATGGCAACAAATGCAGTCAATCTGACCAGATTTATAAAACCTATTTATGAAAGGAAGATGAATCACGGAACAGTTCCATGATCCAATAAGTGACAGAAAGTGTTAGGTTTTTGTTTTAACCTCTTCATCTCTTGAGCTCCAGCTGGCCACAAACTTAATTTTTTTGAAACATAAGATGGGTGTCAGGTGCAGCACAATTAGTCGAAATTTGAAGGGTGGTGTATGATATGAAGCTGGCTTTTTGAGACTTAAAAAAAAATCAAGTGATTGGCATGTGTTGCAAGTAGAACTTTTTAAAATCAGCATGTTAAGGATTATGCATTAGTAACTGAGGCATAAGAAGCAACAGGGTAGGTTGAAATGACAATTACCACAATGAAGAATTGTAAGATGTGGCATCCCTTAAGGATCAATTTTAGGGATGGGGCTATATAATTGTTCATAAATGATCTGGAGTCGGGTGACCAGCAAGGCAGTCAAGTTTGTGAATGAATCCAAGTTATTCAGTATGGTAAAAACCAAGTTGGGCAGTGGAGAGCTGTGAAAGGATGGCCCAGATTGCATGTAATGAAAACCCACGGGTTGTTGGGAAGGAATATGCCACCTCCTGCCTGCCTGCTGCTTCCATTTAATTCTCACTTTTGTAAACAACCGAGGAACGCCCTGTTGTGAACACAGAATGCCGGGTTGTTGAGGGGGAAACAAGCCCAAGTTTTAACTCATGATTTGTTGTTGGGTTAAAACTCCGGGATGATTTCTTCTTCATCAACCCACATTTCCAGGTTTCACATCATGGCAAATAACCAACGGCCGGGGTGCTCCTGTGTTGTTTAGAAAAGTGGGAATGAAGCAGTGAAAGGCAGTTTGTGGTGGTGGTGAAAAATGCGAAGTCTCTGTCAGGAATTATTTGGAAAGGGAACAAGTATAAAGCTACTATCCCAAGGAGACTGACTTTTTTTGTAAGAAACTTTCTTCGTTATATCCAAACTTGGAACTGTGGCTAGTTAAGAAACCAGGAACGCCTTGTGTCTAAAGCAATTGAGGCTTTTTAGTTTTGAAAAAAAATGACTACGAGGAAGGATGGATAAAAAATGGTGATTAATTTTTTTAATAAAAAAATCAGGTTTTAGAACATTTGTTGGATGTTTAAAATTTAGATCAGATTTATTTGGTTTTTTAAAATTAGAAATATTAACTTTTTTCATCTAGATTGGTCCATTTTTTTTAAATTACTATACCAGTATTAGTCTCTTAATTGAATGTTGTTGTTGTTGTTATTATTTATTTATTTATATAGCACCATCAGTGTACGTGGTGCTGTACAGCGTAAAACAATAAAATAGCAAAACCCTGCCACATAGGCTTACATTCTAATAGAATCATAATAAAACAATAAGAAGGGGAAGAGAATGCACCAAGCAGGCACAGGGTAGAGTAAAACTAACAGTATAAAAGTAAGATCAAAATCAAGTTTTAAAAGGTTTAGAAAAAAAGAAAAGTTTTTAGCTGAGCTTTAAAAACTGCGATTGAACTTGTAGTTCGCAAATGTTCTGGAAGAGCGTTCCAGGCATAAGGGGCAGTGGAAGAAAATGGACGAAGCCGAGCAAGGGAAGTAGAGACCCTTAGGCAGGTAAGAAACATGGCATCAGAGGATCGAAGAGTACGAGCGGGGCAATAGTGTGAGATGAGAGAGGAGAGATAGGAAGGAGCTAGACTGTGAAAAGCTTTGTAGGTCAACAGGAGAAGTTTATATTGGATTCTGAGGTGAATTGGAAGCCAATGAAGAGCTTTCAGAAGTGGACTAACATGGTCAGAGCGGCGAGCCAAGAAGATGATCTTAGCAGCAGAGTGGTGAACAGAAACCAACGAACTGATGTGAGAAGAAGGAAGGCCAGTGAGAAGAAGGTTACAGTAGTCCAACCAAGAAATAACCAATGCATGAACAAGAATCTTGGCAGAAGAGACAGACAAAAATGATTGAATCCTGACAATATTATACAGGGAAAAACGACAGGATGTAGATACTGCCTCAATATGAGGAATAAAGAAAAGCGAGGAGTCAAATATAAAGCCAAGACTACGAGCTTCCTTAACTGGAGTAAGTGTAACATCATTGACAGTAAGAGAGAATGAAAGATGAGAAGGTTTAGGAGGAAAAACAAGCAATTCAGTGTTTGCCATATTAAGGCCGTAGCTAGACCTAAGGTTTATCCCACGATTATCCCGGGTTCATCCCTGCCTGAGCGCTGGATGCCCTGTGTGGCACTTAGATGAACAGGTTTGACCCCAGGACAATCCTGGGATAAACCTTAGGTCTAGCTACGGCCCACGTTTCAAATGACGATGAAGCAACCAAGCTGAGATATCTGAAAGACATGCCGAGATACGATTATGAACATCAGGGGGAAGTTTTGGAGATGAAAGATATAATTGTGTATCATTGGCATAAAGAAGATATTGGAGACCATGAGATTGAATAAGATTACCTAAGGACAACATGTATAAAGAAAACAACAACAGGCCAAGCACAGAGCCTTGCGGAACCCCTACTGAAAGGGGAAAAGAAGACGACGAGCTGCCATTAGCCAACACGTTGAAAGAGCGACCCACTAGATAGGAGGCAAACCAGTTATAGACGGAGCCACAAAATCCGAGGTTGTGAAGGGAATCCAAAAGAAGATCGTGATCAACCGTGTCAAAGGCTGCAGTAAGATCCAGGAGAATAAGAACAGAATAAAGGCCTTTAGACTTGGCAATAAGAAGATCATTGGTAATCTTAGAATCATAGAATCATAGAATAGCAGAGTTGGAAGGGGCCTACAAGGCCATTGAGTCCAACCCCCTGCTCAATGCAGGAATCCACCCTAAAGCATCCCTGACAGATGGTTGTCCAGCTGCCTCTTGAATGACTCTTAGTAAGGGCTGTTTCAGTGGAATGCAAAGGACAGAATCCAGATTAAAAAGGATCCAGAGCAGAGTTACTAGAAAGAAAATCAAGACAACGAGAGTAGACCACACGCTCCAGGATCTTTGAAACAAAAGGCAACAAAGAGACAGGATGGTAATTAGAAAGAGAAAGCACATCAAGAGTAGGTTTTTTGAGAATAGGAGAGACTGAAGCATGTTTAAAAGCAGAAGGAAATGAACCAGAGGACAAAGAAAAATCAATAATATGAAGCAAGGAAGGGAGGATAGCAGGGATGTTGAACTTTGGCTTGAGCTATTAATATTTCACTTCTCATTCTGCCTTTATTGTCATCTTACTATAAGAAAAAAGGTATAGAAGAGCAATATGCTATCTTGGAAACTTCAGGGGAATAAATGTCAATGCTGAACTTGCACAATACGAAAAGAATATAAATTGTGGTGTGTCTCTTCCCCCAACTTCTTCTTCAAGATGTAAAATTTTATGGAGAGTCTTTAGTCTTCATAAATGTATTAGTAGTTTTTGTGTCTGCTGTGAAGCATACAACCAGAAATCAAGCTATCTTTTTGAAGCTGTATTTGCTGTTTGAGCTTGTGCGCCTTTATATATATCTACATAAATGGGCACATAGGAACTTCTAGTCCAGCACTCTGTTCACACAGTGGCCAACCAGCCATCAGCCAGGGTTGAACAAGCAGGACATGGTGCAATAGCATCCTCCCACCCATGTTCCCCAGTAACTGGCACCACAAATGAGAAGTCTTCCTCCCTCCCTTTATATACACGATCTGTTTGGAAATAGGATGGATAAAGGTAGATTGAAAGTGATACTTTTGAAGGGTGTTCACCTCTGCATGTTTTTTCAGAGCTTCTATTGAATTGAATGAGGATTGCAAGTAGGTTGCGTATGATTACCATCTTAAAGATCTTGTTTCCTTTACTCCATTATTAATATGCATTGCAAATGTGGATACCTTATTATCAAATGTAATTGCTAAACTTTGTGGGATCTTTAATATGAGTTTTGAAACTAGAGCACAAAGTACTCTGTGCAACCATTAAATATTATGTTCTATGCTAGCCTTCCCCAACCTGGTGCCCTTCAGATCATCTCCAACCAACACACCTGGAGAGCACCAGGTTGGGGAAGGCTAGCATAGAACATAGTATTTAATGGTTGCACAGAGTACTTTGTGCTCTAGTTTTAAAACTCATATTAAAGATCCCACAAAGTTTAGCAATTACATTTTATAATAAGGTATCCACAATTTTGCAATGCATATTAATAATGGAGTAAAGGAAACAAGATCTTTAAGATAGTAATCATACGCAACCTACTTGCAATCCTCATTCAATTCAATAGGAGCTCTGAAAAAACATGCAGAGGAGGTGAACAGAGGGGTGTGCAAAGTGGGTCTTTGCCTCAAAATTCGATCTGGAGCTCTGTAGAGGTGATTCTCTGCCTCGATTTTGGAGCCCTTCCCCCTCACTCCCCCTCTCTGAATCGTTGATTACCCTCGAAGAACTGTTCTGTATTCGGTTAACTGGTATTAACAGAAATGCTTACAGCTCCCTCATTTTTAAAGAAAAAGAGATAAAACTTGGCATGGTGATAGCTCTTAAGAAGGGCTTTAGCCATTCCAAGTTTGAATGAGATCAGTTCATGCTTTGATTTTTTAGGAATTTTAAAATGGAAATTAACAAAAATGCTTACATCTGCGTACTTTTTATAGATAAAGAGATGAAACATGGCAAGGTGATAGCTCTTAAGGAGGGCTTTAGCCTTGCCAATTTGAATTAGATCCATTCATGCCATGATTTTTTTTAAAAAAATTCCCCACTTCAGTCTTCTCCAACCTGGTGCCCCCCAGATCTATTGGATGGATCCCTCCTCCCCTGTACCCAGCCACTGAAATAAAGAGCCTGCCTGTACCTGACTCAGGTATAGAAGCTTTCTCACTCACCAGCCAGCCCAACAGCACTTTCACACTGGAAATGTGGATGATTGACTTCTGTGAGTCTGAGCAGAAACACGCTTCCTCTCTCCCTCCCGCACCGTGGCCAGAATCAGCAGCCAGTTAGTGTTTCCCACTTCCCTGAACACTGCGATTGGAGGAGAACATGGTCAGGGACAGCGCCGTGGCTATTCCTATTGGTTAGCCACAGAAGTCAATATCAAAGCTACCCCTCACCCTACTCAGTGTCTTACAGATATGGAGATATTCACTTTACACACACACACACACACACACACACACAGAGCAGGATAATTCCAGAGACATTAGAAGCTCTGATTGGGCACGTCTCTGCTCTGATATTAATTGATGGGTTTGGAAGTGGCCAACCTGCTCTGCAAGATTGAATGCTCTATGGATGTTTGTGGTTACCAGATAATTCCAGAGCGGAGTGCACAACCCTAGTAGCTAACCCTAACTTACATCTGAATGAAATGTAAGGTGGTAATGTTCCTTATAGGATCAACATTTTGGATAGCTTCATGGAAGAAGTTCTATTAAAAAAATCTCCCATTTTATTGGCCTTAACAATACTGAGGTCCATGAGTTGAGTTGATTGTTGACTGTACATGCTCAAGAGTTTTTAATACAGATCTCAGTTTCACTACACTGAGCCAGTAGGGGTATACCTCAGAGGGCATTGCTTTAAAGGATAAAACAGATGAGAAGATTCCTTTGTATGCTGCCCCGAGATCAGTGGAGGAACTGCAGGTTAAAAATGTAATACATGAATAAATGAACGTGGATTGGCATTTCTCTTACAGATTGCTGCAATTCTCCGGAAGCGAAAACTTGATTATTATTTGCACAAACTGCTCCCTGAAATCTTGCAATCAACATCCTTTCTAACAGCAAATGGAAGTCTATATATTGCATTTTTCTGCATTTTAAGGTTGGTTGGTTTGGTTCTACAACTTTGTCAAAAATTGAGAGTGGTGAATTGTCCTACTCCAAAACTAATGTTCACTTTGAAATTTATTTCTCTGTTTAACTTTCTTTAACAGGACTTTTTTGGAACAGGATTCATGAATCTCTGCGAAAAAGCCCCCCCCCCCCCGTTATTATTTGCTCTCCTAACTCATCCCTAGGCCTTATTTTCTGAGCTAACTAGTATAACATGCACATATTTTTCACTATTCTAGACATGGCAGTCAAGTGCTGTTTCCTATTTGCTAGCTAAAATGTGCTTGCTTTCCATCCTGTCAAAGCAAGCCCATTTTTCTGTCCAGGAAATGTCTTTTAACTCTTTCATTTGCACAGCTAAGCAGCTTACAACAACATCTTATGTCTGGTAAATATTTTATTTTGTTCTCTGGGGCATTATGAGCTTGAGAAGCTTTTTTAAAAACAGTATTGTCTTGCATATCCTGGCATATTTACCACTTTCGCTCTTAACATTTGGAATGAAGAATTTTCACTTGAGGAAAGTAGGAAAGGCCATCAGTGCAAAGTATAATGCTAATACCCCTCCTTTCCCTTCCTTTTAGTGGACTAGGAGAGCTAATCTAATCCCTAACTATGCATTTACCAAATTGTGTGCTGGGGGTTCATTAATATGTTGTAAGAAAGCTGCTAATATATGGTAAGAATCAATGAAATAAAGGCCCATCTGAACACAGAGAGCCTGTTTTCACCTCGTAGAGGGCGATAACTTCTGAGGGTTGGTAATTTGTATATGTGTGTGCATATGTAAATAAGACTCAGTTACAATTGGACCACTCAATTACTCCCAGTGCAAAGCTACACAAGAACAGCTTGCCTTCAGAGGAAGCTGCCTGCTTCATGTCAGGATGAGTCCCTGTTCCAGGTTTTCCTCTTTCCAGTCAGGAGTACCCTGAGAGCAATGACTTACTGTGCGCGTTTGGATGACACAATAGCCAACCCTGCCCTTATAACGCACTTCACGGATGAGTATTTGAATGTTGCGCTTGGGCGACATGCTAATAACTCATCTGTGGAGTAGGCTATAAAGGCAGGGGAGGAGGGGGGAAGGGGCCTCTCTCCCCCCTCCCTCCCCCCCAAATGGCAGCGCTTGTTCCCCCTTACCGTATCAGGGTGCCGCCACTCCATGGGGTGGGGTGGGGCAGGCGGAGAGAAGCTGATGGCTCTCCCCGGCTTCTGCATCAGAACAAATGGGCAAGGGACCGACGATGTTCTCTCTGGTCTTGAGTGTTAGAACTAATGGGCATGTCCCGGGAAGCGCATGGGAAACCGAGGATTGTGGTGCCCCACCAAGGGACGGCACAACAGGCAGCTCTCCAAGCACTTCCCAGGCTGGGATTATTTCTCCTGCTTATAGAACCCTGCTGGGCAAGTGCGGCAGAGGTTTCTGATGCTCTTGCCTTGTGGGCTCATCTACACCAAGCAGGATATTCCACTATGAAAGTGGCATGAAAGCGGTATATAAAATGTAGGAGCCACACTGCTGCTTTATAGTGGTTTTGAAGTGCACTGACAACTGTTGGGGCCCATTGACACCTACCATACACTGCTTTCATACTGCTATATCCTGCTTGGTGTGGCTCCTGCCTTTTCTATACCGCTTTCATACCACTTTCATAGTGGAATATCCTGCTTGGTGTAGATGAGCCCTAAGACTCTGTAGGCAGGAGAAATAATCCACGGGGCTGACAGCTGACACAATAATCAACGGTTGTGCAGATAAACAACTCTGCACAGCATTGATTGTTGGAGTTGGTTATTTTGTTGAAATAACCAACCGTGGGGTGTTTTTCCCCCCACAGACGACACAGTAGTCAACAATGGACTACTTCGTGTACCGTGGATTATTTAATCTGTTGTTGGCTATTGTGTTGTCTAAACCCAGCCCCTGAAAGACAGGGGATGGGCAACTACTTCTTTCACTAACCTGAAAAAGATCTACTTCAGTACAGGAAAAAGGCATGCATCTGCTATCAGCAGTCAGGACAGTGTTAAGGTTCAGGTTTATTTTTCTTTCTAAGCAACAGTTGTCACTCTTCCAGCTCAAGAAGTGAACCTGAGGAAAATCTTCGAAACCCAATATCGGTGAAGGGGAAAAAAAATGGTGGGAAGCTTCTTTCGGTTCTTCCTAAGAACAACATTGAAGTTGTATCACCGTAGAGAAACCTTATAAAGAAGTCCAGTCCTAGCCTACAAATATTTTACTAGCTTGCTTGTTTGCACATGCCTGAGTTAGTCATTTATGACCTAATAGTGGGGAAACTCAGCTTTTGTAATGTTTCTGAGCTTGATTGGTTGTCTGCTGACAACTCTTTCTCATCCTAGTCAGCCAGGCAAATGGCTATAAACCTGAACTGGAGGTTGCCACTCAAAATGCATACCAGTTGTGTGGTATAAGAAACATAACTTAAAATCTTAATCCTAGTCTCCAAAAGCTTGACCAAATTGGCTGAAGTGGCTTGTACCCTAGAGGAAGCGAATATCATAGTTATGGGTAGCCATGTTTAATAACATGTGAAGGATCTCTCTTCATAACCTCTGAGATGGAATAATTCCAGAAGGGGAGGAGGACGTGGTCGCCAAGGCAGGCAGGGCCCAAATTATTAAGGTCTTCTAATGTTTAAACCACCATCTTTTAATTGTGCCCTTTTTATTGGTTGCTAATAAACATTTTTGGCATAAGCTGGATCAACCTGCAATTTGTCCTGTGCTAACAAATATGTCTTGTCGCTATGAAAATGTACATAGTGCTTTATATCAAAGTAAGCCTTTGAAATATAATAGTTATAAAACTGATGTCCCTCCTGGGGTGTTATAACTATTAATTTTATGAGGTTCTTTGATGTACTTGTTAAGAAGAATCATGAGATGGCAAGTTTGGTGCAGCCTTTAAATCTGCTCTCTCTCTCTCTCTCTCTCTCTCTCTCTCTCTCTCTCTCTCTCTCATACACACACACACACACACAAGTTCAGGAGGCTTCTGGTGGAGAAAAAGAGTGGAAGCATTTTTTGCAGATTAGCCTCACACACTGGGCTCATCTACACCAAGCAGGATATTCCATTAAGAAAGTGGTATGAAAGCGGTATATAAAAGGCAGGACCCACACTACTGCTTTATAGCAGTATTAAAGTGTACTGCAGGTTCTTCTTCATGGGGCCTTCCTAGACCTGCCGGCTTACGCCGGCAGGGAGGCAGGGCCGAGGCGCGCTAACGTTAGCGCGCCTCCCCCACGCTTCCAGACGGCGGAGCCACAGGGAGGACGCAAGCCCTGCGGCGTCCGCCATTTTTTTTTTGTTTAAAGGGGCCGCGGGTGGCCCGAAGACTCCGGGAAGGTAAGTGGCTTTTTTATTTTATTTTTTTAAAACGGGGGGGGGGGGGGGGGCGGCGAAGGATGGGAGGGTGGGTGGCACGGGGGGATGGGGCGGCATTGCCCGGGCAAGCGCCGCTTGGCTGCTTGCTCAGGCGGCGAGTGGCGCGATCGCACCCGCCCTCCCCCCGTGCCACCCACCCTCCCATCCTTCGCCCTCCCCTCTCTTCCCCCCCGCCGATGGGCACAGCGCTCCTATGAGCGCTGTGCCAGGTCTGCGGCTTTTCGCGGCTCCTCACGAGTAAGCGAGGAGCCGCGAAAAGCCGCGGAAGTCTCCACACTTCCCCCAGCCCCGGCCTGAGGCCGGAGCTGGGGAAAAAGCGCACCATAAGCGACTTAGCTTATGGCGTGCTAGACCAGGCCTCACTGTGGCCTGCCGCCGGATTCCCCTGTGCGTCATCTGGACGCACAGCAGGGAAACCGGGTTGGAAGGCGCGCTAAGGCCTGGTCTAGCAAGGCCCATGGTCTCTGTGCATCACACTGATGGGCTCTGCGCCTGCACAGTGATCAGAGATCGCGAAATAAAATATATCCGGATGAAATAAAACGCCAAATGGAAAGAAGAATACAAGACGATAGAACAGTAGACAGAATAAAATGTATTTACTCCAAGCACTGCTGAAAGCAGAGATGTCCCTAAGTTGAATCTACCACAATGGAGGTCAACGAAGAAGTGAGGGGTTAGGGTGGGAACCCTGGGTATATATATAGGAGGGGGAGGGGTTCCTGCCAAAACTCTAGGCTATAGAAGTTTCCCGATTGAGTCTCCGCGCAGGTATGATGCATAGATGACCACTCAAAGAACTACAGTTACAGGTAAGCAACCTGACTATCTTCACTACTGCTTTATAGTAGTACTGAAGTGCACTGACAACTGTTGGGGCCCATGACACATCTACACCACACAGGATATAGCGCTATGAAAGTGGTGTGATAACGGTATATGGTCTGTGTCTGTGGGCCCCAACAGTTATCAGTGCACTTCAAAACTGCTATAAAGCAGCAGTGTGGCTCCTGCCTTCTATATACCGCTTTCATACCACTTTCATAGTGGAATATCTTGCTTGGTGTAGATGAGCCCAGTATCTCCCAACCGTACGGAGCAGATTTTTGAGATTTATAGAGGGGTGTGTCTGAAGAAGGATGGAGAAATGTGCAAAAAATGCCTCCCCACCCCCATTCCTCTGATGGAAATGTCCAGTGTGTAGAGTTCTATATATAAGTGAATGTGCTCTTCAGTTAGGTGCAAGCTATGAACCCTAATAATCTTGTAGCATAACAAATTCTGCACATTTAATTTTTCCAGGAGGATCCTCGGAAAATTCTATTTTTGGACTCCTGGTTTTGGTGCTGCTTTACCAGCTTCTTATGTGGCTATTCTTATTGAAAGAAAAAGCAGGTACGTGTTCATATATTCTTTACCTGCTTCCATTGCTTTGCTGTAAGTTGGACTCATTCAAGTTGCAGGATGCAGGAACATTAATTGATATTTAATTTATATTTAATTTATTTAATAGCTGTGTTAAGAATTTGCTGAGAGTAACAATATACGTGGTTACTTGGGGCCTTGCTAGACCCAGCTGGATAAGCCGGCAGGGAGGCGGGGCGACGGTGCACTAACTTTACCGCGCGCCGCCCTGCCTCCAAGACGCAAGACGCGCAGGGACTGCGGAAGTCCTGCAGCGTCGGTCTATTTTTTTGTTTGTTAAAGGGGCCCCGTGCGCCCCGAAGACTCCGGAGAAGGTAGGTGGTGTTTTTTTTTAATTAAGCCCCCCACCCTTTTTTTAATTAAGCCCCCTGCCCACTCTTTCCCCGCCCTCCCTCACCGTCCCCGTCTCCTGTGTCGCCCTCCGCCATCCCTCCCTGTCTCCTGTGTCGCCCTCCGCCATCCCTCCCTGTCTCCTGTGTCGCCCTCCACCATCCCTCCCCGTCTCCTGTGTCGCCCTCCGCCTTCCCTCCCCGTCCCATGTCGCCCTCCGCCATCCCCCTCTCCTGCCGGTCCGGCCTTCCCCCCCATCTCCCCCCCCTGGGATCCCCCGGCCCGATGGGCACAGCGCTCGTATGAGCGCTGTGCCCAGTCCGTGGCTTTTCCCGGCTACTCGCGAGTAAGCAAGTAGCTGCAAAAAGCCACGGACCTTGCTAGACGTTCCGCAGCCCTGGCCTCAGGCCGGGGCTGCGGAAAAGGCGCGCCTTAAGCGACTTCGCTTATGGCGCGTTAGGGGAGGCTTCAGCGCGGCCTGACCCCGGATTCCCCTGTGCGTCATCTGGACACACAGCAGGGAAACCGGGCCTCACAGCGCGCTAAGGCCTCGTCTAGCAAGGCCCTTGGTTTAGGGTTATACATATGAGCAGCCAGTGACTGTTAAGATCTTTGAAAACGATGGGGCCTCAGAAGGTGCTTCCAGAGGATGGGTATTCTGTATTACATAGGGCCCAGTATTCCCCCTTATGCCTAGTCTTCATCCCTTAAGCAATGGTGAACAAGGCAATGGTTATGAGCCTCCTGCTGTGTTTATACTGTCCCTGCTTTCAATTCATGATGCTCTTGCCACTTAATCTCCTCATGTCTGTCAGTCTCAGGTTTGTATCCCTGACCAGCAAAAGAAAAAGGAGAGAGAAGTGCTTGCAGCCCTCATAGCAGTATTGACCGGTCATCTTTGTGAAGGCTGGCTTTGTATGCATGTTCAGGAGTTGGAGACAGACAATTGTATATGCAGCCCTTATTGTGCAGTGTTAAAAGTGCTATGGGTGCTTCTGTGTAAGGGCCCCCGGCTCTAAGAATATTTGAGAATAGAAGACGTGTCATTTTCAGAATGAATCATGTGCACAGCTTTAAGAACATAAGAAGAGCCATGCTGGATCAGTCTAAGAATCCATCCAGTCCAGCGCTCTGTTAACATAGTGGCCAACTAAGGGCCTTGCTAGACCCTGCTGGATAAGCCGGCAGGGAGGCGAGGCGACGGCGCGCTAACATTAGCGCACGCCGCCCTGCCTCCTAGACGGCCGACGCGCAGGGACTGCGGAAGCCCTGCAGCGTCAGCCATTTTTTTGGGGTTGTTAAAGGGGCCACGTGCGGCCCGAAGACTCCGGAGAAGGTAAGCCGTTTTTTTTACTTAAACCGCCCCATCC
Source organism: Elgaria multicarinata webbii (assembly GCF_023053635.1). NCBI lineage: Eukaryota > Metazoa > Chordata > Lepidosauria > Squamata > Anguidae > Elgaria > Elgaria multicarinata. Next base: position 125,839,355 of record NC_086175.1, on the reverse strand, counting down.
AGTCCTGATCTCTTTCCATGCCTCCTGCCCACTCTTTCCCCTCCCTCCCTCTCCCTCCATGTGTCCCGTGTCGCCCGTCCTCCCTCTCCCTCCGTGTGTCCCGTGTCGCCCGTCCTCCCTCTCTCCGTGTCCCCTGTGTCGCCCGTCCTCCCTCTCCCTCCGTGTGTTCCGTGTCGCCCATCCTCCCTCTCTCTCCGTGTCCCCCGTGTCGCCCGTCCTCCCTCTCCCTCCGTGTGTCCCGTGTCGCCTGTCCTCCCTCTCTCTCAGTGTCCCCCGTGTCGCCCGTCCTCCCTCTCCCTCCCTGTGTCCCGTGTCGCCCGTCCTCCCTCTCCCTCCATGTGTCCCGTGTCGCCTGTCCTCCCTCTCTCCCCGTGTCCCCCGTGTCGCCCGTCCTCCTTCTCCCTCCCTGTGTCCCGTGTCGCCCGTCCTCCCTCTCCCTCCGTGTGTCCCGTGTCACCCATCCTCCCTCTCCCTCCGTGTGTCCCGTGTCGCCCGTCCTCCCTCTCCTTCCGTGTGTCCCGTGTCTCCCGTCCTCCCTCTCCCCCTCGGGATCCCTCAAGCCGGGGCTGCGGAAAAGGCGCGCCATAAGCGACTTCGCTTATGGTGCGTTAAAGCAGGCTTCAGTGTGGCCTGGGCCCGGATTCCCCTGTGCGTCATCTGGACGCACAGCAGGGAAACTGGGTCTCAAAGCGTGCTAAGGCCTCGTCTAGCAAGGCCCTAACTGTCAACCAGAGACCCACAAGCAGGACATGGCGCAACAGCACCCTCCCACCCATGTTCCCCAGCAACTGGTGTATATAGGCTTACTACCTCTGTTACTGGAGATAGCACATAGCCATCAGGACTAGTCACTATTGATGCCCTTCTGCTCCAGGAATTTGTATAATCCCCTTTTAAAGCCATGTTACTTGGTGGCCTTCACTACATCTTCTGATAGCAAATTCCATGGCTTAGCTATGCGCTGTGTGAAGAAGTCCTTTTCATCTGTCCTGAATCTCCCACCAATTAGCTTCATGGGACTGTAGTAGTATTAGGAGAGAGGAAGAAAAATGTCTCCCCCTACCCTCCTTTTCCCCAAGCTAAACAATCCCAGCTATTGTAACCTTTCCTCGTAGGGGAGATGCTCCCGCCCCTTGATCATTTTCTTTCATAGGGCACGCTGTCATAACAAAGAGCAATACTGTGGAAGGACTTTGTATGTCCTATTCCTGCTGTTGTTAGTCGTCATGTCAGCGATAGGACAAATGTTCTGTTGTCTGGGGGCAGTTGCTACTCGGTGTAGGTGACAAGGCCTACACCAAGGGGGTTGGACTCAATGGCCTTGTGGACCCCTTCCAACTCTGCTATTCTATGATTCTAAGGCAAATGCTAAGTTAAAAGGCCGTCCTAATGCCCTTCATCATCTCGTCTTCTCATGTATCCTTGCTTTTTCACCTCCTTGTCAAATAGTCACAACTTCAGAAGACTCCCAAGAATTCTTACAAGAACTTATTGTTACCTCTGTGTAATATGGGCTCTGCTTATGCAGAATCTGTATTGAGTGGCGTAAGGGTGTTCATCTGACAGATTCAGGAAAGATAAAAGGGAAGCACTACTTTCTACAGCACAGCACGTCATTAAGCGATGGAATTTGCTATCACAAGATCTGGTGATTGTGAATTTAAAATGTGTAATTAGACAGATTCATGGAGGATAAAGTCACTAGTCAGGCTGGCTGGCTATCTGATATCTCCAGGATACCGGTCACTGGGAAACAACTGTTGCTCCTATTTCCTGTTTGTGGGTGTCCCAAGAGGCACCTGCTTCACCACCGTGAGGAACAGGATGCTGCCTAGATAGGCCTTTGGTCTGATCCAGCAGGGTGGTTCTTACATTTTTACATCTTTCATTTAACTCCATCCTTGAGTTTAAATACTATCTTTTGTTACTTTCTTTTAAGGAAATGTTTGTATGGTGGATAATTGTGAATAATTCTGATTTTTATAAAGGTGTCAAGGTGGTGCTATTGGAGTAAATGTTAATAACAGAGTCTAGCCCAGTGCTTATTAGAGGAGTGAAACAGATTTTTTTGCAGATGGGGAAAGGGGTGGAACGGCACTCTGCCTTGGATAATTAAAACTCTTTCTCTCTCTCTCTCTCTCTCTCTCTCTCTCTCTCTCTCTCTCACACACACACACACACACACACACACACACATATACATACTTGCTGTTATTTTTATGCTCTGGACTGGGATGTTTCGTAGAGGATCTTCTTTGAGAACCATGGCTTTATAAGAATCCTCAAGAGTATTTGACCGGCCCATTTTGCCTCCATAATTTGATACATCATGCAGCTTGCCCCTACATTTCACTGGTCCAGAGATCATGACAGTACCCTTCATCTCTGTATCCTGTTGCACCGTTTGACCTCTGTACATATCTAAGGCTCCCGCCTGTCCTTCTCCAGTCACCTGCTTCTCCTGAGGCTCTTAAAGATGTCCTTAGGAATGAAGCCCATCCTTTCCCCTCCTGCTGTGTTCATGTTGTTCTCATCCATAGTTGCTCTTTACAACTGAAGGAGTCACTAGAGAGGGCGAAGGGGATTAGTAAGAACAGGTGCAGTATTCATGAACCGCTGCTAGGGTCCTTGAAAGGAAATAGGCCTGGCAAGAAGCTGGCATATAGAGATTGCCAAGAATTAAAGAAGGAAAATGGGCAGACTCTCTTCCCCTTCCCCCAGATAACTATTTGTTCTTGCTCTATCAGTCTGTGCCATTTACCTCTCCAAAATGTACAAGGATGGAGACGCTTCAAAATTTGCTGCGAGAGTAAACCGTAGAGGATCTCTCCCCCTCCTCCCATCCCCTCCCCCAAGTCACCTCAGGGTGAAGGGAATTTGAGTCCTCCCTTCTCCTCCAAAGCAACTTCAAGGAGTTGCGTCTCTGCTCAGTTCTTTCTCTTTCTAGAGAAAGGCTGTTTTGAAGGGGGACACGGGGTCAGTTTCCACTCCAAAATGACCATTGAACCCTATATGGCATTTTGAATTCCGTCAAAGAAAGGCAGGATATCACTGAAATAAATAGCGGTCGTTCCCTTTCTCCAAGCAGTCTTGGGAACTGCAGTTCTTTTAGGCATCTCAACCGAGAATTCTTAGTATCCTCATCAAACTACCATTTCAAGGTTTGTTTGGGCGTGGGGCGGATGGAAGCCATGAACGTAAATCTGGAGCAAGTCTAGTAGATAAAGTGTCAGAAAAGGAGGTGCTTGTGAAGTTTCTAAGAGACCTGGCTTCTGGCTCAAAAGACGGGCCTGGACTAGAAAGATGAGGAGCCCTTCTTCCACTGGATTTGGAATTTCGTCACATTATATATATGTCTTTATATTCAGGATAAATAATTGCCCCTTACATCCTGTTTGCAAGAGTATGATCTGGATGTGGAGTATTTTAAGTCATCCCTTACTAATGCAAGAAATAAAGACATCCCACTTTTTTGCATTGGTCCTTCTAAGTATACCATCGTTCTTCCATACACGTCTGTTGTCTGGGGCTATTTTGGGGGGTGGGGACATAGGGAAGGGCGAACTGGGGTTGGCTGTCATTTCCCCAGAGCCAAGGAATGTCGGGTTTGCATCTGGCTCAAGTAGCTGATCCTGGAGATTCCCCTTCCTTCCCCGCTCTGCATGCTGGAAATAGGGAACATGTGAAAGAGCGGACCAGTCTAGGAACTTACGGAGTTTGCTGCAGAGTGATCCCCTGCTCCTACTCACCCACAGCTAAGTTCTGGTGACTCCTCTTTGGGCAGCCAGCTGTTGTTCACACCTCCCCTGGCTGCGAGGCATGAATGATGTTAGAGCTGCAAGGTTAATCACCCTCTTCCTTTCCTTGGAGTGAGCAGCAGAATAGCAACTTGTGGCACATGGGGTTCTAGCTGCAGGCCTAATGCTGCCAGCAGGGCTTTGATTGGTTTGTGTCTCACGTAGTTTGTAGTGCTTACATTTTACGTTGTCTTTTGTTTGGATTATGCGTTCTAGTTGCACTTGCAACCATTAAATGTTTTGGTTCCATTCCAGCTCAGGTTCAGCTGTAACTGAAGTTGTTCTGGTTTCATAATAAAGATTTCATAATTGGATTGGCACTCAAAAGCAACCAGTTCAGTTTCATTTATACATGAGGCACATTATTTATAATTATTATTTTCACAGTGGAGTAGACTCCCTTATTACAGAGGCTTTAATAGTACATTTACCACCTACAGAGGTTTTCTGAGCACCACGGGGACTCCTGCAGTGCCCAGCAATGGTGTCATCTCCCTTTTCTTTCCTCCAGTAGGTGTATTGCAAACCCTTAGGTTTGTCGGCTCCTGTCCCATCAAGATTTGTGTTCCACACCTGTTTGTTTGAATGGGCACAGTTTTGATCCTTATTCCTGCTTGTCCTGTATTTCTGTAATCTTGCTTCCTGTCTTTCTGTTCCTGTTTTGGTTTCATTACAAACACATTCCTACTTTATTTTATGTTTACAGGTACAGTCATGGCCAAAATTGTGGACACTTTTTGATATTTTCATGTTTTGCAACTTTATTTATTATTTATTTAGAATATTTATATACCGCTCCCCATTGAAAAATTTCGGAGCGGTGTACAAGGTAAAATGAAAATAAAAACAGAATAAAACAGTTAAAACAAAATTTAAAAGAAGCAAAAACAGAGATTCAAGGCTGCATATTAAGGAAAGGCTTGGAATAAAGATGTTTTCAGGAGGTGCCAAAAGGAGTACAAGGTTGGTGCCTGCCTGACATCCAGAGGCAGGGAATTCCACAGGAGGGGCGCCACCATGCTGAAGGCTCTTGCCCTGGTGGATTCCAATCGGAGGATGGATCTAGGTGGAACCACCAGGAGCAGGCCCTCGGATGACCTCAGTGACCGGGCAGGTTGGTAAGGGAGAAGGCGCTCTCTCAGGTATCCTGGTCCCAAGTTGTTTAGGGCTTTGTACACAAGTACAAGAACCTTCAACCTGGCCCGGTAGCGAATAGGCAGCCAGTGCAGTTCCCTCAGCAGAGGAGTTACATGCTGGAAAGGGGCAGCTCCAGACAACAGCCGAGCTGCAGCATTCTGCACTAGCTCCAGCTTCCGGAGCAGCTTCAAGGGCAGCCCCACATAGAGCGCATTGCAGTAATCCAATCTTGAGGTTACCAATGCCTGTACCACCGTGGCCAAGCCATCCCTGTCCAGGAGAGGCCGTAGTTGGTGAACCAGCCGAAGATGGTAAAAGGTACTCCGAGCCGTGGCGGCTACTTGAGCTTCCAACGACAGAAATGGGTCTAAGAGTATCCCCAAACTACAAACCTGTTCTTTCAGAGGCAGTGCAACCCCATCCAGAACAGGCAATGAGCCTGTCTCCCGGACTCGGGAACCGCTCACCCACAGGGCTTCCGTCTTGCCAGGATTCCATCTCAGTTTATTGGCCCTCATCCAGCCCATTACTGAGTCTAGGCACTGGTCCAGGACTTGCACAGCCTCACCTGATTCAGCTGTCACAGGGAGATAGAGCTGCGTGTCATCAGCGTATTGATGGCATTTAGCTCCAAATCCCCTAATAACCGCTCCCAACGGCTTCATATAGATGTTAAATAACATTGGGGACAAGATGGTGCCCTGCGGCACTCCATAGCTCAATTGCCAAGGGGCTGAGGACTGGTCACCCAATGCTACTCTCTGAAAATGACCCTGTAGGTAGGACCGGAACCACTGTAACACAGTGCCTCCGATGCCCATCCCACGGAGTCGATCCAGGAGGATACCATGATCGATGGTATCAAAAGCCACCGAGAGATCGAGCAGGATTAACAGGGTTGCATTCCCCCTGTCCCTCTCTTAATAAAGGTCATCCATCAGGGCGACCAAGGCTGATTCAGTCCCGTAACCAGATCGGAACCCAGACTGGAATGGATTTAGATAATCAGTATCCTCAAAGAGTGCCTGCAGTTGCTCCGCCACAACCCTCTCAAGTACCTTCCCTAAAAAAGGAGTGTTAGCAACTGGGCGGTAGTTGCCTAATACCGTCGGGTCCAGGGTGGGCTTCTTCAGGAGTGGTCGCACTACTGCCTCCTTAAGGACAGCAGGGACCACCCCTTCCCGGAGAGAATTTAATTTTAATTTAACACTTAATTTTAACTTAAATTTAAATTTTACTGTTCTAACTCTGTATTTTAATCTTATATCAATTTTGCTGCGTGGTTTTATCCTGGTTGTGCTTTTTATACTGTATTTTGTATTTGTGCTTGTAACCTGTTGGTTGTTTTATTATGGTTTTAATTTTTGTGAACCGCCTAGAGAGCTTTGGCTATTGGGCGATATAAAAATGTAAGAAATAAAATAATAAATAAATAAATAAATAAATAATAATAAATAGAAGCATTTATCACCCCCTGGACCCACCCAGTCAGACCCCCTCGGCTTGCTTTTATAAGCCAGGAGGGACAGGGATCGAGAGGGCAAGTGGTTGGTCGCATTGCTGCAAGCACCTTGTCCACATCATCAGGCCGCAATAACTGGAACTGATCCCACAAAATCGGGCAGATGGTGGCATAGGACACCTCAACTGGAGCTGCACTAACAACAACGTCAAGCTTGCTCCGGAGAGAAGCAATCTTGTCCTCAAAGTGTGATGCAAAATGGTCACAGCGGGTCCTCGATGGGGCCAGGGCCCCATTTGCTGGGCGTGATGTTAGCAGCCCCCGGACCACCCGGAAGAGCTCCGCTGGACGACTACTCGAGGATGCAATGGAAGCAGCAAAATAAACCTTCTTTGCTGCCCGCACTGCCACACAATAGGCACAATTATGCGCTCTACAGTGTGCTCAGTCAACTTTGCAACTTTGCATGCTTATAGAAAATGTTCTGTTTCACGAAATTCAAATGTTTATATATCAATTGAAAGAGAATGTAATGCTGAATTCAATACAAAAAAACAGAATGCAAATATTTGCAGTACAAAAAAAGTTAACCTTACTTTAGTCTAAAAACAAACAGGTGTGATTGACTGAAGAAGCGGATTGGAATTGCAAATCCTACTGGCCAACCGCCGTCCTTGTTCTGGGGACCAGTCACATGGCAGTAGCTGCGGCACATCATTTTTCAAGTTGGGGAAAGTCAGTTTTGCTTTGTGTTCCGTAACTGGAGTGCAAATGGAGATTGTGTGAATATTTGAAGTATTTCTCAAAAGTGTACATACGTACATCATAAATGGAGCCATGGCACCAAAGAAAAGAGTTGACTGGACACCCAGGAGAAGAAGCAGGATTGTTGTATTATGTGAATCAGGTATTTCAATTGATATATAAACATTTGAATTTCGTGAAACAGAACATTTTCTATACATATGCAAAGTTGCAAAACATGAAAATTTCAAAAAGTGTCCACAATTTTGGCCACCACTGTACATTCTCATTGTACTGTACCTGTAAAGATAATGTGATAGACACCAAATTTATTGTATGTTGCTGGTCTTGTATTATATCACCTCACATACATGTTTTTTATGTTCACCACTTCCGTGCTGTTAACTTGTATATTGACCAAATCCCTGACACAGGCCTCCAGCAGTCTCTGGAGGTCAGAATATAGAAGCCTGTACAAACCCCAAATATGTTAAATTGGTTCAGATGTTGGTTTTATTTTATGTGCTTATTTTGATGGAGGCAGTGAATGTACCACATCAAGTGTTTTGTTTGGTTGAACCCTTATTCTAAACCGGTAACCTGGTTCCCTCCCCTTCCTGCTCCCAGTTCTGTTCTGGTTCCAGTTTAACAGAGGGCTCATCTACACCAAGCAGGACATTCCACTATGAAGGCAGTATATAAAAGGCAGGAGGCACACGCCTGCTTTATAGCAGTACTGAAGTGCATTGACAACAGTTGGGGCCCATGACACATACCACATACCACTTTCATACCGCTATATCCTGCTTGGTGTAGATTTGTCAATGGGCCCCAACAGTTGTCAGTGCACTTCAGTACCACTATAAAGCAGTAGTGAAGCTCCTGCAGTGCACTTTAATACTGCTATAAAGAAGAAGTGTGGCTCCTACCTTTTATATACCACTTTCATAGTGGAATATCCTGCTTGGTGTTCAAATTTTGTTCCGGTTTAAGTAAAATAAATTTGGTTCTGGTTCGGATTGACTGCCTACTTACAACTAAAACTACCTGCATAGTTGTATTTCTTTTGAGGCATAAATAGATCTTGACAATAAATAAGGTCTTTGAAAGGAGACTACACATTCTCAAAGTTTGTTCTGTGTTACTGAAGGGAGAATGACATCAACTGTTGGTTCATTCCTGAATAGGCTTTTGCTCTTGTTTGCTCCCATTTCTAATAGTTAAAACCTATTTGACATTCCTCGTTCTGTAACTTGTTTCCAGATGGTGGGTTGATAGGGTTTCTGTACGTTAGCTACTTAGGCACTATCGCTCCAATTGGCATTCTTGTTTCATTCCGCAAGTAGAATTGGGACGGCTACATATGTGCCAAGGACAATTTGAACTTCATTTTATGGCACGTCTAAAACTTCGGGAAAAAATAACGTTGCTTTGGGGGAAAAACACGCCAGTTGTTAAATATGAGCCAAAGCTTGGCAACAGATTTTCACACTGCATTCTAAAAAGCGTTTAAAAGCAGGGCCAGTTAACACCTCCTTCAAATTAGGATGGCTTCACACAAGACACTTTGCCAGTTGGGAGGCTGCTTGAAATTTCCTTTAGGGTGGCAGCTCCATATGGCAAATCATTTTATGTCTGCTAGCTCTTACAGGGGCAACAGTCCCCGTTGCTTTGTTTGCCTTCATATCCCTCCTGTTTTGGGGTCAGGCTCAGTGTTAGCAACTTGGGAAGGAGCACTGCAACTTTTCCCCATCATGGGATCTGGTCAGGGTAATGTGGAAAAAGCGGAGAATTTCTGGGCATGCAACTGGTGGAGTAATATAAACATTCACTTTACAACTCCTCTGATGTGGTGTTGATCACTTAAAAAAATATTATGAAAAATACTTTCCTCCAGGGCAGTGAACGGGGTTAAAAAAAGAATTTTTGTATGGTAAAATGAGTTTTTTTTCTCACTTCAAAGCTGTGTGCAAACAAATGCAGGTACTTATTAAAAAGTCTAGCTATGTGTTGAAGTCCATTCCCAGGCATCTGGTTCGTAAGCAATTTTGGTTTGAGGCAGAGTTAGATAAGCCTGTGATTTCAGTTCTGGATTTCCACCACTCCCTTAACATATGATTTTGGGTATTTTTCATGCTTTTGTTCAATGCATGCTCATCAAGAGGCAGCTGGACAACCATCGGTCAGGGATGCTTTAGGGTGGATTCCTGCATTGAGCAGGGGGTTGGACTCGATGGCCTTGTAGGCCCCTTCCAACTCTGCTATTCTATGATTCTATGATCCTCCACACAGGAGCAGGAGTCTGGTTGTTTTGCAGGAGAACATTCAGGCACATTCCTGAGTTTGCTGTCTTGCTATAAATCATTAACAGTGTAGGGAATGACTGTTGTCAAGTAGCCAAAACAGGAGTTGATATCCAGAAAGACTGACCAGGAGAAGAAGTAAGGGTGAACAGCAACTAGTCAGGGAAAGCAAGATGGGGCATCTGTTAAGGAGCAAAGAGTGCCCTGGGGTAAAAGCAAAGCAACTGTAGTATAGAAGTTATTTACTTACTTTGGGCCTTGCTAGACCTGCTGGGATAAGCTGGCAGGGAGGCGGGGAGACGGTGCGTTAACTTTAGTGTGCGCCGCCCTGCCTCCTAGACGGCCGACGCGCAGGGACGACGGAAGCCCTGCAGCGTCGACCATTTTTTAAAAAGTTTAAAGGGGCCACATGCGGCCCGAAGACTGCGGACAAGGTAAGGTGTTTTTTTTAAAATTTAGCCCCCCCACCCGCTGCTGATCCCTCCCCATAGGCCCCTGCCTGCTCACTCGTCCTCCCCGCATCCGCCATCCCCGATCCCGTCCCCGATCTTTGCCCCCCCTCCCTCGGCAGCCCCGTCACCGATCTTCTCCCCCGCTCCCTTAGCAGCCCCGTCCCCGATCTTTGCCCCCTCCCTTGCCATCGTCGATGTCCGGCTTCCCTCCCTCTCTCCTGGTGGGTCCGGCCTTCCCTGTGCCCCTCTCCCCCCCTTGTGATCCACCCCGGCTGATGGGCACAGCGCTGAGCGCTGTGCGCAGTCCGTGGCTTTTTGCGGCTACTCGCTCGCGAGTAGCCGCAAAAAGCCACGGAAGTAGCTAGACGTTCCGCAGCCCCGGCCTCTGGCCGGGGCTGCGAAAAAGGCGCGCCATAAGCGACTTCGCTTATGGCGCGTTAGAGGAGGCCTCAGTGCGGCCTGGGCCCGGATTCCCCTGTGCGTCATCTGGACGCACAGCAGGGAAACCGGGTCTCAAAGCGCGCTAAGGCCTCGTCTAGCAACGCCCTTAGTTTCTAGACCACTGGAAAGGTGCTTGGTGTTACGGGTTTTGGATTGATGTGCTAGTAATGCCTGACACTTTAGGAGTCTTGCTCACTCCTTTTAGTTCTTTCTTTCTGGGCACTGAGAGCCTTTCCCTTTTCCTCTGGTACTTTTTCATTATTAGTACTTCTCCAGATATTATGATCCTCTTGTGGAGGTTGCTACAAAAGGCATCTGTGTGATTGCTTATGTGGTCTCATCTACACCAAGCAGGATATTGCACTATGAAAGTGGTATATAAAAGGCAGGAGCCACATTACTGCTTTATAGCAGTATTGAAGTCCCCTGACAACTGTTGTGGCCCACTGACAAATACCATATACCGCTTTCATAGCGCTATATCCTGCTTGGTGTGGCTCCTGCCTTATTTATTTATTTATTTATTTATTACATTTTTATACTGCCCAATAGCCGAAGCTCTCTGGGCGGTTCACACTTTTATATTCTGTTTTCATAGTGCAATATCCTGCTTGATGTAGATGAGGCCCATCTGTGAAGACTCACTATTCAGTGCTTGTTACCATTTGGATCTTTCTGCTGCATGTCCTTGAAGGTGGCTGGTACAGAGACTCTTCATGCCCTTAGAACAGGGCTGGGCAACCTGTGGCCCTCCAGATGTTTTGACCTACAACTCCCATCAACCCTACCTAACACAGACAATGGTGAGGGATTATGCAAGTTGCAGGCCAAAACACGTCGAGGGCCACAGGTTACCCACTTTGTATCCACATGGTTATGACCTCTGAGTGGAGACACCATCACATGGAGGCATTGTTGGAAATGATGGGACTGGACAAATCTGAGTTTAAATCTGCCACTCAGCCATGAGGTTCACTGGATGATCTTGGACCAATCTCTGGGCCTAACCATCCTCACAGGGTTTTTGTAAGGATATACTGTGAACACTGTGTATGCTGTCCTGACCTCCTTGAAGGAAGAATGGAACACCGATGGCACTACCAGTAAGCTCATTACCGTATTTCTTCAATTCTAAGACACACTTTCCCCCCCATATAAACATCTCTAAAAACGTGGTGCGTCTTAGAATCACGGGTATGTCTTGGGTTTTTTTTCCCCCTGTTGATGGTACTGAAATTAGTGTGCGTCTTACAATCGATGGCGTCTTACAATCGAAGAAATACGGTATATCCCTATATTAGAACTATGTTAAAGTTTGCTATATGGACAGTTTCCTGATTGGCGAAACAAGGTATGCTATGAGAATTTATGCATCAAGAGAAGCTAAGTTCAAAGGCCTACATTAATAACACAGGGTTTGGTTTGCATTATTTATTTTGCAAATGTTACTATTCTTCATAATCCTGGCTATGCTGTTTATGGGAGGAGTGAGGAATCATGCAGGGCAATAAAGCTGCCTGTTGGTCACTGTAAATTTTATCCAGACATCCCTCTGGCTGCTGTGACTCTGGGCAGTCGTCAATGGCTGCTATGTACATTCAAACCTACCAACAGACATAAGGAAAAAGAAAAAAAGCTGAGGTTCCCAGGAAGTGGAGTTATCTGCTCAATAAAATCGGTGCATTATGCCGAAAAGAAGATGGTTTTACAGTAATCATTTTGCTTCTGAATTCATAAACATATTGGAAGCCAGGAAGGGATAAAAACTGGCTAATTCGTTCTTCTGGGGAGTCCAAGCGTTCTGTCCAAGCAGATGTTTAATTCGGTCTTCATTTGGAATTGGAAGGGCTTTGATTGCTTCTACGACAAGTTCATAGAGGTCCGGGAATCCCAAGAAATATAAGAACTTGCAGTGGACCAGCTCAGCCAGTTGCTCCAGGCAGTTTGTGGCAGAATTGGAGTTCTCCTTGTTGAGGGCCACCATCACTCTAGGGATATGCACCCCGGTTGTGGAATGAGCTCCCCAGAGAGGTCCGCCTGGCGCCTACACTGTACTGCTTTCGTCGCCAGCTGAAGACCTTTTTATTCTTTCGTATTTTAACACTTAATTTTAACTTAAATTTAAATTTTACTGTTCTAACTCTGTATTTTAATCTTATATCAATTTTGTTGCGTGGTTTTATCCTGGTTGTGCTTTTTATACTGTATTTTGTAATTGTGCTTTTAACATGTTGGTTGTTTTATTATGGTTTTAATTTTTGTGAACCGCCCAGAGAGCTTCGGCTATTGGGTGGTAAAGAAATGTAATAAATAAATAAATAAAAATTAATAAATATGCGGGAGAAGCTTAAGGGTTAAATGTGGCTTAGTTTTGCGCTCTTCCTGCTGTCCGATATCTCACGGGCTGGCCAGTCATGAGCCAGTATGATGTAGTGGCTAAGGTGTTAGACTGGAAGTTGGGAGATCTGGGTTCTAGTTTCCACTCGGCCATGGAAACCCCCTGGGTGACTTTGGGCTAGTCACAAACTCTCAGCCTAACCTACCTCACAGGGTTGTTGTTGTGAGGATAAAATGGAGAGGAGGAGGATTATGTACGCCGCCTTGGGTTCCTTGGAGGAAAAAAGGCGGGATATAAATGTAATAAATAAATAAATAATCCTTATAAACATATTTCTGGAGTTTTAAATGTACCTAGCAATTAGTAACAAATAACCATTTAATATCAGTGGACAGCTGTTTTAAGTTGCCTGTACGCATTTGCTTGTATACCGTCCATTGCAGAGTCTGAATTCAGGAATAAAATACTTGTAAATCAAACCTCCATTTTAAATGCTCATTTTTTTAGGTTATAGGCCAGACTTAGTGTGCCCAGTACCAAGTATTTTCCAATTGTATCTTTAGGAAAATATAGAAAATAAGAAGTACAAGCTAGCAAAATGCTTTGCACACACTTAACTGAAAGCCTACAATGGGCTAGCACTGAAATAGCCAGGGTTATCAATGAAACAAAAGCTGTGCATTAATCACAATAATCAGACGGACGTTTTGTGCTCACTAATAGAGCAAACTGATTAACTCCATATGTATCTTGCTGTGTGATCCTAAGCATGTTTGCTCAGATGTAAATTTCATACTGTTCAATAGGACTTGTTCCTAAAGTTTGGATAGGGTTCTAGGCCTAACTGTGTTTACACCATTTGTATACTAGCAGAATATCTCAAAATGTTCTGGGTGGGGTATATATTGAGGGAAGGCGTGTATTTTACAAGAACACCTGGGGTGCACACATACATGGTGGAATCTGTCAGTAAGAACCACCGAACGTCAGGATCACATGACAGGGGTTACAGTTGCGGCAATGGTGTCCTGAAGTGACACCATTGGGATATATGGAGCACATCTGTTGACCTCAGCTATTGGGAACAGAACTGCCTCCAATCAGTATAGCTTCTTCTTGGGTTAAAATAATAACATAAGAAGAGACCAAGGGTCCATCTAGTCCAGCATTCTGTTCAACCTTCAACTGCCCACAGGAAATCCACGGGCAGAACATGAGTGCAACAGCACCCTCCTGTCCAAGTCCCCAGCAACTGGTGTACTGCCTCTGATACTGGAGGTAGCATAAAACCATGAGGACTAGTAGTCTTGATAGTTTCCTTGGGTTGTGTTTCTTGGTCACACTAGAGTATGACAGAACTTTGGCATCTAGCCCCCCCTTTTTTGGGGGGGGAAGATTAACAAGAAGACAGGGAGAGAGACATTCCCCTCTGGCAATTGCACTTCCACAAGAGATCGTTTTTGGAGATAATTGAGTCAGATTGTAAAGAGGAAGTGTCATTTTGTAGTTCTATCTGAAAAGATCAGTGGGGAGGGTAAAGAGCAGTGAAGCAATCCTCTGTCTGTCTTGACATTCTAGCATTACAGGTTACATGGTGAAAGCTTTGGTGCTTCTCTGCACATTTCTTTCTTCCACCATATGACAACAAGCTGCCTTCAAACTATACAATGTACACTGTTAGTGTAACTTTTTACTAGTCAGGTAACACCTAGATCCAAGAGACTGGGTGCCGTTTTTTCTTAAATATTTGGTAGATTATATATTGCTTTTTGGTACTAAGCCATCATCATTATTAGCCTTCAACAAGCAACCGGAGTTGCATGCTACTTAATTTTAGCATAGTTCAAAGAAAGGCAATTAGATCTCTCTAGAAGCTAATTGTTGAATTATTTGCTTAATGAGCCTAGCTCTCTGTGCCTTTCCTCGTTTAATTACACCACTATGAATTCCAGTAAAGAAACCTAATTACAACTAATCAAAATGAAGTTCTAGAGTGGCTTTGATGGGGGGGCGTGTGTCTCTGTGTGTGCGCGTGTGTGCGCACGGCTTTTCCTTCTCCCCATTCAAGTGTCCTCTAGGCAGAATTAGTGTTTACTTAGTGGCTGTTAACATTATAGTGGCGCCTGTCTCGTTGCTGTAGAGCAGGCTATGTCATTGGTGCCATTATAAAGCCTTAAGCTGAGGTTTTATAATTTGGCTATAAAAACGTACCTTAGGCTACATCTCACACCTTCTGGTTCAAAAGCCTTCCTTTTGGGGCAGGGGTGGGAAAGATACTGTAGGCTTAACATTTGCAGGGCATTTACGAAGTTCACTCCAGGCTTTGGGGTGGAACCTTTGACACAATCAGCTTTCACCGCTGCCAGCCCTCCAAAAGTCTTCACGTGCCTCTCCTTAAAAGCCGTGTCTTAACTTTCATAATACATGAATTTAGATGTGTGCCTTATAGCACTAGAATTATGAAGGCTCTATGTATACGTTTATAATCAGCTGTTCTATTTTTGAATTTTAACACTGCAGAGTTTCAAAGTTGGTTGCCCAGGTGCAGAAAGAAACTTTTTCTTAACAGAGATTGATTGTATAGCATACTGTTGTTACTGATTATGGTATGCTACTTATTAAATATACCACAATATGTGTGCTATAAGCTAAACACCACAAAATTGCTGTGGCTTTTGTGGATTTGACAATTTAAACACAAATTGTTCTTAGTCTAAATGTTATTGCAAATTAATGTTTGTGGCAGTATGGTATATTTAAACTTCCCTGGCTAATGCCATAAACTGTTTCCTCTTCTCCAGAACTTTTGTGTAACAGCTATTCTACTCCAGAATAGATTTATTTAAGCTCATAAATCAGTGGTCTGGATGAAATAAATCCTGCCCCAATTGTGTATTGTGACTGCTGTTTTGTTGTTGCTGTATTTTTCCAGTCAAGGCATTCCAGCCTATTAGATGTGTGGTAGCATGATTTCTTGCAGCAAGTCTTGTCATTCTATGGCTAATGCTACCTGTGATTTACGTTCAACTTGGTGTAGACATCACTGTGACCATGGTTATCATTGAAAAGAGAAGGGAGGAGGGAATTCAAACAAGAGTGAGAGGGAAGAGAAGAGAGTTCACAACCCATTCCAATAATAATAATAATAATTTATTTATTTCTTACCTGCCTCTCCCTTTGGATCAAGGCGGGGAAAAACACTAGTACAACAAATCAACACGTCTTAAAAATTCTTGGTTTCACATTCATCTGGGTTGGCCTGCCGAAAAAAGTTAGTCTTTAAAGCTGTCTTAAATTCAGAGAGAGAGAGAGAGTGAGAGAGTGAGTTAAGTTTACGAATCTCCTCCGGCAGGCCATTCAACAGTCTGGGGGTGACAGAAGAGAAGGTCCTCTGGGTAACAGTTGTCAGTCTAGTTTTGGCTGACTGAAGTGAGTTCTCCCCAGAGGACCTGAGTGTGTGGGGTTGACTGTATGGGAAAAGGCAATCCCGCAGGTAACCTGGACCCAAACCATTTAGGGCTTTACTTTGTACTTTGCCCGGAAACTAATTGGCAGCCAGTGGAGTGATTTTAACGTTGGGGTAATATGCTCACCCCTAGATGTACTGGTGACCAATTTTGTCATATTTTGAACTAGTTGAAGTTTCCGAACTAGGTACAATACTATCCCTAGGTAGAGCGCATTGCAGAAGTCAAGCCTTGAGGTTACCAGCAGGTGCATTACTATCTTTAGGTCTTCTAGAAAAGGCCGGAACCGGTGCAATAGCTGAAGCTGATAGTAGGCACTCCAGGCCATCACATCTATCTGGGCTGTAATTTGGAGCGATGGATCCAGAAGCACCCCCAAGCTGCAAACGCAGTCTTTCAGGAGGAGTGTAACCCCATCCAGAACTGGTTGACACACCTCCAAACCCAGGTCAGAGCCCTTGACAGCAAGCACCTCTGCCTTGTCTGGATTCAGCTCCAGTTTGTTTTTCCTTATCCAGCCCATTACCGGCTCCAAGCATTCATTCAGAAGAGACACACTATCCTTAGCTGATGCTGTTATCGAGGGCATAGAGAAATATATTTGGGTGTCATCGGCATACTGATAGCTCCCTGGCCCATGCCTCCGGATGATGTCTCCCATTAGGCTGCAGAGGAGAGAGAGAGAGAGAAAGAGAGAGAGGGTTGGGGTTGGAAGGGGAAGCAGGGCCATCCCATCATCTCTGCTGGGATACCGGCTGCCTTTAGCTCTTCTTCACTTGTCACCTAGACACAGGGATTCTACCAGTTGCTCCTCATCTCCCTGAACTGTTTTCATACCCAGCTGATTGTTATAAGAACTCTGTAACTTTTAAGAACTGGTGCCTGAGTTTGCTTTTTGCCTCGTCCTTCCATATTGCCTTTTCTTTCTCCCCCCCCCCCCCCCGTGTCTTTTAGGCTGTAAGCTTAAGGGCAGAGAATGTCTTGTTTTTCATTGGTTGGTAAGTTGCTCTTGTTGGCTGAAGATAAAACTTCTTTAAATGAATGAATAAAGCCTGTGAGCACTCCTGATTTCTTAGCTGTGGTTAAGACCAGCTAAGACCAGCTAAGACCAGCCTCTGCAGGGCTGTTGATCTGTTGGAAAAGGTCATTTGGGAACCTCATCTGATTGTTGGTGGTGGCAGATCCAATGAGGGCGGAGCCAGTGCCAAATTGGGTAGAATTTGCAGGATTACATAGCAACCGCCACCTCTGCACAACTCTATCTCTGTCTGCTTCAGTTTTTTTTCTCCATTTCCCCCCTCCATTAACACAGGTCTGAACTGATTGCTTGCAGAGGGCTGCATGAAATTAGCCTGAGGGTTCATGCAGCCCTTGTATTGCAGATCCCCCACACCCCAGGGTTAAGAGATCGTGAGATGTTAACATTTGCATTTGGCCTTGTGAAATTCAGATACTCCTAATTTTAGAGCAGGCTTCTGTGAAGATGGGCAAGTATTGAAAAGAGTAACAAAGTGGTAGATCCAACTGATGTAAACACACACTTCCTGGTGAAGGTACCTTTATAAATGAGGACCGTGTGTAATCCTAGCCTAAAGCAAACCAAATACCAAAGTGAAAGTGTAGAGTCAGTTTTAAGCTTTTGAAATCGTGGGGTTTTTTTTCTTTTCTTTTTCCAGAGGCAAAAAATGATGGATGCCTGCATTTCACAGAAAATAAACTTGGGGAGCTTACCATCAATTTTGCTTGCCTTTGAAACTCTCCCACTCAGTGTGTAGAAGAGTACAGAAAGCCTTTGACCATCTAAGCAGTTTTCATAAAGGTCCTGGGAATTTTTAGATGAATGGTCTGTACCAATGATGTAGGAGTTTCTTGTCTCATCTTCAAAGTATTTGAACCCTTCAGTGTTGTTATAAAGGTGGAGGAGGAAGATTAGTTGTTTTCTCACATCAGGCTGGTCCATTCCTATTTGGTATTTACCCTTTCTCAAATATCCTTTCATCTTGTTGGTTCGATTCTAGTACTCATTTGTTCAAATAGAAATGCATCCTTTGAAGGGATCTCTCTTTCTCTCCCTCCCTGCTCAAGTTCTAGAGTACTCTATAAAAATTATGAGTGAATTAACATCCAATTAAATCCCTTTCTTTTTTTAAAATAAAATAAAATATGAACCTCTTCACAGGGCTTTCAAATCATTTCAAATTCTTCTTATTGTTAGTAGCCATCCTGTTATATAGATCTGTTAAATAAAATTCCCAGAGTCCAGTTTTACTATTTTAGCCTACATCACCAAATTTTTAAGAACCAATCTTCCACAATGCTGAAAAAAATATTTTGGTTTTCTGAGTGCCAGTATCAAATGATATGAAAATAGATTAGACCTGAATGAGACCCAGGACACGTGGAAAGTGCTTTGGAGGTCTGTCCAGTCTTCTCAAAGGAAAGTTCTCAATGTACTAACCTACAGCTGTATTTGTGATGGATCAGAAGCAGCAGCAGGAGAGGTTTCCTGCAGGCAGGTCCCCTTTGCAAGAGTTTCTCCGTGGAGGAACCCGAAAGGGCAGGTTCCCTTGGTTCACTGAGTGGCGGTCAAAGACTCTCAAGACACAATTTCTCTCATCTTGGAAAAGTTTTATTACGAGCAGCCTGCAGTGCTGCAAGGTGGCAAACCCTAGAGGATCTGAAGGACTGCCCACTAGTTGTAGGCAACGCTAAGATAGGGTAACATCCTCAGAAGCAACAACAGAACTTTCTCATATAATAAACCAATCAGAATACAGTTTTGCAATACAGTAACCAATGATAGACAAGGCATTTATGCATGTGCAGAGTGCAGATAATTCTAAGACTAGAAAAACAATACGTAGATGGGTATTGCAATCCTGGAACATCTGTTCCTTTGTGGTTACTACTCTTCCTGTCCTCGCTGGGAGGCTCACACTCTGCCTAATGTGTCAACACTTCTTGTTGGTTGAGCAAGTGTTGCTCAATATATTTTCTATTGCCGTTTGGGTCAAATTGCTATAGAACTTAATTTCTAATAGAAAGGGCTTACATCAAAACAGGGTGGGCACAGATAAAACAGCCCATTCACACATTTCCTCGACACCTCCCAAAAAGAATTACAACAAGCTGCCACCATTCAGGTTAAACCAACTGACACATTCTAGCTTGTCCTGTGGTGTTCATAAGCTCTTCTGTCAAGGGCACCTCTAGGGAAAAATATAAAAAGCAAGGCGTTTTGAATTTACTTGTCCAAAGTCCAGAAGATCCAAAATTTAACAAAACCTTCTGAAATATCCTAAGAACAGAAATGTTTGCATGTAATGGTGGCAAATCTTGGGTTGTTTAAACTCGGTATTGTCACGGGTGAGCGAAGCAGTGAGTCATGTGCTCATTGCTTCTGTTTTCAATTACCAACCCAGGAATGCCTTGTTCCTGGGTTGTTCCACGACATAGGTTAAACGAGTTTCCAGGTTCGCACATCACATCACAACCCAGGAATGGGTTGCTCCTGCGTTGTTAACTGAAAATGGAAACAACAAGCAAATTATTTGCTGCTTCAAAAATTGCCACTGGCAATTTTTAGGTTTAAAAGCCAGGGAATTTCGCCGTTAAGTGTGAACCGGCTCACAATCTTGCATGTGGGCAAGGTTTAAGTGAGACATTCTGTTTTAAAACTCGTTAGCGAAATTATGTCATATAAAAATAAGTTTTTTGGGGGAGGGATGAGAACAAGGAAGAAAAGGGATAAGTAAGGCAAGAAATCTAAAACGCAGACTTGCAAATAAAAATTACTAAAGTCAAGCTAACTTATTTAATACATTTTACTGCTTGAGTAGAATATGCAGAGTTCCTTGTAGAGCAAACATTTCAAGATTCAGATGTTTCCAGGAAGAGAAAATACTGAGGTGATACTTCACCTGTTTATATGAAATTGAGACCAGCAAAATCCAGCTCTTTGGTGGAGATGGCTGCTGGAGGTTGCTTCTACCTCCTTAATAACTCTGAACTTACATTATAAAAGACTCAGCCAGTTTAGACCACCTGCAGCATAGTACAGAAAGGATTTTAGAATCTTTAGAATCTGGAGTCTAGATCAGCCTTTGCCAACCTGGTGCCTTCCAGATGTTTGAGACTTCAACTCACATCAGTCTCAGGCAGCATGGGGAATGGCCAGGAAAGCTGGGAGATATAGTTCAAAACGTCTGGAGGACATCGGGTTGGGGGGGAGGTTGGTCTAGATGTTTGTGGTAGAATAAAAGACAAGGTATGTGTCTGATGTAGATTTCCAGAAGAGTACCTTGGTTGTTGATGCTCTAGAACAGGGGTGGGCAAGTTCTGGCTCTCCAGATGTTTTGGTCGACAACCCTCATCATCCCTCAAAATTGGCATGCTGCTTATGGCTGATGGGAGTTGTAGGCTGAAATATTTGGAAGGCCACAAGTTACCCACCCACTGTTCTAGGTAATGTTATCCACCCCTGCGTCAGAATATAGGATTGGCCACAATATACCATGTTATCTGTCCTATTGATCGCCCCATATCATATAGGCTTTAGTATATCCTAAGGTAAGCATGAGAGCAAACAAGGTGTGACATGTTTAAGGTTCTACACAATATGGCAAATAGATAGTAATCTATCAAGCAGGTGAACTAACTTTTTCATAGCCACTTTCTTAGGCCAGTAGGCTAGTTAGCTTTTTGAATTAACCTGGTGCACCTCAACTACCACAATACATTCGCTATTTCCTTCCATGCTTTTGAATTATTTGTTTTGTTGTTTATTCGTTCAGTCGCTTCCGACCCTTCATGACTTCATGGACCAGCCCACGCCAGAGCTTTCTGTCTTATAGCCTCTATTAATATTTGTTCTGGAGCTTTATGTCTCTCTTAGATCAAACTGACAAGGGGATTGTTCCCTGTGTTTTGTCCTTTTTTTGTAAACACTGGTACAGTATTTTCCAGTTGGAAGCTATCAACAATGTTTTTTATTTAAATGTATTTATACCCTATTGTTTAACACATTGGTTCCTTTAGTGCTTTGGATGGAGATTATCTTGCATTCCAGATCTGCATGCCGAAAGAGTTTTAAGTTTCATCCCACGCTTTACAACCTCCTTTCCTTTTTGTAAATTGACTTGCATCCCATGGCACCATTTACTACCATTTTCTGTTTTATAAAATCAAGGTAGAGTCTTTGTTCAGCATTTGTGGCATACATATAGTGCTTTTAATCCTGCAGTGCATCCTTTTCAGGTATTCTCTTAGGATGACTAGAAAAGAAAGATAGATAGATGCCAATACTACTGCTTGAAATACTATCCTGAGAAATGTGTAATGAGTCCAGTATTATGGCAGTATACTGTAATCACTCATTCTTCAATAGAGTTTGTGTTCATGGTTTGTTTAATTAGTAGAATATCCATGGATCATCTGTTGTTATAGATCACTCACTATATTCAAGTGTAGCTTAAAAATTACAATGAATTTAATATCGCTTAATATGGTATAAAGTTAGTGGGTTTTTTACCTTTTGTTTTTACTGTCTTTAAAATCCCAGGTCAAAATAAAATCTCAGTCCATTCCTATAAACTTTGTGGCTGCTAGCAAGGACTATTTCTCTATAATAGTGGGTTGCCCACCCTTGCCTTAATGCAAGCATTCGATAGAAAGAATGTAAGGAGACAGCGAGAGAACTACCTGTGTCCTTCTCAGATCTAAAACTTTCCACTTTGGTAGCAAGATCATACCTCTGCTCTTCCAGGTCCCTGGGCCAATTAGAGGTGGGCAAGTCATGAATGACATCATGCCCCAGAACAAATTAATTACACCTGGTAGGTAACAGCAGTTTTAATGTTTCAGTGTTGATTTTGTACTTTTTTAAAATATATAGTTTTATTGCTTTTATTTATTTATTTATTTATTACATTTATATGCCACCCCATAGCGGAAGGTCTCTGGGCGGTTTACAAAAGTTAAAAACAGTAAACATTAAAAAGTATACAAAATTTTAAACCATGAAAAACATAAAAACAATAGTATAAAAACAACAGTATCCATTTAAAAACAACAATTCTGGGGTCCGTTGAAAAACAAACTTAGTGTTGTTAAATGCCTGGGAGAAGAGAAAAGTCTTGATCTGGCACCTGAAAGATAACAGTGTTGGTGCCGGGCGAGCCTCATCGGGGAGATCATTCCACAGTCGGGGGGCCACCACCAAAAAGGCCCTCTCCCTTGTTGCCATCCTCCGAGCT
Organism: Elgaria multicarinata webbii; assembly: GCF_023053635.1. NCBI lineage: Eukaryota > Metazoa > Chordata > Lepidosauria > Squamata > Anguidae > Elgaria > Elgaria multicarinata. Next base: position 125,816,960 of record NC_086175.1, on the reverse strand, counting down.
TCCCTCGGAGTAGGCACTCGGAGGAGGACCTTAGATGTTGAGCACAGTGTACCGGTAGGTTCATATCGGGACAGGCGTTCCATCAGGTATTGTGGTCCCAAGCCATGTAGGGCTTTATAGGTTGTTGTTGTTTTTTGGTTGTGCGCTGACTTGGTGATATTTGTGGAAAAGCAGTACATAAATATTTAAATAAATAAATGGAAAATCCCATGGCAGCAAGGCACAAAATTGGTTCGTTTATAACCATCAGGATTAAATAAAGGAAATGCCACATATACATCTGTCAGGTAAGACAGACAGCTTTGTAAACTTTGTTTCCAATATGAAATTTTGGTCACCGTAAAATGGGATGACAGTAGCAACGTGAAACAGGCCAGGACCATCATCAAATGGATGAAATGCTAAAATGAATTTTATGGGCAAACTTGAGTATGCAACAGTTGATATGTTTTCTTTAGCTGTGCAAAATTGTCACTGTTTTCTCATGCTATAGTTAAGCTGTATTACATTACAGCAAGGGTGAGCAACTTTGGGTGGAGCCAATTACTTTCCTCCCTCCCCCCCGCCCCATGGGCTGCGCCCCTCTGAATCAGTGGCCTTTTTAAAAAATAGTCTAACCATTTCAGGGCTCTTAGGACAAATTAGCTTGCTTTCAAGCTAAATTTGTCATCAGTAAGCCCCTGTACCATTAGGGTTTGTTTATTTTAAGTCCTGACTTTTTGGGGGTAATAGGAGCAGTCGGGGCTGCGCTGGGGGTCTTGGGGGGGTCTCATGTGGCCCCCGGGCTATGTGTTGCCCCCCTCAGGCTGTATATTGTCCACTACTGCATTAGTGGACAATATATCATTTGTAATATTGGCTCAGCAGTACTACAAACGAGAAGCATCTCGGAATTGTTGTAGATCACAAGCTGAATATGAGCCAATGGTGCAATATGGCTGCAAGAAAGGCAAACGTTATTTTGGGCTGCATTAATAGAAGTATAGCTTCCAAATCGCATGAGGTACTGGTTCCTCTCTATTCGGCCCTGGTTAGGCCTCATCTAGAGTATTGTGTCCAGTTTTGGGCTCCACAATTCAAGAAGGACGCAGACGAGCTGGAGCGTGTTCAGAGGAGGGCGCCAGGATGATCAAGGGTCTGGAAGCAAAACTCTATGAAGAGAGACTGAAATAAGTGGGCATGTTTAGCCTGGAGAACAGAAGATTGAGGGGAGACATGATAGCACTTTTCAAATACTTGAAAGGTTGTCACACAGAGGAGGGCCAGGATCTCTTCTTGATCCTCCCAGAGTGCAGGACACGGAATAACGGGCTCAAGTTAAAGGAAGCCAGATTCCGGCTGGATATCAGGAAAAACTTCCTGACTGTTAGAGCAGTATGACAATGGAACCAGTTACCTAGGGAGGTTGTGGGCTCCACACACTAGAGGCATTCAAAAGGCAGCTGGGCAGCCATCTGTCAAGTATGCTTTAGGGTGGATTCCTGCATTGAGCAGGGGGTTGGACTTGATGGCCTTAGAGGCCCCTTCCAACTCTACTATTCTATGATTCTATGATAAAGCAGTTCTTTTTTCCCTTTTTCATAACTTGATGACTTACAGTGATTTGCAATATTTTGAGGAGTAAGCTTTTTGCCCATCCTGATCAGGTTTTTTCATGTGAATATCAGTCTTAAACAGCTCTCGTTCTGTATCCAACTGTAATATTCCGTCTCCTCCCTCAAATGCATTTTGGATGTCTGAAGTGGTGACTGAAATTATAACCGGGATTCTGTAAACCATGTGTTGTGATAGATACTTGCTTTCATAACAACTTATGTTTGGGTTCTTTTTATATTGAAAATTCACTGCTCAAGTCTGTGTTTTCCGTTCTCTCTTATTTTGAAAGCTTAGCTGTTCTTGTTGGTTTTAAGTGAACTTTTGCACTGGTGTCTCACTGTCAGACTTCAGCTGAAAGTAGGAAATAGGTGGGTGTGAGTGATTAAGCATAACCTAAACATCAACCGTAATGCTTTGTTATTTCAGACTTCCTTCCCACCCCCATCATAGTTCTAGTTCTGGAACTGTGGGCTGCTTAGTTAGACAGCTGTTTGGAAGATAAATGGGTGATTTCTTGATTTGATTGTGGCTTTGAACTATCCACAATTTGTGCATTTGATTTAGTTATGCAGGTTAAGTATTTTACTTGTTTTTTTTAAAAAAAGTCTGTGTTTGTAGATCAGATTCTACCTTCTGAAGCAGAGCTGTGACGAACAACTTCATGCAATCATGTTTTTGTTCAGAAAATAATGGCTATATTAGCTTTCTGTTTCCTATTTAAGCCAATGAAGTTGAGGAATTTTTTCCCTGTAGCATGAAAACCAGTCATTTATCACATGTAATTTCTTTAACTGAGATAGATTAAAGCTGGATATAGTCCAAACCCCTAGAGAGGTACTCTATGGTGGTCACTTAGCTCAGCCTGACATCTTGGGGGAGTGGCTCAAGGGAGGTGGCCATGGCTACTGATGATGGCCGCAGATAGCCCCATGCTCAAAGAGGCATCAAGCATAGAATCCTCTTGCCCATTGCCCTTTGAGTAATGCCAGGTGATTCATTAGAAGGGCAGTTTCCATTTGCTTCAGTCCGGGAGCTGGGCAATGAATTGCATACATGATATAACTATTCTGGGGATGGGCACTGAGCAGAAATTTGTATGTCTGTCACATGTTACTGTTAAATATGTTGAAGAGTATTACCAGATTGAGGTGTTGCAATTATTATTATTATTATTTATTTATTTATTTATATAGCACCATCAATGTACATGGTGCTGTACAGAGTAAAACAGTAAATAGCAAGACCCTGCCGCATAGGCTTACATTCTAATAAAATCATAATAAAACAATAAGGAGGGGAAGAGAATGCACCAAACAGGCACAGGGTAAAACTAGCAGTATAAAGTCAGAACAAAACCAAGTTTTAAAAGCTGTAGGCGGTTCAAGGAAAGTTGAATATAACTGAAATAGTTGTTCTAACCTGGTTTAAACAAGGGAATTCACCTGGCTGGTTGAAGACCAAAGATGGACATGAGATTGGGAGGGGCAGTGGCTTTGGCATGTAAGGTCTAAGATTTAGGGCATGTCTAGACCAGGGCCTGGAGTGGGGAGGGTGTCGCGATATGCTGATCGCGAGATCCTCCCCATCAGTCTACACGCGGCGCACGATGTCCCAGGAGGAAGAGGACGTCATGCTCACCTTTTTTTTTTAATAGAAAATGAGCGCTGCAGTGAAAAGGTGCGGGTTTTTTTAAAAAAAATCCTGTTTCCCCCACCCCCGATGGGCATGGAGCTCCTGAGGAGCTCCATGCCCCATGCCCGGTTCCCGGCTCCTTGCGGTTACTCACGAGGAGACGGGATGAAACTGAAATGTGGCCTACACCTCCCACAGTCTCGAGATTATCCCGAGACCGCGGAAAAGTTGGGATAGAAGTGTGGGGCCATATCCCAGGGAAAGGGAGGGATCATCCCTCCCTGTTCCCAGTATCCCCTGTGTGTCATGTGGACGCACAGGGACTATCTCGGGACAATCCCCGGGATATCGTCCCATCTAGACATGCCCGTAGAGTCTGTATGGTGTAGTGATTGGAGTTTCTGACAAGGACATCTGGGCTCAAATCCTCAGTCTGGTTCTTTGCCAATCACTATCTTGCACCCTAACCTACCTCATAGGTTAAAAACTATGTTCCGCATGTGGTGTTCCATGAACTCCTTAGAGCAGTGTTGTTCACTATTTTTCAAAATGGGAGTCACTTTGGCAAAACAACTTCAATGTGAGGGCTACAGTAACTAAGACAGAACAATGCAAAAGGAAGTGCTAAAGGATGCCTGTTGCTCCTTGCCTTTGTTCATGTAGGGTTTGTCCTCTGCCATTGCAATCCTGCTTGCTTATTTGGGGTTTATTGTATTTTTGGTTTTGCTCAATGAAGCTATTGCGGGGCTGTGGTTGGGTGTATGGATGGGTTCCTTAGGCATGGCAATGGCAGCTGCTGTGCGCAGCATTGGAGCTGAGGGAGACAGAGGGGAACAGCAAGTCTTCATGTACTTCTCTTGCATATGCAGCTAAGATGGCAGAAAAGGAGCATGAGAAGAGGTTTTTTTTTTAAAAAAAATCCTTATTGACATCTTACTGAGCCAATATCCAATCCGGCTGTGAACTGTTGTGCTAGCATGGAATGTAAATTTTGTGCAGCAGCTGCTGACTTTTTGCTGGTTCTTGCCCTACCTTTTCCATAGAATTTGCCTGCTACTCTGCCTTTCCTCTTTTGCCTTTCATTTCCTTCCCTTTTGTTTCCTGCTTGCCCCTCTCCTTGCCTCCATGTTTGCTCCTAACTTTGTTTGCTTGTTTACTCCTTGCCTCCATTGGGTGAGGATGTGAATGCGCCTCTTCCACATATGAAGTGGGCATTGGCTCTCACAGCCAGTCCAGGGTATGCGTGGAAAGCTTTTGCAGCCACTGGTAGCCAGTGGGGGGGGGGCAGAAAGCTCTTGTGGCGAGGAGCGAGAGCAACTGTTGGAGGGGGGTGGAAAGGGAGAGCAGCACCGGGTGTGGGGCTAGCAATGTGGCAATACCCACCAGCTGCTCACCCAGGGTGACTGGGAGCTAGCACTGGCTTGCAGGCCTTGCAGTGAAGAATACTGCCTAAGGGCTCATCTGCACCAAGCAGATATTCCACTATGAAAGTGGTATATAAAAGGCAAGAGCCACGCTACTGCTTTATAGCGGTACTGAAGTGCACTGGCGACTGTTGGGGCCCACTGACACATACCCTATACTGCTTAAGAGAAAGGGTCAAGAGACAAATGTAGTGGATTTGTGTTTTTAAAGTACAAACCCAGCTTCTTAACAAGTAGCCATTACAAATGCTGACGTATTGCTGTACTCTTAACAAACTTGTCAAAAGCAAATCACCAGTATGGATGAGTTCGAAAGTAGAGTTGGTATTTTCACTCCTCTGGCTATTGAGCAAAATTATATCCTGGACATGGAGTGAAGTTGTTGGCTCTAGGGTGTTTGAGGTCATAAATCATCTGTTAAAGCTCAGTATGTCTTAATAATTACTTTGTGTGTTGTTTTCTTCCTCTAGGAGAGGGCTGCTTACAATTTACATGGCTAATTTGGTAAGTAATACTGTTATGATACATCTTTATATTAAAATGGAATCATTATGTGAAGTATTTTTTTTTAAGTCCTGCTTCCATTTAATGTGATGCAAAGCATAAACTGGTTCAGCTGTTACTTAGATTTCACCCATGAATTAAGTGATCCTGAAGGGTGTCAGCCATATGAACCGAAGTGAAAATCTTTTTATATTTACTTTTAATATTGCAAACGAATGGGTAAACTCTGCTTTTCTTTCAGATAATTCACGCATGCTAAAATAGGGTGTTTGTCATTTGTTTTTTGTTTGTTTACTGTTTACTATCTGCTCATTGTATTGCAATTCAATAAGTGAATTTCCATATTCTTTTGATGTTCCTTCCTTGATATGTCCCTCTGGAGTCCAATCATTTTGAGATGCGTTGTAACTTCTGATGTATAGAGGACTATAGAATTCCAGATAATGCTTGAAAACACACTATCTGCTTCTGAGCTCCATGCCCTTTTAATGACATTTGAGATGTGATTTGCTCAAATTTGAGGTTTGTTTATACTAGATCCACTCAGCTTGTGAACCAACAACCTGAGTGCAGTCCATCAATGGGTACTGTGGCTTGTTGGTGCTTGAGAAACAAAAAGCAGGATGTGTTCAGGCCTAGTTCATATACTAGGCATAGTGGAGCTTTTGAGAACTGTGTGGACCATCTCTGTTATTACTACTGGTCTCCTCATGTAGTGACAACTGGACTTCTGAGAGAGAAAGATTTGTTTTATTGATTATTAAACATTTATACCCCACTGCCTTGCATCAATTTACAGGCACACATGGTGGCTTACATTAAAAAATAAAAACAACAATTATCTCCCCCCTCCACATGTTTGGTTCATTTTAAGTATTTGCCCAGCTGTGTGGGAGCGGTTCTTGGATGAATTAAGATATTTAGGAGGAGCCCTGTGTGGCAATCCTTAAGATTAGCAAGCAGTTATATTTTAGGAAGATGACCATCAGTTGTGTTGTTTAAGATTGTACTACCAGTGAACATAGTGGATATTCAATATAGGGTGACCATATGAAAAGGAGGACAGGGCTCCTGTATCTTTAACAGTTGCATAGAAAAGGGAATTTCAGCAGGTGTCATTTGTATATATGGAGAACCTGGTGAAATTTCCTCTTCCTCACAACAGTTAAAGCTGCAGGTGCCCTGCCGTCTTTTAAATCTGGTCACTCTAGTATAGCTCCTGCTCCTTTAACTGTGGTGATGAACAGGGAATTTCACCAGGTTCTCCATATATACAAATGACACCTGCTGAAATTCCCCTTTCTATGCAAGTGTTAAAGATACAGGAGCCCTGTCCTCCTTCTCATATGGTCACCCTAATATATGGAGAACCTGGTGAAATTTCCTCTTCATCACAGCAGTTAAAGCTGCAGGTGCCCTGACCTCTTTTAAATCTGGTCACTGTAGTATAGCTCCTGCAGCTTTAAGTGTTGTGATGAAGAGGGAATTTCACCAGGTTCCCCATATATACAAATGACACCTGCTGAAATTCCTTTTTCTATGCAACTGTTAAAGATACAGGAGCCCTGTCCTCCTTTTCATATGGTCACCCTAGGATATTCTTGGTAAATATAGGCATTGTAAACAATGTCATGCAATGCTGAGGAAAAACTGATTCTTTAAAATAAAAAAGACTTGATTTTTAGCACTTAAATTGTAAGTTTTACTTTAACACTTCACCTGCAGTTAAGTGTGTTGTTCACAAATTCACTCTTTGAAGAGAAATCTAATTTAATACCAACACTACATAGTAATGCTTGTACCTGAAATCTCTTAAATGAAATCCATGGCCATGGCTAGACCAGGCCTATATCCCGGGATTGTCCCGGGATCATCCCTGTGCATCCAAATGACACACAGGGGATCCCAGGAGCAGGCAGGGACGACCCCTCCATTTGCCTGGGATAATCCTTAGGTCTAGCTAAGGCCATAGACACTCAATCAAACTTATTGAGTTAATAACTTATTTTTTTAAAATGATCTATGGTGGAAAATATCTGATATCTATGGCCAAGCATGAGAAATATGACATAAGGAATAATTTAATTTTTGTGGGCTTCTTATTGGGCCCTGGGATTGTCAAGTGGTCATAGGCATCACAATCTAGGACAATGAACCAGGATTGAGAATCTCACTACTGATCTGAAATGGAGTTAATGCCAATTCTAAAAAAAAATAATGAATTTGAAAGATGAACATTTCCCCAAGTACCTAAACATGAGTGGATGAATGCAAAACTTATACAACATTGTAGGGCTGTATTTATAATATGCAGGTTTAATAATGCAACCATTGACCTGACTGGAAGTTGGTATAAAAAGATGCCTATAAAGATCTAATGTAGCTGAGAATGTGAGCTACAGAATCTGAACCAGTTGCAGTCTATGAATCAACATTTCTGTAATACTGAGGAACTGAGAATGATAATAGCTGGTCCTGTAGGCTGCAAAAACATGCACAAGTCTTTCCAGATCTATTTTGGATTGCACATGTTGAAGGCAAGACATTTCTAAGATGGTAAAAGGGATGTAATGGTAACATATATGTATATATAAGACGATCCCTCCAAAGATATATTGGGATCAAAGAGAACCCCAGGATTCCAGCTGGAGGGTGAAAGTGAAATATGATCGCCACAGTTATTTCTGGTTAATAAGGTGGGAGAGGAGTGCCTGTGAGTAAGATCACACTTAGGCTTCTTGAAAATAAACGGCACAGTAGATGGCAATTTGGGAAAACATTGAATGCAGTGGGTCGAAGCAAGAAAAATAAAATCTCAAAACTTTGTAAAATATTGGGTGCTTGAACAGAACAAGAAATGGGATGAGGTGGGTGAGGAGCAGTCCAGAAAACTTAACCTATCTTCTGTGCTATTCAGTGGAATAACGAGTGACATGTAAAACTTCTATTTTTTATTTCTTAAGTTTTAAATGCTGTTTCCTAACTGAAGCTGTTGGAGTAGTTAACAGTAAAATATAATCCGATAAAGTACAATTGCTTAAAATCAAACAGTAATGAAGTTAAGGTAAGAACTAAACCAAAACAGAATAATGATAAATCGAGCCTAGGACAAACTCCCTTTGAAAAGTTCTTTTCACCAGCCTTCTAAAAATAATGGATTCCCTCCCTGTGCAGGGAATTGCACAACAGGGTTGTCACCACTGAGAAGGTCTGGCATCCTAAGCACCCGCCATACCTTGGATGGCAGGGACAGGAAGTTCATGGCACAAGAGGAGAGAAGTGGTAGGAGGTTTTTTTCTGTCTACACGTGAATAGGATTACTCTCTTAGGGTGCAATCTTATGCATGTTTAGGCAAAAAAATAATAATCCTTCAGCTCCCAGCATCCTCCAGCCTGCCATGATGGTTGGGGAGGGTTTTTTTTCTGTCTAAGCTTGTATAGGATTGTGCCCTTAGTTAACTTTTGACTCCTGTTTCTCTATTGCTGTTTTCTCACACTTCCAGCTCCCCACACATACTTGAAGCTAATTGTCATTTAAAGGTTTCTTTCCCTTTAAAGAAATGAAGGAAAAATCAAAATTAAATTTAAAATCGAATTCTCCGAATAGTCGTCTAAGTAACAAGCAAATTGGGGAACCAATGCCATTGTAACAGTAACAGTAGGCATGGTGGCTTTCCTTGTATTACTTTCTCCCCCTTTCAAGACATTCGCACACTTCAAACATAACACTAAACCATAGTTTAGCCCTACATGAACGAGCTTGCTCATGCCTTGGCCTTGAGTCCTTTCCTTTTCCAGTTCCCCACTTTTTGGAGCCAGTGGGCACATTTGGAATTTTGAGGAAGTGTCATGGGCACCATCTCAAAATGGCTACCATTGTGGGCAGGGCCAGACAAAAAATACCCATTAAAAGAGAAACAGCTGCCCAAGAACCTGAATACAAGGGAGGGATGTGGTGTGAGACCCACAATATGAATCTACATCTTTTTTGTGCAAGCCTAACATCCATCTCACAGAAAGGCAAGGCAATTATTTCCCCCAAATGCAATAGGAAACTCACCCCTAAATCACTTACAAGGATCCACATACCCAGCACTGCAAACATACAAGGAAACATGCACTCTCTCTTTCAGGAACCCCCCTTGCCTTCTCTCTTTATCCTCCTTGCTGCTCCCCACCCAACTTTCCAAGCACTGGTGATTTGGGTCTGTTCTTATTTTTCTTGGTGGTTGGGGGTGTTGCATATCAAAATGTTGGCCTGTAAGTCACCCACTATCTTCTTTTCCTTCGGGCTTAGAAGAATTCTGGGGAAATTAAGATAGCAGCTAGAGTTTTCCTTTGAAGGAATTCTAATTATCTGGAAAATCTGTCATGAATTAAAAGAAAAACAAGAGAGGGGTTGGTGCCTCAAGCTTTGTCAAGGGAGGTGTCTGAGGGTGTGTTGACACCTATGGATGCTGCATTGTTGACCTCATGTTTAAGTTGTGGCTCACTGGAACAAGTCAGGGTCAGAAATGACACTTTTGTTTTAGCTTATTGCAATAAACCATAGTTTAAAGTAACTAGGTTTGCACATGCTAAACTGTGGTTTGGTGATTCATGCACGAGCCTCTGGGGTTGTGTCCTGCTCCTGTCCTTTTCTTTTCTCCCAAGTGTGAGTGCAGAGAGGAGATTAGAAGTCTTTGGCCTTAGCTAGACCTAAGGTTTATCCCGGGATCATCCCAGGGTAATCTCTGTTCATGTAAATAACACACAGGATATCCAGGGAGCAGGCAGGGACGACCCTGGGACGATCCCGGGATAAACCTTAGGTCTAGCTAAGGTCTTTGTCTCTTTTTCCAAGTAATCACAATTACTCGGTATGTCTGAACCTTTGTGGTTAGTGTTAACTATGGTTTAGAGAAAGAAGCCAACTTCAAACCATGATTAATGCACCTTAGTTTGTTTTCCTAAAAGTTACAGTTAACATTAGCCACAATTCTTTGTTTGGACGAAACACATTCCTGTGGTTGAAAACTGAAGCAGAAGCTTCCTGTCTCTGCTTCATGGCTGCCCCAAAGGAGAAAGGAGTGGGGAGCACATATGCCCAAGGCGCTCTCAGGTTAGGTCCCATGGTGCTAAACTATGGCTTAGTGATGTGCTTGAACTAAGCCATCATGGTTTTTCGCAGATTGATCATGGCTTGTTGTGGGGAAAGTGAGATGGTTTATTTTCCTGCCCCAATCATATGAACGCAGCCAAGATTTCTTCTATGGCATATAGTCCCAAAATTTGATTACACTGTTTCTTTGCTACATTGAGTTAGTACAGCGTTTTGCAGGATACATATTTAAGTATTGTTAAGGTTGCTTGCAGAAGAAATGTTCGCCAAACTGGTTAAGTGATTTTTATGTATTTATTTATTTCATTTGTATACCGCCCCATAGCCGAAACTCTTTGGGTGGTTTGCATAAGATTAAAACACTTAAAAACAATATACAAAATTTAAAACTACAAAAAACATACAACACATACACAGAAACATACATTTAATGCAACTATAAACAACTTTAAAAACAAATCTATTTCTGTTTAATTGTTTATTCGTTCAGTCGCTTCCGATTCTTCGTGACTTCATGGACCAGCCCACGCCAGAGCTTTCTGTCGGCCGTTGCCACCCCTAACTCCCCCAAGGTCAAGTCTGTCACCTCCAGAATATCATCCCTCCATCTTGCCCTTGGTCGGCCCCTCTTCCTTTTGCCTTCCACTTTCCCTAGCATCAGCCTCTTCTCCAGGGTAAATGCCCTTGATTTAGCTATTTACACACACAATTGCTTATTGTTTGGAATTTCAGGCACTTTTAAGGCACATTTTTTGTCCTGTTTCTATCATCATCATTATTACTATTATTATTATTATTATTATTTTATTTATTCAATTCATATCCCGTCTATATACAGAATGCCCTAGGTGGCATACAAAGTTAAAACAATTTAAACAAGATAAAACAATAAAACAATAATATAGGCAGCATAAAAATGTAAAAAAAAAACAATTTAAAAAGATGAAATAATCAATAAAATCATTCAGCATAAAACAATACATAACAGTCAGCAATAAGATTCTAAAAAGGAAAGGCTTGCTGGAATAATAAGAGTCTTTAATGCCTGCTTAAAGACATTCAGAGAAATCAGTAGGTGCATTTCAATCTTTGCGTCATTCCACAGCTGAGGGGCGCGGCAAAGGGAAAGGTCCTCTGGCGCGTGATTGCCAATCTTACATTAGGCAGTTACAGCAGAGGACCTTAAGTGGTGGGCTGGAACATAGGAGACAAGGCGCTCCCTAAGGTACCTTGGATCTAGACCATGTAGGGCTTTAAAGGTAAGAAACAGCACATTACATTTTGCCCAGAAAGGAAACAATCTTTTATCTCTAGATCAGGGGTCCCAATCCAGCCCTTCTGGGGTCCCAGTCTGGCCTTCCAGGGTTCCCCAGATGGCCTCATCCCCCTTTCCCCAACTGCAGATAATTTGGTGCTTTCCTGGCTCTTGTGCAGTTGTTTCCCCATTCTAAAAGATTCTAAAGCTTAGTTACTGGCAATAAGAGCTTTAATTTAAACTACGTTGGTATTTTTTTTAGCCCCACCACATTTACCTTTGGCCCCACCCAACAATGGACTGCAGTTCTGAATTTATTGAATTTATCCCTCAGGCTGAAAGATTTTCCCCATGCTTGCTCTAGAAAGAGTTGGAAAAGCAACACATGGGACATGTCTACATCAGCCCTACATCCCGGGATTGTCCCTGTGCATCCAAATGCCACACAGGGGATCCTGGGAGCAGGCAGGGACGATCCCTCCATTTTCCTCGGAAAACCCTTAGGTGTAGAAAGGGCCATAGTGTTCTAAAAGAGCTGCAAAACTTGAAATATATCGGAACATTTCCTAAAAATAAAACCAGTCTTCTACAGCAATTTTGGGATATTTTCGTTTATCTGGGTGGTTTTGAGACCTATGAACAGCTGCATTGATGCTGCCAGAAACAAAGAAATACAAGCTTGCAGACTTCTCCTTCCCCAAGACAGACTTTCTCTCTCCTTTTCCCAGCCCAGTTTGGATTTTTTCCTAGTTATATGAGAGTTACAATCTCTCTCTGTGTGTGTGGCTGTTTCTACACCTGCCCTTTTCCCCGGGATTGTCCCAGGATCATCCTTGTGCATCCAAATGACACACAGGGGATCCCGGGAGCAGGCAGGGACGATCCCTCCATTTTCCTGGGATAATCCTTGGGTGTAGAAAGGGCCTCTCTCTCTCTCTCTGTGTGTGTGTGTGTGTGCAGCTGTTCATGGAAGGGAATAAAGGTGTTCCAAGTGATATCCTTGTTGAGGATGCTTCAGTGAAACTGGTCAATACTACAAAGAGTTTCTTGAATGAGAACTAGTCCATGAAATGGTAAGCAGGCAAAGAAAAGCATAACATGCTTTTTTACGGCAAGGGATAAATTTTTACTCCCTATGGTTTTAGGATCTTAGCAATAAAGAAGAGCAGTTCTCCACCTGCCCCCACCCCATTTCTCCCAAAAGAGGAAGGTAGGCTTAATAATGTGTGGCTCAGATGAAATCAGCTGTCCCATTTTCTTCTGTAGAGTCACACTTCAGGTAAGCAACTGGGGAAAAATCATCATGCCGTTTCCCCCCCCCCCCCCATTCAAGCCTGATCTGATGAATTTGTAAGGAACTGTATTGAATGCACAACAATACCGAGACCCTTCATTAAAAATGAAATGCACATGTTTTAAAGCAATCACAGAGCAAACATGTTTTACGTTAGCTTGAAAGTGCTCAATACACTTCCCAAACTGCATTTTACCCTTTGAAAATTGATGCCCTCAATGGTTAGCTGTGTATATATTAAACATCTCATATTTTGTGGAATAAGCAGTTTGGAATACAGCAAGAACAATACTGCCATGAATTGATACTTTCTTAAAATAAGAAAGTTATATGAAACATAAGCAAAAAATATGTGATAATCCAGATTTTTTTTGAGGCTTGTAATATAAGCTAATTTGATTAACAGTGCATGGTATAATCAAGTTACAGAAAATGAATAGTCCTCATATTGACTTCTCAAAGGCCAAAGTCTAAGGTCGTTGCTGCCACTCCAGTAAATCTTTTTGAGACAAGTTTTAAAATTAGGAGTTGTGTGAACTCTTAACATTGCTGATGTCTTCACTTTTTAAAATCATACAGTAATAATGTTAGACCCTGGCAGCTGGTATACTTGTGGATTGACATGGCTAATTGGCTTTTGCATGTTAGCCCCAGGAAATCTCATCTGTCACTTCAGCCCAGAAATTCTGGCAGAGCCAGAGAAAGCATTCAGGACTTTATCTGTTCTTTGCCTTTTATGCAGTGTTGCCTTGCCGCTGTTTAACTCTTCAGAAAACTTTTCAGAAGCCTGATACAGAACTGCTTATTTTCTAGAGAGATACTTGAGGTTCATTTATATTTTCCTACAGTGAATAAATATGCAATCTGAACTGTGATGGAGAGAGAAGAAAAACAGAACAATGCACGTAAAGGAATTTCCCTACATATAAAACCTGCTTTCTCAAACAGTGACTACTTCCAGTGTAAAGTACTTCTCTTCCGCTCTGCCCACACAGCCAAATTGTACATTGAGAATGTAGGTAAAGAGTTTGGGGAAAGTTCTTCACACGGTGTGCAATTGCTAGATTTTCCAACCCACTTCAAAGATGCTTAAAGTATGTTCGATCAGCATGTACAGATGAGGCTATTTTATTTATTTTTATTTTGAAATTTCTGCCCTAGGAACATGGGTCCAGAGAACCCTCAGGGCAGCTTACAATCTATCAAAACAAATAATAACACTAAAATCTATGAGTAGTATCCAATGGTAGTGCAGCGCTAAGACTAATGATGTTGTGCAATCAGAAACCAGTACTAGTGCAATTTCAAGGGCACTTGCTAGTACAAAGGGGGAAAAAGGTGATTTGCCGCTTTTTACCCATCAATTTTACCCATCGATTGGTAATCTATTGGTTACTTCTCTGTAATTAAAACGAAACTCATGACATATCTAGTATCAACATAACAACCATAGCTTAAAACAAACCATGTTTTGGTATCAGAACCACATGTAACTCCTTATTATTTATTATTATTATTATTTATTTATATAGCACCATCAATGTACATGGTGCTGTACAGAGTAAAACAGTAAATAGCAAGGCCCTGCCGCATAGGCTTACAATCTAATAAAATCATAGTAAGACAATAAGGAGGGGAAGAGAATGCCAACAGGCACAGGGTAGGGTAAGCAGGCACAGGGTAGGGTAAAACTAACAGTGTAAAGTCCGCACAACATCAAGTTTTAAAAGCTTTAGGAAAAAGAAAAGTTTTTAGCTGAGCTTTAAAAGCTGCGATTGAACTTGTAGTTCTCAAATGTTCTGGAAGAGCGTTCCAGGCGTAAGGGGCAGCAGAAGAAAATGGACGGAGCCGAGCAAGGGAAGTAGAGGCCCTTGGGCAGGCGAGAAACATGGCATCAGAGGAGCGAAGAGCACGAGCGGGGCAATAGTGTGAGATGAGAGAGGAGAGATAGGAAGGAGCTAGACAGTGAAAAGCTTTGAAGGTCAACAAGAGAAGTTTATATTGGATTCTGGAGTGAATTGGAAGCCAATGAAGAGATTTCAGAAGCGGAGTAACATGGTCAGAGCGGCGAGCCAAGAAGATGATCTTTGCGGCAGAGTGGTGGACAGAGGCTCTGCTGCGATTAAAAAACAAAACAAAACAATATCGCCATTTTTTTAGTCATTAGAGAACTGGATAGATGGACTCCATAGGGAAGGGAATTTCACAGTGAGAGTCACTATGAGAAAGACCTTGCCCTTCTCCCTTCACACTGATGCCATCAGTATGTGAAGGGTCTCCTATGGGCAAAGATGTTAACTGAGATATTCTGGAGCCAGGCCAGCCAGGGCATTAAAGGGTAAAAGTAGCGTTCAAATTGTGCCTGGAAGTAAACCGGCAGGCATTGCAGATCTGTCAGCACAGGTGTAATGTGCTTCCGCTGGCTCTTAGCAGCCTTTATATTTTGAACCAATTGAAGTTTCCAGATCGTTTTCAAAGGCAGTCCCGCGTAAAAATGCATTATATGTCTTGGTAGCTTCCATGTGGGTTACTTTATTATAGAGGCTTGGTTACCCCTCTCCAGGAGTAGTTGCAGCTGGCATACCAGTCTAAGCTGGTAAAAGATATATGCAGTGATGGATACTGTTATGGCCCCAGCTTTTAGCTAAAAATCAGAGGAGGATGAGTCAGGCAAGTAGTTAGGGCTGCTGCACCACCATTAACCAGGATGATCAGGGGTCTGGAAACAAAGTCCTATGAAGAGAGACTGAAAGAACTGGGCATGTTTAGCCTGGAGAAGAGAAGATTGAGGGGAGACATGATAGCACTCTTCAAATACTAAAAAGGTTGTCACACAGAGGAGGGCCAGGATCTCTTCTTGATCCTCCCAGAGTGCAGGACACGGAATAACGGGCTCAAGTTAAAGGAAGCCAGATTCCAGCTGGACATCAGGAAAAACTTCCTGACTGTTAGAGCAGTACAACAATGGAATCAGTTGCCTGGTGAGGTTGTGGCCTCTCCTACACTAGAGGCCTTTGAGAGTCAGCTGGACAGCCATCTGTTGGGGATGCTTTAGGGTGGATTCCTGCATTGAGCAGGGGGTTGGACTCGATGGCCTTGTAGTCCCCTTCCAACTCTGCTATTCTATGATTCTATGAACTGGACTGGACTCCTGATACTGAACCTGGGCTATTGGTAAGGAGCCTGCAGAGCCCAAGTCAGGACCTCACAACACCTTCCCCAGAACCTGATTTGTCTGAAGCGTCCTCCCATTCCACCGTGCATGCCTAATGTTGCTGAAAGCATGCCAGAAGTGATACCACTGAAAGGAAAAGTGGTCACCTTCAGACCAAGGGATTAACCCATTAAGGATTCACATTCTTCAGGTTTGGGGGTGGAACCTGGCAGGTTAGACTGGATGGAGGGACTTGTAAGGCTTCAGTATACTTTAAGCCTTTGCTGAGCCAATTGACCTCTTGGAGCTTTCCATGGTGCTGCAACCACCGGCTTGCCTTGTGGGTACTTGCTATGGATGGATCAGAACAGATGCTCTTTGTAGGGCTGTGCCAGGCCCTGAACCACCTCCATGCTGTTCAGCAATCTTTCAAGGACAGTGCAGAACTCCATCCACAACCAAAATACCCCCCTACTCTGAGATCAACCAGATCTTCTACAAACAGCATCTCCACCTTTCCTGGATTAAGCTTGAGTTTAGTCACCCTTATCCGGTCCCGTCGGTGACTCCAGGTATCTGTCTAGAGATTCTATATTGAGTGCAATTATTATACAGATGCAACTCAGATCAGATATTCCCACTGTGCATTTTCACTGTTATTTCTTTAATAGTAATACTTATATACCGCTTAATATAATAAAATCTCCAATCACTGTGAGCATGCTGGAGATTCATTTTGAGTATACGCAGCGGTTTCGGCACTGTGCTGCATTGACAGGCTCAGGTTCAACAATTAAGTCCAGAAAAAGTGGTGCTGATTGTGCAGGTCTTTGTACAGTCGCAATTAAAGAAAATAAATAAAAAAACGAATGTAGCTGTGCTGGTCCATAAGAAAGGAAAACACCACCACCACCAAAATCCATAGATGGATTTAAATAATGTTATTATGACCAATTAAAATTCCACAACAGTGTACAAACATTTGAGTTGTCCAGAATTTTTTATCAGGCTAGTTGGTACAGAATGTAAAGGACACAGGAAGAAAATTTGGCCAAACGTTGTGGCCATGAAGTCTGCAGTTTTAGACCCAATTTCAAAATGGAGATTTGCAGACTAAGGGCCTTGCTAGACCTGGCCGGATAAGCCGGCAGGGAGGCGGGGCGATGGCGCGCTAACTTTAGCGTGCGCCGCCCTGCCTCCTAGACGGCTGACGCGCAGGGACTACGGAAGCCCTGCAGCGTCGGCCATTTTTTTTTGTTAAAGGGGCCACGTGCGCCCCGAAGACTCCGGACAAGGTAAGGTTTTTTTTTACTTAAGCCCCCCCATCCGCCCTCCTGTGTGTCGCCCTCCACCATCCCTCGCCCTCCCGTGTATTGCCGTCCCATGTGTCGCCGTCCCGTGTATCGCCCTCCGCCCCCTCGCCCTCCCATGTGTCGCCATCCCGTGTGTCACCGTCCCGTGTGTCGCCCTCCGCCCCCTCGCCCTCCTGTGTGTCGCTGTCCCGTGTGTCGCCCTCCGCCCCCCCTTGCCCTCCCGTGTGTCGCCGTCCTGTGTGTTGCCATCCCGTGTGTCGCCCTCCACCCCCCCTCTCCTGCCGGTCCGGCCTTTCCCCCCATCTCCCCGGCCCGAGTCCGTGGCTTTTCCCGGCTACTCGTAAGCGAGTAGCTGCAAAAAGCCACGGACCTTCCTAGACGTTCCGCAGCCCCAGCCTCAGGCCAGGGCTGCGGAAAAGGCGCGCCATAAGCAACTTCGCTTATGGCACGTTAAGGCAGGCTTCAGTGCGCCTTGACCCCGGATTCCCCTGTGCGTCATCTGGACGCACAGCAGGGAAACTGGGTCTCAAAGCGCGCTAAGGCCTCGTCTAGCAAGGTCCTAAATGACTTTTCCATTGGTAGGCATTGCAGTTCTCAAGTTAACCTAGCAATGTACCTAGCCATGGTCCCTTGGAGAGCATCCCAGGGACCATATTACTTTTTTGTATATCTCTTCCCAAAGCTGTAGACACCATTATAACCTTTTTATTTTCCCAGGCATTTTAGCAATCCAGTCATTTAGCTCTGTCGTGTTAAATCTGCTATTCCATTTTAAATCTCTGCATTTCTGCTAGGTTTTACTCTGGTTGCACTTTTGTGCTGTATGTTGTGGTTTTAATTTTTGCGAACCACCCAGAGAGCTTTGGCTATTGGGCGGCATAGAAATGTAATAAATAAAATAGAATAAAATGAATATTCTCAAAATAAATAAATAAACTAATTCTTCCAATTTCTGTAATGTAAGAATGAAGTGTACTTTCAACTTTAATTCAAGAAAAGAAAGTGTCCCTCTGCATTTGGGAAACATATTATTGAAATAGCAGAATTGGAATTTTAACCGTAAATTGAGTTTTAAATTATTATGTAAACAGTCATTGAATTGGAAAATGGGGGAGATGGACCATTTGCAGTCTTGTCTCATGACATGCTTCTTGTGTCTTAATTAATGGTAGCAAGTGGAGAAGGCAGGCCCTAGCAACGCTTGTAAATGTCAGTGTTGATGGAAGGCAGTATAGTTTGCAGATGGGATGGGTGTTTCAAAAGCCAAAGATAAAAATTCCTCCCCCAGAGCCAGTCAGTTAAGAAAAACACTGTTTAGAGAAAGGAAATTCTTGATTTAAATAGTGGCTGTCAGAAATATATATGCTTAGGACTATTTGCCATATAGATGATCATTTCATCTTGCCCAGTCCTTCCCTATAATGATTTGAAATAACTTTTGCTTCCTTGAGGAGCTAAATCGTAGACATACATATCCTGGACATTTAGATAAGTATAGGGGAGGCCAGCTGAAAATCATCTCGGATTCTCTTCTGTGCAGAAAGTATCTGAGCTATTTCAGAGTTGCTTGCTGACTTGCATCTCGGTCAGTGACCTTTAGGATATTACATGCATCTCTTGGGTTTAGGTGTTTGAGAGGGTATTTTACCACACCCTCCCCAAGCCATTTCACAGGAGGGAGTAATTGCACAATGGATAGTCGCATAGGAGAGTCTGCGTTTGACGAACTAAAGACCAAACAGCATTCACTTTTCCACCTCAGACTAAAGTAAAATGAGTCAACTTGTTTAAGGAATGTGTACTGTTTACATGTTCAGGGAAAGGAAAGTATAAAGCTGGTGTGGTGTAGTGGCTAAGGTGTTGGACTGGGAGTCCGGAGATCCACGTTCTAGTCTCCACTCAGCCATGGAAACCCACTCGGTGACTTTGGGCCAGTCACAGATTCTCAGCCCAAACTACCTCACAGGGTGGTTGTTGTGAGAATAAAATGGAGAGGATTATGTACGCTGCCTTGGGTTCCTTGGAGGAAAAAAGGCAGGATATAAATGCAATAAATAACTAAATAACTAAATGAAAGACCTAATGCAGTAAAAAATTCCCCAGCAACTTAAATAATATAATAGGTAACAATTTTACTTTGTGCTTGCTTCACCTATTAAACTTCAGGGGGGAAATCCCCAGTTTTGGCTCCTGTTGTAAAATGATTCAAGTAAGATTGGAAAAAAAGTTATTGCCATCCTGCATTATTAATGCTTGGATCTATGTCATGGATTTCTGTAAGTAGAGTGTTTGCTAGGTCAGAACTGCCACATAGAATTGTCATCAACTTTTAAAACCGAATTGGCATTCAGTGTGTTTTTGGTGTCAGTACTTTAGTGAAAGCTTTTAGTGGAAGATTTCCTGGCGATGCGCATGTTCATGCTCCCCTCCCTTAAACACACTAGTAACTATCTTCATCATGAATGTTTCTCTAAGTGAAACATTAGATTGTTCAGACGGTTTGGTTGGCACAGAATAAAGGTGCTTGGTTAGTGAAGAACATTAGCTACTGTGCGCAAAATGCAATGGCACCACGATCTACATGGCACATAGTTGTTTTGTCCTGATTAGGATTATTGTTTTAGTCTAATAACCTACTATACCATGAATGTGGACTGCAACACTTCAAAAACTGAAAACATAAACTCCCCATCCCTCATATGAGACCACATGCAAATATTTATTGAGGTCCATTTAAAAAAAAAAAAAGTCCTAGCTATTTCAGGGCTAACGATAAAGAACAGGGGTTGCATCAGCTTGCTACCGAAACTGTGTGAATTACCAAGAGGCCAATAGTTTTGAGGAAAAGCACAGGAAAGTTGACATGCTCCTTGAGTGGTAGGGAAATTGTGGGGGAAAGCATGGGTTCCTAGAAGAGGAAAGGACGTGGCTTCTAATGTTGCTTTCATGGCATGGGAAGGAGCTGTGCTGCATTTGCTGCCATGAGGTTGGATCCAGATGTATGGTGGATCAACTGTGCTGACTAAAGCGGTCTTCCCTACTACGTCTTTACTCAAGCAGCCTCTCCAGCCCCCTGAAAATGCTACACAGAGTCAGGAGATCCTTTAGGGTAGATTCCTGCATTGAGCAGGGGGTTGGACTCGATGGCCTTGTAGGCCCCTTCCAACCCTGCTATTCTATGATTCTGTGAACTGCAGTGTGTGTGTGGTGGGGTGGTGGGGTGGAATCACCAAAAATTGGGCAAATTGACCTTCCACAAGCAGAGCCCTTCCTGTCACAGAAGATAAATCCTGGATCCAACCCATTAAATGTAATATGAATGCAGGCACTTGGGCACATGCATTTCAAACAAATAATGCTTCAACCAAAGGTGGAGGTAATGATAATAGAAGGAGAGAAACTGAAAATTGGGATGGTGGTGGTGTAGAACATCAGGTATCCGGTTTGTGGAATACCCTTCCTTTGGAGGCCTGATTAGCACTGACACTGGCTTCATTTTGGCACCCAGTTAAAACATGGCTTTTTATCAAAGCATTTGAGGGCTAAATTCTCCATGGTTACACATAGTTTTAATTGTCTTTAATTGTTTTATTGCTTTTTAAAAAAATCTATTTTTAATTTATTAATGATTTAATACATTTTTAGCTGTGTAAATTATTTATGTTTATAGTGTCCTGATTTTATCTGTACACCACCCTGAGATCCCAGTGATAATAGATATAAATAAATAAATCACCATGCCTTTTAATCTTCAGTTTGGGACTGGTCCCTTCCTAACTTTGAACATTGAAAAGGTAAGATGCCCTGTGAAAAAGCGAGGAGACTTCACTGATAAAAGTATCTATCTGTAAGGAAGCGTATGGCATGTGGCAATGCGTGGCCCAGTTGGGAGGAAGAACTTTTTGTTGCTAAGCAACAGGAGATATGAGAAGAACTTTGTGTTGCTAAGCAACAGGAGATAATCTGGGCTCTACAATTCAAGAAGGATGCAGATAAGCTGGAGCGTGTTCAGAGGAGGGCAACCAGGATGATCAGGGGTCTGGAAACAAAGCCCTATGAAGAGAGACTGAAAGAACTGGGCATGTTTAACCTGGAGAAGAGAAGATTGAGGGGAGACATGATAGCCCTCTTCAAATACTTAAAAGGTTGTCACACAGAGGAGGGCCAGGATCTCTTCTCGATCCTCCCAGAGTGCAGGACACGGAATAACGGGCTCGAGTTACAGGAAGCCAGATTCCAGCTGGACATCAGGAAAAACTTCCTGACTGTTAGAGCAGTACGACAATGGAATCAGTTACCTAGGGAAATTGTGGGCTCTCCCACACTAGAGGCTTTCAAGAGGCAGCTGGACAGCCATCTGTCGGGGATACTTTAAGGTGGATTCCTGCATTGAACAGGGGGTTGGACTCGATGGCCTTGTAGGCCCCTTCCAACTCTGCTATTCTATGATTCTATGATAAACACAGCTGATACAACTGTCAATGAAACTTGTCATTGGTGAACCAGCATGGGGGCCTCAGGTAAGAGTGTCAGGGAGTGAATGGGGGGGAGTGCCTGGGAGGGGGGCAGGGAGTCCAATAGACCTCTGATTGGCTTTCACGGGTACCCGTGGGAAAACTGGAAAAGTATGCTAATGTTACGTTAGTCCAGAGTGGGGGGAGACCAGAGAGGAGGATAGGCGGCTTGCCGGCGTGCGGACTCAGTTAAGTCCCACGAGTCAGGGGGAATGCAAGTGGGGGGGAGTGCCTGGGAGGGGGGAGTCCAGCGGACTCCCGGTTGGCCTTGTGCAAATGCTCTGCACGAAACAGTCTCTCCTCCTGCAACAAATAACACACACGCGCGCACACACACACACACACACACACACACACACTGAAATGCACAAACATACATCTTTTCTCCCTTTTTTTGTCCGCCAAAGATGTTGATTTTTGTCTTGAGCTCTTTGGTAACAGGCTCCCTAACAAAAAATTGCTGCAACCCATTCTATTCTTTTGGATAAGAGAGATAGTAAATCAAAATAAATACAAAATAAATAGACCGCATTTGTTGGATCTTTCTGCCTGTTTCAGTTGTGCTGCCTGACTTTAATAGCTCTCTTAATCTTCTAATTACTGTAAAGCTTTGAGAGAGCCTAGTTACTTTTTCATCGAAGGGTTAACTAATTTTCTTTTGAAGGGATTCAATTAGGAGCTATTACAATGGTTTATTGCTTCAGGGCAGCGAAACTTAGGAGTTCAGTTGGGTGAATATATATTTTTTTAAAGACAAAAGTTCAGAAATGAGGCAGCACTCCTTTTAGCTGTCAGCATTTCAATAACTTAAAAAACTGAGCTTATTTCTGTGTGTTGGACGAGAATGAGAATCTTTTAACATGTGGCTTCAATTCCTGTTTTAATCAGAATGTGGAAGTAATTACTGTGACATCTGAAACTGAGGTAGCAATAAAAAAATTATCACAAACAAGACAGCAGACACAAATTATTTTGTGTTTATTAATGGGTGGCCCTTTGGAAACTTTCCCCCTCAGCTAATTGGTTCCAGATATTTGAAAACTGAAATTGTTTTGACTGATATTCCTGCCTGTATTTAACTTGAGCTGCCTCTATGGGGATAAAGTTGTCAACCATTAACGTCTGTCTTCAGAGTTTTTGGTTAGCTGGTTTACTCGAGACCACTCTGAAAACAAATGCATGTACTTACTTCTCTGCTTTTGTAAATTATTTATTCCATTGCTAAGGTTTTACAACTAATAATAAGTGCTGCAGGGTTAGTTTGAGCTGGTCACAAAGATGCCAAAACTGATTAAAAGCTTGTAAAGAGGTTAAATACCTATGTAAGGCACAAATCCTGTAAACTGATTGATGTATTCGCACATATAGAAGATAACTAAGTAATTTTGTGGGGTTGATTTCAGCATATGAAAATATATATGGCAGTTTGGATTTCAGTCATTGTTCCTAAAGAGTGTATTAAAACATTAATTTCTAATCAAAATGAGATACTCTGGAGAAATGTGTTGGTACCAGCGGAAAGCTGCATAAACATTTGCTTCTGTAGCATCCACACTTGTGACAAGGAGACGATCCCACCTTCCATTGTATTAATCTTCCTAAATTTCAGTGTGATTGACTGACTATAAACACCTGTATTGTACAACATCTTTATCACAGCCAAGAAAACATTTAAAACTTTCCTAAAGCATATTTAAATGCTTCTTGACCTGCCTTTTGTTTGATGGTTTTTAGTCCTAAATTATGTACTTTCAATAGCAAAACTATAATGGCCTTAGACTGGTGTGCCAGCCGTGTCCCTACTTGGGCAGAGACAGAGGCCTTAGCTAGACCGGGCTTTATCCTGGGGGATCGTCCCTGTGCGTCCACATGACGCACAGGGGATCCCGGGATCAGGCAGGAATCATCCCTCCCTTGCCCTGGCCTTTGGGCCTCCTTTTTCTGCGGTCCCGGGCTGAGCCCGAGAACGCGGAACGTGTGGCCCGTTGCCGCGGTTTGACCTGGCTCCGTGCAATTCCTTGGGGGTGGGTGGGGTGAGTGTGGAAATTAAAGTATTTACTTTTCGGCACTCGAGCGCTCCTGTGCTCCTGTCACTTTAAAATTTTTTAAAAAAGGCGAGCGCAATGCCTCTCCTCCTGAGGTTGTTGCGCTTCATGTGTAAACAGAGGAGGGATCTCGCGATAATCACATTGCGGGATGTTCCCTCTGTCATCCTGGATTAAAAGGTATGTCTAGCTAAGGCCAGAGTGACCTCAGTTATCCATGTTCTGGTGACCTCAAATTTAAACTATTGTGGTTTATCAATACATGGGACTGCTTCTGAAGAGGGCTCTGAGACTGCATAATGCCACTAGCTGGGCCTAGGCATTATGAGTCACTGCACTGGCTTCTGGTCTATTGCCAGGCCCAATTCAGTTGTGATGTTGAATGGCTGGTCTTGACATTTAAAGCCCCTTCATGGTTCTGGGTCAAGGTACCAGAGGGATCACCTTTTTCCGCATGTGCCTGCCAGTACTTTGTAATCATCCTCATCCTCATCTTCATTATCTGGTGATTGCTGGCCAAATGGTCTTTTCAGTGTTGTCCCCCTGGTTTTGGCATGGACTCTATAAAGTCACCTTAGCATCCTATTCAGCAAAAAACTACTGTTCCATTCCTATTGGACATCACAACATCTCTTCAATCAGAGATTATCTAATCGACTCATTGCAGGTGGTTCAGTGCAGCTAATGCTTCTTCGTAGTTTCTGTGACTCACACATATGGGTTTTGGGCCTATGCAGGCCAGTCATTTAGAACATTCTAGACCTAAACTGTTTTACTCTGTACAGCACCATGTACATTGATGGTGCTATATAAATAAATAATAATAATAATAATAATAATAATAATAATAATAATAAACAGAGCTTTAGGCGGGGGATCCAGCCACATCTCTACGCATGCTCTGGGCATGGCTCTGGCTGGCCTCCACTGCATCAACTAGCAGCATTTGGAACATTCTCTTGTCTCACAGTTAAAAATCAAAACTTCTTCATCTCACTTTTGGGACGCTCAACAGAACTTCTCTCTCTTCTTCTCTTTCTTCTTTCTTTCCTATTTTCTCTGAGTTTTTTTCTCCTCTCTTTGCCCCGTGGGGGGTGCATTGGCTTCTTCAAAAAGTGTGCCCACTGTGGCAGGAAGATACTGTTAACTGACGGACGCTCCGATTGCCTTCTTTGCCTTGGAGAGGCACACAAAGTGGAATCTAGTATCCACTGTGAGGCCTTCACTAAACAGGCTAGAAGGAATAGAATGGCATACTTTCATCACTTTTTGTGGGGACAGACCCTCAAGGCAGCAGACACAGCTGCGCTGAATGAGCCTCTATACACCGCTTTTGCCTCCATCTGTAAGAAACAACTTCTGGCTCCTTCTCAACTTCTTCCTATGCACAATATTATGGAAAGTGCTTCAGGGCGACTGTTCACGCTATCCCTTATAATACCAACAGCTCAGTCTGTCCCCTCGGGCCAACAGCTTGAGATTGGTGCTTTGGTACCAGTGGTTGATACTGAGCAGGTTGAGCAAGCCAAGTCCTGAAATATAAAACCTGGGCCCGAAAAATAAAAATAAAATAGATGGCTCGTAGCATAGAATCTAATTTTGAACCTCAGCCTACTCCAGCAGCGATCCAACTGCCCTTGGGCAGGATGGTGCTCCAAACTCCCATGTGTCTGCTGATGCCAATCCTGGAGAAGCTACAACTCCCACAGGATTATTATTGATTCTGGCGTGACATCTTCCTTCACTGGTAAGTCTTTTCAATCACTCACATGTGTGAGTCACAGCGACCGAGAAGGAGGAGGATAGGTTGCTTACTTGTAACTTCTTTAAGTGGTCGTCTGTGAATGCACACAATCCACCCTTCTCCCTGCTGCAAATGCCTCATCTTTTTAATTTGTGGCATACTCGGAACTGAAAGGCAAGCTCGGAACTGAGAGGCAAGCATGTGCCATGCCTGGAGCATGCATAGAGGAGGTGGACGGTGCTCCCACCTAAAGCTATGTTTAGCTCTAGAATGTTCCGAATGACTGTTCTGCACAGGTGCATAACCTGAATGTATGAGTGCAGCGATGACCACTCGAAGAACCACAGTTACAGGTAAGCAACCTGGCCTTCTTTTGAACTTATGCTTTAGCAATGTCTAGTAGTTGGGTTTTTTTTTAAAGGTTATTATACAGAATTTTTTTGTACTGTAACAGTTTTTAATATTCACTGATACAATGCTCTTTTGAATTACTTACCTACTTATAGAAATTAAAGAATGGTCAGTGTAAATGGATTCTATGTGCCCTTTTGACAGCTAAAAGACAGATATTACAACTACTTTACTCTGTACAGCACCATGTACACTGATGGTGCTATATAAATAAATAAATAATAATAATAATAATAATAATAATAATAATAACATTGGAAAGATAATCATTCAACTCCTATAATGCAATGGATTGAAGACCTTTCAACGCTTTCAACATTTGAATTGATGGCATATGGATGCCATTTTCAAATGGATACTTATTTGGATATCTGGTCTGCTTTTGTTGAAGCCTATGTATAATTGCTAGAAAGTTGTATTTTCATATCTATGCATTTTGTATGTATTCATTGCTATGGATATATACAAATTCATGAACGTATATTTTAAAAAAAAGAAAGAAAAAATAGCCACCTTAATGTATACTTTCACTAGGTGATGAGCATTTTATTTCCTTAGGCTTTTAGACTTTATTTACCTGTTTTGTTCCAATTATTTTATGCTACTTTTTATGTTTTTGCTCTTTTTTAGCTTATTTTTATGTATTGATTACCTTGTGGTATGTTAAATATTTTTGATAATGTTCTTGAAGGGCGGGGTATAAATCCTAGTAAAGAAATAATAAAGGAATTATTTTATTAAAAACAGTCCTAGTCCCCTTGAAGAAAAAATGGGGAGGGGAGTGTTTAAATTTAGACTATACAACTAGGGATTGTCCTGATTTTGAAAAGTTGACCTTTTTGTGCTTGGAAATGCCTCCTAAATTTAGCTGTGGAATTTGGGAAGAACTCAAGTATTGGTGGGAATTTATTTTTGTTCCCAAATTATTGGTAGGTGGGAAGGAAAACGTAAATGTTTTGAGCTGTGGCTTTTACTACTACAATCTTACATGCTACTAGTAGAATTTGTGAACTATACGTCTGGGTTGTGAGTTGTATTTAAATGATTTATGGCCCCAATAAATGTCTGTCGCTGAGGTAAACTGGTGCAGGAAACGGTGTTAGAGGGAAATGGGGGTGGTAGAGTACTGAAACACCTTATACATTTTATAAGAACAGTGATACAATTGTTTCCTGGTATTCACCTAGGCAGCTAGAAGTTCATTTACAATCTACTTAACAACGGTGCTGGGCTAGTAAAACAACACTTACTGAGAAGTGCTGGATTGTTTCCAGCCCTTCTCTTTTTTTCCAAGTGACAAATTAATCTGGTCCCATTTTTATTCCCAACCCTGGTGCCCTGTTTATAAGGCTGTTAAAAAGTGTAGCTTGGTATATCAGGATAATGCTTTGCATTGTAGTCAATTAGCACAAATGAAGCGACAGAAGTGCTAGTTTATAAAATATACATATTTTAATTGCTGTAAAGCACACTGAGGGATTTAGTCATTCCTGAATTATTAGCTCCATGGGTACCAGCCTCAGAAAACGCTACAATCTCTGGAATTAATAATGATTTGTCTTTGCATTGCTGTGACCCCACCATTTTGTTGGGAGTAGTATAATCTTCCTGCTTTAAAACATTTGGTCATGCCTTTAGTCTATTTTTGGTCTGGCAACAAGAGCCTGGTATGTGTAGAACTGCAAGGGAAGCCTAAATTGTGGTTGACTTTGAAATGATTTTCAAAACTATAAAGCCAATACATGGAGCTTGGAAGTCTCTGTAGAAAAGAAGGTCTGGAGTGAGAATCAGTACCTAGCTCTAGGTGCATGATGTTCAAGATCTAAGGCATGGCTTCCAAAGGATGCCTATGGGGTGGAGTAACTCCTCTTTGATACTGCTTTTCCCTTGGAGTTGTGTGTATGACCATAGCTAGACGTGGCTTTATCCCGGGGTGAACCCTGGGATCATCCCTGTGCGTCCGAATGACACACAGGGGATCCCAGGATCAGGGAGGGATGATCCCTCCCTTGCCCCGGGATCTCGCCTTCCACTTTGGCCCCGGTTTTTCTGCGGTCCCGGGCTGAGCCTGAGACCGCGGAACATGTGGCCGGGTGCCACTGGTTGACCTGGCTCTGCGCGATTTCTCATGCGGAGCCAGGAGCTGTGCACGGGGTGCAGCGCTCCTCAGGAGCGCAGCGCCCATCGGGGGTAGGGTAGGGGGAGCGAGGGAAATAATTTAAATTTAAAAAGTTGCCTACCTTTTGCGCCTGAGCATTCGTGCGCTGCTGCCCCTTTAAAAATAAAAAATGGCGGGCTCAACACCTCTCCTTCTGAGGTCACGTCGCGTGTAAACAGAGGAGGGATCTCGCATTAAACACAATGCGAGATCTTCCCTCCTCTGTCGTGGGATAGCAGGAAGGTCTAGCTAAGGCCTATGTGTGTGTCTCTCCCTCTCTGTGTAATTGGAGCAGACTGCCTCTAGATCTTGTAGTGTTTGATTCATAGAATAGTCTTCTCACTGGTTGTTGCATTACTTGGATACTGCTATCTTATGGTGTGTTGTGGAGTTCCCATAGCATCTCTTCTTGATCTTCTGTTTCTCATGTTGGGGATGAAAGTGAGCACTACTAGCCATGCCCCCCCCCCACGCCATAACAAGTAATACTAGGGAAGATTGAATAACATTTTCTTTGTTTAGGCAAGCCCATTTTGGCCTACTTTATCCACTAGATTAGGGGGTGGCAAATCTTATTGCGGCCAACCCCACATTTTCCATGAATTTTTCATCTCCTGGCCTTTCCAGTCAAAAGGCGTACTGAAAAACTATCTGTGGTCATTTCGTTTCAGACTTAGGCACAATAAATTATGTTAGACAGAGGTTCTCTATGGCTAAGAAATGGATACCAAATATTTGTACAACTGAAGAATCAGAAGACCTGCAATCCCCTAACACAGTGGTTCTTAACCTTTTTTGAGTCACGGACCCCTTTGAAAATCTGGTGAAAGCTATGGACCCCCTCCCTAGAAAAATGCACATAAGCACATAAACACAACTTTGCGTGCAATGAATATACTTTATTTTATTGAAAATTGATTGCCTCATCCAGTGTATGACATACACAAAGTATGAATAAATTTATTTGACTTTCATGGACCCCCTGAAGCCCATCCATGGACCCCTTGAGGGTCCATGGACCCCAGATTAAGAACCCCTGCCCTAACACTTAGCCTTGCCTGTTGGTGGCACAAACCTGTATCTTGCATTTGATTTGTGCTATACCTGCTCCAAAGGTTGGCTACCACCATACTAGCCAAACAGATACTAGTATTGGGCTGCAGCACCAGCACTACAGTGGGCCACATAGTTTACAGTCAGAGTTTGATCAGAAGCGGTCTGGAAGGCTTTGGAACCCAGTTCATTAGTGAGAAGCCCTAGAAGGCCTATGGATTTGGCTATGCTTAGTTATTCAAGTAATTTCAAAAACAAGGAGCCAGGACTAGTTTGCGCCTAATCAGCCCATAGCATGTCAGAATAAATATAAGCTCATCTCTATCAGTTATCTCAGGAAAATGGCAGGGTGTTTGTGTGTGTCACTCCTGTCCAGCTGCTTTTGAACTTGAATGGCATGCCTATAGTTAAGAAAGCTAGCGGTCTCTCCATGTACATTGATGGTGCTATATAAATAAATAAATAAAAATAATAATAACAGAAGGGGCGGGGGTCTGAGGTGTCACACTTGTTGATATGTCAACTCAAGAGGATGGAATAGAAAGCCCTGTTTGGCATAGGGTTCGTTTATGGGCTAAAATCCTCTGTCAATTAGATTGTTAGGAGGTGTGCTGTTGGTTTTAAGCAGTAATCATCATTACTGCTTAACTTTTATTGGCCATCGTTACCTTCCGTCATTTACTGCCTGTAATCCTTCATGATTGGGATTTCCCTTTGTGCTGCAAGAAATACTTCTCACCTGGACTTAGTCTGTTCCACCTGAATTGTCTGTGAAACATAGAACCCTGTCTGTTTGAGCTGTGTTTCATTAAGAACCTCACGCAGAGTGTATTATTATTATTATTATTATTATTATTACTATTATTATTATTATTATTATTTATTTATTTATTTATATAGCACCATCAATGTACATGGTGCTGTACAGATTACACAGTAAATAGCAAGACCCTGCCGCATAGGCTTACAATCTAATAAAGTTGTAGTAAACAATAAGGAGGGAAAGAGAATGCAAACAGGCACAGGGAAGTGTAAACAGGCACCGGGTAGGGTGAAGCTGACAGTATAGGGTCAGAACAAACTCAATATTTAAAAGCTATAGGGAAAAGAAAAGTTTTTAGCTGAGTTTTAAAAGCTGTGATTGAGTTGGTAGTTCTCAAGTGTTCTGGAAGAGCGTTCCAGGCGTAAGGGGCAGCAGAAGAAAAAGGACGAAGCTGAGTAAGGGAAGTAGAGGCCCTTGGGCAGGCGAGAAGCATGGCATCAGAGGAGCGGAGAGCACGAGCGGGACAATAGTGTGAGATGAGAGAGGAGAGATAGGCAGGAGCTGTATTGTTATACCTGTATAGGCAGGAGTGTATTGTTATACCTTTCATATATCCTGAATTCTTGTCTGCGATGGATTGTGTATCTTCATCTTTGATAGCTCAAAGGGCTTGCTGGCTTGGACTGATCATGATTCTATGCCTTGGCCTATGTAGCATGGAGATACCAAAGTGGAAGCTACGGTCATCTAAATCTCTGCATGTGTGGGTTTACTCTTGAACCTATGTTTGACTGATTTGACTGGATGGTCCAGGGAGTGATGAACACATTGTTCATGAGGGGGTGGTCCCTGCTGTCAATAATTTATTTATTTATTTATTTATTTATTTATTACCTGTCTCTACCTCTGGTTCGAGGCGGGGAACAACATCAAATACAAATATACTACAAAATACATAAAACTGATTAAAAATATATAAAACTAATGCATTATTGAAATAACACAGGCAGTAGTATGATCACTTCTGCAAAACTCTTCCCTGGATCCAGAGTCTTATAACTACTGTCCAGTGGTCAATATCTACTTTTTGGACAACGTGCTCAAGAAGGTTGTGGCAACTCAACTACAAGCATTCTTGGAAGTTACTGCTTATCTAGACCCATTCCAATCTGGGTTCCAATCATGGGAACCCATAACTGGCACCACACTGGCTTTATTTTGGTGCCAGGTTGATGGCTAAATCTATCAGCCTGCACACTGTCTTGTTTTAATTGGATTTTACTGTTTTTAATTTTCATATTGGTTTTAACATATTAATGGTTTGATTTGTTTTAGAATTATATATTTATTGTTCTATTTTATATGTATGATTTTATCTGTACACCACCCTGAGATCCTTGTGATATAGGGTGGGATATAAATGTTTTAATAAATAAATGGGTCACCCTGTTAGATTACCTTTATTGACAGAGGGACAGAGGGAGTGTGATTCTGTTACTCTTACCGATCTTTCAGCAGCAATTGATATCATTGATCTTGGGATCCTCCTAGAATATCTTTGAGCATTGGGGGCACTATTTTACAGTGGTTCCACTCCTATTTACAGGGCAGGTTCCAGAGAACGGCATTGTATGTTAGTCCCCTGGCAGTCTTGCTGTGAGGTGCCTCAAGGTACCATTTTGTCTCCAGTGCTATTTAAGATCCATAACAGGGGTGCTGGACCTCAGGCCTGCAGGCCAAATCTAACCTACCTAGCATCTCACCTTTGTTTCCTCAGATGGTTATGCCTCCTTCCCTGGCTTCACCCCTTTCAACCAACCCTTGCTCATTCTGTGATTTCCAATGCCCTGCTCCCATTTTAAATGGTTAGCATGCCTTTCCTAAGGCTTAGTTACTGGCAGTAAAAGCTTTAAGCGAAAATATGCTGGTATTTTTGGTATTTGACCCTGCCCACCACTGGTAACCTCAGGAATTGATTATTGTAATGTGTTCTATGTGGGGCTCCCTTTAGGGCTCGTTAAGTTGCTGTAGCTAGTAGAGAATGCAATGGATAAGTTATTGACTGGGGTGCCTTGTCACTGTCACATGCATGTTATGCTTGTACTTAAGGAACTACACTGACTGCCAGTCTGCTACCGAATTAGGTTGTATTAGTATACAGAGCCTCGTGTGGCACAGAGCGGTAAAGCAGCAGTTTCTGCAGCTGAAACTCTCCCCACGGCCTGAGTTCGATCCCAGTGGAAGCTGGTTTCAGGCAGCCAGCTCGGGTCAACTCAGCCTTCCATCCTCCCGAGGTTGGTAAAACGAGTACCCAGTTAGCTGGGGGAAAGGTAATAACAGCCGGGGAAGGCAACGGCAAACCACCCCGCTATAAGGCCTGCCAAGAAAACGTCAGTGAAAGCTGGAGTCCCTCCAAGAGTCAGTAATGACTCAGTGCTTGCACGAGAGGTTCCTTTCCTTTCCTTTTAGTATACAAAGCCATATACAACTTGGGACCATAATACCTCAAGGAATGGAGGCCCTCTTGTCTGTGTCATGGCTTACAGATTTCGGTTTGGTGGCGACATGGAGACAGGCCTCAGTTGTGGTGGTGCCCACCCTGTGGAATAAT
The DNA here is from genome assembly GCF_023053635.1 of Elgaria multicarinata webbii. Lineage (NCBI taxonomy): Eukaryota > Metazoa > Chordata > Lepidosauria > Squamata > Anguidae > Elgaria > Elgaria multicarinata. The sequence continues at coordinate 125,784,388 of NC_086175.1, read as the reverse complement.
TTTACCTCCGTGGTATGCCAGGCCTCAATATTGAAGTGTCTTATTGAAAACATGTATTTTCACTTTGTCTTTAATCAGCCTCTATGACACTATTTATTGCATTGTATTTATAATATTATTTTCTGAACTGCTTTAGGATTTGTGCAAATGAGAAGTGATATAAAATATTGCTAATAAGTAAATCAGAAATACTAGCTAAACTTCTAGTGTCAAAATGTCCACTAAATTTGAAACATTTTCAAGGAAATTACAAAATCAGTCATGGGAGTCCATTATCCTGTGCCTTGTTAAGAAGTCAATCCACTTTCTTGAGAAAATGATCAGTTTTTAAAAGCAAAATAACACCTTTTATTTATATATATATATATATATATATATATATATATATATGCCAGAATGGGTTGCTTGACCTTTTAACTGTTTTCCCCAGTTAATTGTAGGTCTTTGGTTTCACTTTGACGATACTCCAAAGTAAATATTGTACCAACTAGTTCTATATCAGATTACGTGTATCCTTCATCAGAAATGATTCTGTTCTAATTAGCCATCAGTCTAGACAGAAGGTAGGGTAACTTCAAGAAATGTGAAATAGGTTCAGTCTTAATGTTCTGTTTCTGATTAGTTTGGGGGGATTGTTTGGCATATGTATATTGGGGAAAAAGAGGTTTGTCTGTCACTCAAATTAAATGCAATTGGTAATATTTATTGTTTACTGTGGGCTTATAATGAATAATTTGACTCAATTAATATACATGACAACCAGTGTTGATTTCTTTAATTTATAAATATTGCATACATAAAGTTGCTTTTGCTTTTGGGGAATGTAAAAGATGATATGATCTTACAATTAAAACTGTATGATTGTGAAAGATCTCAAACATAAATCTTTTGAGTCATATAGTGAATCCGTTGAACCTGAACCTACTCAGAATTTATTGTAGTGAGTTCTGGCCGGTGGATGTTTAGATATCAAAGGGCCTTGCTAGACGAGGCCTTAGCGCGCCTTGAGAGCCGGTTTCCCTGCTGTGCATCCACATGACGCACAGGGGAATCCAGCCCCAGGCCGCACTGAAGCCTCCTCTAATGCGCCATAAGCGAAGTCGCTTATGGCGCGCCTTTTGCCGGGGCTGCGGAACATCTAGAGACTTCCGTGGCTTTTTGCGGCTACTCGCTTACTCGCGAGTAGCCGCAAAAAGCCACGGACTGGCACAGCGCTCTTATGAGCGCTGTGCCCATCGGGCCAGGGGCATCTGGGGGGGGGAGATGGGGGGGAAGGCCGGACCGGCAGGAGAGGGGGATGGCAGAGGGAGACAGACGCGACACACGGGAGGGCGAGGGGGGCAGAGGGAGACAGACGCGACACATGGGAGGGCGAGGGGGGCAGAGGGTGACAGACGCGACACACGGGAGGGCGAGGGGGGCGGAGGGAGACAGACGCGACACACGGGAGGGCGAGGGGGGCGGAGGGAGACAGACGCGACACACGGGAGGGCGAGGGGGGGCAGAGGGTGACAGACGTGGCACACGAGAGGGCGGAGGGCGACACACGGGATGGGGACGGGGAGGGAGGGCGGATGGGGGGGCTTAAGTAAAAACAAAACCCTTACTTTGTCCGGAGTCTTGGGGCTGCACGTGGCCCCTTTAAAACAAACAAACAAACAAAAATGGCAGACGCTGCAGGGCTTCCGTAGTCCCTGCGCGTTGGCCGTCTAGGAGGCTGGACGGTGTGCGCTAAAGTTAGTGCGCCGTCGCCCCGCCTCCCTGCCGGCTTATCCCGGCAGGTCTAGCAACGCCCTAAGTTGCAATTGTCTTTAATAGATTTGGCTTCCAGAATGCAATCTGGTATATGTAAAACAAGTTTTCAAAAAACCTTATGTTGGTTTTTTAAATATTGTCCTAGTGAGAAACACACATGGGCACCTATCATAAGAAGCAACACTTATTAATAATTTTCCAGAGTTTATTACAAGACATAGATGATTATTGCTTAGCATGTGCACATACGTTTTCTTCAAGTGTTCAACATGATTCATATATGTTGTTTCAGTAACCCTTACACAAATGCTCAGTAAGATAGGCCAATCTCACGCCATATTGTAAGTGAGGCGGTGCTGAAGTTAGAAGAAGAAGCTCATCTTGTTTCATTCATGAGAAACTTGCATTGGGGAATTCAGGTCTGTTTGGACAGTTTAGTTCTCAGTGACAATTGATTTGCTTGCAGGGGCATGCCTCTTTCTCCCTTTATACCACGTTTTGGATAACTGAGCATAAGAACCCTGAACTAAGATGGATGTGTATTGGAAGAAACAAGTTGGAGTGTACACTTTTAAGATGATTGGCGCTATACCTGACCTATAGCATACTCCGTTCACAGGTGCTCTTGTATTTAGTGATCTTGAAGTGTTGAGTTTAATGTGGCACCATCTTTGTGAGCTCCCCCTGTCGAACTTTACAATACATACTTTTTTTAAAAAAAAGCCCTCTCAATTGTGTAGCTAACTGTGCTCAGAATTAGCCCTAAATGGAGTATAAGCAGGGCTTCTGTGCTTAATTTATGATATTTATGGTGTAGGGAAAAATGACAATGATATGACATGCAGCATAGTTGTATACATGTTTATATGGAAATAAATCCCACCCAGTCTAGAAGTACTTCCTTTCTTGTACATGTACATAGGATTCTATAGGACCAGTCTGTGCACCAAGACTTTCACCCAACCAGGAACATTAGCCTCTGGTGCTCTCATGTCACTTCAGAACTTTGTCTCGTTCTTGATGCTGAAACAAAAAAGTCATCTCCATGTGCTTTAGAAATCCGGTAGGATCATAGAGTTGCAAGAGACCTCAGAGATCATCTAGTCCAACCTCTCGTTTGGATTACTGCAATGCGTTATACGTGGGGCTGCCTTTGAAAACGGTCCGGAAACTTCAACTGGTGCAAAACAGGGCAGCAAGGTTATTAACAGGGACTGGCCGGCGAGATCACATTACGCCAGTCCTTTTACAACTTCATTGGCTGCCAGTCCAGGTCCGGGCCCAATTCAAAGTGCTGGTATTGACATTTAAAGCCCTAAATGGTTTGGGGCCAGGTTATCTGAAGGAACGCCTCCTCCCATATGTACCTACCCGGACCTTAAGATCATCTACAGGGGCCCTTCTCCGTGAGCCCCTGCCAAAGGAAGTGAGGCAGGTGGCTACTAGGAGGAGGGCTTTCTCCGCTGTGGCACCCCGGTTGTGGAACGAGCTCCCCAGAGAGGTCCGCCTGGCGCCTACACTGTACTGCTTTCGTCGCCAGCTGAAGACCTTTTTATTCACTCAGTATTTTAACACTTAATTTTAACTTAAATTTAAATTTTACTGTTTTAACTCTGTATTTTAATCTTATATCAACTTTGCTGTGTGGTTTTATCCTGGTTGCGCTTTTTATACTGTATTTCGTAATTGTGTTTTAACCTGTTGGGTGTTTTACTGTGGTTTTAATTTTTGTGAACCGCCCAGAGAGCTTCGGCTATTGGGCAGTATAAAAATGTAATAAATAAATAAATAAATAAATACAAGGATGGCCATTTTCACCCATTGGTTCTATTCCTGCCCTTTGGAGTAACAAAGAACAAGTCTGCTCCATCTTCTGCATGGTAGCCTTTCAGATATTTGAAGACTGTTATCATGTCTCCTATTAATCTTCTCTTCTTCAGGCTAAACATACCCAGCTCTTTCAACTGTTCCTCTTAGGACTTCGTTTCCAGATCCTTTACCATAGAGCACCCAGAGCTGGGCACAGTGCTTAAAATGTGGACTGACCAACCTCAAGACCTCTTTCTTAGTCAATCACCACTCACTCAGATCCCATCATTGTATATGTGAAGTTGGGATTTTTTCTTCAATATGCATCACTTTACCCTTGCTTACATTGAACCGGATTTGCTATTTTCATGCCCAGTCCCCCAGTTTGGAGAGATCATTTTGGAGCTCTTTGCTTTTCCCTTTTTGTTTTAACCAGCTGAATAATTTGTGGTAGTCAGCAAACTTGGCCACTTCACTCACTGCTCATCCGAAATCCAGATCATTTCTGAACAATTTTAAAATGCACTGGCTTCAGTACCGATCCTTGGGTTGAATTCATGCCATGCATGATCGAAAGCTGATATGAGCAAAATAATTGGCATGCTATCTTGCAAAATAATTGACATACTATTCAAATGGTATGAGGGAACATAATACTGTCGCCCGCTGTCATGTTGCATCTGGTCTGTGATGAAGTAATATACATTTCAGAGGGGTGGGGAGAGAACATACACACATTTCTATTGGATTTAATTACAACTTATTTGTCTGATGAATTAGGCTTTGGCCCATGAAAACTTATGCTGCAATAAATGGCATTTGATCTTGGGATGGTTAGAGCCATTTGGGTGGTCTGGCCACAATCCAGAATATCAAAACAGAAGTAATAGTCACTGTGCCTTAAGGAGTACTACAAATCTGTGCCTATTTCCATTTGTGAGATATGTTCGCAGCCGTTTACAGTGTGTGGAGCAGAATGAATCTTACTGTCTGGATTAAAACTTGATAGGAAGGTTGTGACTTCGAACTCTGGAGCAAAATGTACACATGTTTGTTACTTGCTGTAGGCCCAAAATATATTGCTATATTTCTTTGGGCATGAGTTAAACACTTTGAAGTCCTGTTGATTTCTCTTAAACACAGGATTAATTCAACCAGTAAAATAAATAGGATGGAAAAGAGCTTAACTTTGGCTGGAATAACAATGCTTCTTGTGAAGCATTTTGTTTTGGGGGCTAATTGTTGACATTTGCTCATTGTTTCTTTAGACTACAGAGTTCTGATGCACAATATGTTGAGTTCCTTATCATTCTTGAGAACATATAAAACTCTTGGAGTAACTGGTTTACTGCTTATAGTAACACTTGGTAGGTTACCATATCACTGCCATTCCCTTGAGCACAGCGTTTAGTCCATGCCATACACTAATCAACAACCATTTCTGTGTCTCATTAGACATTTAGTCTGTTCAACAACAATGTACTATTCAGCCATGAAAGATAGGCTTTGAGTCAAAACTGGTCACATTGTTTATGTCACTTGTAAGGAAACTACCGTTTATAACATGCATATTGTTTGGATAAATGTTCCGTTTTAGCTTGAATGAGAGTATTATGAGTGTGTATTTATATTGTCCTGTAGCATGCTATATATATTTGTGTACACAGTTGTGAATGTGTTCACATAGCTGCCTACACATAAAGCAAGATTACGTTGTAGCCCCCATTCCCATTTATTCCCTCATTTAGCACATCACGGTGTGGGGCTGTTACTTTTCCATAAACTTAATTAGCACATGTTTTCTAATGCAGGAAACAGCTGATCTACTTCAATTCATTTTGTTGGGGTTAGGAATGGGCAAATTAGTTTGTTTCTGGTCTCTATCACTTTCACATTTGTTCACCCATAAGTTCTTTCTGTTTACTCATCAATCTGCAGTTTAAAAATGCATTTAAATATGCATTTCTAAATGCATTTCCCCTTCAAAATATGCAATGTTGAATGTACCTTGATACATTTTTGAGCTGAGAAATGTGCCTGAGCATTCAAGAAGTACAAAAGCCAATGGATAATTAAGTTCCAATCTGCACATTAATCCAGGAAGTGCGGGTCAGTTCCTATTGGAATTTGCAAAGATTGAATTCCTGGAGCATTCCTAGCCAGGATCAGCTTATGGCTGTGAAGTCTCCTTGCCTATAGCCCTGGTATGCAAGGGAAAATTGAGGAATAACTGTAGAGATATGATGCCATTTTGAAGTTTGTGTGTGTTAGCTTAGTCTTATACTTTATGCCCCCTCATCCTACATGTGGTTCATGTAATGTTCCCAGACAGTCTCCCATCTAGTCAGCTATTGATTATACACCATTTTTATTTGTTTGTTTGTTTATTTATTGCATTTCTATACTGCCCAAAATTAAAACCATAAAGCACAACCTAAGTATAAAACTTTAGCCACAATATAAAACTGCAATATATAAGCACAAGCAGAATATAACTGAGCAGCAATGCAGAGATTTAAAATACAGATTTAAAGCAGCTAGACTGGGATGGTAAAATGTTAAATAAAAATAAAAATAAAAAGGTCTTCCCCTGGTGTTGGAAAGAATATAACGTAGGTGTAACCTCTCTAGGAATCATTCCACAGCCAGAGTGCCACAGCAGAAAAGGCCTTCCTCCTGGCAATGGCTCACGGAGAAGAACCTCTGAAGATGATCTTACTTGTGGGAGGAGGTGTTCTTTCAGATAACCTGGCCCCAAGCTGTTTAAAGCTTTGATTGTTAATACTAACACTTTGAATCAGGCCAGACCTGGACTGGCAGCCGGTGAAGCTGGAAAAAGAATGGCATAATGTGTTCTCGTTGTACCAGTCCCTTTTCCAAGTCCCGGTCCCAAGCCCCTTTCCCAAATACCAGTCCCTTTCCCAAGTACTGGCTCTCCAGTATTTGGGAAAGGGACTGGTACTTGCCAAAGTTTCCATGAGCTTCAGGAGATTATTATGTTACTCTAAATTTGAATTTTTACAAATTCTGAATTGGATTTGTCTACATCTGTATAGATCTTGGAAGGCTTAGTCTGAGAGGAATTGTAAAGTTGGTAGACAGTGGAAGGAAGCATAAGAGAAGCAAGGGGGAAGGGAAGGAGATTTCAGGGACATTGCAAAAGGAAAATCATAGAATTTTTCATAGAAAATCATAGAATCATAGAATAGCAGAGTTGGAAGGGGCCTACAAGGCCATCGAGTCCAACTCCCTGCTCAGTGCAGGAATCATCATGAGGGTTGTCTCATCTAACAGCATATACAGTAAAGGTTATTACTATTTAATCAATGCATTACCTGGAAGTATTTATATATATCCATCTTTATTTGACTGAATGGCTGTGGCATCATTAATTGATTTTCAAATACTTGTGTACATAAGAACATAAGAAGAGCTATGCTGGATCAGACCAGCTTCTGTTCATACAATGGCCAGCCAGCTGTCGATCAGGGACCCACAAGCAGGACATGGTGCAACAGCACCCTTTTGCCCATGTTCCCCAGCAACTAGTATATATAGGCTTGCTGCCTCTGATTACTGGAGGTAGCATGGAGGTATCAGGACTAGTAGCCATGGATAGCTGTCTTTTAAGAATTTGTCTAATCTTCATTTAAAACCACCCAAATGGGTGGTCATCACTATATCTTGTGGTAGCAAATTCCATAGCTTAGCTATGCGCTGTGTGAAAAATCTCCCACCAATCAGCTTCATGGGATGACTTAAGGGTCTGGTATTATGAGAGAGGGAGAAAAATATCTCTCTATTCACGTTCTCCAAACCATGCACAATGTTGTAGACCTCTATCATGTAGACGTCTTTTGTCTGATCCAGCATGGTGCTTCCTATGTCATCCTCTCTCCATATATGTATTCCTGCAGAAAATAGCCTTATTCCTCACCCCCATCCAGTCCTTTGCTTGTCCACATGGAACCTCAATAGGGTTCTGATCGCTCTCATGGGCCCACCTTTTGAGCTGAAGGCCACAGTCCCCTTAAGGGAGCTGACCCTTAAGACAGTGTTCTTAGGAGTAATCAGATCTCTCTGGCAGATATTGAAGTTGGGGTGCTGTCATCTAACTTCTGCCTGTACATCTTCTACAATGACACAGAGGACGCAGGAGGTAATAATACCTAGACTCATAGAATCATGGACTAGTTGAGCTGGAAGGCACCTATAAGGCCATTGAGGCCAACGCAACACTCAAGTCCAACGCCATGCAGGAATTCACATTAAAGCATGCCTAACAGGTTTCTGTCCAGCTGCATCTTGAATGCCTCTAGTGTGGGAGAGCGCCCCCCCCAAGTCATTGGTTCCATTGTCGTACTGCTCTAACAGTCAGGAAGTTTTTCCTGATGTCCAACCAAAATCTGGCTTCCTGTAACTTGAGCCCATTATTCTGTGTTCTGCTCTCTGGGATGATCAAGAAGAGATCCTGACTCTCCTCTTGTGTGACAATCTTTCAGGTATTTGAAGAGTGATATCATGTCTCCCCTCAGTCTTCTCTTCTCTAGGCTCAGTTCTTTCAATCTCTTCTCATAGGGCTTTGTTTCTAGACCCCTTATCATCCTAGTTGCCCTCCTCTGAACCCCCATCATTCTACTTCTTTCATTCTACCCCAACACATTTCACTGGTAGGAGCTACCTGGCCTATGCTAGATGAAAGAAGGGCATCCTGGTTCTGCCTGTCTAGGAGAAAGAACCACTTGTTCATCTCTTACCCAGTGGAGTCTGGTGGCTCTGGTGTCAGTGGGGTTGTGAATCCGCTCCAGGTTTCAGTCAGAACACTAAAAGGAACTAACCTTCACACCTTGGATACCTCCTTTAGAGTTCTGATTGCTCCTGACTGAAACCCGGAGCAGTTTCACTGACCCACTGACATTGGGGCCAGCAGCCCCCACTGCTCTTACATTGACTAATCATTGGGCAAAGATTTTCCAAAAACCACACAGACAAGATGGATTAGGGAGTGTATCATGAAGGCTTATAAGGTTCTTAGCATGTTTCTCTTACAGGGCATAACAGGGCATTTCTTGAGGGGTGGGGCAGCTACCTTTGCTGCTTTTAGAGGATGCACACCTTTGGACAAAGTATGCAGAGTGGCTATGTGGTCATTTATTTATTTATTACATTTTTATACCGCCCAATAGCCGAAGCTCTCTGGGCGGTTTACAAAAATCCCTGCATACCTTTACAAAGCAGTGCAGGATAGATTCGTTTACCTCAGCAGAGGCTGCATTTGGGAAGTGGGTTCTTTAGAGAGCTGCGAGTCCAACAGGCTGTTTCTTTTATACTGTTAGCTTATTTGATTTTTAGTGATTTGTAATTGTTTTGTAATGGTTCATGCTTTGTTTCAATTTGGATGCCCTCTTGGGATCCCCCCCCCTTAAGATTGAAAAGTGAATAAAAATAAGTTGAGTAAAGTCAAATGGGTAAGCAAGCTTGCAAAAGACCTTATTTGTCCCTTGACATTTATATCGGCTTTTGAGTAAAGATTATTTGTTTAAAGTGATTAAGACTTTATTTTTATCTGGATGTTGATTTTTAAAGATGTTGGAAGCTTGCATAGAAGAAGTAGGGCTTCAGTACATAGTACTCCTAATGCTGTACGGAAATAGTTCACTATTATAATTTGAGAGATTTTCAGCTGTATGAAATTTTCAAAGGAAATGTTATGTACATTTCTAACAGAATTTGCATTTAAATCGATTGTTATCAAATGGTATCAATAATTATTAATATCTTCCCCCACAAATTCAAATTTCTATTTTAATTTAATTTAATTTTTAAGAGCTTTTATGTTAAATTGTTTTAACACTTCCAATATTTTTTCTGTCTTCATGAGGGTTTGTATTTTAATACAATCTCGATATACTTCGCATTCATATCTCTCCCTTCCTGACTTATTAAATAACCCCTTAAATAGTCTGCTCCCTCTGTCTGCATTAACGAAAAGACCTACAGTTGAGAAGCTTTATGCATGTTGAGCCTGCTCCCCCTCCCCCAAAAAACGTCTCATTTAAGTAGGAAACTTAAGCATAGTTCTGAAATACTGTAGGCATCTGAGTAGTGATCCTATAAAGAAATCTATGGTCCCAGATTCACAAGTGCTATGAATCTCTCTCTCTCTCCCCTCTCTCCCCCCCCTCTCCGTCCCCCCCTCTCCGTCCCCCCCTCTCCGTCCCCCTCCCTCCATCCCCACCCCTCTCTCTTTTTCCTAAGGAGCTTTGACAATTGATTTTAGTTATGTGAGTACAAGTATATTAAAGGAGATGTCTTATCAGTAGGGGAAGAATGAAAGTCACACACACCACTGGCTCTCAATAGAAACAAAGGGAGCTTAGCAGTATTGACAGAATGCTCTATTTGGCTGAAACATCCTTAAAATGTTGGTGGAAAGAACTGATGAAAGAAATCAATTCTGAAGAACACAAAAGGTTGTATGAGGTTCTCACCCCTTTAATCTTCAAGAGGGTGAAGAAGAATTAGGTCTTGGAGTTGCTATGGACTTCTTGTGGGTGTAAATGAGCTAATAAATTGAGGTTGTGAGTAGGCAGTGACATTCTTTGGCAACAAAAAGTTAAAAGTACAAAGAAATAAAAGTGCTTATAGATGTATTGAAACATGGGAGGGGAAGATAAAAGTATTGTGTATATGCATGCATGAACATACTCTGGCTACACTTTTAAAGGAAAATAATTTTCAATGAATATTGTGTGTTTAAAAATTATTTATGTCATGTACCTCTTTTCCTTATCCATTTTTTTTTTAAATGCACTTGTCTTTTACCAGGGCGAGTCCTTATATCTCTAACCATTTAGCTCTTTCAGTCATGACAAAACCAGAGACACTGATAAGAACAGCAAGCGCTTTTGCCAACTATTTCCCTCTTTTTCTATTTTGTTTTATCTTTCCGTGATGTTAGTGGTGTTGAGAAAAGTGGATTATGCAGTGTCCATTGTAGGGAAATCTCATACTTTCTTTAAATAGTTTTACATAAAAGCTGTTGTACTGAGCTCTACAGAAGAAAGACCCTTTGATTTCGTGTTAAAGCACAGGCCTATACTTTTACTATAATAAATACCATTTTAAACAATTCTGGGTTTTGTTGGCATGCGGTTGGATCGTCTTTTTTCTTTTCTTATCATTTTGTATGTTGTCCAACTATTCTTATTTAAGGACTTGGTTACAAAAATACTTAATAAAAAATAACAGTCCTATGTGTGCTTTTTTGGAAGCAGGTCCCATTGAGTTTGGTGGAACTTATACTGAAGCAAGTCTTTGTAAAATTGCAACCTAAATATAGTCTGTCTTATGGCTGAAATTATTTGAAAAAAGGTTGCCAAATTTGACTGCTTTTTTAAAATAACATTTTGCTTTTTGTCTGCAGGCCACAGAAACACTATTTCGCATGGGAGTGTCAAGAGGAACAATTACTCCTTTAAGACATGGCGAGGTAACAATATGTTTGTTTTTCATGTGTGAGATACTGTTTTAAAGCTAAACTTTTTGCAATGTTGGGCAAAATGAATTCTTGGAGTTGTTGAGGGCTGATAAAAAAAACCTGAGAAATGGGTCGTTTTGTAGATCCTCCTCCTCACCATCTCCTCTATTAGCGATATCCAAGTGTATGTGCCAATACTCATATACGTATCTAAAACAGTACCTCTCACCCACCAGAAGGTAGGCATCAGAGGCTCAGGGGAACTCTCAAGGTTTGCAGAACTACAATAAATCTAAAGAAAAATACCCCATCTCAGCAGTCCAGTGAGGATTGGAGTGGTGTATCTCTGTGTATGTGGGGGAGGGTGGGAATGGAATGGATTACCTGAAAGAAGCTACGACTGGCTGAATACTCCATACTGCAACGTTTTGTTGCAGTTCCCACTTGCATAAGGGCTAATATTTGCGACATGACCATGTTTAGAGCGGATTAGTGTTACGGACTGATGATTCTTATTAGATATGCAAAGCAAAAAATAAAATAAAAATGCAGAATTAATACAGAATTTTTTAAATTACATATTTTTTTTAAAAAAATGTCCAAGTACAATAATTTACCCCAGTTATTATTCCAATTACAATACCTCAGCTTAACACATATGTAAAATATCTAAAGTTGCTAACTCTCCTGGTCTAAGCCTATTCCAATAATTAATGAACAGCCTCTAGATATAAAATATATGAGTTGAATTTATTCTTCCCTTCCACAACACCTTAACTTGTTATTTTGTTCATTATTTTATTTATTTATTTATTTATTACATTTTTATACTGCCCAATAGCTGAAGCTCTCTGGGCAGTTCACAAAAATTAAAACCATGAAGAACATAAAAACAACCAACAATTTAAAAACACAAATACAAAATACAATATAAAAAGCACAACCAGGATAAAACCACACAGCAAAATTTGATATAGGTTAAAATATGAGATTAAAACAACAAAGTTTAAATTTAAGTTAAATTAAGTGTTAAAATACTGAGAAAATAAAAAAGGTCTTCAGCTGGTGACGGAAGGAAAACAGTGTAGGCGCCAAGTGAACCTCTCTGGGGAGCTCTTTTCACAACCGGGGTGCCACAGCAGAGAAAGTCCTCCTCCTAGTAGCCACCTGCCTCACTTCCTTTGGCAGGGGCTCATGGAGAAGGACCCCTGTGGATGATCTTAAGGTCCGGGCAGGCACATATGGGAGGAGGCGTTCCTTCAAATAACCCGGCCCCAAACCTTATGAAGAAGGTCTATATCTTCTTTTTCCATTGTGCAAGGGAAGGGAAATGTGGTGTCCATCAAACTTTTGCTAGGAGAATCATTACACCTATTCTGTGCCTGTCCTTTTATTGGCCCAGCACTCTAAGAGCTCACAGGAGTAAGCATTATTACATGTGCATGCACAGATTGTATTACATGTTACATTACATGCACAGTGTGGGACATATGCATTAAACTCCCGTTTGCCTTACCCCTCTCTCTTCTCCCTTCCTGAGCATCCAAAGCTCAAACTTTGAACTTTTTCAAAGTTTCAAAAATTTCTGCATGTCTATACTGCTCAAACTTCAGTTTATAACAGAAATGAGCAAAATTGGACTGGATGACCTATAGTAATAAGCCTTATACTACTGTATTCTTATGTAAGTTTCCCCCCTCACCTTTACACATCTTTGCCCCTTTGCAGAAGCAAATTTTAAACTTTTTTGGCTGTGGTGGGGTGGCAGCGCGCTTAAGTTCTAGCAAATATAGCAGTACAGGGGAACATTTCTGACTATGAGCAAATTTGCTATTTATTGGAATCATATATGTACTTTAGACGAAGCGGCTATTTGACTGTGGTGGCACCAGTTTCAGCAACAAGGGTGAAGTGCAGCCCCAGGTGGTTTCCAGGGTGGCCCCTGGGTTGCCCACTCCTCTATATCTTGTACTTGTGTCTCTGGGCCTTGCTAGACCCTGCCGGATAAGCCGGCAGGGAGGCGGGGCGACGGCGTGTTAACTTTAGCGCGCGCCGCCCCGCCTCCTAGACGGACGACGCGCAGGGACGACGGAAGCCCTGCAGCGTCGGCCATTTTTTGTTGTTGTTAAAGGGGCCACGTGCGCCCCGAAGACTCCGGACAAGGTAAGGGTTTGGTTTTTTTACTTAAGCCCCCCATCTGCCCTCCCTCCCTGTCCCCGTCCCGTGTGTCGCCCTCCGCCCCCCTCGCCCTCCCGTGTGTCGCATTGTCGCCCTCCGCCCCCTCGCCCTCCCGTGTGTCGCCCTCCGCCCCCCTCGCCCTTTCGTGTGTTGCGTTGTCACCCTCCGCCCCCCTCGCCCTCCCGTGTGTCCCGTGTGTCGCCCTCCGCCCCCCTCGCCCTCCCGTGTGTCACGTTGTCACCCTCCGCCATCCCCTCTCCTGCCGGTCCGGCCTTCCCCCCATCTCTCCCCCCCCCCCGGGATGCCCCTGGCCTGATGGGCGCAGCGCTCTTAAGAGCGCTGTGCCCAGTCCGTGGCTTTTCCCGGCTACTCATGAGTAAGCAAGAGCCGCAAAAAGCCACGGACCTTCCTAGACGTTCCGCAGCCCTGGCCTGAGGCCGGGGCTGCGGAAAAGGTGCGCCATAAGCAACTTTGCTTATGGCGCGCTAAGGGAGTCTTCAGTGCGCCTTGACCCCGGATTCCCCTGTGCGTCATCTGGACGCACAGCAGGGAAACCGGGCCTCAAAGCGCACTAAGGCCTCGTCTAGCAAGGTCCTCTGTGTATACTTTCTTTGTGAAGTTTATTTTGCGTGTTGAAAACGACAAATATAACGGAATGAGCTTTAGAAATAGACCAAAAGTATTTAGATCTCTAGGTATGAAGATAAAAATGAATAGGCCAGGTGGGTTAATTTTGCTCTGGCTGACAATACAGTCAGAACTGAAGCAATTACAACTTTGGGTGAAGTTCTAACTGTGCATTGTTTGGTTCTGAAGTGCTAACTTGGCAGCAAAATCCAGAGGCTAGATTGTTGGGAAGGTCTAGCAGGCTTTTGGAAGGAGGAATCAATTCAAATAGGATTATAACCTGGGAGCGGAGTTTTGGTGATTGGTTTTAACCAGTGTATAGCAGCTAGTACATATTAAACTAATAAACGATAATGACAAAACATATTTCATGATTTGTGTCAATATGATAATCAGTACTAGAGCTGGAGGTAGGCAGAGAAAGGCAAGACTAGTCTTGAATGAATAACAGATTCCCATGTTGCACTGTAGCAAACAGATCCCAAAAATGCTATTCAAAGCGAAGAGTCACTAAGGACTATTTAGGGTTGGCTTGTTTCCAAGCTCAGATGGATTTGCAGTTTATAATGCTGAATGTTTGAGGGAAATCTTTTCCCTTACTTCCTGCTTGCAGCTTTTCTTTATGCCAGGAGATTCATCTCCTCAGTCTCACTGGCTGCAAATACAGTTTTCTTTTGTCAACCTTTCCACACAAGAAATCAGGTATTCTTTGGGTTTTTTTTGCTGAAAGCCGTGTTATTTGCTGTTTACATATGGATCACAGAATTATTGACAAGGTTTTGGCACAGGGTTTGGAAATGTTCTTGCCAAATATCATTTCTCCAAGTAAGACAGATAATTCTTGGAATGGTTTTCCTGTTCAACAGCATCCACAAGGTTGTGAAAAATTACCTCAGGACTTGTTATGGCCATGAAGTTGACTGATCTCCAAGAAGTCTAATAGTACCAGGGGAGGTAATGAAATTCAAGAATATAATTGCTTTCAGGATTGAGCACATTTCTCTCCTTGTTGTTGAAGTATTTCTATCAAGACTCGCTTTCAGAAAATGTGTGTCAGTTCAGAGGTCACCCGTTTCTCCTCTTGCTCTTAGGCACTGCGGTAGTATCTGACTGCTTTTGGATTTTGTAAAGGTTTTGTCAGTCAGGAACATAACTGGGGAGCATTAGTTATTTCAATATTTCATTGTACTCTAGTTTTCTGCTTTTTAAAACAGTTGTGTTTCAAGGACTATCTCAAAGGGTGTTTGTGCCTCTTGAAGCCTACCAAATTCCAAAAAAAAAAAAAAATTAATTGGGATATTTGTCATTAAGGACCATTGTTTCATAACATAACTTACTACATGCCAAATGATAACAGATGTACAAAAGCTGGATATAATTCTGAAATTAGCAGTTTGGGAATAGTGATTCGCTGGACGAAGGCGATTTGCATTGCCCTCCCATGTATCCCAAAATGGTATAATTCTCAGGAAAGTTCTTGGAGAGATTACCACTGTTTGCTTGTTGCTAGGCAACAACCTCCTTATTTATGAATTTAGTGACTGGCTCCCCTGATTTCCTGCAGGTTCAATCAAGACCTTGAAGTAAAATAAAAATAAAAATCTGGTATCTTAGGCAATTGTACGCCCTAACTCCCAATCAATTTTGTGAGAAATTGAATGTATTTGCCATATATGAATGGGTGTTTCTGTCTCAAGTGTGGAACAGTAAGACAGTCTCAGTAGATTTCCAGTTTATTGGCTGTTCTAGGACAGTGCAAAATTGGAGATACAAGAAATCTGTATCCCTGAAGAAGTGAGCAGACACACAGTGGACAAAAAGTGATATTTGGTTGCTGTGGAAAGGAGGAGTTTGTTTTCTCCAAACATTGTGAAGCTGGCTGTTAGATTCTTCCCAGAATCTCCTTTTTCTCTTAGGGCAAGCTGCCAATTTGATTACTAGGACCAGCTTACACACCTTTCGATGTTAGCCTGCTGGGGTCGAAACACATCTCAAAATGCCACCGTTTTCAACATTCGGTTGAGATGGATCTGGCTTATATCCAGGCGCCTACTGAAAGCTAAATTTCAAGGCGCTCTTGCTGCTCATCTATGTTCTAATGAACGCTCTAATAGTGTTGTAATTTTTACCCAGATCATGTTGCTTGAGGCAGCCAAACAACTGGGATATGGCCAGGGTTGAAGCAATATTTCAGCAGCTGCCTGGCAAGAATTATGGATTAGTTGCTGCCAAGTCCTTAGAGCAGGGACCTGGTGGTGGTGGTGGGGCTGTAAAGTGTTCCCTAGTAGGATTAGCTCATCTAGTTTTCATTCTTAATTACAGCCTCTATCCTGGAAAATCTCTCTCTGAATCTTGCCCACCCCCACCGGGAGAAGGTAACACGTGAATTAGCGTATGTGGTGTTGATCATCTGATTACCCCATCTGGGGATGGATGTAGTGGTTAAGGAGGGGACCATGTTTAATCATAGAATAGTAGAGTTGGAAGGGGCCTATAAGGCCATCTAGTCCAACCCCCTGCTCAATGCAGGAATCTACCTTAAAGTATCCCTGACAGATAGCTGTCCAGCTGCCTCTTGAATGCCTCTAGTGTGGGAGAGCCCACTACTTCCCTAAGTAATTGGTTCCATTGTTGTACTGCCCTTATAGTCAGGAAGTTTTTCCTGATGTCCAGCCGGAATCTGGATTCCTTTAACTTGAGCCCATTATTCTGTGTCCTGCACTCTGGGAGGATCGAGAAGAGATCCTGGCCCTCCTCTGAGTGACAACCTTTTAAGTATTTGAAGAGTGCTATCATGTCTCTCCTCAATCTTCTCTTCTCCAGGCTAAACATGCCCAGTTCTTTCAGTCTCTCTTCATAGGGCTTTGTTTCCAGACCCCTGATCATCCTTGTTGCTCTCCTCTGAACCCCCTCCAGCTTGTCTGCATCCTTCTTGAATTGTGGAGCCCAGAACTGGACACAATACTCTAGATGAGGCCTAACCAGTGCTGAATAGAGGGGAAACAGTACTTCGCACATGTTGGTTGTTGTTGTTATTATTCTTATTCTTGTAACATACACCCATGTAGTATGGGACTCTGTTGTTAACCTTCAGAGAGGACAGGACAAAGCACAGGCTGTTCCAGTAGAATCAGAAAGGCAGAAACAAAAAGGGACTATGGACGGAAAGGATTCTCCAGTGGTGGTGACCTGCAAGGTTTGTGTTCCTGCCTTAGATCAACATGGCATACAGCTGCAACAAGTGCAAGCTGGTTGCACTATTGGAAGAAAAAGTGAGTGTACTTGAGCGATGAGTGTCCACCTTCCAAGGAATAAGAGAAGACAAAGAGTTCTTAGACAGAACGGTGGAACTTCAACAGCAGAGAGAAGCACAGGAGGTGGAAAAGCAACAGCAAGTTGAAGCAGAAGTGTGGAATGCTGAGGCAGTGAAAGCTGAAGAAGAGGAATCTACCTGGAAAAGGGTGACAGTTAGGAGCAGAAGAACTAGAAGACACTCTGCACCAGTGGAACCACTAGAGCTATGTAACCGCTTTCAGGTACTGGAAGAGGAGACTGGAGGACATTCTGCAGAGGGCAGCTTGGCTCAATTATTAATTTTTGGTGTGAGATTTCTGGAACTTGTACTGAGCAGAGATTCTTCCCAGAATGTCATGAGTTCTTATATCTCTATACTTCTCTTAAACAGACAGTACAAGTGTGGCTGAGAAGATGATGATGATGATGATGATGTATCCTGTTTATATTCCGCCTATATACAAAATAATGTAAGCAGGATACAAAGTTAAAAACAATTTAAACAAAATAAAATAATCAATAAAATGATGCGACATAAAACAATATATAGCAGCCAAGAATAAATTTCTAAAGAGGAAAGGTCTACCGGAATAATAAGAGTTTTAATGCCTTCTGAAAGACATTCAAAGAAGTCAGCAGGTGCATTTCAATATTCAGGTCATTCCACAGCTGAGGAGTGGCAAAGGAAAAGGTCCTCTGGTGTGTGATTGCCAATCTCACATTAGGCAGTTACAGCAGATGACCCTCTGAGGACCCTAAGTGGTGGGCTGGAACATAGGAGACAAGACCATGTCCAGGTAAGAACCAGCACTTTATATTTTGCCTGGAAACGAATTGACAGCCAGTATAAAGATTTCTGGAGGGGAATGTGAAGGTTTCACTGAACTTAAAAGGCAAACCACCAGACTGTGACTGAGGTATGGGAAATCTGAATGAACAGAAATATTTGTATGTATATGAGCACATATCATGAAAGGGATGTGAATATGTCTGTGCGTAGTGGAAATAATGATGGTACCTGGGAGAAGTATGAAAATCAGGGTATATGGCTGCAAATAGGAGTGTGTGTGTGTGCGCGTGCTTGTTGATGCCAGATGTCTGTGAATGTGAAAGGAGTAGAAGTGTGTGTGTGTGGTTTATGGAAGACAGCCAGTGTGGTGTCATGGTTAAGAATGTTGGACTGGGAGTCAGGAGATCCAGGTTCTAGTCCTTACTCAGCCATGGAAGCTCATTGGGTGACTTTGGGCCAATCACAAGCTTTCAGTCCAGGCTACCTCACAGGGTGGTTGTTGTGAGGATAAAATGGAGAGAAGGAAGATTATTTATGCCACCTTGGATTCCTTTAGGAGGAAAAAAGACAGGATATAAATGAAATAAATCAATAAGAGAGTGAAGAATAGGAACAGTGAAATCCTAGTTAGAATCCTATTCCCAGTCTTCCCTGTGCATTTTAAGGCATGGATGGAGAGGATGGATTGAAAGGCATACATTACACTAAGTAGTACTTCATAGAAATACCCAACCCCACCCCTGAAAAATACAATGTACATGTCACATTACACCATTTTATGATGCTCAGTGGATGGTCGTTGACAAGTCACTATATTTCAAATACAGTCCTCATATCAAAGTGTCTGGTGATGATGGTGATGATGATGATGATAATAATAATAATAATAATAATAATAATAATAATAATAATAAATAATTTATTACATTTCAATACCACCCCATACCCAAAGCTCTTTGGGTATATAAAACACTTCTCTGAGCTTCTTGGAGGAATAGCTGGATGTAAATGTAATAAATAACTTTTGATTTTATTATATGTAAAACATATGATGTTTATGTACCTGGATTTAGATGTGTATAAAAGAAAACATTTAAACATCCAAGCCCAATGCATTCTTTTTATGCCATATGCAACATGGCATGGTGCTGACATGTTCCTTTTAAACAAGGCATCTCTTCTTTAGGGAAGGAATTTATTCTTGACAGCGTTGAATTATTGTGCTGTCTCTTATTTTTAACCCTTGAAATAGTCACATAATGATCTTTCTGTTTGATAAATCGTATAATACATGAGAGAGAGCTGGAGTTCATAAGCTGCTTTCTTTTAGACTGAAAAAGCAGCGAAAGTAACTAAAGCCGATTCTGATTTAATTATTATTGTTTTCAGTATGCTTCCCCCCCCCTCCAGCTTGAGGGCATGCCAGGCCCTAGTCACAGGCATATTATAGAGTAAAATAGTGATGTGATCTTAGACATCTGATCTCCTCACCCCTCTCCTTCATATCACAAAGATGTCATTATTATCGTAGGTTCAAAAGTTCTGTTCTCACGGATAGCTTGATCATCTCCAATTTCCACCACCGTTGTCTGAATGCTTTGTTGCTATCATTTTAGTTTGTGGAGAAGCTAACAAATGTTTGTACTATGCTTATTTTTTTCATTGTACATACATTATTCATTATAATTACAGCATCATATTAGCAACCCTAATTTTGTGGTCTTAGATGACTCCCCTCCCCCTCTTTTTAAGCAACATATGAGTTTAAGGATATGGTCCTGTAAGCTGAAATGTCTCGCACTCAGTTGTCTCAGATTTGACATTTGTAGAAAGCTGAGTACAATAAAGATTTCCTGGAATGCTTGAGCAGAGTGTGAGAAATAATACTTTTCTAGAATTCTGTAACCCTGTAACACTGTTAACGTGTATGCTTCAAGAATGTTAACTATTGGCAAAAGGAAGATTAAGTGCAAGTTAATACGATGGAATTTTTCCTCCGATGACATCATAAAAGCTTATGACAATACTAGCCATTTGATGCTTATTGGAGTCCATGCCATTTCCCCCCCTGTTCTTAGCAAATTACATGCAAATCCAGAATATGCAGGATATTATTTTACTCAGAAGATCCTGTGCTACCTAAAATAATTCAAATCACTCCTACTAAGATAAATTCTTTTGACTGCATGTTCTCTGTGCTTCACAGTGGATGAAAATATCCTATTAAGCAAAACCTGGCCATCTGTATCTTTCCTAGGTGAAGCAGAATGATACTTTTAAAATATATCTTCTGGGTCTTTGTGCTGGGATCTCTTGACTTTCTCTTGAAATATAACACCAAAGAATAAGCTCATATGTACAGGAATCACACAGATGCTGGATTAGGACATGGGATAGGAAATTTACAGTGCTAAGAACTGTGAATGAGGTGTGCTGATTGCCTTGGCTGAAAAAGTGCTGTGTACTCCCCACAATGCATTATTCTATCCTAGACACTTCCTTGAATATTGGCCCTAAAGTAGGGTGACCATATGGAAAGGAGGACAGGGCTCCTGTATCTTTAACAGTTGTATAGAAAAGGTAATTTCAGCAGGTGTCATTTGCAGCACCTGGTGAAATTCCCTCTTCATCACAATGGTTAAAGCTGCAGGAGCCCTGCCCTCTTGACCAGATACAAAAAAGGGTAGGGCTCCAGCAGTTTTAACTGTCATGACGAAGAGGGAATTTCACCAGGTGCTGCAAATGACACCTGCTGAAATTCCCCTTTTCTGTGCAACTGTTAAAAGTTACAGGAGCCCTGTCCTCCTTCCCATATGGTCACCCTACCCTAAACCCAAAGCCAAGTGTGAAAGATTATAGTGGCGTTTAGTAAGTAGTTCAGTTACCCATTTGGATATTTTCAGCTCATACAATGAAGGCCGTCATAATGCTCCTCTTAGCTAACGTTTTTTATGGTGCTGCACAGCTTTGCCGTTCCGTAGAAACGTGTCACTGTCACTCCCCCTCCTTTTTTTCTCCCCAGATTATAAGCAGGCATTGCTCTTTGTGTGCATGCTTATAATATTTAATCGCTAATCTTAAAACTACACCCACTCCAAAGAACAGCCCGCCTTATGTGAGAAAGGGAAAGCTCATATGTACAGGAAACACACACAGGCCGTGTTGGAACATAACACAGGAAACGTATACAGGAAACAGCGCATAGTTAAATTATGGAATTCACTACCACAAGATGTAGTGATGGTCACCAATTTGGATGGCTGTAAAAGGGGGTTGGATAAATTTCTGGAGGCGAAGGCTATCAACGGCTACTAGCCCTGATGGTTGTGTGCTATCTCCAGTATCCGAGGCAGTAAGCCTGTGTGCACCAGTTGCTGGGGAACATGGGAGGGAGGGTGCTGTTGCACCATGTCCTGCTTTGTTGGTCCCTGGTCAGCAGCTGGTTGGCCACTGAGTGAACAGAGTGCTGGACTAGATGGACCCTTGGTCTGATCCAGCAGGGCTCTTGTTATATTATGTTTTTATAGACCTGGTTTGCACGATGGAACAACCCATGTTTTGTTAACTGTGAATTGTTTGGGAGTGAATGAGCATGCTGGCTCCTGAGCACTCGCCTGTTCCCAATCAGCTAAACAGCCCATGGGTTGTTTAGAACATGTGGAGCGGGATATAAATATTGTAAATAAATCTTTAAATAAAAATCAGAAGCAGGCAAGCAGTTGGGAGTCAGAATGTTTGCTCGCTTCTATTCATTCCCAGACAACTTATGGTTAAACCGTGGTTTGTTACATTGTGTGAACTGGGTCAGTGTGTTAAGAATTGTAATGGAAGTGTGCTGATGCAGATAATTCTCAAAGGCCTGGTTCAGACAACAAGCTAAACCATGCTGCTTAACCACAGAATGGTTGTGAATGCTGATCTACACCAAGCAGGATATAACACTTTAAAAACGGTATGAAAACGGTATTTGTAATGTGTCCTGGGCCTGAACAGTTGTCATAACCATTATAAACCGTTTTAAGCAGTAGTGTAGATGCTGCCTTAACCATTTTGTGGTAAAGCAGCATGGTTTAGCATGTTGTCTGAACCAGGCCTTTGTCATTTTCATGGCCATGGCTGAGGATGTATTGTATACCAGCGCTCCCTAAGAGAAACACATCTCTGCTCATCTCTTCTCTGTTTTTCACAACTTGCTCAAGCTGCCTGCATGGTTTGCATTCTACTTGTTCAATAAAGCCAAGGAGTAATGAGAAATTAACTGGCAGATGTGGAATTATAAGGCTGTGTGGGTTTAGAGAATGGGAACTCCTGGTTACTTCTGGGGAGCAATTGCTGAAAGTATTTCCTGGAATTTCTGAAAATTTGTAGCCCCATCTATCTCTAGGATGCACTGGGAAGTGCAGTGACCCCAAACATTAAAGTTGGAAGCAAATATGTTTGAATGCTGTGGGGATGTTTTAAGCTTGTGATGAGCTCAGACATCTGCAAGTGCTTAACAGTTCTGTGAGTTATTATTTGGCACTCTGAAACAGAGGAAAAAGGCTGTACAATGTTTGTTGCCAATGCAGTTATGAACATAGGAAGTTGCCTTTGGTTATCTAGTTCAGAATTGTTTACTCTACACTTGAATGGCAAGGGCTCTCCAGAGTTTCAGGCAGGCATCTTTTCCAGCCCTATTTGGAGGGGTTGAAGATTAAACTTGGGACCTTTGTATGTGAAGTATGTTCATTTCTCCTTTCCCTTGTAGGTTGCCAAATTTAAGTTGAAAAAGACTCGTTCCTGGTCAGGGCTGAATGGCAGAGCCTAGAAAAGCCTTTCCCAAAGAGGATTGCAACTCCCATTAGCACTGACCTTTGGTCATGTTGTCTGGCTGATGGGTGTTGTAGTACAAAACTTCTGGAGGGGAGTCCATTGGGGAAGCCTGGCCTAAAAGAAGTAAGGTTGCAGAGTCCGGTGGACTCCAGCAGGAAATAATAGTAAAAGCCAGCAGCTATGGTGGGCTTTGTAGCTTATGGTGGGATTCAACTCGCCCATCTTTCACAATCCCCAGTAGTGGTGAGGCTTGTGGGGCAGAGGGGGTGGGGCCCATGGAGGTTATACTAGCATCCACTGGCCGGATACCGCTTCTAAAATGTGTCGTTTAGATATCTAATAATTACAAAAATTAAAACCAATCTGCATCTTATTTAAAGGTGAAGGTGAACATAATATGAAAAGTGAGTTCACAGCATGTGCTCACTGTGTGAGCCTGCTTCTTCCTGTCTTTGCAACTAAAATGACAGATGTTAGGATACCAGCGAATGAAATGCTGACTCAGAAGTCTGTCTTGCCTCTTGCACTATGCTTATGGTGTTTTGCCTGCTTTTTAATTTTGCTTAAAGGGTCTTGCGAACAATTATCTATTCATTTATTTGCTTATTAAAAACCTTTAAAAAATGCAAAACTGCTCCAGGGATGGGATATTTCTGACATCTTGGGGGAGGGGCAGCCAACCTGTGTCAAGAACGGCTGATTTCTGCTTTAAATTTATAGCTTGACACATCTACACTCCAATCCTGATTCTGGAGAATAATAGATATCATTGGACTGAATGCAGAGAGGGCATTTCCACAGTAGCTTTACTGCTCTACAAATGTTATGTCTGTCTTTGTTTATATTTTGCTTTGGGCACTCGTTTGCCAAACCACTAACTACATTTTAAACATGGTAATATTAAATCTTGTTCTGCCTTTTCTGCAAAAGAGAACAGCAGCAGTGAAAATGTAAATACAATCACCCAACTGTGCATCCACAATGTCTTAATGTGCCTTTTTTCCCCTGTATTGTGGCCCTAAATATGGAATTTACACTGCTGAAGTTGGGTCTTTTCTTTCCCCCAGGTCCCTATGCCGGTGATTCATATAGTTTTGTAGAAAATAAATTTAAATTAACAAGAAAACAGTGATAAATGGCTACTGCAATATATTTAACAATATAGTAAGTAGCTTTGTTCTTTTAACTCATTTTCCCCCACTCGCTTGTTTGGGAAACAGGAAAATGTATTCTCTCTCTTTTTATTTTAAGGAGTACATCTGGTTTAGTAATTTACAAAGACATGTGGCATTAATTAGTTTCCTATATAGAAGCTTCTATTATAGCTGTGGATCTGTCTTTCCATTCATTACACAAAAATGGAAATGTAAGTATTGCTGTTTGTTTGAAGCGTCTCCATATGTTCAAGCTACTGGGAAGTGAGTGGCTTTGTAGCTGCTACTAGATTGTGGGATATTGTAGAAGTGTGGTGAATTCTCAGGTCCTTCATTGCTTTTTCTCTATGTCTGCTGCACGTGGTTTTGTGGTTCAACAAACCTCCAAATCAGTGTTTTACAAAGAGGCAAGAGCTTTCAGCTGCTCCTAGTTCTGGATCTCCAACTCCCAAGGAAAACTTTTGGATGGACAGAACTAGGAGTTTCTTGTGCATGTGGGTAGGCCAAGTGTGGAGAATATATGTTTCACCGCTTTCTACATGTGTTTTCAAGAGATCTGGGGTTGTATTTTGCCTTCCTTGTTTCAGAAACTGGATGTCATTAAAATTCCAGAGGACTTTACTTAGTGAAGCTTTTCGCACAGAATCATGTGCTATAAGAGATGATTTGGGTGCTTCAGATTCTCTGTGTTATCTGGTTTTTACTTATAAAGCTCTACATGGCTTGGGACCACAATACCTGATGGAACGCCTCTCCCGACATGAAAATACCTGTACACTGCACTCAACATCTAAGGTCCTCCTCCAGGTGCCTACTCCGAGGGAAGCTCGGAGGATGGCAACAAGGGAGAGGGCCTTTTCAGTGGTGGGCCCCCCCAATTTTGGAATGATCTCCCCGATGTGGCTCGCTTGGCCCCAACACTATTATCTTTTTGGCGCCAGGTCAAGACTTTTCTCTTCTCCCAGGCATTTAACAGCATTTAACAACACTAAGTTTGTTTTTAATGGACCCCAGAACTGTTGTTTTTAAATGGATACCGTTGTTTTTATACTGTTGTTTTTATGTTTTTGGTTTAAAATTTTGTGTACTTTTTAATGTTCACTGTTTTTAACTTTTGTAAACAGCCCAGAGAGCTTCAGCTATGGGGCTGTTTATAAATGTAATAAATAAATAAATAATCTCCCATAATGCAAATCAGGTGTAATGTGCTGTTTCCCCGAGTCAGTCCCCTCCCTTGTGCCCCACCAAGCTGTCCCACAGAGCCACCTACCCAGCATGAGGCCAGGGGAGTCCCCACCACTGTTCCCTAGGGATATTATTATTATTATTATTATTATTATTATTATTCTGCCTAATAGACGAAGCTTGTCAGATGCAGAAAGCTTGCCCCTCTCAAACAAATTCAAGGGTTAAGCTGGATTTTTGGACTGGATAGGGCTCTGCAGAGGAAACGGAAGAACTCTTTGATAGGATAACCTCCCTTGTGGACTGTGGGAATGCTGTGGACGTCATATATCTTGACTTCAGCAAAGCTTTTGACAAAGTACCACATGACATTCTGATTAACAAACTAGCTAAAAGTGGGCTAGATGGAACAACTATTAGGTGGATTCACAGTTGGCTACAGAATCGGACTCAAAGAGTACTTATCAATGGAACCTTCTCAAACTGGGGAGAGGCAACGAGTGGGGTGCCGCAGGGCTCAGTCCTGGGCCCAGTGCTCTTCAACATTTTTATTAATGATTTGGACGAGGAGGTGCAGGGAATGCTGATCAAATTTGCAGATGACACAAAATTGGGTAGGATAGCTAATACCCTGGAAGACAGAAACAAACTTCAAAGTGATCTTGATAGGCTGGAGTGCTGGGCTGAAAACAACAGAATGAAATTTAATAGGGATAAATGCCAAGTTCTACATTTAGGGAATAGAAATCAAATGCACAGTTACAAGATGGGGGACACTTGGCTCAGCAATACTACAAACGAGAAGAATCTTGGAATTGTTGTAGATTGCAAGCTGAACATGAGCCAACAGTGCGATATGGCTGCAAGAAAGGCAAATGCTATTTTGGGCTGCATTAATAGAAGTATAGCTTCCAAATCACGTGAGGTACTGGTTCCTCTCTATTCGGCCCTGGTTAGGCCTCATCTAGAGTATTGCGTCCAGTTCTGGGCTCCACAATTCAAGAAGGATGCAGACAAGCTGGAGCGTGTTCAGAAGAGGGCAACCAGGATAATCAGAGGTCTAGAAACAAAGCCCTGTGAAGAGAGACTGAAAGAACTGGGCATGTTTAGCCTGGAGAAGAGAAGATTGAGGGGAGACATGATAGCACTCTTCAAATACTTAAAAGGTTGTCACACAGAGGAGGGCCAGGATCTCTTCTCGATCCTCCCAGAGTGCAGGACACAGAATAACGGGCTCAAGTTAAAGGAAGCCAGATTCCAGCTGGACATCAGGAAAAACTTCCTGACTGTTAGAGCAGTGCGACGGTGGAATCAGTTACCTAGGGAGGTTGTGGGCTCTCCCACACTAGAGGCCTTCAAGAGGCAGCTGGACAACCATCTGTCAGGGATGCTTTAGGGTGGATTCCTGCATTGAGCAGGGGGTTGGACTCGATGGCCTTGTAGGCCCCTTCCAACTCTGCTATTCTATGATTCTATGATTCTATGATTTAATAAGCAACATTTTTTCTGGGTGCAGGAGATGCAAGCTGCCAGCTGCAGTGGAGGGAAAGGGGGGGAAGTAAGAAGCTGCTAGAACTCTTGCAGCCATTTGTGCCAGCACTGCAGTGGAAACCTTCCATGTCCCTGCTGCCCTGCATCGGAAAAAGGAATAGCTCAAAGGAGGAAGAGATGTGGCAGAGGAAAACAAAATAAAACAAACAAACAAAAAAAACCCTCTGGATTCAACTCACCTGATTTTTGGGGGTTTGCACCTCCTCCTTTTGCCTCCTCCTTCCCTGATTGAGGTAAAAACCTCTATTCTGTGCATCTAGTCCTGCAGGTAGGGCTCCAAAGAGCTGATATCCCACAGATCAACAATGCAGGTACTTGGCCTTCAACACTTCCCATGCTGTGTGAACCGGTTGCAGTTGTCCTTCCTTCCACGGCATGAAATGGGACTTCCATATTCCACTGTGGTTTTAGAATCATGAATCCCCCGTTGTTGTTATTGCAGGCTCTCTACTTGTCTTTTGAAAGCAGCATCTTATACTGCACTGGTGGGGTCAAGTCACTGGCTTGTAGCAAATGTTAAGTCTCATTAATTTCAATGGATCCACTCGGAGTAGGAATAACATTGAATACAATCCACAGAGACCCAGCTCCTTCCTTCACTGGTGGAGTAAGATAGGAGGCATCAGGCCATGAGTCAGGAACCAGAGCTGTGGATCCTCCCTGTACTATTGTCCCCCCACCTCAAAATTAGAGAAATACAGGTCAGGAAAAGAACTTAAACATTGGACATGGCTAGATGAGGGCTTATCCCAGGGATTGCCCCGAGATCATCCCTGTGCATCCAGACGATGCACAGGGGATCCCGGGAGCAGAGAGAATGATCTCTCCTTTTCCCTGGGATTTTGCCCTATTATTATTATTATTATTATTATTATTTATTTATTTATTTATTTATTTATTTATTTATATAGCACCATCAATGTACATGGTGCTGTACAGATAACACAGTAAATAGCAGGACCCTGCCGCGTAGGCTTATAATCTAATAAGTTGTAGTAAACAATAAAGAGGGAAGGAGAATGCGAACAGGCACAGGGAAGTGTAAACAGGCACCGGGTAGGGTGAAGCTAAACAGTATAGAGTCAGAACAAACTCAATATTTGAAGGCAATAGGGAAAAGAAAAGTTTTTAGCTGAGTTTTAAAAGCAGTGATTGAGTTTTTCCATGGTTCCGGGCTGATCCTGAGACCGCGGAATGTGTGGACGGGCATCGCGATTTGTTCCAGCTCCTCATGAGTAACCGCGAGGAGCCGGGCATGGGGCGTGGAGCTCCTCAGGAGCTCCATGCCCATTGGGGGTGGGATGGGGGGAATGGGAGCGGGTTGTATGTTGGTTTTTTTTTTTTAAAAAAAAACCACGCGGTTTCACAGGAGCGCTCCTGCGCCTCTCTGTGATGGGGGAAAAATGGCAGCCGTGACGCCCTCTTCCTCCTAGGACATTGCACACCGCATGTAGATGAGCGGGGGTGATCTCGCGATCATCGCCCTGAACTCCCGTCGTCTAGCCATGGCCATGGTCTCCTTCCATGTAGCCTAGGGCTTCTGGCATTATATTTGATGAACAGGAAGGAGTTGCTCAGCAGCGGCTCCTGTGCCACCTCCTTAATGGAAGAAGGGGCTCTGGGTTGCTCGCTCCTCTAGAAGCCCCACATCTCTTTCAGCATCCAAACTGGCTCAGTTCCTAGAAACCCACTTTTATTCAACTTACTGTGTGTTTGAGGATTCCAAGGAGTTGAGGAGAAGTGAAAAGGAGTGATCTCTTGTGTTTCCACCAAGTTGCTTTACTTTTTAACCAAAGAGGCACAGCCATGTTCATGAATTATAACATGGAGGAACCGCTGTACAATTCAGTGACCACATTGTATCTAGATTTCATAACATGTAAGAAGTGACTGCTATGGATTTTCGAAGGATTCTGTGAGTTTACCACCTCTCTCGTATGAACATGTTTTGTTTGCCTTGCAGCCAGTGCTGCGAGCTGGCTGGCTAAGACAGACCTTACAGTTTGTAAAGCTTTCAAGCAGACATGAACATTAAAAAAACAACACTGATATTTCTGCTTAAAATCCCAGTTACCTCCTCTTTAATTACTGCCCTCTCCCAAAATCAAGAATGCAAGCACGTGTAGTATGCCTATTTGGAGCCTTGATACATTTTATTGGTAAGATACTAGATTCATAAGGACCAAAGTTTTTGCGGCAAATGTTTATCAACAGTTTACTTTAAACGCTGTATTTTGTTTTCTTTAAATCCTAAAGCACTCACGTGTCAAACTAATACAGTTGTGTTTTCAGGATGTCTGTTGCACTATTTGCACCCAGGTGCCAAACCTCAAATATCAATTTAATTTAGCCAAGTTCCTCATTTCTTTTTTAGGGTCTCTTTTCATCAGTACCAATTCAGCATGTAATCATTAATGCCAAAAGTGGGCCTCTAATGAGTAGGCTGGCCTACCACCTCTCATTGTTGTGTGATTGAGTTAATTATTCCTAAATGGCTGTTAATGGATGGGTGGCTTATTCAGATTTGAATAGCCCCATTGATGGCAGTTCCACAGCTTAGGTTGGTATCTTGTTCCATTGTCTAATATTTTATAGCAGTGAAATTTCCTGTTATTTTACATAACTGCATTTAAGCAGGACTTTGGAAAGTTAACATGGTTGGGTCTTTACTGAAAGATTGACATAAAATACACATGGAATGGGCAAGCTCTACCATAGCTGCAGCCACATTCCATGAAAAAAAAAGGTTAAGTAGGTCTTTTCTATGATGTGTGTTGACTGCAATGCTATTCAGCAATCAAGCTGGATTCATTGTGGCCTTTGAGTTTCCGATAGATGAGGCTGCTGAAATCTCTCCATATCTGCCCATTTCTATGTTAAGATGGCTGTTTTTAGTGTAATATCAATGACGGATAACATGACATTCTGGGTTTATTTATGATGTAGCACAAAGTAATGATGCTATGTGAAGGCCTGGGGGAAAATCTGGAAAAATTAGGAAGAAAACCGCCTGTCTGTCCCCACCCCGTTTCCCCCCAAAGCCAGTTTTGTTTTGTTTTTCTGAAAATTTGGGGGGGGGGATGAAGAAAAAATGGATATGGAATGTTTTATTTTAGCATGATAAATAAAATGCTTAAGACATAAATAATTTTCTTTGTTACTAATGTTGAGGGTTTCGTCTGGGTTTTTTTTCAAATTGTTTGTTGCCTGCTCCTCATAAACTGGCAAAACCAAAGAGGTTCCTTACAGTTCAGGTGTTCTTACCGTTCAGGAGCTTGTAGCTCCATTTGTTACAAAAAAAGAACAGTAAAATTTTTAAAAAGTAAATTCAATTTGTAATAATTGTTTGAATACACTGTACTTTTAATATACCAAATGTGATAATTTTATGCCAAACCAACTTGTACATAGTTACATTTTGTGTTCCTAAAGTAACAAAGTGACTTTCAATCTGTAAAAAGTGCTAATATTGCAATCCCCCCCCCCAAATTTTTTCAAAATTTCCCTTTTTGGGGTGGGGGGAACTGAACTCACCTGTTTTTTCCCCCGTGGCTTCAAAATTTCCAGAAATTCTACATCTCCATATGCAAATGGCTAATAGTGTAACTGGATTTTAAAACAAAAGTATTGGGCAAACTCCTGGAAATTAGAAATACTTGACATCCTTTATTTGTTTGTTTATTGGATCCCAGTGCTACAAAGATGTTTGGGATTCAGGGAGGGAATGGGCAAGGGAGGAGGGAAACAAACAACACGGGATTGAGAAAACAAACCACACAGTTTGTTAGATCATCTGCCAGGCAAACCCTGGTTAGAACAACAAACCATGAGTTAGCATTATGCGAACCAGGCCATAGTGTGGTTGAGAACTTCTGTTGGATCAACCAGTAGCTTAAAAATGATGCAGGCCTTTGTGTTGCACACAGCTCACATTATGAAGTTCTTTTAATGACCACCTTGAATGGAAACAGTTCGGATAGAGGAGAAACCAAAGGTAGCTGGTGTTTCAGCAATGCCAATCGAGCAGGGTCTGCTTCCCATTTCTCCCTCAGCAGGCCCACTATCGCCCCGCAGGCAATAGACACTGCCCTAGGTGCTGCCCACTAATGCACAAGAGTGTGTTCATCCATGAAATGTTGGAGGGTATGATTAAGCTATAATTTAGAATAAAAAGCATTTGGTGCACTTACAAGTAACGGCATAATAGCATTCCTTTGCTAGAGCCCTGGGCTAAATGGACTCCAATGTACTACGTGTACAATTACCTGCTCATGATATGAAGATAATTTTGTGTGAAAAGACAGCATTTCTCCCAGCTCTTTTCAGTAATGTGATAGCTCCAAATATCAATTCATATCTTGCACTGATGCAAAGTGATGAGGTATGTCAGCATCAGCATGTGTTACTTGATCCAACAGTCAGACTTCTGGCTGTTTTAAGGCAATGTGCCGCCTTGCCTAGGCTGTTCTGGTTTTGACTCAGTTGTTTTCACTTTTGGTAATTATTCCCTTTGGCCCATAAACATTAAGGTCTTCCTGAGGTCAGGTTATACCTCAGTTTTTTTTTTTTAAAAAAAAAAGAATGACACATACGAAGAGCTGTACGATGTTTCCTGTTTCCTCCAAATGTTTTGGAGCTTGGTGATTTTAACTGTGCATATTGTGCAGACTTCTAAAAATAAGGAGCAAAGTTCAGAATTTATCTTTGAACTCAGGTTGGAGTTGTTGGACAGTTCTCTCTACATTCTCCATTGTTTTAAATACTTTCTGAAAGATGTGGGGAAGGGATTTTTTGTTTTTCTTGTAGGTTTTGCCCATTTCCTTTTGGCGCATATTTTCTTTCAGTGTTTTCAATCAAGCGAGGCTTGCAAGCCTGTTTCTGGTTAGGCAGCACCTCAATTCAATAGTGTGAAGAGGAAATTAGAACAGCTTGGGAATAATATTGTTGGTTAATTGCTGCTGAGAGCCCACATAGGCAGGGTAAAACATTTTATTTAGTCAAGCACATGTGCTCTGTGAAGTTTTATGCAATTTCAGCCCTCTGAAATAAAGAGTGTTCCCTATGTTGCATGCAATTGTTGTGTTCTAGAGTGGAGCCCTACAATCAGCAGAAACACATGTTTCTGAAGTCCCCACACTTGCTGGTGGACAGTAGTTGTACAGATTGCTGGTAATGTGGCATTGCCCAGCAAGATATCTTCCACGTAACTCTGTTGATCATTTAGCTTGTCTCGGAGACTTTGCAACGTAAAAGGCTATTAAGGCAATTTAATGGATACTCTATGAGCTCTGCAGTTGTTCACTGCCTTTCTATAATTTGACCTTATACACAGAATACGTTGTGGTGTAACCCACATAACAGGCTAATCTATAGGCCAATGTAGTGACAAGTGTGGGTACTTCAAGGTGTACATTATTATTATTATTATTATTATTATTATTATTATTATTATTATTAATTGCATTTTTATACCGCCTAATAGCCGAAGCTCCCTGAGAGCTTTATCTGGTGCAACTGCTGACTGGAACAGAATACTTCCAAGTAATTTATCGCTCTACGAGGAATTTGACACACACAAACCCCCGGTGGCTAGGATGTACGTGCAATTAAAACATAGTATTATGGCCATTTTTGTCCAACTGCAATAGGAGCCTCGGATTCCCCAGATCAATTTTAAAAAATATATGTTCGAACTGTTTCTGTGTTTAGGAGAGCAAACGTCTTCATTATGTGGGTATAAAAAAGCAGTCCAGAGAAGAGGTCTGTAAAAATGGAACACTGTCACTCTCAAAACCAGCCCCTGCAATCGAGAGCAGCATTGGCTTTGATTCAAACCTCAACTTTGGTGTTATGTTTTTGCTTGATTCAGCAGAAGATCCAGGCCTCAGGTAGACCTACCGGTCTAGCGCGACGGAGGGGTGAAGATCTTGCGATATTTTTATCGCGAGATCTCGCCCTCTGTTTACACATGGCCTGCAATGACCTCAGAGGGAGAGGACGTTGTGCCCGCCATTTTGTTTTGTTTTTAAAGAGGAAGGCGCGCACATGCGCAAAAAGGTAAGTGGTTTTTTTTTTAAAAAAATTTCCTGCTCCTCCCACCCCACCCCCGATGGGCACAGATCCCAGTTCCTCGCAAGTAACTGCAAGGAGCCGGGACAAACTGCGACGGCTGCCCACGTGTTCCGTGGTCTTGGGATCAGCCTGAGACCGTGGAAAAAGCAGGCCTAAAGTGTAGGGCCATATCCCGGGGCAAGGGAGGGATCGTCCCTTCCTGATCCCGGGATCCCCTGTGCATCATATGATAAAGCCCCATCTAGCTATGGCCCCAGTCTAGATTTGTGCCTTAGGAATTATGGACCATGAAATTCTGAAAGATCAGGTCCCTAGTTTGGTGGTACTCTTAGATCCATCACTGTCACTGGAGGCCCAAGTGGTGTCTTTTACTAGCTTCACCTGGTTCACCTGCTATGGCTTCTCTTGGACAGGGATAGCTTGGCCACAGTGGTACAGGCATTGGTAAACCTCAGCACTGGATTATTGCAGTGCGCTCTATGTGGGGCTGCCCTAAAAGATGCTCCAGAAGCTGGAGCTAGTGCAGAATGCAGAAGCTCGGCTGTTGTTGGGAGCTGCCCTCTTTCAGCATATAACTCCTTTGCTGAGGGAACTGCACTGGTTGCCTATTCGCTACTGGGCCAGGTTAGTGTACAAATCCCTAAACAACTTGGGACCAGGATACCTGAGAGAGTGCCTTCTCCCCTACCAACCTGCCCTGGTCACTGAGGTCACCTGAGGGCATGTTCCTGGTGGTTCCACATAGACCTATGGTCCGATTGGAAACCACCAGAAGAGCCTTCAGTGTGGTTGACCCCTTCCTATGGAATTCCCTGTCTTTGGCGGTCAGTCAGGCACCAACGTGCCTCCTGAAATCATTACTTTTCCAAGAAGATTTCCCTGAATGACTGGCCACGGTTTTATCTGAACATTGTTTCTTAAAATGTTAATGTTAATGATTTTTTTATTCTGTTTTTATTCTTTTATCCTATTTGTTCACCGCTCTGAAATCTTCGGACAGGAAGTGGTGTATAAATATGGTAAATAAATAAAAAAATAAACAGGCTTAATTAATCTTTTCTGGGAATGTACTGTTCTCTTTTAGTCAGAATTAGTATGGCTCTCAATACTTCACTTATACTATGACATCTGTATGCGTTATTGGGATACAGCCCATAGGTGTGGTAGGGAAATATCAATGGCCAAAAAGCATGGTTTTTGAGAGCTGTGCTTCTGGCTAAACTTTGGCATTACAATGCTGGAAATTGCCCAGTAGCTCAAAGGAAGAACAGTGGATCCAAATTTGCTGGATCTTGTCACATGTTATATAGCATCGGTGATAGCTTGAAAGCCATGTTCAGTCTGTCTTAGTGTGTGTGGCATCAAAAAAATCACTCAACTTTTTTTTTCATGGGAATGCATGATTAGTCTGATAATGGATAAACCCCTTAAACCCCCACCCCATATTTAGGCCAGAGAAGCAGTTCTATCTAGCTCACTTTGAGCTTCATTTTCATTTGCTCCAATGAATGCTCTGATAAAATACTTGGCTATTTTTAGTAGAAGTGTTTTGCTTCACTTTTCATGGGCACATTTAACATTGTTATTATTGTTAATTTAACACCAAAATTTCTTGATGTATGATATAAACAGGACCATGGGATGTTTATAATAGGAGTAAGTAAAATTCCCGAAATGAAGTATGTGTTCTTGATCCACATTTTCTTGTTGGCTAGGATGGGCAAGAACTTGAGAGTTGCCATGCAATAAGACAACTAATAGATGCTCTTTTTAAAGCTGTGAATGCTAAGTCCTGACTTCTTTCTTTTGCAGTCAGCAAGCAGTGCATGTTTTAAAATAATGGACATCTTCTCTTCTTGTATAGTCTGAGTCTTAATTCTTAGAATGATTCTAAATTTGTCTTTAAACACATTCTTGCCTCCAGTCCTAAGCAATATTGGAGATTCCTTTGAAATTGATGGGACTTACAAGCATTTTCATGTGCAACAAAAAGGATGTGTATAGTGCATTGCAAGAGTGATATAATTCCCTTCACATACATTAACTTGTATTCACGATGCAGGCAAGAGGGCTGAAGCTGAGAGATAGTGGTTTGCCTGAAAATTGAGCCAGGGACTTCCTGGTCCATAGTTAATCTGCTATGCTACACCAACTGACACAAAGCACTCTGAGCTTCTTTTGGGATTATCCATGTGCATGTTGTTAATGTGAGACTGACCCTGTTCAGACGACACACTAAGCCACAGTGGTTAAGCATTTTGAGCTCTAAGCGTTATGGCTTAGAATGTCATGCGAACCATGATTTAGCATGTCGTGTGAACCATGGTGGCTACATAACCACGGTTCAAACACGCTCACTAAACATTTGCTGCAAAAGTGTTAGCGGCCTCACCATGGTTTAGTGTATTGTCTGAACAGGGTCACTTAAAGTGGAAGCACATTTTTTAGTAGTGTGTGCACTCTAGACAGTGTAGGTCTACATTCAGTCACAGAGAAAACTATAAAGTGTTTGGAACGTCCCATATGAAAACATCTTCGGTACGGTGCAAACTGTTCTGTGCCTCTAAGGCGATTGGCAGGAGACTGGTGACAATTAGAAATGTTTTGTTTGTACCTTGAGCAGGGACTACTTTACTTTCCCCCCTGAGCAAAATGGGTGATTTTGCCTTTAAACTTTTTTGTTTTATTTTTGTTTTTAAAAGAAAGGTCCGATCACATGTAGCTGTATCTAACGAAACTCCGCAATATAATGAACACATGGTATGCCGCAAAGAAGACTTGCACAATGTCAAGTCCATTTAAAACAAGATAAAATAAGACAACTATTTCTTTGAACTAATTCGCTAGACCATTTGAGATGCCCTTGTATGGTGTTCCTGGGATTACCCGTGATTGTTGAGTTCTCGGAGAACAAGGTACTTCACAGATGAACAAGGGCTTCACATATAAAGTAGGATTAAATAAAGAGAGAGAGAGAGAGAGAGAGAGCTGCAGCTCCCTGGGATGTTCAATTAAGTGGTTGTCAGAAGTTCTCTGTTGCTTCAATTTTAACATTGGATTACTTTTCCGGTGAAGGATCCATAACAAAAACAAAATAATATTTTGCTTTACTAGTGAAGTTGCTACAAGATTCTGATTCTGATAAAGCATATCTTTCTTTCTTGGAAGCAGCCTTGTTTTTGTTTGACCTAAGCATGCTTGTGCACTCTGGCTAGTTTTTTTTTTTTAAATTTTTTTCTCATGTACGTGCCTGAAATTGGTTTCTTGGGGGAAGGGAGCAGAAGGTTTGGGACTGTGTTGCAGAGGATGTGAATTTAGGGTTGTGTTCTACAGGGAAGTCTACTGAGAGTTCACAGGAAATAGACCAGAAATATAATTATGCAAAAGCTGCAGACTTATTTAGAGCTTCCTGTTCACTGATGAAAGACACAAAGTTTTAACATCAATTACCTGACTGAAACGTTGATGGAAGCTGTGTTAGTTCTTGAGTTTTCTGGACCTGAGATTGCAAACATGCTAAAATGACAACATAATTAAATATAGTGTATTATGCAGTGCCTTGTCATCATGTTAACAATATAAGTAACTCTGATCTGTCCAAAAGGCTATCATTGTTCTACCCTGCCGCAGGGCAAAAGACAAGGGCAGTACTTGGAGGGGGGGGGGAGTTCTTCTAATGGCCATGGCTTTGTAATTAAGCAATGTGATGTTTTGTAGGTCAGACTTCTGGGATTTTTAGCATAATTAAATATGAGTTGGAAGGTGCTATGGAACAAAGGGAAATCTATCCTTAATTGCAATGCAATTATGTAATGAAATGTGGATTGTAAATAATGATGTTCTGCTATATTTGTCAGGCAGGCAGTAAATACAGTCATACATGTGCCCCTATATCTGCATGATATATGGTAAAATCCTCCTTGCAATTTGGCAGAGTGATACAGAAGACGGATTTGACCATCTGTATGGGTTCAGAGTTTGCTGAAAACAAGTGCTAAGGATGCAGCCCTTTGTCTGTTTAGACCAGTGGTTCTCAACCTTTTTTGCTCCATTCCCCCCTTTCACCATTGTTCAGAATATAATTCCCCCCTTCCCAAGATAGTCTAACACAAAAGGTGCATTCCAAATAATATGTGTATAATATTGAAAATCTTTTATTTTTTTCTGTATTAGTACCATTTAAAGGGGCAACGCAAAGCATCACCCCTTTTACATTCTCAGCTCCCATGCTTTGCGTTGCCCCTTTAAATGGGAAGCTTGAAACTTCTAAGATTGTGAGGGAGGGAGGGAAAAGAGAGCAAAGGCCTGGCTTTTGCAGACAACATGACACTTTTCTGGGACGTTTTTAATAACGTGTAGGAAGACATAATCTACAGGACATCATACTTTGCTGAACAGTGGTCCCAATTCCCCACCTGGGACCCTAAAATCCCCCCCCCCGGGAGGAAATTCCCCCCTTTGTTGAGAACCCATGGTTTAGACAGAAAATAACTGGCTAAGGCATCTGGTAATTGTAGGATTTTTTCTGTCTAAACATGAACAGGATTACACCCTAAGAGCCCTTAAGAGACTGTTCTTGGCTTATAGTTTTTTCATACTTTAGAAATTTTTGTTCATTTGCTACTGCTATTTAGATACAATTTATAAGAAATTATTATAACGTTCCCATCTATATATTTCAAATAAGTTCCCACCCTTATCTAAAACAAACAAACAAGTGACTGAAATACTTATTCTAAAATAAATTTAAAAATGGGATATAAATATCTGATTTTGTTGTTACTGCAGACAAAAGAATGGAGGTAGACAGGTTGGTTCATCTGAAAAAATGCAAACAGCAACGGTAATATAGTATTACTATATTTGACTAAAATATTATTGCATGTGAAATGCACTGCTGTAGTTAAAAGCAGCATTGCAACCAATTTTAACATTATTTTTAAAGTAATTAGCAACCACATATTTCACACTGCAGATTTGGCTTTTGTTCTGTGCTTTCCTTTCTGCTCACTTACTTTTTGAACACCACAGTAGTAGGTGTTACCTAGGGAGGTTGTGGCCTCTCCTGCACTAGAGGCATTCAAGAGGCAGCTGGACAGCTATCTGTCAAGTGTGATTTAGGGTGGATTCTTGCATCGAGCGGGGGGTTGGACTCGATGGCCTTATAAGCCCCTTCCAACTCTACTCTTCTATAATTCTATGACCTCAGGGAAATTCAGTCATGTTAGGCTAGATCAAACTAGTTTTGGTTCTCTCTCTCTCTCTCTCTCTCTCTCTCTCTCTCTCTGTGTGTGTGTGTGTGTGTGTGTGTATTTCTCAGTGTTTCTCACTATCATTTTTGGGTTTTTAATTTGTGTTTGTCTTCTGGTGGCCCACTTGAGCCTATGGCTAAAACACTGCCCTTCCTCAGACATCCACAATATCTGTTTGGGTGAAACTTCTCTCTCATCTCACACTATTGCCCCGCTCGTGCTCTTCGCTCCTCTGATGCCATGTTTCTCGCCTGCCCAAGGGCCTCTACTTCCCTTGCTCGGCTTCGTCCATTTTCGTCTGCTGCCCCTTACGCCTGGAACGCTCTTCCAGAACATTTGAGAACTACAAGTTCAACCGCGGCTTTTAAAGCTCAACTAAAAACTTTTCTTTTTCCTAAAGCTTTTAAAACTTGATGTTGTGCAGACTTCTACTGTTACCTTCTACTGTTAGTTTCACCCTACCCTGTGCCTGCTTACCCTACCCTGTGCCTGTTTGCATTCTCTTCCCCTCCTTATTGTTTTACTATGATTTTATTAGATTGTAAGCCTATGCGGCAGGGTCTTGCTATTTA
Source organism: Elgaria multicarinata webbii (assembly GCF_023053635.1). NCBI lineage: Eukaryota > Metazoa > Chordata > Lepidosauria > Squamata > Anguidae > Elgaria > Elgaria multicarinata. The sequence goes on along the minus strand of NC_086175.1, from coordinate 125,745,857 downwards.
CTGTTTTACTCTGTACAGCACCATGTACATTGATGGTGCTATATAAATAAATAAATAAATAAATAATAATAATAATAATAATAACTTGTGGAATCCTATAAACACTGCCTTGCTCATGCAGAGATCAGAAGTAGAGAGGTAAAATTTCTGGAAATTTTGAAGCCATGCAAAAACCCCTGGTTTTTTCCGGGGGGTTTCAGAAAAAAACAGAACTTTTCGGAAAAATTGAAAAAAAATGCAATATTAGCACTTTTTACAGATTGAAAGTCACTTTGTTACTTTAGGAACATAAAATGTAGTTATGTCCAAGTTGGTTTGGCATAAAATTATTACATTTGGTATATTAAAAGTACAGTGTATTCAAACAATTATTACAAACTGAATTTACTTTTTAAAATTTTTACTTTTTTTGGGGGGGGGGGTAACAAATGGAGCTACAAGCTCCTGAACTGTAAGGAACCTCTTTGGTTTTGCCAGTTTATGAGGAGCAGGCAAAAAGCTATTTTAAAAACCCAGAAGAAACCATCAACATTAGTAACAAAGAAAATTATTTATGTCTCCGCAAGTCCTCCACAGTGTCAAGCAGACATAAAGCATCCATAAAAAGAACTATGAAAAAAGGGGATACCAAGATTCAATGAATATGCATGAAATTTAATCAGACTCATTTCCTGAGCTATAGCTATTACTGTCAGTTTCAGCCTCTGCTGCAATGGCAGTGCCCCCTAGAGGCAGAAATGCATCTTGCTCTTGCATTTGAGACTTGTAATCTCAGTTTGCAACCTAGCACTTGCTTGTCCTCGGTGCACAGAAATTGTAATAATCTGATACTGTACATAGTTTTTAGAAATCATTTGGAGAAGTAAATATCTGAACACCTTATCTTAAACATTTTATTAATCATGCTAAAATAAAACATCCCATAATCCATTTTTTCTTCGTTTTTTTCCCCATTTTTTGGGGGGGAAACCCCAAAAAGGTTTAGGGAAAAACATTTCCCCCCCTAATTTTTCTGGGTTTTTTTCCCCGGGCCTTCGCATCTCTAATCAGAAGTCCTGTAGCTTCATGTCTCCACTGGGAGAAGATGCTTCAAGCAGCTGATTCTGATAAAGCTGCCAGTCAGCACTTTGCTCCACACCAGCTCCGTTGTGTCAAATGGTAGTGGAGCAACAGGCCCTCTTTGGGAACAGACAATATCTTCACTCATAGCGGAATGTGCAGTTGTTCCTTGGAGGATGCCAAGTTGTTGATGGGTCCTGGAATGACAGAACTTTGGCGTTCGCCTTGGTAGTGACTGACACCCTCCAGCACCTTAGTTGCGCCTCCCATTCCAGGATGTCAAATCAGTGTTGAAGTGGCATAGAACTTGTCCTTCCAAGATCTCTAAGAAGAAGAGGAGGAGGAAGGATAAGTCTCCAGAATGTTCTAGAATTAGAAATGAAAACAGTCTGCAGAGTCTCAGTTAATGCCATCTCTGGTTTCAGCCCAATCCATTCTGTGGGATGCATAACTAAAGCTGCTCTCCTCTCCTACACCGGACCTGGAGAAATTTATTTATTTTATTTATTCAATTTTTATCCTGCCCATCAGCCAAAGCTATCTGGGCAGGGCACAGTTAAAAACCATAAAATATAACAAGTATTGATACATTTAAAACATTAAAAGTTAAAAAGGCAATATAAAAAAACTAGCTAAGTTTAAATCCAGGGAAAGCCTGTGTGAAAAGGTATGTTTTTAAGAGGCGTTTAAAAGATGTTACATTTTCCACCTCCCAAACCGCACGAGGGAGGGTTTTCCAGAGGGTGGGTGCTGCTACAGAGAAAGCCTGCTGTCGAGATTCTTCATGGTGGCATTCTGTTCGTTTCGGAATGGCCAGTAGGACCTCCTCTGACGATCGTAGTTGTCATCCGGGTGCATGTAAGGGAAGGCGGTCTGCTAGATATGCTGGTCCC